>NC_044025.1:16992000-17626250 GCF_900496995.4 Aquila chrysaetos chrysaetos
CGTAGACCCCTGCGATGGAGAGGATGAGGAAGGTGCTTCTCTTCATGGCTGTCACAAGGAGCGGGGTTAGATCCCTTTCGCTGATCCGTATCTCTCCGCACCGCAGGTCCCTGAGCGAGCAGGGCCGCCTCCCTCCGCTCCTTCCCAAGGTGAGCTATGGGGATGGAGGAAAGCTGCAGGAACCTACAGCCCTGATATTTATAAGGTGAAGTTGTGAATAGTCAAAACCCCCCATTCATTTGCTACCCAATGACTTAATGTGGTAAAAAAGCTCCCGCTCCAATGGGTGACAAGGAACCGCCTAAGGTTGCACTTCAAAAGGCGGCGCGGTGTCCCTGGGAGCGGGATGGTCTGGAGGAGAGCAAACTTCCCTAACAATGGGACACTTTTAACTCTCTTCCCCACCGCCAGCCATCCCTTTCTCTTGGCTCCAAGTCCGCTTGCCTTCTCCTTTTCATCCTCTGCTTGCCAGCAGAGGCTCAGTCCCTGCGTCCCTCCGAAATAACAAGCTGATGCATTTCTATAGTTCCCCTGCTATCCGCCTGCTCCCTCCTACAAGAACTCCCCGAGGAGTTTTAACAACCGTTCTCTAAAGATCTATAGGGGATAGACCTCCCAGCTCTTCTTGATCTGAAGAGATGCGTTTAACGGCGGGGCTTTTTTTCCCTTCTCGCCTCTTTACGTCAAAAGTTTCTGCATTTCCATTCTGATAACAGCTTGCACAGCTCGGGAGTGTTTGGAAATCTCTCTAATTTACGCGGCTGCAGCTTGGGAACACTGTGTGAATCATTTATGTGGTTTGCTCCATGCTCCAATGCTGTAATTAGGGGAACAGTTTTCTGGGGTTAGTAATTTCCCTACGGTGAAGGCTGCCGCAGCAGAAGCACGGCTGCTTGCTGGCTCCGCAGCCAGGAGCCCTGCCCGTACCCCCTGAGCGGAGCGAGGGGCCTCCGCCGCTGCTGAGCCATCGGCTGTGCTCAGGAGAGGAAAATCCTTATCAGAGGAAACCTAAAAAAGCCTCTTAATAGTTACGGCCAATATCATTAAGGGCTCTAAGGAGCTGTAATGCTGCGGATGGAGCAACAGCGAGATGGTGTTCATGGAAACTTCTTGGTCTGTTTTCCTCTGGCTGAATGGTCCCAGCTGGGGACTGGCTCACCCCGGGCAGGGATCCTGCCTGCTGAGCGGGGCAGTGTGGGTGCTTAGCCCAAAACCAGCGCCGTGCCATGCCAGCAGTGCCAAGCAGCCCGTCGGCTCTGCCGGGCACTGCCCTGTGGTACAGGAGTGCAGCGTCTGCCCGGCGCTGGCTCCATGGCGGGGTAGAGGTGCTGCCCTCCTCATCCTCCTCATCCTCCTCCTCCTTCTTCTCCTCATCCTCCTCCTCCTCCTCCTCCCCATCCTCCTCCTCCTCCTCTCAGCTCCCCGGCTGACCCCTGGGTACACCCATCTCCTGGTGTTAATCGCTGCTACTGCAAGGGGACTCACGAAGGGGCTGCAAACGTGGGGTTCGAGGGAATGGGACTGCACCGCACGTGGAGGGCTGTGCCACGAGGAAACGGGGCCACACGGGGATAAACCCCATTTTTGCACCCGGGCGAGCAGCCGCAGCCAGCGGCACTGCGGTCAGGCAGGAGGCTGCACGTTTGCCGAGTACTTTGCCGTCTTGCCATGAAATGCACGAGAGCATCGCGAAGCCACCAACCTGCCCTGTGGTTTTACACATGGCAGCGCTGGATGTCGGAAGCGCAGGTCTATCGGCTCGGGTCCCAGGCAGCTGGGGGGCTGTCACTTCTCTTCCCTCCTTCCCAGGAGTGGGCAGAGGAGCTCCTTGCTGCTCCCGGCTGTAGAAAGCACAGGGACTCTCCTTGTAATGCCGCCCGTTAGGGAGCGAGAGGAGAGCCCTCTCCCTGCAGACCCTGCAGAAGGGAAACCTGGAGTCAGTTGGGCAAAGCCGCAAACAACTGTTAGCAGTCGGAGGATTAAAATTGCAGATTGGTTGAAAAGCAGGGATGCAAAATACCTTCCAAGTGAGCACAAAGCTGGTGTAGTCCCGCCAACATGGCAAAACCCTCTGTGAGTCAGCATTTTAATCATTACCATCCCGAACAGATCCTACTTGTTAGAGCTGTCAAAGAACAATTACTGGGAATAAAGTGTTTCCCATGTATCAGTGAAGTTCATTGATTAAAGCCCATGCATACGGTTTGGAAATCTGCTGGGCATTTTCTATATGCATGCACGTAATTTTGGGGTTTGTGCCTGGCTGTCTTGGGAGCATATTGATGTTTTTGTTTTTTTTCTTGTCTGAGAGAGCTTGTACAGCTAAAAAAATGTTGGCGTGTCTGCTATGTCAGTTCACACATGATATTCCTATCACACGCCAGAAGAATAACAGCGTCTCTGGGTGTGAAGCTCTGCCGCAAGCAGTCACTGCAGTTGGCAGGTTCACACAGCTATTTGCTTGGGCTATTAAAAATGTCCTTTCCAATTAAAGTCACAGGGATCTTAAAAGTCACCTGTAACATTGTCACTCACAGTAGCTGTCAGCAAACAAAGCAGCGTGCTGGGACAAGCCTTCCTGCACTGCTGCAGTTTTTCTTCTGCGTTTACAGCTCGGTCCTGGGAAGCGGGAGCCAGCACTTCTGCGGGGTCATCCTGCCCGGCAAACCGATGGGACTGCAACGATCCCAGTCGTATCACCGCAGGACTTCCCCGCTTTAGGCAAAAGCAGACTTTGGTCTTGCTGAGTTAATACATTTTGCACTTCTAGAGCACTTCATGCAATGTCCTTGCAGTAAAAGAGATTAAATATAGCTGTCTCTGTTTGCAGTTGGGTAAACTGAGGCACAGAGACAGGTGGTCTTGAGATCTCGGGGTAAATCAGGGCAGAGCTGGACTGGGCGTAGCTGCTCGGAAGCTGATTTCGGTGCTTTGCTCCGTACATCACGGGGCGCGTGTGGGCGAAGCCCGGCTGGGTTCTGGAGGGCTGCAGGGCTGGGTGCTCCCCCATCACCCCTGAGAAATGCCCGCCGGTCGCAGCCTGTGCCTCCTCAGCTGTAGTCCCATCTGTGAAATGATGCCAAAGGAGTTTCTTTTTGGTTTTCTCGCTGCCTAGAAACTTGCTTTTGGTTTGCTCTTGGATGGGGGAAAAAAAATCTGAAAGGAAAATTCTGTTGAATTTACCTGGTTATGCAGAAAATGAAGCATCAGTTGTTCTGGGCAGCCTCGGACCTCCAAGCGAGCCGTCAGCTGCCCAGCACGGTGGCACCGCGGGAGTTTGCATTGGCTCCACGTGCTGTTGCAGGGCAGGCTGTTTGGAAAGCGGTGTTCTCAACGTCAGCTGGAGCCCCTTGGCTTTGCTGATAAAATGTTGATGCTTTGTTTCTTATTTTCTTGCTACGTGACGAAACGGCCAGTGCTTTGCATGAGACAATCAAAATCCTAAAATATTTTGGTATCTGCCCCAAGTCAAGAGACAGTAATACTGTGTACAGCCCCATGAGCCCATAAAACCCTCTTCACAGCAGGATGTGGGGTTTAAGGGCAGGCAGACAGGACATAAATCGGTTTATATAAGTGCCACACACTCTGCCGGGTCCCACAGGCATGGGCTCTCGGCTTGTCGGGTCGGTGAGCCCCATGGCTGTGGACAACAGGAAAATAAAGCACAGACCGCTTGCTAAATTGCCCCTGGCAGGTGACACATTCAGACCCCTAGCGTCAAATCCTGCGCTGCTGGCTTCATCACAATAAAAATCCACCTGGGTAATTAGAAAGCCACCCTCGCTGGCGAGGTGGAGGATGTTTTATGGTGCTCTCCCACACCGCTCGCCCCGGGAAGCCACCCAAGCCCCCGCGGGTGATACCACGACCTTGGTCTGTCCACAGCCAGCCGCTCAGCAAAGGGGACGTGTCCCTTTGCTTCAAAATACTCCATCACGGAGGACTGCAGCCGCAGGGCGATCCTGCTGCATGCTCAGCTCTACGCAGGAATTGTTTTTTAGTCCTCCCAACTTTCCCGTATTGGGGAAAATATGTCCCCGTTGCTCTGCCTGCTGCGCGGTCCCTCGTGGGCTGCTGCGGTTCCCAGCAGGAGCAAACACCATCAGGACCCAAGCCCTGGACCCGGCAACGCTGGTGGGGGTTTTGCCTGTATAACGAATATGTTTTGATTAATGAATGGTAATTGAGGATGGAGGTGAAACTGAAATCAGGTTTTTATGCCACACCTATCCCACGGGCTTAGTCCTCTTCATTTCTATTTTGGCACATAGTTAGAAGTGGCTCAACGTTCACTGAAAACAAGGTTAAAACGTCCAACAGTGCTAGTTTAGGGTGTGCTTTCCTAGTGACAAAATCATCCTGAGATGTTCCTGTCTCCTGCCTCCCCATAGCGCTTTGTCCCCTCTCAGTTGTACCAATGCAGCCAGTTTTTCTGTCTTACTTTTAATCCTGATTCCCAACAGAGCCTCATGTGCGGCGTGATGGGGCGAGGAACGAACTTCATCAGAGGCCAGGAACGAGCAAGTCCAAGGTAAGCAGCTCTGCTACCGAAGGAAGCACTTTCTGGAATAGAATCCAGGACTCTCAGGATGTCAAAACCCAGGAGGCTCCAGGTTGCACAGTTTGGGTTTTACATCTTTTGGTTTCAGGAAGCAAAAAATTGGGGTTTGGAACCAAATTCTGACTTTTCCAGCCACAAGCCAGCTGGGAACAAGGATGCTTCCCAGCAAGGGCTGTCAAGGTGATTCAGGAAGAGCATAATGTCCCGATGGGGGTTGTAAAAATGGCCCCGGAGCATTGCGGAGCTCTCGGGCTTGTGTGCACAGGACGTTGGGTTTGGGCTAGAAAAGAGAAGACGGAGCAAACGAGGGAGGAAAACCCTCTTTTTTCCATCAGCAAGAGGCAGAGCAAGGGACGCGGGGTGGATTTAATTTGCTGGGGGCCCATCACGCGTCAGGAATGAGACTGGTGAGCGTGGCCCTGCCGCGGTGGGGGATGGACACGGGCTGGATGACGGGTCAGGGTCCCTCCAGCCCGATCGACTGCTCCTCCGCTCTCAGGGGCCGCGGCTGGAGGGGGCTGTTCACCCTGCGAGCAGCAGTGCCCGTTTCCCTGGGGTAAAATCACTTGTTGATCCCCAGATTCCCACGCGGTGCTGCCAGCCCTGGATCCCAGCGGCCGTCTCCCGGCACCGGGGTGTGGAGCCGAGCGGCTGGTCTGGCCGGGATGGGTGTTTGTTGGTGTGGGGCGAGCCACGAAGGTTGCAACCCCTGGCCGAGTCGTCTCGGGGAGGCTGCGAGCTGCGGTGTGCCGAGGCACGGGCGAGCTGCACGCCTGCCGGAGCAGAAGCTCGCAAGAGCGTTCGAGACGGCAACCTCAGCCCGGGAGCCAAGCCGGGACGTTGCTCATGGGAAGAACAAGGCTGTTTCACTTGCGAGCAGATAAAGGGTATTTCTTCCCCTTCCTTCCTCCTGGTTTTGCATTGCATGTTTTAAAGCTGTGTTCTTCCACTGTCTCCTCTCTCCAGTGACTTCCCCGCTGCCCTCCTAAGCCTCTGTCTCCCTGTCCTCACCCCTTTCCAGACTCCCAAAAGCAGCTCCCTTGCCCTCCCAGCATGGGGGCAATGAGCAGATGAGCCTGCAGAGTCAAATATCTCGATAAAAGCTCTGGCACAGCCCTCTGCCAAGGCGCAGGCACCAGCATCCCCTCTGCGCTGCGGAGGGAGGTCACATCTCCTGCCCCAAACTCTCCCGGCCCTTCCAGAGGAGCAAAACTTTTCCTTGTTGACCATCTATGCCTGGAAAAGTGTTGTGGGGTTGTTGGTCCATCCCGGCTGACTTTCCTAAATCCCAGTGGCTACTCCATGCCTCTGTCTCCACAGCATCCGAAAATGATGCACAGCTACTTTTGGGCAATGACATGTCCGAACTTGGTCCTGCCGTGTCTCGAGCTGCCCCAGAAAGCGGAGCAGAGTAAAACACCCCCGTTTAGATCAACCTTCAGATCTCAGCGACTCTCGAGAGGACTCGGCCACCCGGTCCGTCGGCCTCGGAGAGGCAGCTCTGTGACCTGATCAGCCTCACCTCACCTGCCTCCTTTAGGTGTGTCCTTCAAAGCCTACAGGGCTGTTTACACAGCAACATTATAAAGTAGGGACAAGTGCTTTGTTTTTCTCTCCTTCTTTAAAGGAAGTGTCATGCAAAACGGTGTTAGTGCAGCAGATAGGTTACTGCCTGGGCATTCGGTCCTGGCAATGTGTCACCTCAGCAGATAAAAGCCTGTCCAGGAAGAGATTGGGCCCTTGATACAGAGGAAAATTATCACCTCCTTCTTAATCATTCCCGGCCAAACTCAAGTTAAATTAACTGATTACAACCTGGCTCATGTGGTGCTTCCCAGCCTTTCCCAGCGTGGTTCCTCGCAATATCCCTTGGCGGCTGCGGCTGTGTCACCCCGCCTGTCCCCCATCCACTTTGTGTCGTGGGGAACAGATTAAGACCAAAGATCTTAATTTCTGAGCTGCAGCATACGTGTGTCAGTGCCGGCTGTGTCTGGCACACTGAGTGTAGGAGGTTTTGAGACTTGCAGAAGAAAATGGTGATTTGAGCTACAAGTATTTTCTGAAAATTCATCTTTATTTCTTTGGACAGAGGTGATTCTGAGTGCGGAAAACTGAGGCTTCCTCTGGGGGATCCTGGGCTGGATGGCAACTTTAAAAGTTCTTTGAGTCTTGCTGGGAAAAACAAAATGAGAAGAAAACCTGCTTCTGGCACCTGTTTTGCCCCACAAAGGCAGTGGGGAATCTGCGCTGCTCGGGGGCTCACTCCCCCCCCATGGTGCCCGCTGAGGCTCCGGGACTTTGCTCTTCTCCCCCCAAGGAAACTCTTCTTGCCTTGCCTGTCTTTTCGCAGGCATTGAGCTGCATATTTCCATTCCTTAATGGAGCAGGGCACTGATGTCATGTTCATATAGACGCTTTAATCAGTTTGTGGATGAAGGCAGTGCCATGCATTTAATTAATCTTTGAGGTGGGAGGAGACATCTCCAGTGTTACCTGAGTTTAGAGTGAGGTGACAACTCGTGGCAAGGTCTCTGGTTTTACTAAACCAGTTTTAGGTCTTTACTGTTTGGTTTAAAGTTGACCCGATGGGAACATGTAAGGTGGGGATCCGGTTCATGGGTCCAGCTTGTCAGCATCCTCCAGGCATGGAGACCCATTAGGACCTTCCATGGGATGAATTTTTCCCAGTGACACCCTTTGAAAACAGATTTCCTTGATCGTATTCCCTCCCCAAATCCCAGATCAGCTTTGAAAACTTGAACTGTGGTAGTTCTGGAGGGAGCTTTGCCCAGTCCCATGGAGGATGAAAACAGTACGTTTTGCATCCTTCAATTCAGAGAGGGTAGAAATGGAGCAAAATTTACTGTGGTGGGATCAAACACAACGGTGCAGCGTAGCCTGAGTGGATGCAGTGGCCGGTGGGGATGCCCTGGATGATATCTCCCTCAGGATGATGTGTGTCCCCCCAGGATGATGTCCCCCGGGGTAGTGTCCCAGGGCAGTGTCACCTGCAGGCTGGTGACAAGGCTCCCCCCTGTGGGATGTCCCCACACCGCACACCCATCCCAGCCTGTCCCAGCACCCACCAGTGTCTGGTGGCAGAGCAAGGCTGGGACACTGCCAGTGCTCCGGCGGCCGGTGGACAGGTATGGATGGGACACGTTTGCAAAATCCCCTCCATCCGAGTAGCTCAAGCGGCAGCTGGGATAAAAGCCACCCAGTGATCCCGCCTGCCAGAACAACCTCCGATGGTTTTTTGATGCTCGTTGCTCAGGTTGGCTGGCCCTTCCCTGGGTTTTTCAAGCTGTATTGATTAAAATAAAAAAAAAAAAATCTGTATTGTGGCTCTGTGGTTTGTTTGGCTGCACTCAGAGCGACAAGGAGCAATATTTTAGCAAAATGTCCTTTCAGGGACAGGAAAGCTTGTCTGGACGTAACTACTGGGAAATAATGGAGACCGTATTCAGGGACTCTGCGTTGCACCGGACTTCTGCTGCCTGTGTGAACGGGAGGGAGGGAGGCTGCCCAGGCATCTCTTGTGCACGAAGGCGATCGGTATCACCGCTCCCAGTCCTCACGTGGTGAAACCAAAGTGCGATGAGATGATGAGACTTGCTCAAGGAGTGTGGCCCGGAGCACAGGTTTCCTAAATCCTGCCCGGTTCACCTCCCTGGCAGCCCACCTAGCTTAAATCCCCCACGGTGAGGTTGGCATCGTTAATATACATCAACTGCAGGGTAAGCTGGGTGCTGCCAGTCCAGAACGCCGGCAGGTCTGGCTGGAGGCACCCGGTGCCCGCGGGGAAACCCAGCCCTGCTCCCATCGGTGTTTTGGTTCCTACTTGGCTTATGCAGGAGTTAGCAGTGCCCAGGGGGTTAATCTCAAGGCTCAATAAATTGCCTTTCCAAGGGCTCCAAGTGTGGCACCGTCCCCCGAAGCAGGACCCCTCCCCAGGGACTCGGTGCACGCTGATGCAGGGACCGAAGTCACCGGTGGGTGTTGCCTTTACCTCGGCGTTACAGAGAGAAATAGCATCCCTGCCATTTGAGCATGGCTCTGGATTTATATTTTTTAGCCCGATCTGAATACTGAGTGCTATTTTAGGTTAAGCTCTTTTATTTCCACCTTGGCCGTGCACCGCTGAATGCTTCAGATGTAAAGTTTAGAAAAGCAGGTAAGTTAAAGCTTTATTAGCCCTTTGTAGAGCTAGAAAATAAATGAAGCCAGGGTCAGCGCCATGAGGAGCCAACACTCACGTCGAGGCAGCTCCCGTTTGAAATAGTCTTCAATTATCTATTGAACAGGGAGGCAGATTCCTGCGGCTGATACAGCCACGCCGGTGTCCTGACATTTCCAATTCCCTGGGTATTCGTGAAACGCATTAAAAGAGAAGTAAAAATAAATTGGAGCTCCAGCCGCGCACATTGCGCTTGGGATGTTAAAGCAGCGTGATAATAAAATGGTGCCAGAGGTCTGTTAAAACAGAGACGTGATGATTTTCAGCTGGGTGTGTTAGAAGAGGCGATGCCAGCGTGGACCCAAGTGGGGCGGCACACCCCTGGGAGGGAGCACCATGCCGTGCCGTGCCATGCCATGCTGTGCCGTGCCGCCCCAGGGCTGCCCTGTGGCAGGGGTATGTCTGGGCAGGACCGTGTTTACCATATGGTCACGACAAATCCCCACTCGCTCATGCTGGGAGAAGTTTCCTCCAGGTTTTTCCCTGCTCTGAAGCCCTCAGTAGAGCAAACACCTCCCTTTTTTACATGACCAAGATGTGGGGAGTGCTGGGTGGGCAAGAGCAATTCTCCAGCGGCGCCCGCAGCCTTCCCGCGCCCAGGCTAATATCGTTTTAGCTGTCCCTGTCTCAATCTGGATTAACGCCACCAAAATCATTAGCGTTACTGGGGATGTCTGCCAATGTGGGAGAAATGCAGCTGGCACAAAAGTTGTTTGACGCCTTCTCCCTCGAAACACCCTCCTCCTTCCCACCCTTGCCGCTACCAGGTGAGGTCCATGCCGGAGCTGATGCCCGGCAGCTGACGGCCAGAGTTGGCACGAAGCAGCGCCATGGGCTTGGGTTACCCAGCTCCCACTGAAATAGGAGCCTGGACAGGACAGAAATAAAATGGTCCACGTCAGGAGGAGTGGTGGGGAGGCGGGAGCTGTTATAAAGCCACTATGGAGATATTACAGCACTATTAGCTATTGCTACTCCTGCTCCCTGGAGAGAAGGGTCCCAGAAGCAATCCGGCTGCTCTGGGGCATCCCTGCTGCCTCCATCCCCTGCCCTTGGGCTCAGGCCCAAAAGGGTATGCCTTCACCCAGGGCATCTCACGGCTGATTTCTTCATTGCTAAATGAAACGTGTGATACAGGAGCCGTACATGCGTTTCTTTAACACTTTGAGGTAGTGACTCAGGTGGTAGCAGGGATGGGGGGACCAGCCGTGGTCAGGCGTGACCTGGGGTATCTCCCATGATGAGACAGAAAAAGAAAAACCCAATTCTTCTCTCTGAGGAGGAGAATTATTTCCAGCATCACGAGAAAACAAAGCAGACCAAGAGGGATTATTTTCCCCAAACAAGATGCTGTTTGAAAACACCCACTTGGAGTCACACATCATTTTTTTCCTCCCTGCTTTTTGCAACTTTGCCAAATCCAAAAATTTTGATACTGAGTTGGCTTCTAAATTCACGAGATCAGCTTAAAATTCCTGAGATTGTTGTTTTATTTTGAAAAATCTCATTCTTTTCGTTCAGTGCCTACTGCTGGAGCCCTAAAAGACCCCTTTTTCACGTGTGTCTTTGACCACAGCGGCTAGAAACCCCCTTTTGCTCCCCCCTCCACCTCCTTTTTTCCTGAATCCCCATCGATCGAATGAATTCTGGAGCCGGGCCTCGAAGCAAACACGAAGCATTGTGAGATTTGCAATTGATGGTAGGAGTTGTCAAGAGCTGTTGTCAGCACAGCGTACAAGATGTGCGTGAACCATCCCCAGCAACTGTTCCTTCCCAAGCCAGCTCTTCTGACAAGACAGAAAGCACACGGAGCCGCCTTTCCCGGCACAGATACGCGCCGCAGAAGATGAAACGAGAGCTTACCCTGCTGTCAGTTTGAGCGGCGTTGGGTTTGAGCTGGAGAAACACCCCCGCACACGCACACACCTGCTCCCACACACTCTGGCTCAGCCCCAACCCTCCCCGCGCCGCGTTTCACATTCAAGGCTGAGCGGGTTTTGCTGCCGGGACACGTCTCGGTGCCCAGGATCGGGTTGGGACGGCCGGAGCTTGCCGGGAACCCGCAGAGCCGTGGGGTGGGAGCAGGTGGAGCGGCCGGGGCCGGCCGCCCGTGCTCCGGGAGGACACAGCGGCTTTGTTTGCCTGTGTGCGGTGTGGGAGGTTCCCCCAGCTTGGCACCAAGAAGGTTAGTGCTTTTTAAAAGACTATTGTTTTCACCCTGTGTTTTTGGAAAAAAACAAGGGGGGGAGCTGGGCAGAGGCATGAGATCCACCCTGGCTTCTTCTGCCTGAAGTTTCTGCTGCTGTGGGCACCTCCCCGGCTCGCTCCCGGCCCCCCGACCTCCTCCTTCCCACACATCCGCAGCTCAGATCCCTGATCCCGCTGAGCTTGTGTTCCTGCACATCTCTCCCTTGTTTCTTTCCCTGTTCATCACTTAGTAGGAGAGGTCTCTGCTGCGTCAGGGGCACCACCACCAGCAGAGCAGAAACACACAAAGGTGTGTCCCCAAAGCCAAGACTTCTCCAGCCTTGGCCTTGCACGGGCATCTCAGCTTTCATTGTGGTAAACCAGCCACCCGGCCAAAGCCGATTGCCCTCAGCGCTGCAGAGCTGGACCTAAAGATTTGCTATGAGATGCCTCGGCAGCCACGGTGCTACTGACCCAAATAAGAGAGAACCCCCAAACATGTTTGGAAAAAAACCCCACATGTGCTTTGGGTCTTGGTCTGTGGTATCTGAGCTGGGATCAGCAGGATCTCCAGGCGGTTTTAGCCAGGCTCCGACTGAGATGCAACACACACGTGCCCTTTTCTTAGGAGCGCTGGGTTCAGGGTTTGTCCTCCCTGGCTTTCACTGTTATCAAATGCCTGCCTAACGAGATTTATTGGATCAAATAACTTCTGTATAATAACGACAGGAATGCAGTTTTCCTCTGCTCAGCCAGGGCTCACTGCGACTGTGCGGAGCAATTAGAGGTGACTCACAGGGGCAGGTGGACTTGGCCAGGATCCCGGGAGGGCTGGCCCTGTCCCCGGGATGCAGGGCGCAAGGTTGGCTTCATGGCAATGCTGAGAAAGCTGGTGTCTATCTGTGTATAGTGATTTTTTTGTAACTGGATTAGTATGGAAGGTGTTTTTCCTTTGGAGGAGTTGCAAGGTAATGCCTCATTATGCAAGGGATCCAAACAGCTGAGGGCTGTTGCTAATTGGCAAAAATATTTAAGTTTCCCACCTGGAGCTGGTTGAGTTTGCTGATGGAGTTGTCTGCAGCTCAGCTGCTCACCAGCATGGAGACTGGGGAAGGATCCTAGCTCTGGAGTGGGTGGCTGTCGGTGAGCCTCAGTGCTGGAGGATGCTCTTTCAGGGAATGAAGGTCAGGAGCAGGTTAACACCCAGAAGGTGATTCTTAGGTGCGGGCAAAGTCTTTGGTTCGGCTTGTCTTGTAGCTCCCTTCCTTAGTATAATGACTGGAATGATGAAAATTCACTGTCTCAGCCTTAAATGATGAGCGGCTTCCTGGTCTGCATCCCCAGCTTGCCCCACAGATAAGGGCTGTAATGCTCTTTGATTAAGATAACAGGGAGCCAGACCTGTCCTTGCTCTTGACAAATTTTAATCTCGTGATCCATTTCCTGGGCTGAAGTAGTTTCACACAGCAGCAGAGAGGGATGCTTGTCAACTCAGGGTACTGTAACTACATGTCTTTAAGTCTCTCTTAACTGCTAATGGTGAAAGAAACCGTCTCCACACCCTGCCACAAAGCCCTGTTCCACCTGGGGCAGGTGGGTGAAGGGTGGGAAGGTCTGGCCTTTAACCTTGAGGAGTTTTTCCCTGTGTGCAGCTGCTGTGTACTTTGCTGAAGCTCAACAGCTTTTGCAGTCGGATCCAGGGGTGGGGAACTTGGTTAAAGTGGTTCCTGTCTGTGTAACCTTTTCAGTGGGGTGAGACGTGTGTACACAAGCACTGAGACTTTGGGTTTATGGTGTCAGGCTTTAAATGCAAACAGCTAAATTAGGAGGAGGTTTCATGGGGGCAGTGAGCCCTGCAGCTGCACCAGGAGCAGCTCCGAGCCAAGTGCCTGGACAAATCTGGATCTCCAGAGCTGTAGAGAGTGCTCTCATCTCTTGCATTGCTCCTTAGAGCCATGCTGCTAATCCTTTGTGTCTGTGCAAACACAAGAGGAGAATATCTCTGTTGTTTTCTTGCTCTGGCCAGACCTTCCTTCCCTTCTTCCTGCAAAGTGCAGGCTTGAGGACACAGCCCAGACCTTGAGATTCTGGGAGAACCTGGGGGCACAGATGCTGGCCACTGGCTCAGTTGTGCCAAAGAGGTTTTTTGTGATTTACAGTGTGTTGTGCTGAGCGAGTTGGCAGATGCTCTGAACTGGCAGAGGAGGAGGGAGATCGTCATGTGGAACAAAGTGCTGTCTCCTGGCAAGAACAAGGAGAAAGTCTAGTCTGCGGGCTTACCCGCTGAGTGCAATATGGTGCTTAAAAGTCATCCTGTGGAAAAGTAACGGGTAATCTGGTTGAACGGTATTAGCTGTATGAGTTTCCAGTAGGTGTTGTTGCTCTAAGTGCTGTCTCTGAGTGCCCTCTCCATGAAGGAACCATCATCAAAGCAGATATTTAAATAATGTCAAAGGCTCTTTGACCCCAGTGCCATGCGGGGGTGAGGGGAGGGCATGAGTCACAAAGAAAATAGCACTGTTTTCCTTGTTGCTCAACCTCTCACATTCCTCACCCTTTAAATAAAAATGAGTATTAATAAATCCAGCAGACCCTAAAGAACCCCCTTAGAGTCGGGTTCCAAGGGGAATGAGGACCTCAAAGGAGAATGTGCAAAAAAACTTGGTCATGGAAAGAAAACAGCAGCAACACCGAACTGATGAGTCGTCATTGAAACGGCAGTCTTGGCCCTTTGAATGCCATTGACGTTAAGGAAGCTCTAACTGAAATCACTAGTCCTGCATGCCGTGTGTTTTCCCTTGGTCTCTTGGCCACCTCTGTTTACTTTTCATTGCCACCGAAAGTCACCCGTTTTGTGGCTACGCTGCTATTGTTTAATTGCAGTTCTGACTATTCACATTAAATGTCAAGTGTCAAGCAACCCTTAAGTAAATGAATGCTTTCTAAACACCACCGCAACCATTCGTTTCTGTTTTCTGAAGCCTGTAGCACAGTTTCTGCCTCTCTTTACACCGGTATAAACCTGGAGTAGCCCTGTTGAAGTACACAGAATTATTCCTATTTCTCAGCACAAGTAGGATCAAACCGAAGCTCCAGGGACAGCAGTTTATCTTCCCAGAGTAAGCACTTGTTTTTCTAATATGATTGCAAATTAATTCCAGACATAATGTGATACCATGTAATTGAGAGTCCCCTGAGCTGGTACCAGAGGCTATTTTTGCTGAGCCCTCTGTAGATCAGCAAGGATGTTATTGCACCACCAGTAACAGAGATTTAGGGAATCCTTGCTTGCTTTGAAGGTCTGTGTCCTGTGCTGTTGAAGGTTTCTTTCTCATCCCAGAAAATGAGTGCAATAATAAATTTTTCTTCCTTCTCCCACCTTTCTGCATTCCTATATTGCTTGATATTAGATGGGCCAAAGGCTACGTGTGCTGCAGTTGTCCCAGGGTTGATTGGATCTTGACAGGCTAAAGAGAGAAAAAAGCTGTGGAGAGGGTGCTGCAGCCCTTCTCCTATCTGGGGTGCTAACTTGAGTATTTCCTCAGGCCAACCAACAATTTTTCATGGAATTTGTAAGCAGGGACTTGTCTCTGAGACCTCTAACCTACTGTTGGACAGGACTGAAGCAGGCCAGCAACTTCCCATCTTACTCACGCCTGCTGCCAAGCTGGGGGTTTAAAAGCTTAGGAGCTACTAGCATACAAAATTTGCCCCTCGGAGTTCCCCTGAAACACTCTTTTGAGTGACACAGGGAAAGGGACTGAAGTCTCCAGGCTGCTGTGAAGGCAGTCGGGGGGTGCCTGGGGGGTCAGTGCAATCTGGGGCTCCAGGATTCTGCAGGATACAGGTGTACGTGCTGACGGAGAGGGGCTGTGTGCTGGCCAGGGGGACCTGTGGGGGCCTGGGGTAACTCTTCCTAACCTGGCCGTGCTCTTTAGATGCTGTGGCAATGCAAAGTGAGAAGGATGCTAGTAAGAGTTGCAGTGTAAACCCTATTTCTGCAAGGCTCGAAGACAGCTGATCGGAAGAAACCTGTTTATTGTGAGGTTTAGGAAAACAATTTTTATGCAAATTCCTTTTTTAGGCAAGTAATGGGGTTGATACAGAACTTGGAATATGATGTTTTAAGAATACAAATACATAGCATCTTGTTCAACAAACACAAAACAAACTTCTTTCCCAGGGAACGTTAAATGAGCAAATGTTTGCTAAAATAAATGGGAAAAAAAACATGGGATGGGGGAAACAAAACAAAACAACCCAACTTGGAAGCCAAAACCCCACTGAAGAAGCAGTAGTCACATCTTCAATTTTATGCTCAGGCTGTACTTTCACTTTGCTTTTCCTGTTCGATAGCTGCCAGAAAAACGGAGGAAACAAAAACATCATCAATAAACATTATAATGATTCTGCAGGATACAGATTTCTACAGTCATTCTTAACGCCGGGGATGGTAAGTCCCCACTTGCTTGCTTTGGCCACCCTTGCAATGCCAACCCATTCCCACGTCTGCATAGCTAGTAGGGTGCAATTCATGATATGCAAACCTTCTCTTGTATTTACAGCTTTAGCATTGGTAGGGATAATAAAACAAGGGAAAAACAGGTATCTTGTGTCAAGGGACAGTGTGTCTCCATGGCTATCAGTACTGACACATCCAACGTGGTTAGTAATACTCTTCTGCACGAAAACACTCACAACGTCTGGTCCAAATGCAGAGAAATGCCATTTTCACACCGAAAGTGGAATGTGAATCACAACCCTCATCTGGCTGCCCGTGCACAGCACTTGGACAGGAGAAGACCCTGCATGAGAAAAGCCCAGGGGTGCTTTGCTAAGGAAGATTGCCTGTTAGGCAAGGATGATGATGGGTTTCTCTTGCAGCCTTATTCCCAGAGAAGGAGCCTGGAGCTCTCCTGGCCAGGGCTGACAGCAGGTACCAGTGGGAGGCAGCAGCTTATCTGCCTGGTAACACGTTAAATCCAGAGCCCAGGCACCTTCTGGGGATCCTGCCTGGCCTGCCAGGAATGTGCAAGTGTTCCTCTGTGCGTCTGTGCCTCCAGAGAGGCTGGTAACATGGTAATTACAAACAGTTTGATCCTGTTACCTGCAACCAGCAGAAAAACTGGTCTTGCTTTTAGCAGAAGCAAGAGCAATCCCATCAGAAAGGATTTTTCAGACAAAATGCACCATCGGTTGTAACTACTTGTATCCTTAGAAGCCCAGCATAGAGTACAAGTCTTAGTATTATCCCCAGTTAAAGTCAGGGATGAGTTTGAGCCTGTAATCCTATGATTAGTATTCATTTTGCATATGAACTGCAATACAGATTGCATCCTTGCTACTTGTAGTTCAAATAGCCTCATAAGCACTTACTTTCTTTAGTGGGCAATGGATTTTTCTCTCTGGTTTCTGTCTTCTTCAGCTTGGTCTTGTCAAATGTTTCAATTTCTGCAAAATCTGGTTTGTCGGACATGATGGGTCCTGACAAAGAAAGGAAAAACACACCCGTGGCTTCATCAGCTAGTGCTCTGATATCAGCCATCTGCAAAGCATTTTCTGCTTGAAAGAAAAAAATATGAAAATACCATAAAAATGCTTATTCAATCCCCCCCTCCCCCAATCTAACACCTCAATCTGGGACCTCTCCCTGAGGCTTGGCTCTTTCAGAGCAAAAGAGGAAAGGCATAAATAGAATTTTATCTAGATTTCTCAGATGAAATTTCTAAAAATCATATTTTGCACATGGAAACAAGAACATCTCAGTAAAGAAAAGACAATGCATTAATTGCCAATAACCCACAGTGCCTCCTGATGTAAACCTCTATTTTAAGAAATGCTGCTAACCAGAAAGTCTACAATAAACCCCAAATCCAATATGAACAAAGAGCTTCAATTATGATTTTGTTTTAATTAATAGGATTTGTCTTTAATTCTGAGCACCCTATTCTGAGTGCATACATACCCCGGTATCTGGATGAGCTGCTGTGGACACTTGTGCTTAACAATAGAGGACCGGTTCACCCAGCCCTTTGTTTGCTCTCGCACTCAATATCCCAGTCGCAGGCTCAATGGGTTTGATTGTACTCTATTATAAGACAAATCCACAAAGCACACCGGCATTCAACACTTCACCTGTCAAAACTTCCCTAATCCAATTCCTGTTTTTAATAGAAATTCAAGTTAAAATCCAGCCTGGGCGTTATTCCCCTGATTTCAGTGGAGTTTCCCATCAAGGCGAGGTTTGGCCCGGAGATGGCTTATACAATTAAATTTTTTCCTTCCTGAAGACAATCAGATTTCATTGCTATCTGTACTGAGACAACAGAAGTAAATATTCACAGGAAAAAAAAAAAAAAAGAAAAGCTACTAAAACCACATGGCATTACCGTCTGGCTGCTCTCTCCTCAGCTGCTTGGTGGCCGTCTGAGGCAGTGTGAGTTGAAAAAGGTCAGGGTAATCCCTCCTCTCCTCTCCTCTCCTCCCCCCGCCCGAGCCCATCGCTATTAATATTGATTAGTTTAGTGCCGGGATTGCTCAGCGTTTAGGGAAAGGACAGATTGCTGCTGCAGAAAGTGCATGAGGGAGGGAAATGGGGAAACTGTCAAAATCCATCTCGATTTTTTTTTTCTTTTTTCTTTTCTCCTCATTTACAAAGACAATAATATTTAATTTTCCCTCCCTGCCCTTCTTTTACAATGCTGAGGTTCCGAGTTAAGGTGAGATTTGGAGTTCCTTTAAGGGCTGGTGCTGCAGTTTGTGGGGAGTTTTTAGCTGAATTCAGCAAAGCACCTGGGGATTGTCCCCCAGCTGCCCAGGCTGGCAGAAGGACGTGCTCGGGAGGACTCGAAGCACAGGCGTGGTACGACTGCCGCAATCGAGGGCCAAATCTGAGATAAGCAATGGTCTGAGCACCACGCCGGTGTCCGGGAATGTGTCCTGAAAGGAAGAACAATGAATCCTTCATTTGCTCCCATTTTGGTAGCTACCAACCCACTTGCTGGCATCTCCCTCAGCCTGATAGGACGTGGCTCTGCTAGCCAGACCGGGCAGCTGCCCGCAGCTGACCTTCCTGCCTTCACTTTGCAAGAAGCCGTGTTTGGCCGTTCCCTGTCCTCCACCCATCCCGATGGCGTGGACCATGCTGGACTCGCTGGCAAGGAACATCTTCAGCTGTAGCAAAGGGAGAATGTGCTGTAGGTGCCAAGTGATGTAATTCAGAAAAAACTTCAAAATGGCTATTATCCCTCGCCTGTATTTGCAAAACGCATTTTGTATTGGATGTGGGCACTACCTGTAGCCACCTCCTAGAGCTGCTGCTGTTGAGGGCTGTGGACATCCCTGTGGCTGTGAGATGGTTCCAGCTATGCAGCACAAAACTACTTGGGGGGAATAATTTTTCAAGGCCCTCAGGTTTGGGAGGGAAGAGCTGTGCACATCCTCCTAGATGCTGGCGTGGCTTTCCTCTTGTGTAACTTTGCATGGCTGCATCTGAATTGCTTGTCTAGACGCCGTGATAGTCAATAGAGAGGCAACTAACTCGGGAAAAAATTAATTGTGCCCTAGGAACATCTGGGTTTCTCCACTGACTGTAAAGGGAGCCTGGACAACAAGCTCAGGGAGACAGAGACATCTCACAGCAGATTGAGAGCCCTGGCAAGGTGCTGTGGATCTTTCTGTTGGCATAATAGGCTTAGGTAGAGTGAGTTTGAGTCTGATATGTGTGCATGGAGAAAATGGTTTTGATGTGTTTAAATGTGTTTTAAGGACGTCTTCTTACAATGTTTGTTTAAATTAAAATAATGAACAGGTTTGCAGTTGGACTAGATGATCTTAAAGGTCTTTTTCAACCTAAATGATTCTACGAAATTCAGAAAAAGATGATTATTTTTACTCATCAGCATTTGTAAAGGTGGTTCCTTTTCACCCAGTGATTCTTTCCTTTATCCGTCCTGTTTTCCGTATCTTCAGAGAATGCAGGGGTTGCTGCGTGCCCTGGTAAACACCACTCTGAGAGCAATTTTTCTCTGTAGCCTTGTCTGCAGTTTCTGAAATAAGGGAGAATGGTGGAAAAACCTGCATAACGCTACTCAGCTGGAGCTCCAAAGAGATGGTCTGGGTCCCACTGAGTTCAGCTCTGTGCAAACCTGGCTGTGCTGCTTCTGGACCTAAGATTGTCCTGGCAGCAGTGTAGCTACATTTTTGTTATGTTGAAAGCTCAGTCAACTTGTGTAGGCTGGCTCGGTTACCTCTGCATCTGCACTGACTGTCCACGCAAAATCAATGTGTGTACATACCAGTCATATTTAGCATCAGGACTCTGTTTCCTTGCTTCCATCCCATTAGTCCAATCAATTGTCAAAAATAGAAAGCTGTGTTCTTCACTGAAAACCCCTGGGAACAAGCAGGAAGGCAGCTACTGGGTGAATATTCAGTGTAAGCTGTAGCTGAGATTTGGCACTGAACCGTCTTAGTGTCTGTTTAAAGAGAGTGCATTAACCTCTTCTTGTTAGGCTGGACACCAGATTTAGAAGATCAGAAAAGACTTTAAAACACAATCTGAATGATTCATGAATGCAGGCAGTTCATGAGTTTCAGTTTTTTAAATATTTGCCTATTTTTACAAGTAACAATTAGAATTCTTATTATGAAGAGAGACTACAAGGGCAAAACCTCTTAAACTTTTAGACTGGCACAAATTCTCTCAGATGTAGAGAGCAATCAAAGTGTTCGGGACAGCGAGGCAGAAGATTCTTGCTTCTGGCTTTCTATGTACCTCTGTGTACCTATGCACAGTCACGGGCTCAGCCCCTAGCATCCACAGCAGAGCTCAGGCTTTTCTAAACATGCTAAGACAGGGTGGGCATGCTTGTTTTTTCACCACCACCATTTTAATTGCCTGATTAATTGGCAGACCTAGTATTAAAAACAGTTTGAGGCGAGTTGTTTGGGTTAGTCCATGTAACATAATGATGAGAAATTGTATGTTCTCACTGTCAGCTCAAATCAGTAGATACTCATCTCCATAACGAACATCTTGACCATTGCATAAAGTGTCTGTCAAGTTTCTGTAGCTTGTAAGTTCAGTACTGTGGTCAAACACAGCTCATGCTGGATTCAAACCCTATGTTTACACTCTGTGCAGGACAGACAGCCATGTATAGTTTTCATATGGGAAGTTTGGAGTTTGGCCTGAGGGCATTGCGTCCTGCTTTGAGATAAGGCTGGTCACAGGATGGAAAGATGGGTAGGTGATACTTCATTCAGATGCCTTTTACTTTCACTGGGAACTGGGATATTCCTGCTAATATGAGCAGTGAAGCAAATATTTGACAGAAGGCTTTTAATGGCAGGATTTCAGCCACCGCCTTCAGTATGGGGAACGTGGCAGTTACCTGGCCTAGGAATGACTGGCAGCAATGAACCTCAACGGTCTTTGAGGTGCACAGGGGCAACTGAATGATCCAGCATATAGAAGTGAGAAAAACCAGCAAGCCAGCGTAGCAAGCAAACTACAGGATCTTTACAGATCCTGTACACACAAAGCACGTAAAGCCACATTGGTATGGCCGTGTCTGGAAAGCTGCCTCAGTGCACAATCGAAATTGCATTTTATTTCAATCTGCTGCCAAAGGATGAAGGGCTGAGTCAAACCTGCCAGGACTGACACCTCTGGTACCAGTGAGTCACCTGCCACTGACAGCATTAAACCATGCCTGGCAGCGCAAGCCACCGAGTGTCTGTCAGACACCCACAGAGAAACAGGGGAAAACAAATACTCGCTACCAGGATGCAGTAACAGGTGAGAGGAAATGTTTAAAGGGAGCTCAAGTGCAAAGAAAAATTCAGAGGGGAGTGTGAAAAGTGAGGCTGGGAGGTTTGGAGCCTGCTGCCACTCGGCTTTTTCCCTTGGCTGTTGTCACTTGGAAGCAGTGAGCCCAGCCTGCATGGGGCTGGGGCTGCAGGAACACATATATATATATATATATATATATGTCTGTAAAAGGGCTATAGCCTTTCACGGGCTGGGGGAATGCTGTGCTCAAGTTTGACACAAGAGGTGCTCTGGAAATGCCAAGTTTCATGGAGACTAGGTGGGCAACTGCAGGAAGAAGGGGTTTCTTTCTCTTCCGTGCAACAGTGGGAATCAGATCGCATCTATTTCTATATGGAGCTGAGGAGGGACAAAGCACCCTAATGTGAGCAGCCGGTTAGAGGAACAGACGCTCGAGCAGATCAGTGTCTGTAGCTGAGCCAATAAGCTGACACAACTGATTTTATAATCACATTAGTGCTGTCTCGAAATAACACACCCACTCAAATATAACAGTGATTTCATTTTCAAAATGTTGTGGTATTTTTGGTGCTAAAGGTAGGGGATTAATTTTTCAAGGTCAAAAGCTGGGCTGGAATCTGCAAGCATCCCAATTCCTTTAGGTCTCTATGAGCACTGAGCACCTTCCAGAAAGGTAGCAGGATTGGGCGTGTTATAAGCTATCCTTAGAAGGTTTCCCGTCCTTAGGGGAACAGAAAAAAAAAAAGACTACAGCTTCACTGAAAGGGTTTTCTTAGTTCTCTTTGTGCCTTTTGTTCCGTCTTGCTGCCAAAAAAAATATCCATGTTTGGGAACAGAGACAGGTTCCCAGGCTAAGAGACAATGAATCCTGGGGGTGTAAGGAAGGCAATGATCTCTCTTTGGCAGAGTGTCTGCTGTAATGCTGCACTGCTCGTGTGTAAATACTCAATACTTGTCTTGTATTGTATGTTTTATCGTTACCTAAGGTGTTTCATTTTCCTCACTGAGACCGTTGAACCTTAAGGGTAGGTGTGTACAGAGGATTGAGGGGAGAGGAGAGGCAAGGCTAGTTGTAGGTAGTCCTTCTGCTTTGGCTATTTTTTCCAACCCCATCTTTTCCAAATAGCTCTGGAGTTTAGACAGTCTATACTAGAAGTCCCATTGCAGCAAAGAGCAAAGAGAGAAAACATAAGCTAGTGGGAGTGGAAATTTCCTCTCTCCCTCTTTTTTGGTCTTATAAAACTCAGTATGGGGGTGAATTTTTAAAAGTTTAACCAGATGGAGATTCTTGCAACTTTCTCGAGAACTGACCCAAAAGTGTGGCTTCCAGCATAAAGTACTTGGCTTTGGCCTGGCCTTTTCTAGCAAAATGTGGTGACACATGCATGCATTATTAAAGGAAAAAAAATTAATACAAAATGTCCATGCACATGCTTCTCCCAAAGACAGGGTGGGGAAAGAAGCATGTGATGTATCAGTCACATTAGTTAATATGCTATAGAGCACATGACAGTTTGTGATGAATACTGGTCTAGAAACACTAGTTTAGCATGTAGCATGACTTCCAGTCTTTACTAACAGTCTTTTTTTTAATCTCCTTTCTGTCTCTGGACAGAAGCATCTCTTGCAAGCAGCAGCACTTAGGGAGAGTAAGACAGAGAAGTCTTGGGTGAGTGTTGG
Organism: Aquila chrysaetos chrysaetos; assembly: GCF_900496995.4. Taxonomy (NCBI): domain Eukaryota; kingdom Metazoa; phylum Chordata; class Aves; order Accipitriformes; family Accipitridae; genus Aquila; species Aquila chrysaetos. The sequence goes on from NC_044025.1 coordinate 17,014,465, forward strand.
GAGTGTGCTCAAACGTGGCTCTTCTCAGTGCAGCTGGCTGCCCTGGAATGAAACGATCCACTGTTGGATTTCTCATGCTCTTTGCTTTAAACAAAAGGAAAATCACCATTGCATATGAAGATTAAATTGTGGCACCCAGTGTGCAGCAAATGGACAACCAACATAATCCAAGATAAGGTAATCAAAGATAATAAAATCCAGAGATCTTCTAACCTGATATTAACTTAAGATTTCCTTTTTGTCCAGAGGAAAAAGGACAATAGGTGGGTCTGTCGTTACAGTCCATGTTGTGCTGGAGTAGATACGGAGGCGCGGTATCCTTGACTTCTGGGACAGAGGGTTGTGGTGTAGTTTTGATGAGTGCCTAACGAGCACTTCTCTTTGTGTTGCCAAATTATTCCACTTTCAATAGCCTGGGACCTCCTGGCAGCTTAAGTAGGTTTTATGTTTTGGGGAAAAGAAGATAAACCCTGAAGTTTTTCTGCTTAAGGAAACAAGGCTGCTGTAGCAGAGGAACAGACTAAGGCAGCGAAGTATCTTTTCTAGCTGATCTCCGTGAGCAATTTCCAGAATAAAAACTTGTATTTCTACTTGAAGGGATTCATACATCATCTTTTCCAAAAATCATTTTCCAATTTTATAAGCTGTTATCCAGAGTAAGCCAAACACATAGCTATTATACACGTATGTACAAGGTCAACAATTATGTAAGAAAGTGGTAATCAGCAAGTTCCACATCTGTTAACTTCTGCCTGTTTAAATGAAAACTACAAGTATGCTATGTTAAATGCTGGTTTTCTTCTCTAAAATGTAAAAAAAAAAAAAAAAAAAGGGAGACTATTTTCCTCTCACGGCATCTGAAGTGAACAGCTATCTCTTCAGAACCTGACCAAACTAGAACGTTTACAATGACCACTTTTATGGCTTATTTCTTGCAAATATATATAAAGTGTAGAAATCAGTTGCAGTCTTATTAAGGCTATGTCTTCATAACAGGGTTAACTTGAGCTCTGTACACTCAGACTGACTCCTCTGGAGTTAGTATACTTTGAGTGTGAGTGACCACACCATGAAATAACATGGGAGCAGCAGAGAGTGATTGTGTTGGCAGCAGATAAATTGTGCTAACTTGAACTGTAGCCTTTCCCCAACTCAAGGTAAAAGCACCACGGCAGCTCCAGTATAGATCCTTGTGAGCGCAACGAACAGGAGTTCAAAAGGGCTGGTGGGGACATTCAAGCTTTAATTCAACTTAACTTTTAAGTGGAGACTAGCTTTAGGGCATGAGTTCATGTCTGTCTGCAGCCCAAACTGGTGAGTGCAGAGAAAAGCCAATAGGAAGTAAAAACCGAAAGTGTGCAATATTGTAATTTTCGCTTGTCTGATGCATACATTGAATGATTTTTCCCTTTGGATGAATACTAGCTTGCATAAAATTCAAATAACTCAGCTGTCTACAGATGGGGGGGGGGAGTGTGGGAAGGGGAACAGAAGGAAGGAAATGGAACTGAGAAGATTGAATTAACCTTTCAATGTCTTGAATTTCAAGAAGGGAATTATCTCATGTTAAGTCTGCAACCATGCAATTAAAATGTGAACAAGCCTTAAAAGCCACGTTTGCCCCATATTCCTAGATCTCTACTTTAAAGACAGATCTTCCAAAACCAAGATTCAGATCCAAAAAGTATTCAAAGGTAGGAAAAAAATCTTATGCTGTAAATGATTATTTCAATCACAGAACCCTGGTAGAAAAATGAGTAAAAATGTCTGACATTTACATAGAACATGTGCCTTTGATATTGAATTCAGTTTAAAAAAATCCTTACATATGTGTCTAGTAATGGCAGACAGTCTTTGAAAAGATGAATGGTTTTCTCTGTGCTGGAGTTTCTGTTTCCATAAAATAGATTCTTTCACTTGTTTTCTTGAGTGTTGTGAAGCTTCATTTGATAATACAGGGCAAAGCTTTAAAAATGGACTTTGATTCTTAGGTGCCCTTTTGTACACTGTGAGTCAGAAGAACTGGGTACTTCCTGATTCGAGAGCCTCCATGGAGAGTTATGGATGTCCAACACAGCCAAGTGTCTTGTGCTGGGCATCCTGAAACAGAATGTTTGTTAGAAAATTTTATAAGGCTGGAAAAAAGGAACAAAGTAAAGATGCAGTCTGGGGACATGTCTCTGTTTCTGGATTAAATATGCAGGAAAGGAAAGCATTTTGCAGAGCAACCAGCTGGGAAATGGTACTGTTTGCTAATTCTTCTTTGGTGTTGAAAGGACTCACGTTTGTCAATATTTTTGCAAGGTATCAATAAGATCCATTTAAGACAAAAATTGAGCACTTCCAAGTCCAGGAGAGTATATCAAATAATTTGTTTGGAGATGGACAACTAAAACCAAAAGCAAATACTTTGCTGACACACAGATAATTTTCCCTCCAAGTAAAAACTGCTGGCATATAATATACAGGTATTACAGCAGTGTCTTGCTTTGCTATGCACCAGATTTCCATTTCCTTCTGGTAAGATAATGACCCAGTATGAAGGTAAATGATTGCATGGCAGGCTATCAACCTTCAAAGGATTGGACGGCATTGCAAAATTGATTCAAGTTCTGGACTATTCTAGCTCAGTTTGTACTAAGGCTTGTGCAACAGTAAGCACAGTTGGGATACGGCTATTTTTCTTTCATTTGCTTCGATTTCTGATGAGGAGTAATGCAGGGCTGTTTCTGGAGCTAGACTTAATTGGAAACTAAAGCGTTCAGAGAATATTTATTCTAAAGTCATTCTAGGTCAGGACTGACATAGGGGACGCATGAAAGAAATATGGCTCCAGTTCTTCTGCAACATATACTGGTAATAATGACTTATGCTCATGAATAGCTCTCCCTGAAAACAAGGGAATTACGCTAGTAATATTTTCAGATCTACTGAGTTACTTTGCGAGCACCTAGCAGCAGAATCTCTGCAAAACTTTTAGGCTGAGCAACTTAGCTGGACTTGTAAGATAGCACATGGAGCTACAGAAGTGTTTCACCCTTCATGGTGTGGCTCTGGACATGGATTTACTGATGAGACAGGGATGCTATGGCACTCTGGCTCTTTGGTCCTAGGAGCCAGACGCTGACCAGACGCATCTGCCAAGCTCCTGGAGCTGTGCAGCAGCTGGGGAATGGGTCCTTCTTCTTGTGAGCAGCCTCACACTGGGGCCTTGTCACTGTGCAAGGCATTGTCATATGTCCTGACATGTGGGTGGGACTGTAGCCATGCACCTGCACAACCCGTGCTCATGCGGGGGCTGCTCTGCATGTGCCTGCGGGTTCGGCGGGGGTATACGAGCCTGTGCGAGCTCCGCGCTGTCTTGTCTAGACTGCTGAAGCTGGGCTGGGTGTCTGAGCTGTGCGGCAGTCTGCGTATCATGTAAGTGGGAGAATTACAAAATGCTACTGTAAAATTTGAGCTGTGCCCTGAGATAGTGGAAAATGGATGGGGACAGCTACCATGTTGCTCCGTTGTAATTTTTAGCAGTGATCTGAGAGGCAGACACCCTTAATAGCTGTATTTTGGGGGTGAAACCACGCACCTCCCGTCCCCCCATATCTACTGTCTTAGAAAAGTGGCTAAAGCACCAGGACTCCCAGGTTCTCCTCAACCTTTCAGAAATAGGCAGCGAGAACACAAAGTGAGCAGGAAAGACTAAAATGGCAGCCTGGGACTGCATATGTCTGCCCCCTGCAAGGAACATTGGAAGCATTTGAAAGGAGGTAGGATAAGCTGGCACGAAATGGCGTACTCGGAGCCAGTTCAGTGGAGGGAAGCCACTGTCTTGGACTCAAAACCAGCGAACAGGTGCTGTGCAGCGCCTGCCTACCTGCCTGCCTCTGCTGTCTGTCTCCTCTCGCCGCGTGTGTTTTCTGTGTCAGGTTTCTTGCAGTTTTATTCCTGTCAACTGGCCAACATATCTGCTGAAGAGCCAGCTGGAGTCCGCTCTCTCCCATGTTTCATCAACAAAATTGCCAGCTTGTTCTGATTCAGTATCTTTATTGTTGTTGATGAGGCTAAATGAATCCGAAAGAACACAGCTATGTATACAAAATACAAATTCAGAAACCTCATCCTGATACGAGGAAATTTTATTAGCTCTTCAAGGGGAGAAATCTGCTGTGAAAGCAGGCCGACAGCAAATACAGACCTCCTGAGAGGTCGCTTCCCCTGACCCCGGACATTTTATTGTTTTTGTATGGCACCTCCTAATGATACCAAGTCTTCTAGCAGGAAAATGCAGTTTTAGATCTGATTAAAAACCAGGCTAATTTTCTGTGGGATTGTGACTCTCTCTTCTTCAGATTCTAAATGTAAATCCTCTTAATGAGTCTTATAAATATATCTCTAGAGAAAATTTAGAGTCCATGTTGGAAAACCTGCAACAAACGCCTCCCAGCTAATGGCAATATGGAAGTTTCGATTAATCCCACCCTACTTCTATCGTTTTTTTTCCTTTCCCATATTCTTTGTCAGTTTTTCATGGGAAGAAAAGCTTTTCCTGAGAGGATTTTTACTAACTAGATCCAAATTTCCTTAAATGCTTTATTAAACCCACCACCTATGGCTGCTGGCACTGCATGACAGAAAAAGCTGTTGTAGTTTCAACGTGGCATGTGGGAACCACAGACTGTCAGGCACGGCTTTTAACACTTCTGGTGTAAGCTCGCATCTTCTCACTAACTTATGCTAACTTAGTTTAAGGGTGCTAAATTTTGTATTTCAGAATGCATTAGCTCTTTGTCAGAGGGCACTTCGTTACTTCTGGCGCGCTTACAGTTGGGAAATGTTTGGGAGCGCTCGCTTTTGACGCTTTAATTCAGAAAATTGACGGGAAATATTTTAATACGGTTACGAGAAATGCAAAACCGTAGCGGAGCAGGAGGTGACACTAACGGCTGTGGCCGCTCTCCGGGCACCCCCGAGCCCGCACGGGCCGAGGCAGGCGGATGGCTGAGTCACTGTAAGATTAAGAAGAGAAGAAAAAAAAAAAAAAAAATTAACCCTTGGGTCATTGCTCGTTGTTCCTGGGTGCGGCGTGGCAGCGGGTGAGGCTCCGGGCAGCCCGGGGCCATAACGGACTACTGCCCCCGGCCGCCAGCCCCCTTTTCCTCAGGCGGCTTTTCCCGCCCAGGGGCCTGAGAGGAACCGTCGCCCACGGCGGGAACCGGCTTCCCCCCGCATCAGCGCGGCCCCGCCCCTCCACCACCACCACCACCAGCGACCCCTCCCCGCCCCGCAGCACGTGACCCCCGAGGGAGGGGAGGGGAGGGGGGGGCCGCGCGCGCTGCACCTGTCAGTCAGCGCGTCACTTCCGCCAGTTGCCGCCGCTACCGTTGGGGACCCCCAGCTGGCGGTAGGCGCGCTCGGACGGCGGAGCGGCTCTGCGGACGGACGGCGCCCGGCTCGGCAGCGCGGCGGCCGCGGCTAGACGACGACCGGCGGGGGGGGGGGGGGTGCGACGGCGGACGGCGGCGGCCGAGGGAGGAGGCCTGCGAGGAAGAGCGTGAGCGGTGAGGAGAGGCCCCGCGCCGGCCCCCGGGGTAGGAAGAGGCGGAGGAACCTGCTGCTGGTGCTGAGGACGGCGGGGAGGGCGAGTCACCCGGCAACGGTGAGGGGCCGCGGGGCGCATGCGCGGGGCTGAGCGGGCCGTGGGCGGGAGGGTGGGCGCCCCTCAGCCGCGGGGGCGGCGGGAAGCGGCCGGGCCGGGCCGGGGCTCCCCCCGCTTTGGAGGCGGCTTGTGGGGCAGGGAGGGTGTCGCGCCAGGCTTCAGGAACCTTCTGGGACCGGCGCTGATAAGGGGCGCGGGAACTTCCTCGTCGGGGTGGCGGAGCCGGGCGCGTTGCAGGGCTGTGTGGTGGAGAAGTTGCTAGAGGCTCTCGGAGGGAGCTGTCAAGTGGTGCGTTCGTTTCCCAGGTTGCGCTTGTGTCGGTAGGACCTTCGAGGCAGCCCTGACAGCCAGCAGGGATTTGTTGGCTCTTCCAGCGGAGTTGTCTGCCGAGCCTGTTCCCTCCTCCCACGGTGGATCAGCCTCATCCACCCTTGCGACGGGACTTGGCATGCTGACAGTATTAGCCTAACAGCTCCCTGCCAGCAAACTTGGTTCCAGAAGTTAAAGAAGGGTAGTCACAGCCTTCTGTGAACACGAAGGCAACGCTAGCATTAAGAACGCTAGCTTATGGACGTAATGCTCCAGCCTGTGACCGAATGTATCTTCTGAGGAATCTGTCGGCGTGGGTTTCCATTGTTCGTGGAAGCTCCTTAGGGATTTAAACATTTGAGCGTAAATGCTTCTCACTACCAAAAAGTTGCTTTAACGTGAGATGCTCCAGGGTTAGGGTACTTCTTCCAGGTTTGAAAAAAGCCACCAACAAAAAACCCTGCAGTCAAACACTGCAGCTTGAACTTTTACTACACAACTCTCTTACTCTTGAGTTCCTTGGTTTGTCTGCATTTTTAGATTTGTACAAAATTTGTTAACTGCTGTCAGGCTCAAGGGGTGGGGGAAGGTAACAAATGAAGAAAGTAAATACCACCTCATCACTCTTGCCTATTTAAAAAAAAGAAACTGAATATATCAAAATCTACACCGTTCATTTTTTTCAGGCATGTATTTCTGAATGTCTGCAGGGATGGAGTAGTTAGTATGTGACTTTGGAATAAATGCTTGAACTGGATTAGCATTTAGGTTTGAAGTTTTTCTGTCTTCTGTGCAGTTTAATCTGCCAGCATTAAAAAAAAAAAAAAACAAAAAACCAAAAAACTAGTTTGTTGGCCTATACTATAACAAATGCAGCTGTCTCATTGGCCCGTTTGTTTTCTATCTTGGTTTTTTTTCCTAATGCTCATTAGTAGTAAATTGCTTTATGTGTTCTTTGTTGCATGGATTTGAAGGTGTTTAGAATCTCTGTTTTTATCTGCTTTGTCTGTATTTTGTATATTGTCTATCCTTTCCTTGTCTTGACAACATTACAGTAATGAATCAAATACCTCAATGTTTTGAAAGCCTCAAACTGGAAATTTGTTGTATTATTTTAGAAAAATCAATCAAGTAGTGTGTTTTATGGATGCATTCAAAGAAGTTGACTAGGAGGAACTCCTGAGAATTTCTAATGCTTGCAAATTTTGATATGGACAACATGTCAAAACATCTGAGTTTGGCAAATGATAGTTTTTATCTGCTCAGTCTTAGTCAGTTTGGGCTCTTACTGTATGCACTGCTTGTAACATCGGAGGACTTTCTGACAGCTCATTAAAAGACTTAATTTAACATTTGTCATGTGTGGCTCATAACACAAGACCTGTGCAAGCAGTGAAGCTTTTCTTTCTAATGCACATAACAGCATGTTTGCCAAAGCAGGTGAGGCTGAAGAAATATTCCATGCATTTGGAACAGACATTAGTAAGTTTTGTGAACCCCCCTGCTTTCTGTGTGTGGAGGCTTTTTGTGGTGGTTTTTTCCTTTTCAAATAATCAACCTTTTGATCTCTGGTCAAATGTTTATAGCTCAGCAGTGATGCCCTTTTCTAGGGCTCTTTAGAAAGTGAGTAAAACCTAACAAGTCTGAGGTGATTTTTTTTAGTTTGGAATTATTTTTTTTTTGCTTGTTGTTTTGGGTCCCATGCCCGTCCCGTCCCGCCCCCCCCCCCCCCCCCCCGAAGCTGCAGCTCTAAGGAAGAGGAAGTGATGTTGGCAAGAGAATGCCTTCAAGTTGTCCTTAAATTCTGTGTGTAACACCAGATTATTTTTTGCTGCCATGTTAGCACACAAAATAAAAATCTAGTAGCCATTGGTATGAGTGTGAATTGACATCTTGCAGAGCAGTTCATTATTTGGATCTGTGAGGATGAAAGATGGTAAACCTTTTTAACTTTTTTTCTTGTATTGCAGACTCAGTTATATATTTATTAATAATTTCAGATGTGAGGACTGTTACTTAGGAACCAAAAAAATAACACTTTATCCAAAACATCTGAGGAGGAGATACAGAATTGAAGGAATATTAAATCCTCTATGAAGGGCTGTGAAAGAGGGAGGTTTGTTACTTGTCACGCAGTTTTTAAAATGACAGATATATCAGTTATTCAGCAGAGAGGTTGTATGTCTCGTGTCAAAATTGTATTCAGGCAGAGAATACAAGAATTTTGCATTGCTCCCTGAAAGTTAGTAAAATTGGGCAATTAATTTTTGAGTGTCTTGCTGACTATTATTTTCTGTAAGTTATAAATTTTACCTGCAAAAACTTTGTTTGAGAGTAATGATTAGCTGTCTCAAGGCTTTAGTAAATTCAGATTTGTAGTTTTGTACTTGCTACGTAGCCAACTCTTGGGATTTGTGAAAATTCAGTCAATTCAGATGAATTCTGTGTATTCTTACAGCCTGAAGGATAATGTATTTGTTACTGCATCTTCTACCAGACACTTTTTTTTTTTTTTTTTTTTTTGTGGAGCTGATTTGGTTTGAAGTCTTAAAAAACATAGTTTAGAAGGTGATTACGGTGCTAAAAACCTGTTATGTTTGCAACATATGGGTGGAGTCATTCAGTAGAAGAAATGGGTAATATTTCGCAGCTGGATCTAGGACTGTATTCTGATTATAGTGAAATGAATAGTTCCATTGTGATAGTAACAAACAATTCTGCTCTTATGGTCTCTCACCTGTGAACGTATGAAATTTTATCCTGTATATTTGTCTTAAAAGAAGAAAAACATGACAACCTTGAGCTTAAAATAAAGGTACTGCATTATGTTTGTGTTCAAACAGCTTGTAACAAAGACCGTGGTTGCAGAAGCTTTTTTGTATTGAGAGGTTTTTTATTTTCTTCACTATCTGGACATTTGTAAGGATGTTTGGGTGGGGCAGGTGCTCGATCAGAACAGAGTATCTGGTGGGAACCCTTAACTGATTGTCCAGGTTCGGGTCTCGCTAGCTTCTCTCTTCATACGTCTCTTCTGTTCAGTGTTCCCTGCAGTGTGTTCAGGATTAAAATTTGTGCTCAGCTGTGTAGGATAATAATACTTGAACAAAATAGAAAAGATGAGAGCTGGAGTCTTATGAATGTGGTTCTTTCTTCCTTTATGCTCTTTTTTAAACGTGTATATTTGAAAGGTTTTTTCCCCTTTTTGCTGAACTTCACATTTCATTAAATCTTTTGTTGTCTTGTCAGTCTTTTAATGTAATCAGGTTACCTAATTTTAATCTGCAAAGTAATTTCTAACCTTGTGATTTCTGGTGGTTTCTTCAAATTTGGTCATGACCAAGTTGTGACAAGAATTGGTTGTGGAGGAGACCTCATTAGCAGTCCTCTTCCCCCCCCCCCCCCCCCCCCGCCCCGCCTTCCCCTGCAATTCAAAGAGTCATTGCTACAGAATTGAACTCTTCATTGAAATGTCTTGCTCCTTCAGTGGGGATGCTAAGACTGTCCTTTATTTTGCTGGCACATGGTCATCATTATGACAGAGGCAGTGTTTCTATAGCAAATGGACTATGTATTACATTTTGTAACATTTTGAGTTCCAATGTGTATTTCTGCTTACCTGTTGGGGGGGGGGGGGGAAACAAGCTGATGATAAATGTATGTAATAGGATAACTTATGTATAATAAATTAAGTGCATTATATATTTATAGTTTGCTTTTTTGGTGTCTCTGAGGTAGCTTGACTTCTGTTCCAAAGTCTGTCCTAACAGCAGTGACAATTGTTAAGCTGCTTTGGTTTTATAATGTGAACCTCTCAAGTTGCATAGTTTTACTGGTAATTTCTTCCTGTCTGTTACCATACTGTACTTTTATAATGCCATTGCAATTAAGGTCTGTATTATCTGATGTAGTGGCAATTATATGTGTGCGGTTGGTGGAGTACAGTTTTACTTTGGGGGGAGGCAAGTAGGATGAATATAATTAGCTGTTACACAAGATACAAAAGCCTTTTTATTTATTAACTACTGTTGTTAAGAATGTGATGGGATCTGTGCAAGCAGGAAGTTTCTTTATAATTCTGCACATGTGCATTGGCAGCAGCAACTGAGCAAATCGGGCAGTGTTCAGTGGTGGGTGTGAAGCAGCGAGCAAACATCTACTTTTTTCTGGTATCACTGATGGTTTTATTTAATTCCTCTTGCTACAGTATAGTTGTAGAAGGATTATGAGTTGCTGTAATGCTGTTAAAAAGCCTTTGGATTTTACCTAGTAAGTGAATGTAGAATGTTATCTTTGCATATCAAAACACTTGAAAATCAGCTAATGTTTTGGTGGTCTCGGCTTGCTCTTGTAAAATGTAAAATTTTTTGGAATGTTGCTTAAATCAGTCACTGTATTTGAGGCTTTACCAATGTTATTGCAATACTGTTGCTAAACGCTTAATTTCCTTCTTAAAATTTAAAGTTTTGTAGGGTTTTTTTTTCCTGAATTTTGCATCTAACAAGCCTGTCTACTTTTCTGCCTCTTGTGAAGGTGCAGATAGGATATGCCTCTCGTGAAGATGTGTATTTGATGATGGGCTTTTTCAGAGAAAGGGTAATCAGTTTCTGACAGCTGAAATTGTAGACTAAACTTGAATGACTGGAAAATAAATACTAATCAATACTATGGCTTCTTGACTTGTAAATTTTAAAAATAAAATCCAAAATTCTATCAATTTTAGTAATAGCTTTTTCAGAGGAGCTTTTATGACTTGTTTTGTTGCTTTCTTCCATGGTAAGGACATAAAGACTTAATTTAAATTTTTCTAATTTGTAAATTAGAAGCCTTGCTATTGCATTTCCAGGAAACAAAAATTGCATTACAATTGCATTCTACTAAACCTGATGTTGTATTTTTTGTGCTTTTATTTGCTTTGTCAGTATAACCAGTATTTTATCAGTTGAGTATTTTCTGAGGCCATCTCAGAAGTGCTAGTGGCAGATGATGGAGCATTTCAGCTAATTGAGTTGAGGTCCAGTGTGTGTGTGAGTGTATACATGTGAAGGCATATACATGCAGGTAGTGAGTTCATTAATTAAAGAGCTGGTGTTCATGCTTTTGCTGATTCCTTTTGTGATTGTGTGCAAAACTGCAATAAGCTTGTTTCCTTTTGTTTCCTATTTAACCAGAAAGCAAACGTATTGGTGAGAAGTTATAACCATACTAAGAAATGAAGGGAGCAGGAAAGTCGCATCTGCCTGAAAAGGCATTTATTCTAACATGGTTTCCCTCAACGCTGCAAGTTAAATTCTGTAGTTACACGTATTTTAAAACATTATGCCTTTATGGGGATGGGGAATATATTCTTAAGAAGACCAGCTTGTTAAACTTTAATAATAATTGAGCCCAATTGTCTGATTTGCCAGTCCAGGCTTTTGACTAAAATGCCTTTCAATAGCTGATTTCACTGACAGTCGAAAAGAGGAAATCTTGCTTTAAGACTCTATTTTAAGCTAATCTTTATGGTTTTAAAGCTTCTTTCTTTAAAGAATTTTTGTTTTGACTACTCAAATATATTAATGAGTACTTAAATGTAGCTTTAAAATTAATTATTCTTTTTACATGGGGGATATTTTGTGTCTCTTCGTATTCAAGTACTTGCACAGCTCTGCATGCTTTTAACTATGCTCTTGAGACAAGTATCGTTTGTCCTTTTCTGTCCCCTGAGTTTGTGGTAGTGTTCTGTTTGTTTGCTTAAAGCTTGGGGTGGCCTTTTTTTCAGTTTTTCTTTTTTTTAACTTTCCTCCAAGCTGTGTCCCCTGCCCCAACCTGGCCATCTTTTTAATTTGACTGGATTAATTCAAATGGGCAAAATACTCTATTTTTACTTGTTAGTTGAACAAAAGCTGAAAATCAGATGAGCAAAGGCTCTTCTGCTCAAAAGCGTTTCATCCATTGGGAATGCTAACAGTAATTTGAGTATACAAATGGCATAAAAATCATCAGTTATTGTCAGTGGTTATGATCATGCAATTACATTTTAAAAAATTAAAAATCTGTTTTATCTTGATAAAACTTAAGAGCAAAGAGCAGTGCTGGTTGCCATATTTTGAAAAACATAAATTAAATAGCGTGTAGTACAGTGGTAGCTAAATGGGGTTATATGTTCTACAGCAAGCTGGTAGACAAGTTTCCCAGGCAAGCCTTCTTGCTCATGCTCACACCTGGCAGCTGGCTCTGGATGTTGTCATTACATGAGGAAAGTTTCTGTGATTCCAAGTTGGAATCTGTGTCATAAATTTAGGCCATCATTTTGAAATTCTTAAAATCTGTTATAACTTTGAACATTTCAAACTTAGCTTAAAAAATTAATTCTTTAGTTGGATTTAAAAGTATGTGTCCTATATACATCCAGAGGGACATCACAGATTTTGTCTAGTTATAAGTAAGTCATATAAGTAACATAATGCATTCTATTTATTTATCAAATACAGTGCAAGAAATGAAAAACTTCGAGACACCTTAATGTTTTTGTGGAATTTTATTTGTAAATAAACCTTCTTGTATTGCAGAAAATGAGCATTGATCCTCTTTGTACCGGAGGATGTGTTTGTCTTCTGTTAGGACCCTGTCAGGCATGTGGGTGGCTCACAGGATAACAGCACTGTGGATAACAGCACTGTGGACTGAGAAAGCCGAAGTCTAAACTTGAGGTGTATTTCCTGAGAAGTAGGGACAAGCAATTTTGTTGCCCTATAACACACTTTTTTCCTATCTAAAAATCTTATGTTTAGTTTTTACTTTTCATATGTTACAAAAAACCACTGATGTTTGCTAATCCCACAAAATAATATATTAAAAATACAGCAGAATGGCAGTCACTGTTAGCTTCATTTTTGGCTTCACAGATGATATGAATTTCTTGCTAGATAAAACAAGCAAATAAAAGAATTGCTTAAATAGTTGAGACTTGTGGCAGAAATTCTACACGCAGAACTAATGTTTTCATTCCTATGGCATGGTTTCAGTTTTTAGCCTTTTTTGTTTATTTTATTTTTACTTCATGTTGTTTCATTTCTTTGTTTTAAGGAAAGGTGGTGGAGCCCTGAGGACTTTAATTTAAAATGACACTCATATATTTGTAGTTCAGCCAGTAATGTAAAAGTTGAACTAAATTTGAGCCTAAACTTTCATATGTATTCCTCAAATATTAAGTTAGCCATGTATTCTGTGTTTTCCTTAGCGACATTTTGTATGTGGGTGTGAATACTTCTTTAGTTGTAAAGATAAGTGAATGCTATTATGATGGCAAAATGAAACTCGTGGTGCTCTTTTCCCAGCAGACTCTATGAAGTACTTGTCTTGTTTAAGGAAAAAAAAAAAAAAAAAAAAAAAAAAAAAAAAAAAAACCCCAAAAAAACCCAAACAAAAAAACCCCGACAAACCCAAACCCCCCAAAACCAGTTGTTTGGTTTGGGTTTTTTTTGTTTTGTTTTTTTTTTTTTAATAACAGATGAGAGCACCAAAATACACAATACAGAATGAAACTCGGTGTTTTACCCTTAATTAAGATGCTTGGGCTCAAGATGTTGCATAGGATGTAGTATGGTTTTTTTCAGCCTCTTGTAAAATTGTCATATAACATGGTCACAATAAGGTATATTTTTAGTTTTCTGTAGTTAAGTTTTTTAGGGCATTATTGTAGCTTAGGGGATCTTTGTAAAGGTTTGTAGTTACAAGGGGGGAGGTAGATTGAGAAAGACGCAACCAGAATCTTTATAATAAAGCACAAGCTGGTTGTTTTTTGGTGTGGGGTGTTTTGTTATGTGTTTTTAATTATTGCGTTTCTCTTGATAGGACTTGTGAAGCATGTAGGTTGTGAAATTGGGAGGGGGAAGCACGTGTTCAAAGGTTCGGGATAATATGGACAGAAGTAGGAATAGCTGACTGAATGGATCAGCTCCTGTTTTTCGAGATGTTTGATGATAGGGAAAAAAAAAATAAGCAAACCCACAGTATTGCTTGGTATTTGTAAAAGACTAGAAATAACTGAACATTATGTATCTTGTCCTAGTTTTCCTACGTGTCTGCATTGGGGTGGTGTACGTCCTGAGTCAAGGGAGGGCAAGTGGGAAAGATGTTGATCAATATAAAAAGTGGAGATATAATATTTAATTATTAACAGTTTCTGAGCCTATCTTTCAGTTTTACAATGTTGGAAATAACAGGAAATAAGACTTGCTGGAAGTCAGATAACTTTTTAAAAGTTTCTAGCTTTTTCTAGACTTGGTAAACATCAGATGCATTTTATCACATCCTGTGAAGATTACACTGAAGCCTGTACTAAGAGGCAAAAAGGCTCTGAAAAGAAAGTGGTGTGTATAATGATATATTGAAGTGTGTGTATGTAAAGGATGTGCGTATCTGAGAGGGTGAAAATAGGCTTTCGCTAATTCTTCTAAGTGATGATAAGCCATATAAAACTTTGTTTAAAGTATAAGCTTGGGTTGTAAATCCGGTTTTGCTCTAACAATGAGACAACCAGGCTGTTTCAACTTCATTGTTACATTGCCAAGCTAGTTAAAATAGAAGTCTCTCTTTTTTCTTTTTGTCATGTCTCCTGAATGAAATTAATATTCAGGTAGCCTATTGGTCTGCAGCACCTGGTAAAAATGGCTATGCTTTTGTGTCAACTAACTAAGCACAAAGCTCTATTTGCTAAGAAAGCTGGACTTCAAGATTGTTCATTTGGTGCTGAATTATAAAGAAGTGGTTGCTTTTAATTTGCTCTTTTTATTAGGTGATGTTTGTTTTGAAGGTTGGTTGGTTTGTTTGTTTGTTCTAGCAAGGCAGCCTGAAGCATTGTGGCAGATCCATCAAAGATTTTTTCCCAGCTGCCATTAACTCCACAGTTGGCTAACATGAGTCTTTCTGGTTCATTGTGGATAGGTTGACTTTGGTAGAACTTGAGAAAATAGACTGTGTGCATCATCATATTTTAAAAATTGCATGATATATTGGGTTTGATTGAAATCTACTTGCATGCAAACATTATGTTGACTATCCCTTAATATACCAAAATAATAAGAAAAATGGCTGGGCAGTGTCTTCATAAATTATAGGAGAGTCATGAATTATGACTGCTTCACTGTTGAAATCTGGCAGGATTTTTTAGTAATCAGTTACATGCAATGATAGATTTGAACGTGATTGGTTAAAACAAACAAACAAAAAAAGTAAAGCCTATTGACTGGAATATAGTCTTTCATTTTTTTGTTTGTTGTCAGCTCACCTGGGGTCCCGATCTCAGACCAGGATCCACTTGTGTGAGATACATAACAGATCTACAACCTGTGTGTAATACAAGACAATAGAGAGAGACAGATGGCAAAGAACAGGAAAGAATATTGGTCAGTATTGCTTACATTGAGAGGCAAAGATTTAAACACTTGTAAGCCTGAAATATTTTTTCCTCTAGGCCTCAATGCAAGAAAATTTTGAGGAGGAGGATGAAGCAGTCTTGTATAGAGCTTATGGCCAGCTCCTTTAAAACATGGGTGCAATTTGGGGAGGATTGGCAGCAGGAAAATGTTATTTATTCAAACTATTGGAAGGACTCTGGATTCCTGGTGTCATAGGCTAATGAATGGACTGGCATTTTGGTACTGAAATGAGAGTAGTAGTTTGTAAGGACTTTGAAAGTGAAGATGGAGTTGATTTGTTCTGATGTAGAATAGAAGCAAAAGCCAATGTGGGGGAATAAAAAGAGGGAAAGTACTTTCCTCAAGTCTGTCAGCTGAATACTCATATCAATCTCAAATTATGAAACAGAAGGTTTCAGTATGTATACTTTAAAGCCAGGGAAAGCCTTTTTATTGTCTGTTTTTGGTGATGTGTGTTGTGCTTGTGTGTGTACATGTATGTTGCAAGCTAGTTTTGCCCAGTTATAGTTGCTTGAGTTTAATTAGAACAGGTAATGGGTGAGATCAAGGGACTGAGATGATCCTTTGACTGTATCTGGACATTAAATTGTCTCCATTGTGTCACGAAGCTGCAATTTAAATTTTTAGTACCACAGAAAACCAAAAAGGCTATTGCTGTGGTCCATAGCTATTCTGAGAGCTGACAACGTGAAAAATGCCCAGATAATTGGGATTCTAAAAGGTGGCAAAAATGTGGGTGGTTCTAGGGAATCTGATTTGGGGGAAGTTGCTTCCTGTATCCAGATCTGATGATGACTTGGACTTTGAACTAGCAGTTAGGACACATAATCAACTTTCTACTAAAAGATGATCCGTACCACTGAAAACCGGTTGACTCTCTATGTTGTTCCGTAGTTAGGACTTTGTTTTTGTTCTTGCCATTTAAAAATCGTGTGTTAAGCCTGTGCCTGGGATCCTTCTAAAAGTTTTATAGCCATTAAATATTTTAGTATCCTGGGTACTATCAAACACTTCCGCTTAGCCCTTCCTGATTCTTTGGAAGAAGAGTGAATGATTCAGAAAATTATTTCATAATTGTTAAGGCTAAGATGTCCCATGCTAACTTTCGCGCTAAGTTTGGTTAGCTCCTAAGTGAAAAAGGGGATTTGCTTTTTTGCATGCTCTCCTGTGAGCCATACTAATGTGGTCTTTATGCTTTCTTGTTCAGAACAAGAAACTGATGATTTGACAAGGAGAATTACTCAAATGTGATGTTTAGACTTGTGACTGAGTTTAAAGCCGTTGAAAACTTTATGGTCTAATAATATTTTCCTTATTTTCAGATTAAGTGCTGAAGTACTGATCGAGTTCTGCTATTCTTCAATGAGGAACTACAGGCTGATCTTTTGCCATAATCTTAAACAACCATAAATGACAAAAGAATGCTTGGTCAGTGAGGGCAGCTGGCGCAGAAAACGTTTTTCAAACTCGGCTGTTTAAGTACTCTGAGGTAGGTTTCTTGAAATACTTTGTTCAGGCTATAAAAAAAAAAAAGTAGTATGGATTTCAGTAAGTCTTATCTATTAGAATTTATCAATCCATTAGTAAACAGAATTAAGTTTGGTTACAGTGCTTTGACTAACAGTGTGTACTTTGTGTTCTATGTGCCATCTGCTATGAAAGTGATTGCTCGCATTTAAGCAAGTATGGGTTTTTTAAAATTTATTTTGAAAAGACAGCTTTTCTGCTAGAAGAAATATTTTGGTTTTGACAGGATAACAGCTTAACTGAGTGACTTACACTGCCTTTGGTAATACTTTTGTTATCTATCTAGATCCTGTATCAAGCAAAGACTTGCAAGTAAAGCTTGAGCTTCTGCATAATAGGAAGAATGGTATCACTGAGCATCTAGAAACTAGTTTTGGGGGTTTTATGTTCAGTAAAATTTTTAATTTGAGGCAGGTGTTGAAAGATTTATCATGTAGACCAGAAAATGCCAAATATATTAGAAGTTGATTGCAGTGCAGTTGTGTATCATAAAATACTTAATTATTTCATGTAACTAAAACTTGGGGTTTTGGTTTGGAATGATCTACTAGTTTAATTTCCTCTGGAGAGGCTTTTGTGTTGGATTTTCAAAGCCTGACTGTTAAATACTGTAAGAAAATGTATTGCGGATTGAACAGAACACCTCGGTAATAGTCATTTATCTGGTTAGCTGTAGTTGGAGTAATTACAGAACTTTCATTAAATCAGTGAACTGATTGAGAGAGACCGGGGAGTATTTGCATTGGGTAATTAAAGCACATTGTGTTACAGATCAATACATTCAACAGTGTACACAGAAGTATGATTTTTCGTTTTAATTCCTCTTACTTGACAGAAAAGACAGCTTTGATTTTTGGCTGCAAAAAGATATGAGGAAGAGCTCCTCCCCTTCCTTGAGTAACTGCAACTCTGTTCTTGCTAACAAAATATTTGGAATTCCACTTGGTGAGCTGCAGCAAGAAGGGCAACCAGACAATGAGGTTCCATTCATAGTCCGCCATGTTGTGGACTATATTGAAGAACATGGTATGTATTCTTTAAAGTACAGCAAAATAATATATTTAACTGTTATTCTTACAGAATAGATTGTGTTTTTTGAAGAGTACTTGCTTTCTTAAGTTACTTATATTTAGTTGGATGTGATCTGGGTTGGGTGTTTTTGGGTTTTTGTTGTGTTTTTTTTTTTTTTTTTGGTGATATACACTTCCTTTCTTTACTCCTGCTGTTATGTTTATCTCTGTTTTCTAGCTAAAACTAATGCAGTCAGCTCAGTAGGGCACTACATAGGAAATAGCATGGTTTAGGTACTGTTAATGCTTACCTTATTACTGTATTGTTAGCTGGACATAAGAATGTGTTTGCTGGGAATAGGACTGCTGGAAGTCTTGCAAAACTGTTGTCCAGAAAGTCTTTCATTCAGTATGTGAATTGTGCATATCTGATTATCAGTATTTTCTGATATGTTTGTCCATACTAGATCTAAAAGTTTATTTCTGCAACTTCTTTGTAACTCAGGGGGTCTGGAACAAGAAGGACTTTTTCAAGTCAATGGGAATGCTGAGACAGTGGAGTGGCTTCGGCAACGGTATGATAATGGAGAAGATGTGGACCTGGTTAAAGAAGCAGATGTACCCTCAGCTATTAGCCTTCTTAGATTTTTTCTTCAAGAACTTCCAGAGCCAGTTATCCCAGGCAGTTTGCACATACATTTGATGCAACTTTCTCAAGGTAATAATTACCCAGTGTTTTTATTTTATTAATTTAAGAGTAAAAACCAGTATTAAATTGAGATTTGTAGTGGCACTTGGGTGTCTTTGTTGTTCTGTGTAGTAATGTGTGTATCGGGAGGCATTCAAATATACCTTTTCTTAGCACAAACCCCAAATAAATAGGTCTTTTTTAGGAAACTCAGTCTGGGTTCAGAGACACAGCTTATTCATTGTGCAGGAAAATAGTGAAGCTACCATGTATCATGCTGACTAGTTCTGAATATTTCATGTTCTTGTGCGTGAATACTGGGACACTGGTCAAAGCCACTGGAGTCAAACTTGTTTGACAATTTCGCACCACTGATGCTTTAAAAATGCTAGGGAAAGCTTTTGTCTGTTTTTATCTTATTTTCTCTGAATTTCACTTACTCTGGCTCTGCTTCCATGGCACTTAAAGCTTTTGCATACTAGAGAAAGGATCTCAAGCCCTATACTCATGTCATATTTGCTCTCCCACTGTGGATTTTTTTTCAGTTTAAGATTCATTTGTAGGAGGAAAAAAAACCACCTGTCATCAGCATATTGTTGCTAAGTATGTTTTTTCATATACTGCAAAACCTTGCCCTTTCAAATTGACACCCGTATGCTGGCACAGTATTTTCTTTACCAATTCCCAACTTGTCTTATCTGTATCCACTCTCCTGGGTCTTTTGGCCTCTGCTGTGTTGAGTGGTGTTGGAGTTGATTCGTAACTTGACTAGTAAAAATGCTTTTCTTGCAGCACTGCATTAGTAATGTCCTCAGAGGGTATGTTGATGTCAGAGCTCTGCACCCTGTAACATAACTGAGGGTTTTGCTGGTTGTCACGCTGCAGGCGTGTTGCTCATTTTCCAGTGTCAGTTTGTACTTCTGTCCAAGTGCTGGGCTTGTTTTGCTTTATAAGGTGCACATTTTTTTTTTATTTAATTTTCTGTTATTGAGTTTATTCCTGGTAAGAACTTGATAGTGCTCATGAGAGTCCTGTTTGTTCAGAGTGGGAATTGGTTTGTAGGATGAGTGAGCATAGCACAGTTTTCAGATGCTGTTATGCTATATTTACCAAGTGCTAAACTGGAGGGTCTTGTGCAGCAGTGTAAGCTGCTTCATTTTCCTCCCTTGGTAGCCTGTATATCCTGAAACTTTGAATGTGGGGTGGTTATCTGGATAGCTGGTGAGCAGAGGCTGAACAGTGATGTGTGAGGCACTAAATAGTTGTGTGCTGGAAGCAATTTTTGGAAGCTTGTTAAGGCTGAAGTTCTGTTTGTTTGTTTGTCCTGTGCAGTAATGAGAAACTGAAGTGAATAGGGAATTTCATTAGTGATATGTCTGCTGTTTGGTTTGCGTTGCTACTGTCATGGTTCATTGGGCCTAAGTAGCTAGTAAACCGTTGGGTTTGTTTTGTGGTTTTGGGTGGTTTTTTGTTTGTTTGGGGTTTTTTGTTTGGTTTTTTGGGGTTTTTTTTGTGCACGCACACACACACCCCTCCCCCTGGAAAAAATGATAAATAACAAAAGGATTGTTAAGACGGTAATGCAGAATGCTGCTGGTTGCTCAGCTAATACTGCTACGCACCTTGATTTGCAGTGTTATCTATCAGGACTGGAAATGTGATTGAGGTATACTCGCTTGGTATGACAGTGTAATTCCCTTCAATGACTTGTAAGATCTAGTGTGAAAATTGGGGTTTTTCCATCTTTGCGTAGATGACTCTGGAAGGATTTACATATGGGTTGTTTTGGGAAAAGAGCTGTTGTCCAGCAAGTAAGTCCCCATTTAGTTCCCTTTTGTTAAATACACAGAGAAACTTCACTTAAACTTGCAGCTTATTGTCTTTACTGTCTTTTTTTAAAGTGTAGAATTAAGTGATTTCAGAAAGATTTAAAGTTATCTGTACCAAGGAAATCAAACCACATAAACCTTTAAATGTTGTTTCCTGATACTAAAATTAGAGTTTTGGTTTCCTCTACTCAGGTTTTGGCTTTTGATATTTTGACTGTCTGATAGACATATCTCAGTTGATTTCCAGAATTACAGTATCAGCTGCATTTTAGGCAGAGGAATGGGTTACATAAATGCAGAAGCTGGTAGTAATTTTGGATACATATGTTACTTCTGGTATTTTTCCCTCCTTAGCAGGCCTTCCCTATCATTAGGTTAAGCTTAGTTCTCAAAACAACTTAGTTATACAACAAGGTGTGGCTATATACATCTTTTGAGGATCATTCCATGAAGGCCTAATGGTGGTTCCTCAAAGGCAAGTGATTTTAGTAAGTGAAATGTGAATTTGACCCCAGTGTGTTAGGCCATGTGTCCCAGAAGTGTGTATCCACAGTTTACTGTCAGAGGACTTCAGTTACAGGTAAGAACGTTCTCACTTTAGGTCTCTGGCTGTTGTTTAGTATCTAAATTTTAGGACAGATTGGTTAGACAAAACATCTGTATGTGTATGTGCAAGGTGGTCTGACTATCACCTCTCTCTTGATCCCTTTCTTGAAGGTCTACTTTGTCAAAGTATTTTTGTAAGTTCTCTTTTGCTGTTCTGTTTCCTAAACACATTTCTAGAGTAAAAACTAACAATAATACATTTGTTTTATTGTGTTACTGTGTTGAAAGAACTATTTTTCTGTGCCTGGTTACCTGTATTCAAATACTGTAGATGTTGACTGTGTCTGAGTAAATGAAGTCCTGCACAGTTACTGTTTGGTATTACTATACATACACAACAGGGGGTTTACTCACTTCTTTGATTTGATATTAAGGACTAGAATGTCTCAGCTCTCTCATCTAGAGAGGCAGAGTGACTGCTCATCATCTTCAAACATCCGTTTCCCTTTCTAACTGATCTGAGAAGAGTTTTCAAATGTCTGAGAAAGAAGGGGGAAGCCTGTTAGTATCAATTTTTCTCCCATTTTGCTTTCCTGACATTTCTTTTCCTTTATGTGGTGTTTCTCTGTTAATTACAGTTGTAAACCCTTTGAACCTTGTTGCCTGTAAGGTTCGTAATGTAACAAATGAGATTTATGGGGAGATATTTTGATGAAGGGTATAGTTAAATGTGGGATGAGAATGAGGAAGTTTTGTGGTGACCCTTTTTCAGGTCTGAAATTGAATCAGCAAGCTTGAAGCTAAGTATGTGTTAAGATGATTGCATTGAGATTGAGATTGCTTGTATTCATCAGTTAAGTATTATAAAAGGAAGTAGAGTGTTGAGAATGGGATGCTTGTAGAGGAAAAAGTGTCAAAGTAGCTTGTCTGAAATGGGGAGGATTTAACCAGCTTTTAAGTTAGCTCACTGTCTCTGGAGGTGTTGCTGTCTCTAGAGCTCTTCTGCACAGCAATTGTTATGTAACAGTGGTAAAATGGAAGTATACGGAGGAGCTAGCGCTATGTAATCAGCAACTTGAGTGAGCATTAATTGGGGAAAACATGCTGAAAACTGCTGATTGGACTTGCAGAGGAGAATAGGGTGAAAATCATTGGTTTAGGTTATCAATTTCTGCTTCATTGAAGAAATTAAATTTACAGTTTAATTTATCATTAGGAAAAGTAATCTGATGGTACTGTGCTATGGAAACAAGGCTGGGAAGGGTTCTTTGTATTGTGTTCCCTGGCCTCTTCACTGCCCCTCCAAACCTCTGACATCATTTAAGAAGAGTGACAGAATAGGAAATGAGTTATCAGCCTCTCTTGGAAAGATCATAGAGGAAGAGGCTAATCCAGAGGCTGAAATGAGAGGATGAGATGTTGGGACAGATGGATTGTTATAACGTACTACCACTATAGTAGTAGTGAGCTGGAAACTTCAGCTTTTGGGGGTTTTGTTTGTTTGTTTTATTTTTACTTTTTCATTGGAGAAATTTAGTATGAGAATCTCACACTGAACAAATGCAAGTAAACTTCTGACATTTTAGGCTGTGGTCTGACCAAATTAGTTGTACTTCAGAAGTAAGTAATTGTTGTCAGAGTCAAAAAGTTGATCAATATCAAATGTGAAAAAGCAGCTATTTTATTTCTGTGATTAAAATATTTGTATTACAATTTTCAGATTATAATAATGAAGATGAATTTGGAAGAAAGTTGAGGTTCCTCTTGCAGCAGCTTCCACCTGTTAATTACAGTTTGTTAAAGTTTCTGTGTAAATTTTTAGCTAATGTAGCATCGCATCATGAAGAAATTTGGTCGGCAAGTTCTTTAGCTGCAGTCTTTGGCCCGGATGTTTTTCAGTAAGTTAGTTATAAAAGTTCATGTAGTGTTTTTATGTGGATTTGACAGTGTACATCTGTAGTCTAAAGTCTTTCCTAGTCCATGAGTAACAGTAGCCAGTACACAATATGTTTTGGGCAATATCTTCCTGTTCCCCCCCACTCCCTCACCCCAGTTCTGTCTTACAGTTTTTGCTTTGATCTAAACAACAGCTTGTCTATGAGCTATGGCATTAGAAACCACTGCTTTGATTGTTGCATTACTGTAATTACCCTAAGGTTCAAAATTTTTAGAGATAGTGTACAAGATTACTATTTGTAGCAAGAAGGCAGTTCTGGGAGAAAGCCGTTAAAGTACGTACTGGGGTTTCTTCTCCACAGGAAAATACTTGAATTTTAAATGTTCCTCATGGAAAAGCTAATTGACTAAATAGTTGTTACTTCATCACTTTGAAATATAAACTAGTATAAAGCTTTATAATGCAGTAGTGTGAAGGTATGCTTAAAGTTCTGTGCGTTCAGAATGGGTTAGGGATAATGGTGTGAAGTGTAGCCCTTAGTCATAGAAGTCATTCGCAGGAGTTCTTTGGGGAAACAGCTGGATTTAGATTTTTAAACTAAACCAGTGTTGAAATCTTTAGCATTTACACAGATGTGGAGGATCTGAAAGAACAGGAAATAGTTAGCAGAATAATGGCGGGACTTCTGGAGAACTACTATGAATTCTTTGAAAATGAAGAGGAAGATTTTTCATCTACTAATGATTTAAGCTCAATAACTGAGCAGGTAAGAATATTTTAAATGGCAATTTGTTATCACTTAAGTAACTGTTATACACGTTTATGTTTATGAAAGATATGTTGAAATATAATTTTCTGTAGTACGCCTTTCGGTAGTTTCTTGCAAGCTGACAAAACCTGGTATTTCCTTAAATGCATTTCCATAACATAGGTATGCTTGTGAAATTGTTGCTTTGTAGTAAGTATAGTTATGTGATATTGAAAAATACGTAAGAGCTAAATGAACAATTATATCCTGCCCAACATAGATGCTGTTATCCTGCATAAACAGTGTAGCTTTTTAATTACCTTTTTAGGAAAAGAGAACTGTTCTCTAAGCAAATACAGAACCATGGTTCTGTTGTTGGTCTTGGTCAATAATATTTCTAGTTGTGTTTTACAGAAACATGCAGGGTCTCACACTCTGCTTGATGATGTTATCAGTGGTGGTTCCCTATGCCAAAATTTTTGAGTGGTGTTTCTGATTCTAAGACTTCAAAATCATCTTGACATTAGTGGGGAAAAGTGTTGAAATTAGAGAAACAGAGTTGAGTAGAATAGAAATATGGGTCCTAGCATTCAACTGTCAGGGTTGCCAGATTCACCTGTCCATGTGACTGATGGTATCCATTATCACTCATGCCTTTCCTCACAACAAATTTAACTTTGTGAAGTAAAATACTGTGTCATGCTGGGATAGGTAGAGATGGAGAGTTGTTATGGAAATGACAATGTGTCATTGTGATACAACCTTCTTCTGTTGGCAAATATTTTTAATTCTAACAAATCATGGTATATAAGTGATAATGCATGGAAGAAGTACTTTTTGTATCATCAAAGCCAGGTTCATGGATTATTAATAAAATCTTGGCTCAAACCCTCAGAAATGTGGAAAGCTATAAACTGAACTTTCTCATATTCAGTTGGCTTAAGAAATGATGTATTTTATTTAAAGAGGAAAAAGGGGTAAATAACCAGCAGTTGCTAAGGAAGGTAACAAGAAATACTGAATTTTTAAAGCCTAACTATCCCACGAACCTCTCCTCTAGCAAGACAGGTAAGGCAAGTACTAGGGCAGCTGGTTGCTTCCTCTTTACTGCAGTAGACACCTCACCCGTTGGTTGGTCTGCCAAGCGTGGGCAGCAAGTTCTGGATTGAGCAGCTTCTGCTCTGCTAGCTCTTCTAGCAAAGTGCTGCAGCTTTGCAGTGTTTGCTATCTCTTCAGCTCTTTGCAGGAATATGTCTAGCACTGAGAACTGACGCAGCCCTGCTGCATGCAGGAAGCTGTTAAATAAAGCTAGGCTGTAACTTCTGCAACCTGAGGCTGAGGACTGTCATCTTAGGTTGGGATGACTGGTCTTTGAAGTAGTTTGTTGATCTGTACTCTCATGCTTTGAAATTACTGACTTGTCTGTGGATCGTGATGTGTTTTAGCAAAAGGTTTTCCCAAGCATAACAGTCTGCGTGGTGTGTTTTGGTTGTGTTTTTTTCCACCCCCCCCCCCCAAGTTTGAGCCCTGGTGGGGTGTCCCTTTAATTTCGTGGTGTCTCCACCAGATGTCAACAGTGCACTTGTGTTGGGTCCTGCTCCCTCCCGGCCTGGTGAGGGTGGGGGGGTACAGATTGGCCGCTGTCCCCGCTGGGCGCAGCCCCACTGGCAGTTGACTGTGTGCGGTTGGGCTTGCCCTTGGTTCACCTTGCCTGGTTCACTGGCACATCCTCTTGCAATTACAGAGGAAAGTCAGGGATAAATATGTTTCTTGCCCTGAATGTAGTGCCGTATAACACATTACACCCCTTTTAAAAATAAACACCTCCTCTCTGCCTTCTGTGTAATCTTAAACTTCTAAAGTTTCAATTTTTCTTAATTCGGTGGTTTTGTTTTATACTCATGTGTCATATTTTCTTGAGGCTGCTGCTGCTACTTTAATTTTTGGGTTTGCAAGTGTGGGAGATCAGTAATCAATCACAGAGGGACTTTGCGAATCAAACAGAATCACTTTGTTGTGCTTTCTTTTTTATGTTTTAGACATCGTTGCTTTTTAAAAAATGAATGTGGCTGTATTGAGCTGTCAGTTGGCTATATTGTTTTACTTTTTAAATTGGCTATATTCTATTGCTTCAGTAAAAACATCTTCTGTGTTTGGAAACAAAGAAACAAAAATAGACAAGAGGCTTCACAGAAACTTTTCAATAGTCTTGCTCTTACATTTGCTTTTGTAAGTATTCATTCAGTACTTTAAACTTAGACTTCTATATTGCCTTCCATAGAAGGGTTTGAAAGTGCTTCTCGTATATATGAGAATATGAGAGGCTACCTATGGAATAGAGGTGAATTATCTGTCTCTTTTATATGTAGAAGAAAGGTTCTGTGCCTCATGACTTCGGTGTGGCTGGGATTTTGTTGTTTCTTGATTCTGCTTATGTTCATTTACTGCATCAAAGGTGCTTCTCTTTTTAGGTTTTTTTTCAATGTTTCAAGAGGGTTATGTAGCTTTTTAATGATGTGGAATGTATGTTTTTACATAAAAGCAAGTCTAGTGTGCTTGTTTTTCTAAAATTGAAAAAAGTACTCCTCTTACACCTGCTTTGTTTTTATACCTCTCATGCTCTTCTAATTCCCTGGACCTCTTAAAAGAACTTTTCAAGCCATTAACTGTGACTAAATCTTTTTTAGATCAATGAACTCTTGGAAGAGGAGGAAGATGTAAAGCTTGAGCAGTCTGAAGAACTTCCAGAAGATGGCACAGAGAAACCTGTTGAAAGGCCAGCTGTGGTGCATCTAGATATGACAGGGAGTCTCTCGGATTCCAGGAGCGTTACAGCATCAACAAGGTAACTTGTTTCTGCCTTGGAGTTTGGATTTAAAGTTTGGAGGATACTCTGTTCTGTCTGAGAGAGAGAAGCTGTCAAGCTTTTGAGATAAGTGATGGTGTCTACAAACTGAAGCTTTGGTGGTAAAATATGGGATAAAATAACTGTTCCCGATTTCAGCAGAGGAATGCCTGTAGAACTCAAATTGGATTAACTATGGTGACTTATGTAGAGAAAGGGGAAAAGGCCATATTTTAGTGAAACTGTAAAGTGGTATTTAAACAGTAACTTTTGTAGCAGAAATATAAAAAGAATCTGAATATTGGTAGATGCAAACCCATTCTGTACTATCTTTCCACCACTCCCTTTCAGTGGGAAATCCTAGGACTATTTCTTGTCACGTGCTAGTGAGCAGAGGTGTGTCTTTACGTGACCCTAATTCTTTTCTAAACCTGTGAGAATTTGTTTGTCCAGATTTTTTTTATGCCCAGTTTGTTCAGGTGTTAAATGAGGAGAGTACTTTCTTATTTCACTAGAGTACAGTGGAATATATTTCATAAACAATTGTAATGAAGTAATCACATCTACAGAGTCTTCCTGAAAATATGCTAGAGAGAGAAAACACCAGGGACGAAGAGGAACTATATATGACCAAAAGGATAGTGGAGACCAAGTGGGATAATACTGACCATTAGTGATTTTTAGGTGGGAATTTAGAAGTTCTAGAAAGGCCTTTAGTAAGAGCAATGTGGAGGAAATTTTGAGCACTTTAAAGGTGGCATTTTGTAAGGTTATATATGGGACTTCGTAGAATGGGTTGCTTGCAAAAAAACTTGATTTGAGGATCCAGAAAGTCTCCTTAATTTGAGTTGAAATGAAGACTCTGGATACCCTGTTTTGTGAAAGTTGACTTGCCAATATATTTGTAAAACAGCTGAAGATCCTTCTTCAGTTAATTTAAACTCTGCCAACTAAGTTTATCTCGGAGGCTGATATTTCTTTGTTATATCGATGTATGGGTGACATGACTGGCACTTGTGCACAAGTTGAGGTTTAATTTGTTAAACTGCTTTTTAGAAAAAAGTTATTAGAAAAATGCATAGAAAGCCATGGTCTTGCATTGTCCAAACAGGTATAACGGCTGCTGAAGCTGGAGAGACCTGTGTTACCTGCCTAAGAGCCAGACTCTGTAGAGGGATCTGTTTGGATAGGCTCTGCTGGTAGAGAGCTGTGAGCAAGTTTGGAAGTTGCAAAGTGTAATACAGGAAGGAATATTGGAGTGGGAGTCATCTTTTAATTAAAAGGAGGTGCATAAACTTAAAATCGTGCTTCCATTTGAGAGCTTATTTGTCCTTGCTTGTAATAGACAGGTTTATATTTTACTTGCTTGTAATACACAAGTTTTTAAGTCTGCTTTACTTGTACTTAAGAGTTTACATTTTATGGATAGTGAATTTTACCTTTTCCCCTCTATACCATGTTTGGTATGGGCATTGGATGGAAGAACTTGTGGGGGGGGTGAGGAAGAATCTGTAATAAAAGTGTGATTAAAAGCAGAAGAAATGCAGGGAAAATCACAAGTCAGTTTGCTGCCTAAGACTGAGTAGTGTCAAGAATGTGGATTTCAGGTTGAAATCTGTTCACCTTCTTGGCTGCACACTCCTTCTACTTCATTGCAAGAATTTGTAAAATGTAAAATAATGAGAAAAACATAATTCTGTTTTGTAATTTATATTATATTTTAATAGTTAATTATCCTTGTCAGCAATAGAGCTGTTTAATTTTAGTTTGAGTTAAATAAAAAAAAGTTGCTGCAATTGGAATTTCTACAAAGTGTTCCTTCTTCCAATGAAAGTTTTAAAACAATTTAACTATTCACAGGTACTTAGTTGCTTGTGGAATGTGTAAGTGCAGCAGTAGTGACAAACTCAACATGTTTGAGAGTTTAAATTTAATAGCCTGAAGAGAAAAACATTTTTACTCAATGTTTAGGGTTAATTAAAAACTAATAGGCATTAATTATGGTTGACATTTTACATAATTTGTGGGGAAGGATAAGGAGGGGAAGGATAAGGAGGAATCCTGCAGAAGAAGAAAGAGAATTTTGACTCTAAAACCAGAACAACTGCAGGAAACATTTAAAAAAAATTACAGAGAATGAGAAAGTAAGCTTTATTAAACTTTTAACCACTATAAATACTGTAAATTATTTTTCCAAGCTTAAAGACTTTCATAGTATGCATTTAATGGCCTTTTTGGTTTAGTTTCTTGATGTTAAAAAAAAAAAAAAAAACCAACCTTAAAAAAAGCAAATGTTAATGCAGGCTTATTGGGATAGGACATAGGACCTGCAGCAGCTTATAAAGGAAAAAGGAGGAGAAGTAGATCTTAAACATGTTTCTTGCAGTTCCTTAACCTGGAGTTCTGTTGCCTCTTCGCTGTTGTCAGATTTTGGGAACCGAGTATCTGTATGTTTTGGTCTCTTTGTGGAGAGAAGGAAAAGAATGCTGAGGTTGCATGTTCCACATGTTAGAGATTGGTTATCTTGATTCATACGATGGGGTATATGACCTTCCTTCTAGTTATTTGGACTGTAACTTGCTTATAATATAGCTCACTACCATTTTTCTTTACTCGTTCTGTTTGTTCTTTCTGAAACATATGACCTTCATGCACTGCATGGTGTTAATTGGACTTTGAGTGGGAGAGAGATCTGGTGAGAATGTGGATAATCATTAATGCAGTTTGATTTAGTGACTGCTTGAAAATGGTGTTTAAAATAAACCTGTTGAGTGATCTTTAAGCCCATTACCCAATCAGGGAGCAGTCGTTGCACACGAGTTGACATTGTGTATGTAAAGGAAACATCATATCCTCCGTTATCGGAAGCCTTTTCACCATGGCTCTTTCGGTTTTGCTGTCCTGACTTTCAGAGAAAAGAATTACTGACTCAGCATTGCAGCTGATTTTTAAGACGTGCTGTTGAAATAATCACTTTAGAATCCTTCTCTGTCATTATTTCCAATTTTTTATCACTGCACTTTGTCAAGCATTATTTGCTTTACTTTTTGCAGTTCATCTCAAATATTGTCAGTCAGAAGCCTAATATAAAAATTCTTGATATGTTCTTTGGGCTTTTCAAAATTATATGTGTAAAAATATGAGCTATGACAAGTAGTAAGTTCTGTAAACAGTTTGTCTATATTAAATGCAATGACAAGGGCAACATCCTCACTGCTTGTGTGATATTTTGTTAACCCTTTTTTGTTTTAATTAGCTCTGATCAGTGAGAGAGAGGCAATAATATTAATAGCAACAAAGTGAGACAAAATGCGTACACAGTAAGGCTAACCAAATACAACAACTGCCTGAATTGATAGAAAACACATTATTGTTTTAGTTTAGTGCTGTCTTTAACATCCAAATACTTGTCCCTACTTCCATCCTAGAAAATCTGTGAACAACATGTTAGGAAAGCTTTCAAGTGTTGATTGGGCAGCTTATTGTCA
The DNA here is from genome assembly GCF_900496995.4 of Aquila chrysaetos chrysaetos. Lineage (NCBI taxonomy): Eukaryota > Metazoa > Chordata > Aves > Accipitriformes > Accipitridae > Aquila > Aquila chrysaetos. The sequence continues at coordinate 17,044,427 of NC_044025.1, forward strand.
GGAGTGACCTCATGTTGCAGTCTATTTCTATTTAGACTGCAGGGTTTAGTGCAGCACTCCAGAAGTACTGTCTGACAAGCAGCCATTGAATCCCAGCAAGCAGTATGCATAACCAGCAGCCAACATCACGCTTTGCTGTTTTTCAAATGAAGCATTTTTACATGAAGTGCTCATTTGGGATAGCAAAAATAATCAGAATGGCCTGTAAAGTTCTGCTGCACAGGTAAATATATGAAAGGAAAATGTTGCTTTGATATGTTTGCAAATAAGACTTTTTTAACTTTTAAAATTGTGTGGGATCGAATGTATTTTGGAGGTACTGTGAAATGAAATAGTGTCACAACTGATGTTTTTTTTTTAATGAGAAATAAGAATCTGTGTACAGTCAGTAAATTACCAGGAATAACTTTGAAATGTTTTATCTCTAGTTAATGCATTTTTTCTATCTTAAGGTATGTTTTTACCGGGACTTTTTATGGGTAGGGAGACAGTACAAAAGGGATTCTCAGGAGATGGTTAGCATTATGAAACAAAGATGTTTACCTTTCTGTGTCTTGCTGTGTCATGCTGCGTTAAGACTCTGTGTAGCAGTATAAATTACAGCTTTTAAAAAGTATCCTTGAACTGTGCTACATTGGTTTGGAAGTTGTATTTTAGCTAAGAGCAATTGACACATTTCCTTCAAAAAGTGCTTAATTGCTAAAGTGATTAGTTGAAGACATAAGATTATTCTTTACGGAGTAAGAGGATTCTTCAGGTTTTGCAATACTGCTGATTTATGCACATCTTTTGCTGAGTACCTCTAATGCATCTAAAGGTGTTTAATAAAAGCACTGGTGAAAGATCCTATGCTGGGGGCTGAAGGTTACACAGTAAGATGGAAAATTTTGTTGTGAACCATGTCTGAAATCTTTTGGATTCTTTGGAGATGAGTTTGATTCTCCCCACTCTTGACACAGTTCCTCATTGTCTCAAGTGGTAGAATAAAAGGATTCCAGGTCATCACAGTTTCCTATAAATAGTATTAGTACTTGTGCCCTTGACTGAATTTTTTTTTTCTCTCTTCTACGACCAGAGTGTTGCAGTGTTCTGTGCTCTGATTGCCTCACCCCCCCCACCCCAAGTTATACTAGGAGTGACTATGTTTTAATAGTAAATTGACTTCAATGTGTACAACTATGTATTATTACCTTTAGAAAGTAAGCATACCTTTTATAATGCAGCTTTTGCAGAACTTACTGAAAATATTGAGATCGGATACTTTAAAACAATGTTTTTTGTGTTTTGAAATCTTACTGTTTTTTTTCTCTGAGATTCTTGCTCATGCTCCTCCTCTCTTATCTTGTTCATGGAGCTGAACTTATTCACAGATTCATGTCTTCATTTTTTTATTTCAAGTATTGTCAAAACAAAAATTGTTTATCAGAAAAGTTAAACACTTTGTACAAGTAGTAGGGCTATGCTGAACTGTGCACAGAAATATCAGTCTTAAGTTGTAAACTTTTTCTTACCATTTCTTTGTTTGTAAGAAAAAACCCCAAATGCCACTGTGTTCACCCTCAGTTGTTTGATCCGGCAGCTTTGAAATTAGTGGCTACAGGATCTGGCTTCTACATCAGGTGTGTTAGTTTTCCAAAGCTATGTGGCAGTGTCTGTTTTGAAATAGTAATTTAGAGATGCCTGTTCTGTCAAAGCATTTGGAATAGGTCTGCTTTGGTTTTTCACCTAGGCAAACAAACACACGAATCATAAAGTGAGCTTGATTCAAAATCAAGTTTCCATTTAAAAAAAAAAATTAATGAAAAACTTCTCTGAGCACCTGCTTGTTCAGTTATTAAATGGTGGTGTTTAAATACAGTGCACTTTGCTATTGACCCAGTACAAGTTGTCTAAGGCAAAAGGGCGTAATTATTTTTAAGTAAATACTTTAACCACTTTCCTTATCAGCTAGTGTTTAATTGAAAGTCCTTTATTGCTTGTGTTTCATCTACTTAGAGGAAGAAAAAATAGAAAGTCTGCTTGAGGTGGTCTAATTATCTTACCTCTCTGTTGGTGGAACTACCAATAAACTTGATAAGGTCTAACCAAGATATTCCTTGCTGTATTAAAACTATTCTTGGGTAAGCAGAGAGACTGTCTACATCTTCTAGCGCAAGCAAAACTAGTATCAGTCAAAACTATCTTGTAGAGGTAGTTAGTACCTGTTCAGTTCTCCAGTGGAGTGGCAAGCTCCCTTGTATTTCAAGGTTTTTGTTACGCACTCATGAAAATAATATATGAAATTAACATGTTGTTGCATGGTAAAGAGTAGACTTAAAATTCTATTTTTCAGCTTTTTGAGCTTAGTCATATATAATAGGAAGAAAAAGCATTTGCTTACTTCCTTCTCCACCTCCTAGTTGAAATGAAGTTAGTATTTATTTTTTCTGAATAAGACATGCAAGTTGCAACTCATTGCGGCTTACGGTAGAGTTTTCTTCTATTATTTCATTCTTAGCATATTTATCGTTACTTTGTCTAAATTTAAGTATTCTCTTTATAATGACAGAATTTTTATCCTATTAATGGAAAATTGAAAAGGTAGTGCATACACAAGTTAACTTACTTGAATTTACTTGTGTTAGTTACACTGCATTCCACCCTTCCACCTCCCCTAGGAGTTGAACCTTCTAGGCTGAAGTGGCTTGTGGTAGGAGATTTCCAAATGTTTTACAAATGGCTAGCTCCTGTCTCAAAACCTCTGGAAGGTATCTGCCTTGCACTTGAAATGTAGCCGTCCTTGGAGAGTGCTGCAGATCTGTTGAACGTTGCAGAATAAAATTATGCAACAGTCTGACAGGCAGGGAAGAACGTCTATGAATTGCAACTGTGGAGGAAAGCAGAGTAATTTGGAATTTGCTTTAGGCAGCAAGGTTAAGATCCGCATTCTTAAGCAAGGTGTCAGGAAATCTTTGGAAACTAAGTGATTAGTATTTCCCATGGGAAAGACTGTACATGTGAGAGCTTATAGCTTCATAATATACTGAGTATTGATTGGCTCTTGAGAGACAGAAATTTGCATTGCTACTTCTACAACTTTCTGTCTAAATAATGAAGGGACTGCAAATCAGTGTTTTCTTTACATAATTAGTCACATTCCATGCAGTCTTTATTTTCTAAGTTGCTTTCTGTTGACTTCAAGACTTTTATTTAATGTGATTAGTTTTTGCATTACATTAACTTTTTTCTTCTTTATTGCAGTGCTCATATCTCTCCCATAAGTATCTTGCCAGCCTCTGCAGAGTAAGTGTAATGAATATATAAAATGTTTGAATTGTGCTGTTACTAGAACATGCATAGAAGATATGTCTTCTTTCAAGAAAAAGAAATGCAGTAGGTTTGATGATTACAGTTATGAATGAACATATTCTAGTGTGAAGTATTTCACTTACGGCATTTAACACTAACGCAGGAAAAACCTAATGTCTGTCGTTGTTGACTGCAGAAGCATGAGAGCACAGAACGGTAGAATCTAGATTCCAAAAAACTGGTTTTTTACTTAGATACATCATAGGTGTTTGACTTTAAAATTATGAGAGCATTCACGTTGTATTTTTAGCACCACTTCTAGTTGTTAAAATTGAGTACGGTTCAGTGGAATTGCATGTACAAATGTGGAGGAAAAATAAACACATAATTCCAGAGTTTAAAATGGGGTAAAATAGTTTAAGATTCTTACAGGAGTATTTTGGATGAGCTGGCTAAGAAGCACTCAATAGAGTAGTCTGTTTTTAAAGAATGCTGTTCTTTTCTTGATGTGTCTTTGGGTATATCCTGTCTCCTTCATCAGGTACTTGCTCATTGTGTCTGCTATTTGTTGGCTCTTGCCTTTTAAGATTACAGCCCTATTCAGGAGGGCTTACAGCCATCTGTGCTGAAGTACTACCTGCTCCGGGGCTGACTCTGACCTGTTACAGACACAGGTTTTTACTGTGACATTAATATATCAGGCTTCTATAAGTTCTTGTGTATAGTTATTGAAAAATAAGTGAGTCATTGTAATGTGCTGATTACTCTTAAAATACTGTTAATAGACTTCATAATACTTTATGTAAATCTTATGAAATAAAAGATAGTAGGTACAGTAATTTCCGCTGCCTTTTTGGAAAAATTAGTCCCTTTTTGCCTTGAAGTACTTGTCATCAAAGATTCCTGTTGTGTGTAAAGTTTGTTAATTCTGCCTTTCTGCATAGTTGATCAATACAAAAGGAGAGTTCTTAATATGAATTTTCTGTCTTTTTTTTTTTTTTTTTTTTAGCATTTTGGAAAGAACAATTAGAGCAGCTGTGGAACAGCACCTTTTCGACCTGCAGAGCAGTTTAGATAATGATCTTAAACATATACAGCAGCACAGACTGGGCTGTAACAATGAAGCAAAAGATCCCAGCGGGGATGAGGAAGGATCTAACAACCAGTAAGATTTTGTTCTATCTGTAATGAATTCTATAGAATGGTATATCTTAACTCTTGCAAAACAAACTACACCAATCCCCCACCTCAACCCAAAGCAAAAGTTACTAGTTTTCCTATTAACTTAATTCATCTCATATTTTAAACCAGATCAACTTCCATCAGTTGTCAGTAATCAACAGCTCTTGAAGCAAATATTTTAAATTGATCCTATAGCTAAAAATGTTCTGAGGTATAACTGCTTCACTGCTGAATTCTGTGCAAGTAGTACAGGAACTTAAATTTACCCAAGTGCTTTCATTCTTGTCCACTGATTTTGCTTATGACACAATTTTACCATATGAAAGCTACTGTAGATGCTGTTTCAGTTTCTTTACCCTATCTTTCCATGTTAATATAGCTATTTTACTGCTCTGGCTGCCAGTGTCAACGAAACAGCTAAAAATGTGTAGAATGAGCACTGTGAGTCTATTTGCATAGAGTTTCAGCCTCACTTGATCAGCTTCTATTTTTATTGTAAGTCTTGCTATGTTATGAGTGTAGTGATTGCCACGGCAGCATTGAGAAGCTGGTACATTTTGGTGCTTTATTAAAAATAAATAGCCATGATTAATACCCAAACACCAAAAATGTGTAAAGTAGGACTTCAGTACCTAAATTCCTTTGTTGCCTGAAATACGTGAAGTATTCAGAGACTTGAATGCTGTGTTGTAAATTGTTCAATCTTTATTGTTTTTAGAAGTCTTATCTGTGACAAGAGGTCAGACTAAAGTTAGTAGTTGATCATAAAAGTAATAATCATTGCTGGTAATGATCAATTAAAACTGAGTTTTAGTGTTAGAGATTTAATGTCTTTGAAGTAATTTATAAGTAAGTGGGTAATTGCCTGAAAGACCTGTTGTAGCCAAATTCCTTCAATTAAAGCATAAGTGCTTTAAAGGCTGTCTGACTTCACAGAAGCAGAGGCTGAAAGTACCATCACTGCAGGTTTGAAACCAATATACTCTTCTGGCAGAGTGACTATTTGAAATGCTTCTGATCATAGTTCCACTGTGGATTAACCGTAATAGAGGATACATGATAGCATTCTTGAAAGAGGTTGTCTGGGTCCTTTAAAGCAGTGCCACCAGCAGACTATGCACAAGGCAAATACACAGTTAAATGAAGAACTAAAAAATGCAGTGATCCAGTGCAAATTTCTTAGAACTAACTTAAAATAGTTGCCAGAATTAAGAAAAGAGAGTTGAAATGTTGATTTCGGAACAATCCTGTTTAGTATCTATATATCTGATAGAGGAGGAACATTTTCTAAAGTAGTTTGGAATTCTTTGTGAGCAAGGAGAAGGATGGCAAGGAAGTCAAAGGCTTGTGATGAATTATAGAATCGTGGTAACAGGGATGGTGGCATGTAAAGAATATATGGACATAAATACGGTGTAAGTTAGTTTTAATCTGGTTGTGCTGTTACAAGCCTTAAGTTGAATTCTAGGGAGATTTAAGTGTTAGAAATAATGGGATTTCTCACTGGAGGGGAACATAGTGATACCAGTTATAAACTAGCTGGCTTCAATATTGAGAGGAGTGTAGCCACAGCAATGTCATTGTGTCGCGATAGTTTCAATACGTCATTGCTTCTGGCTGTTGGCACTTTTATTCTTTAGGTCAGCATAGTAAGTGGGAGATGTGTGCCTGAGCCTTAATACAAGGATCAAATAAATACATTTTAATATGTCTGTCATGTACTGTTGTAGAAAACCTCAGAAGTGTATATAAACTACAGAAATAATTAAATTTGCTTACAGGTCATTGAAATTGTAGATATTGCCAGTATCTTTGGTCAGAATAATTTTGTTGGGGAGAGGGAAACCTCTGATGTTTGATACTGTTTTAAGGGGAAAAAAAACACCCCAAAAACAGTGCAGTGGTTTTTTCTTTTGAAGGTGGAACAACAGGTTGCTAAAGTCTTTCTGTTCTTATCTTTAGGAATGATGTTATTGAAGATAATGACACTGGTAGCAGTGAGAACACAGGAGACTGCTCTGAAGTATTGGTTTGCACTGATTTAGACAGTGAAGCTATGAAACATGATACTGTAACCGAGGAAGAAGAAAGCGTTCAGGTGAGAGGAAGAGCCTCCTGTATATGAAAATCATAAATTGCTGTGACTTTAGCAAAGCGCTTTAGAGATTCAAGTTTTTCTAATAGGTCTGATGTAGCCTTACATGGCGCTGTTGCTCTGTGCAGTTAATTGCCTTCTCTGCTGTGCACGTTTCATAGACATACACAGAGAAAGTTTTGTGTACTTTGGTGCAATTTGTTTGGACCCTTACTAATGTGTTTCTATTGGTCTTTCACAGGTACTAGCCCTTCCTTCTGCTCAGGTAAGTCAGTGTATCAGCGAGCATAGCACCAATTAGAATAGCATCTGTGTTAGTAAAGGCTTCCTGAGGAGCAGAAGACCTAGAGCTGTGATTGTGGCATAGCCCACAGTTAGTCACACCTTTTACTGTATCAAGAAAGGGTAGAAGTAGCAGTCACCTTGAGACTCTGCAGCCTCTTGACTATGCTTGTGCTAGGAAGGTGTGATTTTGTAATTAAGTAATTACAGCCTTTTCTCACTGTTTCCAGTTTCTTCTGTGGTAGGCATAGATACCCTGTTCTTTTCAACACATCTTCATTTCCTTTGTACTTGAAAGAGGTTCTATTACATCTCCTTGGACCTCTTTGCTTAGATATTTGACTTCTGCTGTGCTTATAGCTTGTGTCCCTCCATACTGATGTGTACACTTAGAATTCTTACACTTGAGGTGTTCAGCAAAAGAAAAATGGAAGAAAATTAGACTTGTGACCTCCTGAAGAGGTTCAACACTTAGTATTGTCATCTTGAAAAGTATCAGGATTGACCATTTGTATTCCAAAGCAGAAAAATCTGTCTGGAGTGCTGCATGAGCACATCTTAGGATGTGATGCTAACATGCTTGTAAAAATAAAATACTTAGTTATATTTTTTTAAAGACTCTTTTGCTCAGAAAATACAGTGTTAATGCTACTTGAAGTTGCTGTTAAAGTTCACAAAGCAACTGAAAATGTAAACAACAAACCACAGGATAATCAGGTGTCATAGATTTAATTTTCACTTTGCTTTTATATATTATGCTTGAATTGAACAGCTTCATGTCACTGAAAGAAGCAAGTATTGTATACAGTTTGAATGGAAGCCTAGTATTGTAGCAACTGTAAATGTTGAAATAATTGTTTACCCTATACAACAAATATGCCTCAGCTTTGCTTTGAGCTGCAAATTATTAGATCTTCACATACAATCAAATGTGAAGGTTTGTAGTAGGTATGGCCTGAATTTGTAATGGTGGCCTGAACTGTACCCCCACTTTTTATTAGTAAGCAGACATCAATCTCTCATTCGGGGTATCTTTATGCGATCAAGCAGTGCTGTAAAATACGTGCTGACAAAACCAAAATCAAGTATAACAGTAGTATGCAAGAGTATATAGTTTCTACCACTCTATGAAATAGCACATATGCAGCTGTCAAATAAGCACTTCTAATGAAAAATTCAAATCTATAGTTCCTTATTTATTTGGTAAAACTTCTGTTGTCATAAATATGAATGATGAATTCTGTGGTTAGAGAGATTTGCTATACACGTGTAGAGAACTTTCTACAGTGGTTTTAACTTCTTGCCTGTGAGTCCATAAATCTTTCTGAGGGTTTCCTGAAAGATAACTAGATAAGCAAACCTATTGTTAGTAGACTTAAATTAACTAGAAGAATTTAATGGGTCTGTGAACTTGAAAAGATAGAAATGGATGCCTTAGCATAGTGAAACTGTGAGTCTTGTCTGGAATCTGTGTTTTTATTAAAACAAAATGTTACCGTAGTGCTTTTCACTATTGTAATGTATTCTCCTAGCCTTCTGTTTGCTTTCACAGATCCCAAATGACTCTTGAATCACCTAACAAGCCAAATTTTTCAATTGTTGTCACTAAACTAGCATATTGTTTTAGAATCCCATTCTATAAATCAAAATTGCACAGAATGTATTGATTGTCCAGGTTCTTTCTGGATGCGTTAGTGCCAGATCTTGTTATTAAAAAATTATTAGATAGTTACCCTATAGCGCAAAATACACAAAACATGGTGTTGGAGTTAGATGGTGTTTTATCCAATTCGGGTGAATACTGTGTTTGCAAGAAATCTGTTGAAAGTACAGGGTAGAGTTCCATATTTCTGCCATAAGTCTTTTTCTGACTGGCTATTGTAAGTCGTCTTTTATTTGTACTATTTGTTTTATGTTTTCATTCTTTTGACAGTGAAAGTCTTAAAAAGAACAGAGAGCGAGTTTCTCATATTAACTCCTAACACTTCACTTCCTTCTGACTTCCTAGTTAAAATATATACTGAGCTTTAGAAATCAAAACTCAGAAAATACAAATGTAGATGGAGAAACAAAAATTGCAAATTGGTGGCTTTTCAGTGCGTTTTATGCAGTTGCAATGGTTTCAAAGAACAGCTGAGAAATGTGAATTACACTTCTTGTGAAGTATGTGCACTTCGATTACTGTGCTAAGAAAATAAAGGGGAACATGATGCTTGGGAGCGCATGTTCTTGTATAAATGTGCTTTTGTTGTCATAACTGATGTCATTCTTGGCCTTTTTTGCTTTTTGCTATATTTCTGTCCATTGATATCAGTAGTAAGGTGGCACTCTGGGGTAAAGTAAGTTTTGTTGTTTTGCAGTGTTCGTGTCTACCTTCTTGTTAATACACCATTTCAAACATTATTGGAGAGTTGTATCTTGGGGGGAGATGTTGAAGGGAGATATACTGATTCTTCTGTGTGAAAGGAGTATGTAGCATTGTAGGAAGTGAAAGATGTGCATGTGAGCTCTCCTTTGGGTCTGAAATGGAAACAGAAGCAGCTGTTTCCACAATTACAATTAAGTGTGACGATGCAAGACTTGCACAGCTCATCTCCAGGGTAGAAATTATCTGCTGGAGTATGACAAATGCACTGTAATTAAAAACTGTTTCCCTGAATTGGAATTTGACTTGAGGACTGAAATAATGTAAACAGAATAATGGAGTTTTGTCTGATAAGGGTGAATATTACTGTTCAGCAGTGTAAAACTGGCAACTGCTATATATATTTGAACTCTCCAGGTAACTTTATTTTCAGACATTTCAAAGATCACTTGAGGTAACTTCTTGAAGTCTGAAACCAGATGTAATCTGTTGTTGTAAAATGACATATTTTATATTTCAAACTTCTTATATTCCCCCAAATAAGACACTTTCTGAAGAAATCAAGTACTAGGCTTTGGCGTAAATGCTTAAGTAGTCAGTCTTCCTGTCCCAACTTTTAGTGAACAAAATGGTGACATGTATTCATCTGAACTTGTTTTGTGAGATGGTGTCATAGAAATGCCAGCATTTCTTCATCCCCTTCCAGTTCTGTGGCTGCTTTATTTAGTAACAGGGATTAGTAGCTCCTTTTAGAAGGTCTGTCAGACTTGTTTCATTTCATATATGCTAAGCACAAGTCTACATCCAACTCGGTTATTTTCGAGAATAGGATATACTTACTGCCATGATCTTAGTCAACTCAAACTTCATGCTACGATTGACAATTTGCAGTAGAACTGTTGTTGTTAATATTTAAAAGAAATAATAAAAAAGTGGTTTGTTTGAAGATGAAAAGTCATTGTCTTCTAGTGATTAAAACACCTGATTCCTGGCCTTACTTTAGTTGTAAAAATTTTGCATGGGTAAAAAGTATGATTTCCACCCCCCACAAAAAGCAGTGCTTGTAGTTCTTGAGGTTTTTTTGTGGTCAGTGATGATTACAGAAATGTTTTCAGCTGAGAATGCCATTCCTAAATCTTTCTAAACATATTTTTTGCCAACAGACTGCAGACGTATTATTGAAACCATGTGATGAAGATGCAGATGTTGATGGAGAAAATAATAGTGCAAGGTATGTATTTTTCTTTTGTCACGTGGCAGAATGTATAACTTCAGTTTTGAAAAGTAAGTGTACCAAACTGGTGATTTGTGACAACACAGTGTAACATAAGGGAGGTGAAACTAAACATATAACTTTTCACATCTGAAAACACAGAGGGTAAGATGGAGTTACTTTTTTATGATGATGGTATAAAAGTCATGGAACTTTATGCACTTAAAAGAGAAAATAAGTACAAGTCTTTATGATATATATCATGGGGTTTTTGTGAACAACCTATGTTGAGAAATAGAAGAAGAAAAAGTTACTTTCTTTAAAATATTTTGGCATGTTTTATTGCTCTTAATGATTGAAGAATTGATGCTGGTAATAGTGACTAGCCAGAATACTTTTAAGTTCATTTGCAGTTTGAGTTCAGCACTGACTGAAATTTCAGTTTGAGTTCAATTGACTTTTAAAGTATTTACTCCTAGTTTGAGAATAAAGGGCTGAGCTTTTTTTATTTCCAACTGGGTTCAAGTCCAGTTGTTGTTTACATGCTTCAGCTTGAATTCTGTGTGAAGAACAAAGAGGGGGGAAGCAATCTAACTTTTGCTCCCCAGAATTTTAATTATCACTTTAAGGAAATACATTGCATATCTGCTAAAATTCTGTGTGAAGAACAAAGAGGGGGGAAGCAATCTAACTTTTGCTCCCCAGAATTTTAATTATCACTTTAGGGAAATACATTGCATATCTGCTAAAACTGGACTAGGGTATGTAAGAATAAAATGTAAAGGGAATGTATAGTATTTACTGTGCATTAAGAAGTTTTATTTAAAATGATAACTAGGTCTGTGTCTTCTTTTTAGGCAAAATAGTATATTGCTTGGTGGCAATGATAGAATATCTTCAGAGATGTTTCTGGTAAGACTATGGTTTCCTTTACATACAGATACACAGCATCTTATGAACTTAATTGAGATACAGATATGAAGAAAAACAATAAATTTAGCTTTTAAAATCTTATGACGGTTGGCCTGCTGCAAGGTTTGCAAAATCTGTTAGAGATCTCATCATCTTGCTTCACAGAAACTTTTGGCAGCAGAGCAAGCTTATACTTATGCATCTCGTGTAAGGAATGTTTTGTAATGCAAATAATTTACTACTGTTGGGGGTGAAGCTTGTTTATAATTCCTTGAGTTAGGAAAGTAAGAATTTTTTTTTTTCTCCAGAAAATGTCCAGAAGTACTGGAACTGGCACTGATTAGGTACCTGATTTCAAGTTGCTAATAATAATAAAATTGTTCTGTTGTGTTATTTAAATACAGGATTCAAGTAGCAAGACTTGTGATCTTAATGCAAATACTGATTCAGAGGTGTTGGGGGATGGCAATGTTAATGTTTCTGAGGAAGCTCTGGGTGTCCAAATACCACGTCTAGATCTGAAGAATGTATCTGATGGTGACAAATGGGAAGGTAATTTTCACCCTTTAGCTCACAATACAGTTAGCTAATAATGATAAATAGAACATTTGACAAAGTAGAAGCAGACAACTTATGCTTTTTTTCTTTAGTTCAATCTGAATGATATGTTCCTGTACACATGGTAAGATCGACCAAGTCATGACATAGGTCCCATCTTGTTTCAGAACTATCTGCAATTTAATTAAGGACCTTAAAAAAAACTCAAAAGAAAAAATAGTCAAAGCAGCAGCTAAAGAAAGCGAAAAAAGCCTAAGTTTCATACTAGCGGGTTGTTTTTGTTTAAGTGCCTCATGTTTCCCAGGACCCTGAGTCTCTCATCCAAGTCCTTAAAAATGCTTTCTCTGATTTATGTCATACAGTTAATATTCATATTGTATCTTGTTTGTTTTGTTGGGTTTTTTTTAACATAAGCTACTGAAGTTCTAATATTAGCTGAATTTGACTTAAAAATCACTAAACTACTAAACACAGCAATTTATATTTAATTTATTCTGAAAAATGTGTTGGCTGTTCTGTTTTAAACATCAGGAATGTCATGTGTTGGTTTCCACATCATTGGACAACTTGAAACAGCTCTAAACTTCCAAATAAAAGTTAAAGCTGTAGATGGATATTACTTCTGTGCCCCTTCTCCCTCCATTGTTTGGATTTTAGGAAAAGCAAAACGTATGAAACATAGTTTTCTCTCAGACAGGATTTGTTATGTTTGTGACCTTATTCTTCATGGCCTCCCAGGTTTAGCAAGCCCCTAAGCTTGTGACTTTACTGAACTTTGTTGCTCAAATGTCTGGTAATAACTGTTTAGTCCCTTGTTGTACTTGTGTACAAACATAACCCCTTTGTAACCAGAGCAAAACACTTTTGTCAATATCTTCTTTTCAAAGTACTTATCTCAAAGTACTTATCTTTTTATGTGTTCCTTATATCCTGTTTCCTCTGCCTGGTGTTGATATTCTGAATTGTCACACCTTAAAAAATGCAAGTGATATAGTTTGCTAAAATACTGTGATCTGTCACTGACAGTACAATGGCCACAGTCCCCTTGTTTCCAATTTTAAAAACTTGCAAATACAACTTGGTAGGTACGGTACAGATTTACTACACAGGGATGAGATTTTAACTTCCAACAGGCTGTTCCAGTGACAGCTATTCTTTGAGATGCCTGTAAGTGTCACAGTCAAATGTTAGTAAGGCACTGGTAACAAAGAATGACTGCACTTAACTTCTGGTTGATGTGTTATAAATACTAAAATCAGTGAAGTATACCTGGAATGTGTGTAGTTCTACAGTGCAGCATATAGTTGTAGCATGTCAGCACATAAAGCTTTGTCCTGAAGCTCAAATGGTGATAACTTACTGTTAATTTGTCACCAGTGTTGACTGTTTTCCAAATTAATTGCCTGCATGAATCCATACTTCCCTTTTACAAATGAGGTTTGCAACTTGTGATTGGCTTACTTAGGTTTGTAAAATATTTGCTGGTTGGCCTTCTTGAGCCCTAGCAAACTGTACCTTCAGAGTATGTCATGTCATATAGAAGTCAATTTGCAGGCATCTGAAGACACTGAGTCCAGATTTGCATTCTTGTTGCCCAATTTAATAACTTTAGACAAAGTTTTTTTAAAAAAAAAATCCTGCCTATGTTCTTAGTGTTTTATTTACATTAATTGCTTACTTGCACATTACATTTTATTGCATCCTCTATTTCTGTTAATCTGACTTAATATGTATTCTCAGAAAGTTTGTGGCTTTTGTTTTCATTATTTCCTTAAATATGCTCATAAAAACTGCTTTGTTTTTACTTACACAAATAGCTTTATGACCTTTACTTTGAAAAGAAAGTAGCATATCTGTATATAAATTTATATTATAAGCTTCTTGGTAGTAAAATCAGGATATTTTGCAAGAGGTGTTATTTCATTGCAAAGTATTTTAACTTTGGCTATTCTTTAGTCCTGTTTAGAACGGTTATTAGGATCTCAGCCTTCCAAGGCACTGCAAGTCCTAGTGGCATTCCATTGAAGTAGATTGGCTTTGTAAAGAAATCTATACTAGTCCAAATCTTGTAACAAGATTTGGGTTATTAAAGCCTGTATGATAGAAGACTTAAAGGCCTGTTACCTTTACAGAGTTCTTGAAAATGAACATCAAATGCTTGCTGGCTTAAGGCAAAAATGCAGATCGGTTAATCTATATTTCTGAGTATTTTTCTGCATTTGTCCTGCTTTTTAGAGATCACCACCATCTCTATTATTTAGAAGCTGTGAGCAAAAACATATATAAACTTGTCTTTTGTTAATGTGAGGATGCATGAGACTCTTATTAAACTACAATAAGTCTTTGCTATTCCTGTGTCAGTTCTTTGTAAACCTTTTTATTGAAAAGTTCAAATTCGCTAAGGACTGAGCATCCTTACTTGCCATTGAAATTGCTTGGAAGCTGAGAGTGCTCAGGGCCTGGCCCAAAAGATGGGATGTTTTTCCCTGGTACTGTATCTTCCTGCTTTACATGTTATGTATAGTTTGTTCTGACTGTGCTGTGTGTTCACTTTAGTATTTTTGCCATTCTTTTTCATTTTATTAGCGCCATGCCCTATCACTTTTCCCCTCATTGATTTCAAAACAATGCATCTGCAGAGAGAAGGGGAGGGTAAGTATGGTTCGCCATACGTTCAGTTATCTGCCTTTTGATAGTTTATGGTTTGCTTTCTCACTAACCCTTCACCTGCTGTCCCTTATCTTGGGAATGTTCTGATCTGCAATTTTTTTATTTACTTTTTTCTAAAAGGTCCCCTTCTTGTATCTTGTACTGTGTAAACAGGCAAGATTATAACTTAAAAACAAAACAAAAAATCCCAATAACACTTAGTAAATGTACAGTGGAAAGCAGGTACAAGGGTTATTTTTTTTAAAGATTACTTTGTGGGTTTTATTGTTGTTCTGCACACTTTGAACCCAGTTTTCAAATTTCTGATTTGAACTGGAAAATATAGGCAACTCTAAAAGGAAAAGGGGGTGGGATTTTAAAGTGCTTGGAAGGCTGTGTCAGCTTTTTGTTAGCAAGAAAACCATATCTGAGAACTGTAAGGGATGTTAGCAACTAACTTTTTATAGGGATTAAAAAAAAAAATTGATTGTTTTGGAATCCCCTGCCTAAAAGAAAACACCTTCCATAAATTAAGAAATCTCTTTTTCTCAGTGGTGTCAAGATGGATTTAAACTTAAAAACCCAACAACACTCCTTTAAAAAGACTTAAGCAAATGGGTATTGTACCTAAAGAGGTATTGTCAGGCTTACCTTCTTCAAAACCAAGAGGACAGTCTTTCAAAGTACACGTGTAAGGTATGAAAATTAATTTCCACAGCAAAATATTGCAATGGACAATAAATATATTCTTCTAACTTTGGATTAAGGTAAATAAGGCTCTTTTACACTCTTTAACTGTTCAGAAATGCATACTCACAAGATACACTTTGAAAAAGGGATCCTAGTGTGCATACTTCATTTCAGTACCTTTTTCTTTCAATTGTTACATGACAGAATTTGTAGCTTTCTATGTATTTCAATGTTTTTATTCACTTTGTGTATGACACCACATCCTTTATAGCATACAAGACTAAGCATTGGGTACGCATTTTTGTTTCCTTTTGACTCTTGTTTATAATTCTGTTAACAGAAAAGTACCATTCTGTGTCCCTTTTTTATCTTCTAGATCCGTTTCCTGCTTTCAAATCCTGGCAGGAGGACAGTGAATCTGGAGAAGCTCAGCTTTCTCCGCAGGCTGGAAGGATGACTAATCATCCACTGGAAGAGGACTGTCATCCGATATTGTCACATCGTAGTTTGGATTTTGGGCAAAGTCAGCGTTTCTTACATGATCCAGAAACGTTAGATTCTTCTTCCAAAGCACTTTCTTTTGTGAGGTATGTATTTTAATGCAATTTGGTGGGTGTTGGGCAGGAGATGTTACTGCCAGTGCGAAAATACAGCTGTTTAGAACCTCATGGGTTTTCACAATATGAATTAATTGAAGACCAAGGTCAAATGTAGCATTATATGGCCATTTGGCTGTTCTGCCTGCACAGGAACTGCCATAGTGAGTCAGACTGGAGGTTCATCTGGGATGGTATTGTGTCTCTCAAAGTGGCCACTGGCAGATGTGGAGGGAAAGAGTACAAAAATAGGGCAAGCTTGCACAGATTTCCCTGGCATGTGGTCAGGGCTTCTGACAACCTGCTGTAATGGCACTTCCTGCGCTGAAGATAGTATTTATATCTTTCGTTTACCAGTCTTTACTGGACTGCTGGTCTGTGATTTTATGTAAGTTTTGGCTTTGCGGTTTGGTTTTGTTTTTTTTTTTTTCAGTAGCATGAGTATCTATTTTCATGTTGCATAGTTTTGCCTTTGTTTTGCGTAGCATGTTATCCATTCCCAGTAAAAGAGAGCCAGGTTATACAAACTATTGCAACTAAAGTGTGCAGTAATGGTCTGCGCAGATTCCTCATTTGAGCTGTGGAAAGTCTTCATTCAGGAGGGTTATGGGAAAGTATCAGCTGTTAGAGGGAGAGGTGTGGGACAGCAGTACAGTGAAGAGGTAGGATTCTTAATGCAGCTCTTCTCTTGCACATTTAGAGGATCGAGCCCATTTAACCCAGTGTATGAAAGTAGAGTTGTAACTGAACAAGCTGCAGGTTATTTGTTTGACACTCAGAAGTGTGATCCTCCAAAACTGTACATAACCTGTGACCTGTACTGTCTACTACTGTTAACTATGAAAGGGAGTTTAAGAAGAATTCCCATGCTATTAGGGAAGAAATAATCTCATAAAAATGAAAAAATCTGGAACAGGAAAGACCAAGTTTAGAGTCTTCAGTTCTCTGTCTGACATAGATTTATTGATGCAAAAAGATACTTGCCCAAGTTTTCTCCAGTTAGCTGCAGAAGATAGTTGACAAGTACTGTTAAAATGATGCAGAGGACTGACCTGCAGAAAAGTGCTGATTGTAATAGCTGTTCTCCTCATTCTGAGACTAATAAGGATCTACACTAGTAGATTATTAGATTAATATTTCTAATATCTTGAACTATGTAGATTTCACTAGCTATGTTGAGGGATCTTTGAGGCACCTTGTGTAACAAGTGTACTGGAAAATTGTCATGTTCTGTCCTGAAATAAAAAGGCTTATCACAAGCAGCAAATGTCAAGGAGCTAAACAAGTGCAAAAGATGATTTAAAACCGGAATCACATACTCTAGAAATATATTAGTAAGGCCAACAGATGATATAGATGTTTTTTACATAAGTATCTAGTAACTTGCCTCAGACAGTGAAGTGGAGCTGTCTAATTACCAAGGATTGTTGAGTGATAGCTTCAAGCCTAGGCTTTATTCTGTGCCCAGTACTTCAAAAAGTACTGAGTATCTAGAAACCTAGATAAGTAGCCTATCCACCAGAAAGATCTGAACTGTTTTAATGACAATGTAATTAATGGTACATTAGTTTATTACACTTGAATTTCAAATGCTGTTTTTCTGTTAGGGGTATTACTGTAATTAGAGAGGAAAAAATAACCCATCACATTTTGAAGGCAGCAGATCAAAGCATTTTGATTCAGTAAGTAAATAGCTCTGACTGAAAAGCTGAAAAGAATGGATTATGAACTGGAGAAAAAAAATGAAATTAGTCGTCTGTCACTCAAATATACAAGTTGTTTGCACTTGTTTAATTATTTAAATGACGTTTTAAAAATGTTTTTAATACAGAACACGAAGAGCGTCTTTCAGCTCAAAAGATGACAAAAGGGAAGACAAGACACCTTATCAGCTTGTCAAGAAATTACAGAAAAAAATAAAGCAATTTGAGGAACAATTTGAAAAAGAGAAAAACAGTAAGGTAAGTTACTGCTTCTGCTTTTATTTAGGCTAAAGGACTGCATGGTAAAGCTAAGTTACTTCTTGTAGTTCGTCACTGAATAACTGTGGGTTCACAAATGAGAATAATTTTGTTATACACTGCTGTCTGCAAAAGTGAACTGAGCAACAGCAATACTAGAAAATGTGCCATAATGCCTGAGCCCAAACAAGGGCAGACAGTGACATTTATGCAGTGAGAGTGAGGGGGTATCAGATGAGATATGTGGAGAGGCAGAAGCATCTTACCACTCTCTGGTTCAACTTCTGATGTCTTGTTTGAAGTTTATTTTCACAAGTGTTGCCCATTATGTTGGCGCTGAGATCTGATCTGGTACTAAGAGTGGCATCCACATTACTAGTCGCTTTCACTGTCATAAATATTACCAAATCTGAAAGAAGTATTTATAAACAAGACTTGGTGTGTTTGTTTTCATAAAATATAGTTTGTTTGTATCACTTTTCAGCCCTCCTATAGTGATATTGCAGCCAATCCAAAAGTTTTAAAATGGATGACTGAACTTACCAAATTAAGAAAGCAAATAAAAGGTAAGGGATGCTACAGTTTCTGGTTTTCTACAAATACAAATTACCGACATGACTAAAATGCCTAAGTCATTCAGTAAAATTCCCCAGGACAGTAAAAATGTTTCATGTCTAGATTCTGAATTACTCAAAAATCAAATAATTTTTGTGGCTTTGGTTTTAGTTCATTAGAAGAGAAACTTTGCCTATGCAAACTGTTATGTTCCTTTATTTGCAGTTAAACAAACTGAGAGAGTTATTTCTTTTAAACCTTTGGATTGAGCAGTTTTTCTCATTTCAGATGCAAAGCAGAGGAGCTCAGATGGAGAATTCATACCTCAAACACGTCCACGAAGTAACACTCTTCCAAAAAGCTTTGGTTCCTCTCTTGACCAAGAGGATGAAGAAAATGGAGATGAGATGCGGGTTGTGCAGAAAGAGAAGAAGCCCACCAAGGAAGCTACACTTGAACTAATTTTGAAAAGATTAAAGGAAAAACGAGTTGAGAGATGTTTGCCAGAAGATATAAAAGTAAGCGTAAGGTTATGGATAGGCTGTTTCTAAGAGAGTAACAGAGGGAAATAGCGCACTGTCAGACACTTCAGATATCACTTTGTTGGCAAAATGATGCCTCTGTCTAGCAGCCCTTTAGCAAGCCCTCGTGGGGGCAAGACTAGCAAGACTTTGTGGGGAAATGATCAAGATGAGCAATGATTGACATTTTTCTTCCTCACTCTTTCTTAAAATATTTGCAAGTATGTGCTGACAATGTCGGACAGCTTTAAATGGATGAAGGTGGGATGTATGGTATTAACTAAGCTAAGTTTGGCTAAGGCATCTGTATAGCTGATAATGTAGAAAAACTGTTGAAGTGACTTGTGTTTGAGATGCGACTTACTCTTCTGACAGAAAATGACAAAGGACCATTTGGTAGAAGAGAAAACATCTCTCCAGAAAAGTCTCCTGTATTATGAAAGCCAACATGGACGGCCGGTAATACTTGGTTTACTTCATCAAACTATATTAATGTATGCGTAGGCAACAGTAACTCTTGTGCATTAGTAATACTAGAATTTAATGCTGGGGGGGCAGGGTGGTGGTGGTGTTCTTCTCCAAAACCCAAAGTTACCTATTGGTTTCTGTGTCGCCATTAGAGGAAGCCATTGCATTGACTTCTTAAAAAAAATTACATATTAATAGGCCTTTTTTCCAAAGATCAGTAGCTTATTGGAGTTTGCGAAGTGATTGCTATTTTTTGCCTTACGTGTCTGCGAAGCAAAGAGAAATCTTAAAAATAAATGACGCTATTGAATTTCCTGGGAAAAGGCCAGAAATGTTGTTCTGGGTTTCACAAAAACAGAAATGAAAAGACACTTCCCCCCCTCCAAGTCTGTGGCATGTATCTTAAATAATTGGAGATACGGAAGTTAGAGAAAGTGACTAGCAATTAGTGCCTAAAGTTCTGGGTTTTTATCTTGGACAGTGATCAACATCACTAGTCCAATCACAAGATCTTTCCAGTTACTATTCTATCAGCCTTCTGGACTTGGCACACTAGCTTTATAATCAGCACTGCCATATAAATCTGACCAAGCCTTTCAGTGTAAAAGCCAAGGAAGAAAATGGTCTTGGAGATGTTGTCACAGTTCTATAAATCCCCTTAGGGAGAAATGCCAGTAGCTGTTCAGGATAGCCTTTAAGATTAATTACGTTAGTGTACACAGTGGCTGAGAATTGAGAGTAAATCGGATATCAGATAAAATCTCTCTACAGTTTCATCTTTTTCTTTTTTCCCCCTGTCATTTCTGTAGAATCATCATCAATGCTAGGCACACAGTCTTCTCCCCCAGTTCTTGGTCCCTTTTTTTCCTCTTTTCCATGCATCTTTAAAGATAGACGGTTTGCTTCTACTGAAGCTCCCTTAACTTTTAGGAAGTCTTTAAAACTTCTTCCTGAAAAATATAGGAAGTTAAAGTGAGAAAAGAGAGGAGGAAAAAGCACCCACTTATTCTGCTTTATCTGCATAAAACCCATTTCATACACACAATTTAAACTAGTTTTATGTTCCTATTTGGAATGTACGTGGCCTGGCATGAGAAGCATACCGCTTTGTGTTTGCTTGTATATTATTGAGTGACTGGTATAATTAATTCTGTGGTTTCTCTGCCTTTAGGTTACTAGAGAAGAAAGACATATTGTGAAGCCACTTTATGACAGATACAGACTTGTAAAACAAATGTTAACTAGAGCAAGCATTACTCCTATTCTTGTGAGTAAAACAAATGCTGTTTCTGTTTTTTTCCACTTTTGAGCTGCTAGGCTGCCTTTTAGAAGAGCTAGTAATAGTGTTCTGTAAAATACATCTTTCTTGTGGAAGATACAAGTTGTTGTTGTCATTGTACTTGAGGCATTTGATTTACTGCCAAGAGCCAGAGCAGTTCAAAGCTTTCTGTGACCTTGATGGCTCCTAGGAAGTAAATGGTTCTTGGTGGAAGTAAATAAACTGTTCTAACTTGCCATGGCTGAGACATTCCCAAGTCACTGTGCTAGGTATGGATCCACAGTACATATTGTACTTTTAGTACTCCCAAGAATAGTAACACCAGTTGCAGTGAAGCTTGCCTCTCTTCTGTACTGCAGCTTACTGTCACCAGAGGCATGAGTGATAGGATGGCCATAAGAACGATTTCATTCCTTCATGCTTCCCCAGTGTGAGACGTTATCAATGTCTGCAGCATCTGTACAACATCTGCACTTTTTCATTGTGTTTTCACTTCATTTCCTTCTAACTTGCAGTGCTTTCTACTCTTTTCTTTCCTCTCTCTGTGGTCTTGTAAGAGATGAGGAAGAAAAGTTTTCATACTATACAAGGAGATTGATGTAACCTTGTTTATAGTACCTGTAAAACAGTTGGGGAATGACAACAGGCTGTCTGTCTTTGTTCTTCATGACCTATAATCAAACTCTTGCATGCTGACCCAGGCTTGCAACAAAACAGTTTTGGTATTAGCTATTTGACCCTTTTAGAAGGAAGGGATTGCGTAGCTGATGTGAGATAATCTCTTTACATACAGATAGTTCTCTACCAGGTTTACATAGCTGGGCAGTGGCTTACTCAGCAGGAACTTAATCGGCTGTTTATGTTGACTCTGACTGTTCTTAGCTATCCCCTGTAAGCCAAAGTACATTGAGATGAAGGGACCAGTTCAACATCATTCCTTTCTTGCATGTACATTTTTGGGTAGCTGCTTTTATAGAAAAATGTGATTTACATTGCAGTCATATTTCAGTTTAAGGGCTTTTATATCAGTATCCCGTTTTGAACTCCATAAACACAGGTTGCTCTTAAAACACCTAAGCTTTTCTCCATGACTGGTGAGTCGTAGGTTATTGGTGGTGCCCTTGACTGGTTGAGTTTTATCCCATCTCTCACCTCAAAAACCTGACTCTTCAGCTGAGATGCATTTTATATTATCAGGAGCCTTATGACTGTATTGTAGTTGTTCATTTTTTTGTGGGTGGTGGTTTTTTTGGTTTTTTGGCTGTGAAATAAAGGGATGGGTGATTCAGAAGAGATCTTGGCAACATAATTCCTAATCTGTGCTGTAGGCAACATCTGTAAAATATTTTTTTCATAGGCCTGTGCTTTTGAACCTGTACGAGGTATGTGGAGCTCTCTAATTACTAAGGGTTGTTCAGTGTTAGCTTCTAGGTAGGCTATATTCAGTGCCAGGTATTTCCAGAATTGCTTTTTGGTTATATGCCACTTGCTTCCAAGAGATATCTCTTATGGTGTCACGGTATTACTAATCACATACACTGAAGCCTGTGTAGAAATGTCCAAAGAAGCAGGAAGCTATTTACCTCTCATGAACTCAAGTTTTTTGACAGGTCATTGTCTGTGTGGCTTTTGTGTTCCACCTTCGTTCTGTTCAAAGAGCCCATCTGTTGAAATAGCTTATGCTGTCCGGGGATAACAGATGAGCAGGGCATAATTGCATGTGTGCAACAGGCAGTTAACAGTAATACCTGTACAGCGCAGTGGCACCTGTTTTAGGCTGAGGTTCAAAAGATTTTGACTCTGAGGTGACAATAGATAACTCTTACATAGCACTTCCAATTGCAAGGCTTCAGAGTGGTCTAGAAAAAGAAACTGGCAGTATTATTCCCAATGTATGCCTGGCAGAAGATGAAAAACAGCTTTGGCATTGTGTAACTTTATTTTTATAATCTCCCTGTGGTTTGGTTTGGGAGGAACAAGAGTAAATGTGAAATTCAGAGATATCTCTGCGCTTTATGAATTTTTTGCAAAACACGGAGAGCAAGTGAGAGTGAGCGCTTTTTATCTTAAGTTAGAAGAAGACTATTAGAGTTTCAGGTATTTTTTACTTCTGTGTCAAGGATACTATGGGCATCTGAGCTTTTTGGGTTATATGGTTGTTTTGTCTGTGCTCTGTAAGTATGTTTGCAATCTTTTTTTCTTCTGAAAGAAGAAATACCTGTAGGTCTAAGGTGACTTGAACGACCTTCTGACCGCACACAGCATTTAAAGTCTAATGGCACATAATGAAACAAACTTAAAATTTTTGCAGGGGTCACCATCAACCAAGAGGCGGGGGCAGATGTTACAGCCCATTATTGAAGGTGAAACTGCCCATTTTTTTGAAGAAATTAAGGTGTGTATAATGCATTTTTAAAAAATACTTCCCAGCACTTGTAATGGGGAACTGAAATATTCATACTTGCTTTGAATCTCTGCTTTGACTTTCAGGAAGAAGAGGAGGAAAGTGATGGCTTGTCTACAGACCTGAATGATATCTTAAAAACTGCTGTCCAAACACAGTCTGTTTTAAGCCCAGTTGAAAACTCTGAGTCTGATGTTGAAGATGGTCAAGAGAAACTGACCCGGGACCTCAGGCTGTCAAGCACCCGCGCTGCTTCTATGTATGTAAAATTAAGAAGTGACTAATTCTATTATAGAAGTTGCAATTATTGCACTTACAGTCATGATACCAAATACATGATGTTGGGTGGAAAGCGGTGACACATTCAGCACTTCTCAGGAAGTGTTTGGCTTGGATGAGTGTTCTTTCCTCTGACATGTCTGACTAAGATCTCTTTGTATTCAGTGAATTGTTGAGTATCTTCTAAACCTTGTTCAGCCTTCCTTGAGGTGTGTAGACAGCAGAAAATTTATACCCTTTTATTAACCACTAGTTTGTTCTCAGTATTTCACAATTGGACAGGCAGTATGTTCCTTATGAGCAAGACAAATTTATTATTAGTGCAGCTAGCTCAGTTGTTTTTGAGTATGCTTTGAAGAATTTAAATTTTATTGTATGGCCAACAGTATTTTTCTTTCACTTGAAATTTTTAGGCCTGAATTATTGGAGCAACTGTGGAAAGCCAGAGCTGAAAAAAAGAAGCTACGTAAGACATTACGAGAATTTGAAGAGGAGTTTTATCAGCAGAATGGAAGGTTTGTTTAGCACAAAAACAGATGCTGTACAGCAGCCTCATTTTGTAGCCAAGTATTTTTTTGTTCAACTTTCTATATGAATGTTGCCAAATGGAATCTGATTGTGTATTTTTAATAGTGGAGGAAGCCTGCTCCTGAGTTTTGTTTCCTCTATTACAGTCTGTAAAGCATAATAATGAAAATGGAAGAAGGGTTTTCTTTTCCATTTAAAAAAAAAGGATTTTAGAATACTTATAAAACAATATTTTTTACATTAAACTCCCCCCCTCAGATTATCCCTCTGTTTTTAACATAGGGCAGGGAAGTTTGCATATTTGTCCTTTTTTCCAGTAGGTCAGTCCTGACAGTGGATATTTGCTTTACCAATAAAGGGTTATATAATTTTTGTTCTTTTCTGTATTGTTTAGTTCTTTTAGGCTTCTTATTTGAATATATGTTGCTAGAAATTTGATTGAACTGCTGCCTGTTGTGTGTAATAGGAGGTTTTTCAAGGTGTATCAGCTCATGAACAAAACTAACAACACTTGTAAGAGGTCAGTCACTTTCTTGACTGGCAGATGTTCTCACTTAACTATACTTTCTACTGTATTTCTCCTTAACTATAAACTCCAGGACCATTGGTCACAGAAATTCCACTAACATGGCTTCATCATGCATTTACTGAATTTGGGATGTAACTCCTTTTGATTTTAATGGCAAATAATGAGGTTAAAAATGAAGAGTTGATTTAAAAATAAGTCACATTAATAGATTAATTTATTATAGTTCAGTCTTAAATAAATAAGAATAATTCTCTGATATCAATTTGTGGGTCAGTCTACATACAGTGAAAATGTAGATCGACTTAAATTTATTTGTATTTTTCTGTAATGTATACACAGGATCTGAAATGAAAGTCTTCATATCCTGTTAATAAAATTTCCAGGAGAACTTAACGATTTATAAACAATGCTGCAACAGTTGTGCTGAATAAATGCTGCTGGGTTTTCTATTCAATTTTTTAGGTGATGGCAGTTTTAACTACAATGAGCTAAAATACAACGTGTCTGTTATTGGTGAACAAGCTTCCAAAAGTGTTTTTATTTGCCCTAAGATAACTGCACATAGCTGCTTTTGTATTTGGCTCGCTGCAGTAAGGAGGATTTTCTTGAAACTTTGGTGTGCTTCTTTTTACAGGAACGTACAGAAAGAAGATCGGGTCCCAATGCTTGATGAGTACAGGGAGTACAAGAAAATTAAAGCCAAACTTAGGCTGTTAGAAGTCCTTATCAGCAAACAAGATTCTTCAAAATCAATTTAAATTATATTCCTCCAACCCATTGAATAACATGATGTTTCCGTATAGTACCACTGTACTTAATGGGTGCTTGTGTTCATTTGTCATGCACTGTTGAAAGAATCCAGTTTGTGCACTTTATTGTGGTGCCACTATAACATGTTTGAAGGGTAAGTAGGTCCTGGCTAGAGAGCAAGTAAGATTTCTAAGTTCGAGACTGCTCTATCCAACTTTAGCAAACACAGTTTCCATCAAGGTTTTGTGTTACAGATGCATCCATCTTGTTCCAAAACAACCATAGCTTTTTTTTTTCTTTAGCATTCAAGAACTTTTGAGACTTTTGTTATTACCAACTTTTTGCGTTATCGAAGAAATTATTAATACCATAATGCTACACTGAACTACTCCTCTTGCCTATTTTTTATTATGGGGGAAAAAAGTCAGCAAATTAAACATACAGCTCTTTTTCCTGGAACATTTAAAAAACAGACTGAAATTCCTTTCAAAGGACTGCTGTGGAACAACTTTAATTTTTGGTATTCTAAATTGCACCTATAACACAGTAATAATTAACATCTATGGATTTTGCTCATTAGTGGTCACGTTTCCTCCTTGATAAAGATGACAGTGGACAAACCAGAAAGTGACCTTGCTTAGTGTCTTTTAAAACGTGGAAAACTGAAAAGTTATATCACATGCTGCCTACAGGACTTATGTTACTGTTGTTCATTTTATCATTTTATTGGTTATTGTTTATCAACTAGTGGTGACATAGTGTGTTGTCTGAATTGGATACTGCATCTCCACTTTCGGAAGATTTGAGGAACATAATGAACATTTCAGTGTATGGGAAATCTGATGGCACTCAGACTTGCATAGCTGCAGCAGAAAAGAGCTGGCTTAGGACAGTTAAAATTCCACTGTACCTGAAATAAGTATGGTATCAAGGGCTAAAATCAGTGTAGTTAATGCGCACCACAGGGTGAACTGTCGGTTTTGAGTGAAAAAATTACTGCTGTTTATCACAATTTTGTTTTACAGTTGGAGAATAAAAATAAGTTATCTAACCCTTATGATGTAAGCAAAACAGTTTATGGGCCTTGCATGATTTAGCTTCAGAGTTGAAACTAAATAATGTTTTGAGTATCACATCTGCTGTGCTGAATGATGATTTAGCTACTAGCTTTATGCTCTGCAACAGCCATCAGCAGCTGTTTTTGATCTGGCAAAATCTAAGTGTTAATTTTAACTGGTGCTTTCTCAAATTTTTTTTTTTTTTTCTTCAATGTATCAGTTTGATTGTGGCCATGTTTTGCATGCACCTACTCTCACTGCATGTTTTTATGACTGGCTAATGTCAACATAGCTATTATTCACACTGCTTTATGAAAGACCAAAAATGAACTTTCTCACAACGTAAGAAATGGCTCGCATGTAACCTCATAGACTTGCTGTTCTGTCATGAAGCATATGAAATAGGTTGAAAGTAGGATTTTTAGTGCTCAGATTTCATCTGTGTACTGTAGAATACTTCTTTTGTTTTACTCTGCTTGTAGGCATGTAATTTTGGAATTCAGAAAAAAAAAGCACTAAAACTATTGAGCACTGGTGGTATGCCTTTTTTTTTTTTTTTTTTTAACTGCAAAATGATGTGGGACCTGAGAGAATTACGAGGTTAAACTAGTCTTGAGACCATTTATCAATTTTATTCAGTTCCATTGTGCAATGTACACTTCAGTTACTTTTCTATCAGTCTGCAGACACGGGTGTTATCCAAACATTGAAACTAATGTGTACTGTATAGTGTTGTACATGAATGTTTGTGTTTTATATACCACATGCAAAATGTCAATATGCACTATTTAAATGTTTTAAATAATATATTCCTCCTTTATAATGCTTAAATCTATATGATTCCAATATTTTTATAAGTGAGTGAGTGATCAGACTGGTTCCAATTCAGAATTAACAGCTGCTTTGTGTTTGTTATGCAGTGTTTGGCTGTTTATTCAGTATAGTAGATAAGCATGGCAACAGTTATGCTGGGTGTGTTTTGTGCCATCCTTGTTGAGCAATAAATAAATGGTAGAACTAGGCATTTTGTGATATAACAGTTTTACTTTGGTAAAAGCAAAACCTATATATCTATATGGATATATAGATATGGAATATATATAACTAAACCAGATATAATTGCATTGCTATGTCTGGTGCTCATTGTATAGACTTTTATAATAAAAGTACCTTAACCTTTATTGTCATATATCTTTGTTTCTCATCATGCTTTCTCCTCCACTGCCATCTCTTAAAAACAAGTGCCGAGCCCTTCGCTGTTCCTGCACGTATTTGTAGTTTCAGGGTGTTGCTGAGGCAGGTCCGAGTCCCACAGCCTGCCAGCGGAGCCACGTGCACTGGTGATGGCTCAGGTGCCCAGACAGCCCTTGATGAAGCTGCAGCAGTTTAAGCCTTATTTTACCTGTTTAGAGCGTGCCTCTCAGCAGAGACAGCAGGAAAGTGACCAAATCTGTTCCTGAACTGACAGCTTGGCTTACGGTGCGATGTGGGCTTCAGTTTCTGCTGGGGTGCCAGCCTGCTGTGTGATGACGCTGTAGCAAACTGTGAGTCTCAATCATTCCTGCTCCAACAGTAGCAACTTTGGGAGTAGATGGGGCAGACAGATGATTCAGCCATCACTGGGCTAATTAATTCGCTGCCAATGAATACACCTTCAGCTGATGAGCAGCATTTGGTCATGTCTCTATATCCATAATGATCTCAGCCTTAAAATTGGTATCCCGGCAGTTACTGCTTGCTGTGTTTGTGTCCAGAAAACACTGTTATTGCACACGCTTCTGTAAACACAAGAGGATGCTTTTCCTCTGGACCAAAAGGATTATTTTTTCATAGTATATTGATGTAAATTCGTATGAAAAGTGATTGAGGTCTTTCAAACTGACTCTTCTGTTGTGTTTTGTGTAAATGCACCTTTCTTCAGCTTAAGGCCTGGCAGGGGACAGAAGAACTCTTGAAGGTAAAGACTCTGCTTGTGGATGTGTGGCAGTGCAGGTAAATGGGAAGAAGAAAAGCAACTAAGAAGCTGAGGGAGCAAGTGAGGGAGAGGAGGCAGAAGGCAGCCCTCGGTATGTTCTTTAGGGTGGGACAGAATAACCTTCCCTCTGATCACATGGCTTTCCTCTGAAGATGGGGAGGGAAAGAAAGCACAAATTCTTAGGACATTGGTTTGAAGAACGAACAAGGGTGCTACAGATCTGTTTTACAACCCCCCATTTTTCCTTAGCATTATTTATTCAGTGAAGCTTGCTCTGATCAAGATGCTAACGAGAAGACAAAAATCCCTTAAATAGTGGTTTAGTGGGAACTGTTTAAAATGAATGTGCAACAAAGCGATGAACTAAGAAGATTTTAATGAAGGAAAATAACCCTGTGTTGAACACCATTAGCCAAAACAGAGGAGAAGCAGGTATTTTTGGAAGGTGCAAAAAGCTCAGTGATACTGGGACATATCTTCCTTGCGGAAGAACCAGTTCTGAGACAATGCAAATCTGTAGTATTCCAAGCTTTACCTCTTTAAACAGGTTTGCTTGAGCCATTATGTTACTGCAAGGCAAGGAACTTGCTGGGAAAAGTGAGGCGGGCTATAAAGAGGGTTTCCTGTGCCCCAGAGGAGTAGAGCAAGGTTGAGGAGTGCCCGAAAGCTCTTGCATGAAGTTCTGGGTAAGTAACTGTGTCTAAAGGTTTCGAGACTTCCTTGTACGAGAGGGGTTGGCAGGAGGGGGAAAGGTTGGAGACGCCAAAGGTGCAATACATCTGCTTTCCTACATGTCAGGCTACTGAGTAATCAAGATAAACAGATCATCAGTGACCTATGTTTTCTGGGACGAGTGTCCTGGGATACTGCATAACAACAAGAACCCTTGGGAAGTGAAGAGGTCCATTTTTATTTCAAACTGGTCCCTCTTAGAAGAGAGAGAATGTCTTGGCTTGGCCAGGAGCCTAAAGTACAAAATCTGTGAACCCTGATAGGCAAACCAGAGCCTGGCTACATGGTGCTACTGGGCTGAAGGGATCTCTTTCTGGGTCCCTTCAAACGCGTGTCTGCTCCCTTCTCCATGACACAGCTCCTCTGGGCTGTTGTTAGATGCAGAGAGACCAGAGACTGTGTAGTAGCTTGATAGTGCTCTGCGGGGCATAAGGCTTTATAATGTTATAAATCCTTGTAGGATTTATGTAAGATTCGGGATACTTTGGAGGCTGGGGGTTGTATGTCATGCACAAGCCGAGATGTGCAGCAGCAGGGACTGCGTGGTGCAGGCAGGCTGTTGCAGCCCCGTGTTTCCTCATGGGACGTTCAGATGGCATTCGGACGTGCGGTTTATTTCTTCCTGGTGGCTGAGTCCCAGCAGTGAGCAAATACTAATGACCACATAGGGGTAGATTAGGTTCTGGTCCCAACGTTACCCGTTGCCTTAGAGACAAGGCGGTTACAGGGATTTCGGAATGAAAAGGGTGTTCTGAAAAGGCAGGCTGGTGCATGGGTGCGGCAGAGCGCCCCTTAGTGGTCCCAGCTGCCAAGGCCTGATCGATGTAAAAGATTTATTATGTTTTTTTCCTGAAAGAATAATTTTTTTTTTTTTTCCTCTGAAGGCAACAGTAACCTCTTTTGGAAGCAACAGGTGCCTGGAACAAGAATTGTTGAGAAATAAGCGTTAATATTGGCAGCAGATGCACTAGCAAAAGAAAGCGGTCCGGGGAAGGGAGGGCTAATGACCCGTGTGCTGGACTGTGCTCGGCGACGGAGGGTTGCACTGGGCTCCGTCGGGCCACAGATCGAGAGAAGGGTACGGAGCAGGCCCAGGATGCTGCCGTTGCTCGTGATCTGCTCTCTTGGTTACACATCTGTGTCTCACAGCAGCCCCAAAACAAGGTAGAGGAATAAATGTCATCGTTCAGGCATTTGTAGAGATGCCTACCCAGAACTCTAGCAAGGCTGGTCGTTTCGTCTCAGAGTTAAAGAAGCACCTGCAACTCTCAGAGAAAAGACCCAGAAGCAACAATGGTATATACCTTTATTAATATTCCTGCTTCTCTTATCCAGAAATAGAAAAAAATAAAGGGGGGGATGGGGACGGGACTTTGGATTTAAGCTGTGTGGAGAGTCAGGCCATCTCTGTTACCAGAGCCCATGCATTTCACTGTGCTGTCTTGCCTGAAGTGTCCTTCAGTTGCTGCCTGCTTTTCATAATTCTCCTGAGTTTTGCATTAGTGTTATTTAATTCCTTCCCCAAATCGGCTGTATACCTGAGGAGCCTAGAACACACAAATACAGCCACATATCCTTGAGACGGCGCTGCCCTTAAACTTGCATTTGCAACCTTCTTCTCTGCTCACTTGTGTCAGCTGCAGAGGGTGTAAGTCCTGAAATACCACTTCACAAGCACAAGGTCTTACAGTCTCTGTCCCCTTCCCTGGAAGAGTGACAATATTTTAAATTCTTGTCCCACCTCATTCTTGACTAATGTCCTTACAAGCTGCTCTACTAAATTCTTTTGTTTCCTTTTCCCCCCCTGAGGCCAGCTGTTGTCAGCCAGCATAAAAGCACTTAAAATATCTTAAAATCACTGGCTTTGTGTTGGTCTTCTGTCTCTCAGGTTGTTGCTCCGGGAGGGCTGCAGCTGCCTGGAAATGGGAATAAGATTGCAAGAACAGACTCACACACACTTACTGCTGAAATTCTGCAGTGGAGACGTAGCTCTGAGCTGTGACTGCATCCGTGTCCTCAGTAGATGGATACTTCTGACAAAGTTTTTCTTTCCCACTCTGTAGCTTTGATAACTTCAGATGGCTCTATTCAACACCAGAGCAATTAAAAAAAAAAAAAATTACAAAGCTGGCATGGTTCACTGGGACATCTCTAACACAATTGCTTGTGCAGGGAGGGGGCATGCATGCAGGAAAAGATATATGCAGCTTTGGGGAGAAAATGTTCTCTATCTGAAAGTAGATTTTCCTTCTGGCCCTTCCAGAAAGACAGGATAGAGGACTACACATTTCTTTTCAGAGTTAAGAGAGATTGCAAGTGTTGTGTGTAGTGTTTACAGCTAGCCAAGGGGCTTTTCCCTCTCTTGTTGTAGAAGTGATTTTAAAAAAAAAAAAAAAAAAGTTTGAGAAGCACTTGTACAGGCTTACTCCAGATAAAGAACTACCAAAGACTGCTGGAAACCTTCTTTTTGTAAAGCAAAAGGAAGCTGCAGTAATCTTTCTTCTTGCTGTAGATGCAGCCTATGACCCAACAGAACGCTGTAAAACTTGTTTGTTTTCCATACATCTGTTTCTGTTTAACATTTGGGCAAATGCCCAGCTCACAACTTTATACCAATGCTAAGACACACTGATCTCACCCTTCTGCCAGCTCTGCTATTGTAGCGTATGACCTTGCCTGAACAAGCTTTCATTTGAAGTTTTGGGCACAATTAGTGATTTTTCTCTATTTATAGGTCTAGCTTTTGCTATTCCTATGATCTTAAAAATAGTATCCTGTGGTGAAATAGCTTTTGTAAGTAATAGCGGGGACAACTGTGACTCCTTTTGTATTATTCAACTTCTGAAATATAATCAGCGGTTTCCAAGAATATAGGAAAGAATAAAGCCTACCTTTTCATTAGCACTGTCTCTGTTCGAAAGCTTAGAAATATCCTTTCTTTTAGTCGCTGAAAATTCCTTGCTTGTCATTCACACAAATGAGAAGAGATAGAAGTCCTGTGAGAATAGGTCTGTGCTCGGTGCAGGGGGTAGCAGCAAATGCTGAGATCCTACCTTTCCAAGCTCTCGTCTGCTGGATTTGTATCCATCTCTGGTTTCTTCAGCCTGAGCTTGACAAGGGCCTTATTGCAACTCTGAACATAGACAGGGAAAGTCAGGTGTGTTAAATGGCTTGCGTTTAACCACAGACGCTTTTGCACAAGGACTTGAACACAAAGAACAAACTGTCAGCATAATGCCTTGGCAATTAAACAGAAATCCCACCAGTCTCTCTCTTTGTTCCCTTAGCTCAGAGAACTTACCCTGCTATATCTCAAATTTGTCATGAAATCCCTGAAGGTAATAGCCAACCAAATCCAGTAAGAGTTTCTGTTTTCAGGCATATTCATTTACCTTACTGTAGTCCCAGATAAATAGAAGAATAAGCTTGGGTGGGGGAATCTAAGCTGTGCTGTTGCTGACCAGACTAGCTGCATCCTGGTGAGGGACTCCCCCTTCCTTTTCCTTAATGAAAGCTAGGCTTTGCAGAAGCAATGTAACTTGTGTCTATGCCATTCATAAAATCCTGCAGGAAAATTTCAGGTAGATAGAGCTGCCAGCCCTCCTCTGCAGCATGGTCAATGTAGGCTGACTTGGAGAAACACAGTCTGAATGTGCAGGTCTTTCATCCCACACCTATCTCAATCTTATTTATCTCACTGGTGATGCTGTATTCCCCAGTTAAAGTCAGGTTTCTAGGCGGTGGTACTGACTTGTCCCAGCAACAGAACTGCAGGCAATCTCTTTGGCTTCAGTGTATGCATTTGGCAGGAAAGGAGGAGGTCATAATTTCAAGTTGAACTGAAAAGTTAGGGAAAGATTTGTTCCCCTTTTGTACTCATTTCTGGCACATAAAAACAGTCTGAACTTTGTGGAGTTTTAAAGGTACCTATTTCTACTTGTCTTCCCATGCAGAGAAGATCTTTAGTTTCTCAGTTTGGAAGAACAGCAACAGTAAGCTCTGAAGAAAGCTGATGACAGCATGTATCACAAACCAGGCTAGTCTTAAATAGTTTTTACAAGGGTGAAGGAAGGGTAGGCTCCTTGCACCCTAAGTCATATGCTACTGTTACTATTAGGAGCACCTATGGGTGTGATGGAAGGATGTCTCTGTATCTGTCAAATGTTCACTTAAAGTGAAAAATAAAATATTGGGTGTTGTTAAGTGGTTATGACCCAGCTGTTTAAGGCTCTTTGCTAGGGATGTAGCTCAGAATTCCTCCTCTTATCTTGAATTAAATGAGGTAGTTACAGAAGTGTTTACTTACCTGTCTAAAGAGGTCTCTGATCTGAAGTTCTTGGCTGGGTATCACTTCAAAGTCTGCTTTGACTTCTGAATAGGTGTCATTTATAATAGCCAAAAACATGTTCTGCACAGGAAGGATGCAGTTAGATACTTGTTTCTGGAAATTGCATTTGTATATGTTAGGGCTGTTGTTTTGGGGGCTGTTCTATGCTAGGGCATGTAACTAATGGAGTTGAAGAGCTTTGCTGGGTGCAGATGTGCTCCTAATGCAGTTAAATTATCCGATAATCTTAGGGAATATTTTTGGGAGACAAATCACTTATTTCCATTCTGCAATATCAGCTAAAAGGCCCAGTTCCTTGGAGGTAATAAATTTCCTGTCATATACATGTAGCTTTTTCAGATGGTGTTTCAATCTGAAGTAATTAATGAAAACATCAATCTAACTGATAAAATAAACCTGCACCTACACAATCCCATCAAAGTCTCTCTTTAACCTTCCTATCTGACAAGGCTGACATTATGCAGTTTTCAAGAGTACCCAATTAAGTTTTCAGAAACTAAAATCTCAAGAAAAGGGTGGTGCAGTACACTGAAAGCTGCAATGTGCTCATTTTGTGGTGCAAAAGCCCCTTTTGTGACTGTTTGGAGGAAGGGAGAGCCGCAAAATGTCTTGGCTGCTGGGGACTCCTGCAAAAGAGTTCAGACTGTCTCTCTGCCAGGTGTACTGAGGGGCAGCCAGGGCACGCCCAGTGTCACATTGGGGTGAAAAACACTGTCTGAGCACTATACAACAGTTCTTCTCTACTGCTTATGCAAAAGGATAAGTATTTTTAAGATGATACCTACCAGCAACACGAAGAACACAAAGAATACGAATGTGATGAAGTAAATAGGTCCAAGGATTCTGTTTGTTGCTTCTATGGTCTCAAAATTAAAATCTCCCAGCACAATACGAAACTGTGTAAAGCTAGGAGTAAAAAATACCAGAATGAGGCTGACTGGCTTTTCCTAAAGAAAAGTATTGTAAGCATTATTTAAAAAAAAAAAAAAAGGCAATAGAAAGCAATAAATACAATTGAGACTGATTCACCATTACCTTAGTCACTGAAATCAAAAGGCAAGCCAGGATAATACAGCAACAGTAAATTAGGCATTTAGCATGTATTTGAGAATTTGAAAATACAAAGGAATTTTTAAATGGTTTGTATGAGAAAATACTTTCATTTTGGATAAATCACCTGGGGTTTTTGTTTTTTTTTTTTTTGTTTTGTTTTTTTTTTTTTTTAATTATTTCCCTTCTGTTCTAGCTTCATGATCCCTTATCTTCTGTTCGTACAGAAGGTAACAGTATAGGTCCCTATGTCCCCCTATAGGGGATTTTATTCCTAGCTGAGACAAATAAATGCTACAAGGTGTGAGGACCATCAGAACCAGTTCCAGCTGGCACCTGGAATTGATGTCATGATGTTGCTACAGTAAGTGGCTGGAAAAAATCTGTGGAAGAAAGTAACAGTCAGCAGATGGGATATGGGGACTCTTGGCTATACAGCTGGATGTTTTCTTAAAAGAGCAATAATTCCTGTTTGCAAACGTCCTCAGCTTGTGCTCTGAGCCACTTGGGTCTCTCAAGCAGTACTGTGGTTTTCATGCTGGGGACTGTATCACATACCCCAGTTTCACATTGTTGCTTTTGAAAGAGGCAGAAGAGAAACAGCCTGCTGCCAGGCCTGCCTGATTGCCCAGGGGCCTGGTTACACGTGGCAAAGCGGTATTGAGAGCTGTGGGGACTAATAGCTGCATTCGGTGAACTACTCCTGAGCTTCCCCTTCTTATGCTTCCCTGACCTGTTTAATTTGCATGTGGTCTGTCTTGAACACACGAAGGCTTTGGGAAACAGATTGTAGGGCCAACAAAATTGGTTTTACTCTATGAAATAAGTGTAAGTGTTAGAGACCTGTACTCTTTAAGTTCCGCTTAGCAGAAACTGGTTTGCACCTGCACCAACTGGGCGTTTTGTATCAGAAAGTTTAGAAAGTAGCATACATGCAGTTTTGGAAAGTGGAAAACTCTTCAACCTGTGACCCGAAGACCAGATAGCCTAACTGGGCATAGGCAAAGAAAATGATGAAGAACATGATGGCAAATCCAATGATGTCTTTGGCACAGCGAGATAAAGTGGAGGATAGCTGCGTCATTGTTTTGTTAAAGCTTACATATTTAAGTATCTGCAAGAGAACAGAACATATTGTTATTGGGGGATCAAAATACATTGCAACTTCTTAAAAGAATTTCTAGAATGTTATCTGTAATCATAATTTACAGATTAAGTCACACCTAGTTGCATGTTATGTATCTGTAAGAACTAGGATTGGGTGTGTTTGTGGAGATGAGTGTTCTGCAGGGCAAATATGCTTATGTTCTAAAGCTAATAGTGTGTAGACAGGTCTTTGCTGGGTACTGGTATGTGTAATCAGCTCTAGCAGATATGGACCCCTGGTCAAGGAGATTGCAAACCATAACAATCTCCTGTATCTGAAGATTCCCCAATGGGCTGAGTTGGTAAGGAGCATTCTTTACTTTGGGTCTGAAACAAGGCCTGAATGGAAGCCTTGTTCAATGACAGTCATTAAATATAAACACAGTTGTACTACTAAATTAATAGTCATCAGTCTGAGGGGAGGAGGATGATGCAGGGGGAATGTGTAGCTGGGGTACAGAATGGATGTAATGAGGAAGACTGTCCACAGAACTGCTCAACAGCCAGTGCTCCCAAACAGCTTCTTCCTGCAGCCTCAGCCTGGGAGGTGGAGGAAGGCCAAAAGCCTGTTTATTTTAAAAGGATGTGACCTTTCATGATATCTTATGTTCAGGTATTTGGGGCATGGCTGTAAAGTGTGATCTCTTCTGGCAGACACGAGCACCTCCCCTGCCTGTTTCGCAGCTGCTTTGTGCTAGGCGTTTCACAAATACCTTGGGGGAGAGAGGGCCTGTAACCAGCCTGGGATCAGGCAAAGTTTTGGGAAGTTTCATCCAGTCACTGGGAACACTGAGCCCACCCAAACCAAAGTCACTAATGTCTGCTCGGTGCAGA
This sequence comes from Aquila chrysaetos chrysaetos, assembly GCF_900496995.4. NCBI lineage: Eukaryota > Metazoa > Chordata > Aves > Accipitriformes > Accipitridae > Aquila > Aquila chrysaetos. The sequence continues at coordinate 17,080,674 of NC_044025.1, forward strand.
CCCCAGTCAGGGCCAGCAGGGTCTAGTAGATTAGGGGCAGTGGCGTGCAAACATGCTGGACTGGTTTGGCCCCAGAGCACCCGGTTAGGAACAAAAGTAGCCCCTAATCTTAGAGAAGTCTGCTACTCTGTCCCAGAGATCAGCAAATCTATTTGCAAGTAAGAATGAAATTAAAGGTGTCCTGGCACAAAGCCCCTTCTGAATCAAGTTCAGACACATTTTGCCTTCCTCTGCAGTTAAAAAGTAGCTACTGTTTTCGTAGCTTTTGGCTACAAAAGCTATGAATAGCTTCACCTATTGCAGCCGTGCCATCTTTATAGGTCAGGCTGTGACCAGGACAGTATGGGGTCTAGGAAAAGACTGAGTTTGAGGTGGCTGCTTGGCCATGGTAATTTCCCAGCTGCTCCAATGCAGACAGCTGCCCACATGCAAAATTTTTGTTTAGATGGGCTTGGAATTTGTGTGAGCCATGTTTATGAGAAGGAGGTAATTTTAAACTCCTCTGGAATCTTATAAACAAAATTCTCCCTTTTAGCCCTACCTTTGCAATTCACCCATGAAAATGTAGAAGTGAACATTTATGCTATGCTTAGAAACACTATGATTCTCAAGTACAAAAAAAGGGAGTAAGAACCAATACCTTTATCCAAGCAAAGAAGATGTTGACAGCAATCATGTTGTTGTAAAGGACTTGCCAGAATGCAAGGAAATAGAAGTCTGGATATACATGGGCATCAGACAGCAATTCTTCCATTAGCAGGGACACTTCTACAGTGCAGTAGATGTTGAAGGCAATGGCAAAGATGGATACCTGAAAGAAAGCAGAAGCCAGTGAAACCAAAGTCCTGCTACATTCCCTCTCTTCAGACTTGTCACTTTGCACAGGAAAGACTGCACTGATTTCAAAAGGCCCTTGGTTAGATTTGAAGAACCTGAGGGGTTTTTTTGTCATAAATTGTATATATGAGACTTTATCAGCCAAATCATTTGTAATTGTACTGTGATAATTCTGGGCTTGTGCTATGTAACATGCTGCATACATTCTAATTTTACTGTGTTAGCTCTGTTATGCGCTAGTGCTTCCCTGCTCTGCAAAGATTAAGGCTAAAACAAACAAGGTGGATAACGAGTAGAAAGAACGTGGAGCCACAGCAAGCTGACAGCAAGGCTAGAAAAGAGTTCAAGTGTGCTGAACCATGGTGGGCCATGTGGCCTCTTCAGTGTAGAGCAGTGGGTGACTGACTCTAACCAGACACAGATTTGGGCTGTTCTGGCTTGTTGGCTGTCTATCTAGTGCCAGCCTAGGCTGGCAAGCACAGATGTGAAAGTCAAGGGGTAGCTTACCACCAGCAGCAGCAAATCTAGCCAGTTCCAGGCACTTCTGAAATATTCTTTTTTCAGCTTTACTATTTTTATAGCTTCCTGGATTATGAATGTAATGATAAAGAGGCAAAAGGTGATTTCGCAAGAAGCCAGGAAGTAATCATAATATGTGACGTATCTCAGGAGCTTCACAGAGTAGATATGTGAGGAGGTGACAGCACCCCCAGTAGCAGGGAACTCTACCACCAACCTGAAAAAAATTGAGGACTGGTGTTAGTTACCATCCCTTTAAATCATCTCAGCCCTTAATTTTCTAATACTAATTGTTACTACATTAATAATACCTTATTGGAACTCCAACGTCTGTAAGATCTTCTCATAAGCGTTATGTTTAGTCTCCCATGAAAAGAGGGACTTACATGGTAGGGAAGGTTGAGGGGAAAACAAGAAGCTCTTGGGGATACCCAAGCTATGGTGGTTGGTTAAACGTCTTTAAAGAAACTATATTTCAGGAGAGCAAACGTTCACCCTACCCTAAGTCTTTTCCCTCCACTAGCTGACAACAGGACTAACAGTCCAGTCTTTGACCCTATAAAAGGCTATGAAATGTATTCCAACTGATAGCAGCGACCAGCTGTACAGACCAAACACCAACTATTACAAAAAAGTGGAAAGGAAGGATCTCAGTCTGCTCCCTGCACTAACTGAACTTCTGCATTTTTAATGAATTACTGTCTTGCCAGCTGCTACCTGACAAACATGGCTGCATATGCCTGAGGTGACCAGCCTTTCCTTGTGTCCTTATGGAAGCATCATGCCTCAGTAGATTGGATTTCACATGTAGTAAAGGTAAGAACTCACTTGATTATACAGAAGAGGTTTATGTTAGCGTTGTATGTTGAGAAGTCGATAAACACAACCCTGGTTCCTCTAGTGAGCCAGCTGTTCTGCCTGAGAAACATCAACTTCTCCACACTCTCCTGCTTCGATTTAGGTAAGGTGAACATATATCCTCCACTGCTGTACAAGCCCATAGATCCCCAGTACCACGGGGATAATGAGGAGGCTGAGGTGTATTTCCATCTATCAGAAATGGGAAAACAAAGCAGCTCAACTTACAGAAGCTGGACTGAAGTAAGCTTTAACTTTTATTTTATTCAATCCTTGTTAGTTCTTGTGTTCTTCTGCATTCACAACTGACCATGTAAGCCAGACCTTTAAAAACCATTCTTCTTTACATGAAGTGTGCATGAGACATACGGCCTTAAGATATTCCCATTTCTTTTATTTGCTCAATACTCAGTGCATTCACAAAACAGCAATTGCTTATGAATCTGGATTTCACCCAAAGTGGGGCAGCCAGTTTATTACCTTAGAATCTTTATAGGTAAATGGAACATCTCTGGTTCACATAGTTCATTGTTACTGTGGCATGTTCACATATTCTTTCATTGCATTAAATACATGCTAAATTAAGTGTGTGAAGCAGGCTTTTTGGCTCTGTTTCCAGAGCATTTTAGCATGATTCCAATTTATAAACATGTGATTTAAATTCAGGCCTCATATAATTGAGCATTTCTCCAGAGATGTTAGTGGAGATAGGCCCACTAACATGTGCTTCTGCTGAACTGGGCTCGCTGCTCCCAGTTCCTCCCGTCTCTCTGCTATAGATTTCCCATGCCAAATTCCCATCTATAATGTTGGCACAAAAATAAATCCATGGTTTATCTCAATGTAAACAAGACAAAAACCCAGCTAATTGCATGCACGATTGTTACAAACTGACAAATAGTGGCATTAAGGATTTGGTTAGGTTTTCAAAAACATATCTGTGCTAAAGTAGGATGACTTACTCAGATTCATTCCTTAGACCAAAGTCAGACCTGTCTTCAGCTCGAGAACGATATTCACTGTAACAGTCTTCTAAAAAATGATGGAAATATGGGTAAATGGAGCAAGTGTTGTTGCGTACTTTCAGCTGGCGAATCTGGGCTACTCCTAACAGCAAATTCTCATAGTAAATATGGCTGTTGTTCTGCAGGGTTAACGTTGTGTTGTTATACCATTTTTCCCAGTAGAGTCCATCCAACAGGGGTCCCTCTGCAAACTATATGTATAAGTGAGGTTAAAGTTTCAAAAGAAGATTTAAATACCACTGTTACCCCACTTTTTAGCATACAAATCTCTACAGGGTTCTCAGGTTACTTATAGCTCCAGAGTCTAAGCTAGAATAGAAACAATTCCCACCTATGTGCTGTCCTGTAAGTACAATATATTTGTATCTTTTTGCTATGAGTCAATTCTATTCCTTATGCAATTCTATCAGAGATATGTAATGGCATTATTCAGGGTAAGACTAGAACATATGTCTGTTTGTGGTTTCACTGAAAAATTCTGCTGAATTCTAAACAAATATGTTTAAACACAAACATTACATGTTGTTTCCACAAAATCTGTTGGTTATCTTACTCTCTGAAGATATGTTTTGGGATATATTTCTGACTAGGTTTTTAGTCATCTGAGTCTAAATGAGGAAATATTTATTTTTGAAGGCGGGGAAAAAAAATCCCTCTCTTTCTGGGTGTTTCTTAGATGCAGATAAAGGGCATTAAACTTGGGGAGAACATTATTCCAAGTAAAAAACAACATGCCGCCATGGTCTGGCACCATCCGAGAATATATTGCAACCATTTCTAGCACATCAGCACACGCACTGTATAGCAAGGGCTCACTATTTTATGGACTAGCAATTACAGACACCATGATAAAAGGGAGTACAATTCTTCCAAATGAATTGTTATAACCAGGCATTTCCATTTTTAAGGAAGAGTAGGGTGAGAAACTTTGCCTTCTGCTGTCAGCTGGGCAATGCTGGTAATTTTGGGAAGTCTTCCACCTAGTACTGAAAACAGAGATAAGCGTTTTGCAACTGTTACTGAAATATGAGGTAACGTTAACAGCAAACCAGGTGAAGCAAGATGGTACATCTTCCTGGCTGCCCCAGTGGAAATCATAAAAATATGTATTTTTTTTTTAACACCTGAAAGTCAAAAGAACTGCCGTCCCCAAAGATCCTTCTGTTTTTATTGAAGCTCTTTCCAGACCAAACCTAATATTGAAAATACGATGCAGCAATTGACTGGCATATTGTTTTCTTCAACTGACCATTCGGAAGTATCAGTATTATTGCTTATACCCAGAATTTCTCTAAATGCATTTAAAAAAAGTTATTTGGCTGAAAGGACATCTAGCACATGGCTTTTAGGAGAACCGCAAGACTGTATCGCCCCACATTAACACTAGTAGCTTCTTCTCTTGTTTGCTCTCCAAGAAAACATCTTTGCAAGGAAAGCCTTACCCTCCAGAAGTCAGCTCTGCTCCCAATACTCCTGAAACCACTCCTGTCGTCCTCAGAGGAGGAGGGCTCCAGGAAGAGATGGGACATGACTTTGTTGAGGTAGTACATGTCCGTGCTCACCATGCCAAACGTCACTGGAAAGAAGGGGCAAAGAGGGGAGGCTCGCAGACTGACACAAGAGGATGACAACAGCTTCTAACCTTGCTTCTCCGCTTCAGGTGTCATTAAGTCATGCTGCTAGAAAAAGGCAGTCAGAGCAATTTCGACTGAAGTGACACGTTGAGGGAGGGGTGACAGGTGCAGTGAGGAGTAAATACTGAAAGTGGTACAGCTTACATGCTCATTATTTGTAAGCGGTTGAAGCCGCCTCAGTCATCTGATGACTTACGTATACTGAGGTCTGTCAGGAAAACGATGTAGACGACCAGCTCCCGCAGGGTGGTTTTCAGTTCCAGCTCTCTGCTGCAACTGACCCGGGCTTTCACGGCACCTGGTCGGGGACATGGCGGCGGGGGGGGGGGGGGGGGGGGGGGGGCAGAGGCGGCGGGTCAGAGGACAGAGCCCTCCGTCCCCGGCGGGGCCCGCAGCCCGCTACCCTCCCGCCGGGGACGGTGGGCCGAGGGCCCGGGCTCTGCGCCGTCAGGCTCTGCGCGGCCCCGCCGGGGTAACGGCGGCTGAGGGCGGCCCTGAGGGGAGCGGGGCCGGCCCTGAGGGGAGCGGGGCGGCCGTGAGGGAAGCGGGGCCGGCCCTGAGGGGAGCGGGGCCGCCTCACGCACCGCTGCCGCTCAGCCTCTGGTCCACGGCGGGCGGCTGCCGCGCTGCCGACGGCTCCATGGCGGTTCCCGGAGTTCCCCCTTTTGAATCCCAACGGGTGGCGGGGCCGGTTCCCCTCACCGCCTTGCGGGAGGGCTGGGGAAGCGGGAGCGGAGCGGCGGGGGTGCCGCGGGCTGCCCTTGGCTGCCGGCGGGGGGCTGTCCCTCCCGCCCTCGGAGCTCAGCGTTGTTATTTTATTTTTGTTAGTGGTGTTCGGCGGGTCTGCCCCCGCCCTGCCGCCTGCGAAAGCCCCTCAGGGCCGCGGCGGCGTGTGTGGTAGAGCCCGCGCTTCCAGCTCCCGTGTTGGCAGCCGTTCCTTCGCGGGGAAACGAAACGGTAAATTGCGGCGTCTGGTTGCTTCCAGGCTAAGTTCGGGCAATTAGGAAATTCCCTTCCTTGCTGTGAAGAGCGGCAGGGAACGTAGGCTGCGTTCATTTAAAGGTATCTTGATGCAGGCGCTGCGAGCTCCGGTGCTGCTGGGGCTCCCGGGCATGAGGAGAACCGGGGGTGCTCCTGTGTCAGACCGAACTGCTGCTCAGCACCGACACCCCGCCGTGCCCCAGCATCGCCCCGTCTTTACTTTCAAAAGAAGCCTATGGGCGAACTGGGTATCAGCCTGCGCTCGATCCGCCGCAAAGAGCGCAGCGGGGGGGAGTTAATTTAGTGTATTTTATTGCTCCGGCAGCCCAGAGGGAGAAGCGTGGTGGTGGAGCTGCAGGATTTTGTTGGGAGTTTAATAGTGTTGCGCAGTTCAGATTTGGGGGTTTTATTTAATGGTGCTGCAGTGTGGGGTGAGGACGAGGCCTCACTTTTTTCCTTCTGGAAGATGCTCGTGGCGTTTGCTGACTGGCAGCAGCGTTACTGTGCACCCCCTGGGAGGAGTTCAGGCGAGTTCCACCCTCACCAATTTTCCTTTAGCAAGTACAGTTGAAAAATCTGCACAGATTAGGTTTGTTGGAGTTTGGCAAAATCAGGTTTCATGGTATTTATTATTGTGAGCACGGTGGCTGTGAATAGCAGCACCCAAACCCTTTGGATGATTCGAATCAACAGCTTGTTGAGAGTCAACAGTCTGATAAGTTACAGCCTCTCCTTGATTAAAGGAGTAAGGAGGGAGAACATAGTAGCCTTAACGCTTTGGAGTGTACAGGGCAGCTTTTGGGTCAAGTGTGCAAGGAGAAAAAATATTGATGTTGCCTCACCGACATCTTTTAGTTTTAAGGGAGTGTCAGCATCTAGTTTATGCTAAGTGGTTTATAGCTATCAGATGACAAATGATGGGGGGAGCAGACAGGGGAGGGGACCGGGACAGACTTAATAGGGTAAGAATCCGTCTTTGCCAGGCTGCAGCCAATGCCAGACGTCTATAAGCTGGTTTTAACAGATCAAGGAAGAGTCACAGCTGATGTTGGTTATTTAAAGTTTTATTTGCCTCTAATTTATTGTCATAAAAACACTCTAGTCTATTTGGTTTTAGTATTCAGACAGTACAGACTTCTGATATTATCAAGAGTGATATTAGAGAAGCAGTACAAACCAATCTACTTTAGCATGTAACCAAGCACAGGTGGAACTAAAACCACCCACGCTTGTGAAAACTAATTAGCCTGCTTTCTTAGGCTTTATAGTTAAAATACAATACTCAGTAAATGGTTATAGTCACCAAACCATATAAATAAAATCTAACAAGGTAAAATGGGAACAGCTGAATGTGCAAGAGTCAAAGTAAAAATATGTAGATAGGTATTTTGCTAATTAGAGCAATCACCAGTTAACTGCATCTATGTTGTAATTGTCTCTTATAGGTATGAGTTTTCCTCTTCATTTCCAGTTAAAGTTCATCACTTTCATACAGTCCAGACTGCTCAGCCAAACGCTGAAACTCTCCTTCTGGTGAGAAAGCTTGTTTCACATCCAGTCCTCTTCCATTAAGTGCCAAATACTTGCTGAAAGTTGGTCGAACCCGTAACTGCTTTGGGGCTGGAATTGGCTTGTTCATATGTGCTGGAAGAGAGGAAAAAAAAGCCTCTTTCAGTGTCTTCCCAGACTGTGGAAAGACCCATGGTAGAGCAACCCAATTACTTTTTATCTGCAGCATAAACCAGCAAACCCTTAGGAAGAATTTAACAGACAAGCCCATATCTCAGACACCAGAGATTTATATTCACCCTCCTTCTTGGTATCAATCAAATTGTAGTCTTTAAACAGCGCAGATAGCAGATGTAGACAATGCGCAAAGGACACATTACAATGTTTTGGTACTAAACAAAAGAGTTTTTCCTGAGATAGTTACTTTCTGTCTAGTTCAGTATCTTTGGAAAGAAATCTTCCCAGCAGTCTAAGCTTCATTAGGTTAATCATGAGCATCTGTTCTGAATACAAGTGCCAGTGGCAGTTTCAGTTGTGGTTGTGGCACTGTGATGTGGTACTTACTTGCAACCTCCAGCCTGGCATGGCATGTGGCCACACCTGCTCCATTGACAGCAGATACGGTATACCAACCAGCATCTTTCTTGTTTGCATTATGAATCAGGAGGCAAATCCTTCCAGTATTGTCATGTAACAAGCTGAAAAATGAAGGTGTTTATATGTAAGTGCTTGAAGGGGGAAGGAGAGAAGACATTGAGATCAGAGAGTCAGTTTACATGCTGAGGAGCTGAGAGAGCCCTAGAACAGTTCTTGCAGAGCACTGCAAACTGTTTAGACATAAACACTGCATTTGTGTTACGAGCCACCAGTGATTCACATCATGGTACCATTGAGGTGGCATCGAGGCCCTTCTGTAGCCCCATAACCTCAGAGCATGATGAATGCATTGCATGTTTCAGTCCTAAAGCCGTGCTTCAACATGGGCCTTGTAACTGCTGCTAGAATTCAGAGTGGCACCTGGTCACAGTTTTCTCTCTGTGCCCTCAAAACAAGACTCTGAGCATCGTGCCTGTCCAGCACATGGGCCTGTTCACCATGTGTCATAAACAAGGGGCAGATCTAGCTTTCCAGCTTGCTGCTTTTAGAAACCAGCCGATTCAAAGTTGACTTAACAAATACTGGTTGTTTTTTTTCTAACACACCAATGACCAACTCATTAGTAGGATACCTTATTCGGTCTGTATTATATTGTACCATTTCGTTGTTTCTTTTCCAGTAAATCCGGGGTGTTGGGATAGCAGAGATCTGGCATTCAAGTCTGGCTGTATCTCCTTCAAAAACCTTTTTGCTCTGTGGCTTGAAGATGAAAGTTGGAGGTGTGTGATGTTCTTTTGCTAAATTAAAGAGGAAAGATAAGGAGGAGTTACTGTAAGTATTGAACGCTAATATCAGGCTTGTTTTTTAAGATTTTTAGATGCTAAATTCAGCAGGACACATGTTCCTTACTGCAAGTCCTTAGCCTACAGACAATTCCCATGAGCGTAAGGGTATAGTAGACACAATCCACTTTAGGAGGAGAGTCAATCAACATATGTTATCAATTCTGGGAGATTAATAACTCCCAAATTCTGGACATCCCACTACATCTTAATATCCTGCTAGAAGTGCTTTGAAGAAGTACAGCATCCCAGATGTATGTCTTAAAATAGTCTTGGAAAAGGTAAGGTGTTTGTTATCGTTTCAGCCTGAATATCTGGAGATCTACCTCTGCTTCTTAGTTGTTTTACGTCCCAAACATACAGAGGAAGGCATTAGATTACTGAGATATTCCATGTGTGGCCAGGTAATTATCAGTGTGCTCACTCTTACCAATTACTTCCACTTTTACTGCAAAAGACGCTTCTCCTGCACGGTTGACAGCCACGCATTCATATGTGCCTGCATCAGATGATTTGACTGCTTCAAAAATAAAGGAGTGGAATCCCTTTTCTGACACTATCATTTTATGGAACTGATCTTGATGAACCATCCTTCCATTCTGATACCACATCACATCTGGAGTTGGCAGCCCGCTAACCTGTGAAGGACAGGAGAGCAGTGAAGAGTTAAACAGCTTGAAGATAATAAAAGCCCTTCAATGCTATAGGGAGTTTGATGCTGATAGATGATCAAGTCATGATCCTACTGCAAAAGTTTACAGTCTTGCCTAGTTTTGAATATTAATGTGGTGCTGCACAGAGAGGAAGGCTCTTGAAGTGCCATGGAAAGATGAGCTTTAGCTACAAGACAGTAGATGCTGTTCCTGCAACCTCCTGTTGTTCCCATCTTGTAAGGTAGTTTTGACTAGGCCAGAGATACTCATTGTGGGTTCACAGAGAGGGGGGAACTCACCCTTTTAATCCCACAGCTAGCACTGTCAGCATCCATACTGTTTTGATAATGTATGTAAATAAACTGTCCTGCAGACACGCTCCAGGTTGTCCATGACATTCAGAAGTTAAGTGATTTGCAGCAAAATGGCTAAAGGTCATGCCCAAGTCTGGCAAGAGTTTACGCAAGGGAAGAGATTGGAAGTGATTAGGAAAAACCAAGCCAAACAACTATCAGCAAACACCCTTTGCAGTGAAGTTGTATGTGTGGAAGACCTAGGTTCTTTCTTACCCTAGGGTTGGTACAATTGCCATGCAGTTTCAGGCCATTCTGATGTTTTGTTTGTTTGTAATTAGGGTATTTCCTTGCCAGATTGTCTGCTCCAGCAAGGGCACAGTTACACCAGCGAAGACTCATTAAAGGCAGGCTAGTTCTAAACAGGCCTTGCTGGATGCATGTCCAGCATGTGTCCACTGAAGTCAGTGGAGTCCCAGTGCAAAGCACAAGGTTCCCTCCCAAAATGCCTTCTTTCAGCAGAGCCTTAATATTAATTCTTCCCAATGACATCTAGAAGGTGTTCTGTGGTGGTCCATATTTACCACTATTTAGCTTTAGCTGCATAAGAATATGGTTAATTCAATTTACATTTTCCAAGGGAAAATGTGAAAGCATTTAGCCATCTCCTATTTCTTGGTTTACATTGCCTGGAGGGACCCTGCACCATCTGCTATTAGTGCTCTGGCTTATTAAAGTGCAAGGGCACTGCAGCTCAGAGACCATTCTTCATGCTACGCATCCCACAGAGCTAATGGAACTGAAAGTGAAAGGCTGGTATTACTTTGAAGTCGAGCCTGCAGAATCGCCCCTCCTCAATAATTACGTCTTCAGGCACTTGTGTAAAACGTGGCTGAAAAAACTTTTCCTGGATTGAGTCATGTCCACGTTCATCTCCTCTTGATGACGGTCTGCTCCTAAAAAGTGGACAGAAACAGTTAATTGTATAAAAGTTACCACAGCACAAATGACATTGAAGCACTGATGGCAGCTAGAGTCCCTCAACACGTTTAGGAATCCAACATTATGGTTCTGGTTTGTTTTTCAGCTGTAAGGCATGACTTTCGATCAACCACTTATCTTGCTCAAGTTGTTCAATTCAATACAGAAGCATAACATATGAAACCTTCATCTTTGGCCTAATATCCAAAAGAATTTACAAGAGCAATGTAGGCTGTGTTTCATAATGCTATGTTTCATCACTTACATTGTTGGACCTTCCTTTGACTAGAGATTAATCTTCTAGAATATGAAGCATATTTGCCCTAGGTACATGGAGTCTTTAAACCTCTAGCGTTATGCTTAGAATTGACTGGATTAAGATCATAGGCATCATTAACCATCCACAAGTGGTAACATTTTTGTTGAAAGGAATTGAATGAATTTAGTAATTACTACTTCAGAAAAAGTGATAAGTAGTGAAGTAAAACTAACATTGTCTAGAAACATTTGAAATAAGGTCTTGAAGAGTAGCGCAGCACAAGTTTATGCATTACCTTACATGTGTTGTAGGAACCTGCAGCCTGATGTTTTCTGCATTCTGCTGCTTGAAAAGAGAAAGAGGAGAGGTGAGTTAACTTAGCAAGTTTTATCTATAAACTGAACAAGAAGCCATTTTAAGTTCGTATACTGACTGCTGCTTAAAAGCAAACTGAATACTTCAGAACTGAATACCCCTCGCGACAAGAGGTAAAGGAACTTGCATCAGGAGCTCATACACTCTGTTTTCACCCTAGGGTTTGCCATGACAGTAACAAGTACTATTAATAGAATGGCACAACTTCTCATCACTCTGCACAGGTGATAGGTGCAGCAGTTGTGTTTGGCACACAAGGCTTTTGGCCAGCCAATAACCTTTGTTAGACAGGAGTAGGGCTACTGGCAGTATCTAAAATGAGAGCTAAGTACAGAGTGTCCTTCCCTATAGCAGGAATAGAAGTGGAATCGCTGGCAAGAGCACTGTATTGTGCCCACTTAAATATGGTACCAATAGCAATGGACACATGCTGAGCTGGAAAATATTTTTCTTTCTAGATCACAGCACCAACTAAGCTCACTGACAACTCTACAATCACATGAGTAAATCTGCTAAAGTACCAGGATTGATTCCTGCTAGGAACTTGGATGTTTGGAAAATGCAAGCAGAGTTTATTACCAGTGACTCGTTTTAGCAATGGAGACAGATAGAGGAAAAAACTGCATGGAAATTTCTGGGGTGTTTGCACTGAGCCATTACAATGCTTGGTTCTGTGCTCTGTAGCCCAGTCCTGTGGAACGTTTAAGCCTGGGTTTAAACTTCAAGGACAGAACTAGTCTTCAGTTCAGGGGAAGCATTACATGAATGAGGGTTTTGCTGGACTGAGCTCAATGCTGAGTCCAAAGGCAATTGCTTGTATCTGCTCATTTACACAAGTTCTGTACAATTATTACTTGTCTTGTGAAATGATGCTGTAGTGATGAAGTTGCTGATAATTCTAATGCTCTGTTATATGGACTGTGTAGTTAAGTTCCTAAGGAATCAGGAGGCTGAATGAATCGGTGACTACAGTATTTAAAAATCAGACTGAACAATGGGAATAAGATCTCCCAAATATAAGCCACTCTTTCCTTCCAATACTCCTTTTTATGCAGCATTTCACACACCCTGAAAAGCTGTCAGTCATCCTGTTTTGACTGAATGTTTCCTTGTTCTGTGCAGAAGATGAGGCTTCCCTTGCTCTCTGACATCCATAATATTCCCTTCTTGCCTGCTGTTGTCAGGTGATTGTTGGGGAGAAGTAGCTCAAATTGTGTATTCCTCCCTTGCTGTGATCTTAAGTGTGTCTTGCATTGAAGAGTTTTGCTAACGGCACTTTGGAAGGTGTATGCCAGCCTGCTGGTTCTCTGCATGCGTGCAGCAGGAGGGATGTTTTCTTTGACTGCGCAGGTACCCAGTGCCACATCACAGACATTTCCACTAAATTTGATCACAGAAGTGCCAAAGAGAGCTTTTAACTGGCCTGAATAACCAATGAATGATGCAAGTCTCCAAGTAAAATGCTTTTGAAAATGCCAGTAGTAATAGATTCTTGTCTAACAGCATGTGGGCTGCTAAAATAACTGCTTTGCCTTCTCTTAATGATTGCAGGTCCCTGGAAGGGCTAAAACCCAACCAGTCCCACCCCAAGGCCCTGACCTCATGTAGTCAATGTCACTTATTCCAAACAGTGACAGGTGTAAATTGTGCTGTCCTGGCCAAGTCTGAACTTGGGCCATTAGATTGGGTACCTGTATCCCTCGCTGTGCTGCTCCCTGCCTGTCACAGGCAGGGTGTAACGTGCTCTGCAGCAGCTGTTGTAATTCCTCCCCAGAGAGGTCATTCCTACAGATCAGGCCCAGCAAGGGGATGGTGCTTAAATTCCCCCCCTCTGCCACCACCCCCTGAAAAAAAAACCCCAAATGCCTACTATACAGAGCTCTGCCAGGGAGAGCTGTCCCCTTCCTTCCTCTTCCCTGCACTGGTACCAAATAAACCCCCTCTGTCTGCCCTATCCAGCTACAAGCAGGTCACAGCATAATCACCAGGAAATAATTCTTCCAGAGACATATCCCCATTTACCTGTGCGTTCTGCATGTTGTCTTCACTTTGTGCTTCCAACACAGATGCAGCATTTACTGGTCCGAGCAGCCTGCGAGCCATTCTTTCTTCATAAGTTAATCGCTTAAAGCAGGGTGGAGAGGAATTCTAGTCAGAAGTCAATTTACTATTTCAGATCAGCTTGTAAGAGTACATTAATATGCCACAAATTCAGGGTGTTGTCAGTGAAAGCAGCGGCTGAATAGAAACACCACCTCTGTTCCAGAGGGTTTGCAGTCTGATGCCTACTGAAGTCAGCCTCAATATATACAGCACTGAAATGCATAAACGATTAAACTGCCTGTTCATCAAAGCCTCTCTAATGCCATCTGTGGCCTTCTACTCCTCCTCTTTCTCCACTGGGATTATTTATGGGTAACTGATGGCATTATCTCAGAAGCCAGAGTAAGTCCCAGGGTACCTTTCTGTTAGCACTGGGAAAACTTCCCAAGTCATTCAGCTGTGGATTTACTTCAGGACCTAGAGGCATGATGGATGCTAGCATCCCCTACTCCCAAAAAAGCAAGAGCCACACGAGAAGCAGAGACAGCCAGGGAGGAGCACCACTACCCCTGAAAGCACAAGTGAAGTTTATGCCAGCACAACAGCCACCTTATGAAATGCTGTGTGCTGTCTTGAGAGGAGGCAAGAATGCATTTCGGTCATGTAACAGTAAGTTCCTACAGTGTGGATGCAGCACACAGGGATAAATATGAGCAGAGTTAAATTCAAGTTCTGTCAGTTGGGTTACTTTAGAAGAGTACATTAGTCCCCTGAGCACCAGAACACCTGACGCTTCACTTCCCACAAAGTTTACCTTGGGTTTGGATTCTGTGATGTGAGGATAATCTCTGACTGAATTTCTACTCTGTACAGGACATGTATGTGGCTACTCCTGGGTAGATAAGGGTTTGGGGAGGCTTGTGGGACTTTTCTTTAGAAGAGACACTTTTTGCAAAACCTGTGAGAGCTTAATATCCCTGAGGTTGTTACGGCTGTATCAAGTGTGGCTGAGATTGGCCAGTTGGTTCAGACATTGTTGGAGGACAAGGGGAGGAGGACACAGAGTGGCGATTGCATAAGCCTTATTTTTAGCCTGGCTTCCTATGGGAAGAAAAGCTGGCTTGCAATGGCAAGCTTTCTTACAGCAGATAGGACATTCCTGTTAGGGACATGTTAAGTCAGATTTGACCTAATATTTTTTTTTTTTCCTTCAATATTTAAAATTATATATATATATATGACACAAACCTGTTCCCACTGATGGTAATGGAAAAACTCCTTTCTATGTCAGAGGAAAGAAGACGGAAACTGTAAACACTGGGCTTTTACTAGTCTGCCTCCAGCCAGCAGGAAGGTTCCCACATTAGAGACCTGCTCGCTCTAACTTGCTGTAATGTGCTTCCCTACTGGTAAGCAAATTTTTCTCCCAAATTTGGATTTCTTGGTAAAGGGGATTGCATTTTGTCCCTCTGCAGAACAAATAAGTAGGTACTGAGACTGAGAGACCTTCTTATAGGAGATAGACTTTATGATAAAAGCTCTTGTAATTTCTCTGATTTGTTGTTGTTCATATAAAAAGAAATCAAAGAGATTTATCACACGTGGTGATGGTCTCTAGAATAAGCTTTCAAATATTGCTACTTCTCCAAGTTTCTAATGATTTGGGGTGGTTTATTAACCCCAACATTGAAAGCCAGGGTGAAATCGTGTCTGGAGAACTGAGGTATTCTCCTTGGGTTTGTAGTTATCTGTGGATGTGATATTCAGCAGGATCCCCAGCAGAGAGTTCAAGTTTGCACCACGGCTCTAAACATCTACCTTTCTCCCGACCCTAGCCTTATTAATTTGATTGCACAAATTCAAAGACAGCTTGAATGGTGTGTGCTGGCCAAGAAGGTAGGGTAAGAGGGAAAGGTGACAGCAGCTTAAAGCCATCTTGCTGCATGGCTTTCAGGTGGCTTTCAGAAGTCAACACGTGCATCACTTACTGAAGTCACAGGAGATGCCTACAGACAGACTTACAGCAACCATCTCTCTTGCCACACATTCAGGCCAGCTTTCACCACGCACTAGCCATGTGCTGCTCCTCTACTGGGAAGGGCCTTCTCAGGGCTGAGCTGAACCTGGCCCACCAGTACAGCTATTTGCATTCTAATAGCAAAAATAACTGTGAAGAGGATGTTGGGAAACAAGAGGCTGGATGTTAATCTTTCAGAACCACAACTTTTACACCAGCCCTGAGCCATGATTGAAAATGGAGTCACTGTTGGAAGAGATGTTTTTTTATATTTCTAATGGAAAAAAGCAACCACCTCACATTGAAAGAATATTCTGGTCATAAATGGCTCAAAGAACTCTTGCTGGGATCTGTTGAGTAAAGGTGTTTGGGCAGCGTCGCTCCTGCATTTCCTTCTGCTTTCAGCTCAGTTTGGAGGCTTCAGCCTCGGGGGCACTAGAACTAGTCTCTGCATCCTTGCTTGTATTGCCGAGAGTCAGAGCAAACTGGTTCTTTATCAGCAGGTTTCCCTTACCTGGTTGCCATTCTGGAGAAGGTTGTCTTTGCATCGGAGTTTCTTTTCCAAGTCCTGAATGAGGGCCTCTTTTGTTCCTCGAATTTCTTGGTCTGATGTCTTCTGCATAGAGTTGATGCTAGCTTGTTTGTTATACATTGGTTGTGAGTAACTACTCATGCAGGAAGAGAAAACAAAGTTATTCCTGTAGGCCTGCTTGACTGTTTGCTACAGCTTCATAGAATACACACAAAGATGTAACCCTGCTACCTAGAAACTGTGGTTCAAATGAACCTGTAAAGCATTTGGGAGATAGATAGGCTAGGTGGCATAATTACCAAAAACAAGGGGAAGCATCATGGTCTAGCCACGTCATTGAGTGTCCTCCCACAACACTCACAGCAGTTTGTGATGGGTCACTGTTCAGCATTCCTACATCCTGCAGTGGCCCCTGTCCTGACTCAGATGTGTGCAGTAAGGCTAGCAGTGTTTTGAGGGAGCCACTAACTCCACTGAGCAATGTGAGTCTGTCCAGGAGCAAGTTCTCCCTCAAAAACCGCATTCCTTTACATTTTCAATTGTTAAAAAGGCCCTGGGTGCTGCAAATCCACAGCAGGGTCACAGACTAGTTGATTAGGTATGAACAAATAGCTTATTAGTTGTCCTCGGCCCCAGAAAGTTACTTCAATATAGCGTTTTTGTCCAAATGTTCAATAGCCAAGCTTACCGCAAGCTAGGCTGGGTCTTTAGGAGCCCTTGCTGCAAGCCCCCACATAGCCTGATCCTGTAATCCATAGTCAAGAGACACTCTCAAGTCTCGGAGTTAGATAGTAGACTTGATTCTGAAAGGTGCTAGGAAAAGAGAAGCATCTCAAAATGGATTGCGAAGGTCTACTAGAGGTCACAGCACTGTGTGCCGACAGGATCTAAGCCAGTTCGTTACATGCAGTCGGGCCTCGTGTGCTGCAGTTGTGTTCAGCAATTATTTCTATTCAAAATCCTCTTCCTCCTATCGCTTGGGAATTTGTTCTGCTGATTAGAATAGGGTAGAAGGGTTATAATTCTGGTACGTATTCCCAGCACTGCTTGGACTTAATAACTTGCCCAAATTATAACTTAAAAACTTTAATAATTTGCCCAACAGATTAATATGTCTCATGTCCCCATTTGTAGCATGATTAGGAAAATAATTCCTCAACTCACAGGACGTTGCAAATAAGAGCAGCTTATATGAAAAACATAATGAGGCACCAAAGCCCTTTGCTATGAAAACAAACCACCCCACACTACATACACAAAATCCAGCCGTTACTCCAGATGCATACCTAATACACACACACTCCTGCAGTACTTTTAAGAAACACTCCTGAGTATCCCAGCTAGCCCACTCTGTCTTACCTTTCCGCTTCCCACAGTCCTGTGATTCAAACAAAACCCAGAAACATTTAGCTTTCCTGAATACAAACTGACGTTTAAACCTGAATTTATATCCAAGCCAGGAGGACCCCCTGCCCCTATCACCTTTCTAATATCCTCGGTTGAGTGTTTGTTGCATATTCTACACTGACTTTCCCCAGGACCTCGAGCTAATATTGGCAGGAATACAAGTTGGTGAGAAGGCAAGACCCAGCTCCCTTTGAGATCTCACTGACCTTGGGAGATATTTGGATTGCAGCCCAAAGGCAAAATGATATAATACATATTCAGGAAAGAATTTAGTCTTTGGTCTGAAGGGGTAAAATTTTCAAGTGGCTGCCTTTCTGTTAGCACGTATGATTAATGAAAACTGTATTGTAGGTAAACGTAGAGTCCCATCATGATGTGGAACCTGAAAATACTGCTGAGGCTCACTAGGAATCTTGAAGTTGTTTATATGTGGGAAATACTACTGCCTTCCCCCCTGCCTCCCCATTCATATGCCATGTTTTTTGAGAGAAATTCATTTGAGATGGGTACCCATCTTCTGTTCCGAATACCCTTACTTAAATAAGAGATTTCCATCAGATCAAACTAAATTGTTCAAACTGACTCCAGAAAACCTGCAGAGCAGCCCGTGACATGACTACTGTGCAGTTTAATTCCTGGTGGATACCCACCTCTCCCCCACAGACACCAAGGGCAGGTGCTCAGCCTCCTAACCCGATTCATGCAGAGTCCTGCCTCGAACATCAGAAGTCAATGGGAGTTGTACCATTGGCTTCAGCTGAGCTGGTGTTTCACCGGATGGTTGGATTTGGGATGGTCAGTGCATGGGAGAGGCCAGGCCAGAGGAAAGCAAGGGGAGGTTAGAAGCCTGTATGTACTTACTGAGGTTCCATAGGAGAAGGAGTTTGGCTATTATAGTCGGGCTGCGAGGGTAGCACTGAGCACAGGAATGCTGCGGGGGGTTGGTTAGGCATGGATATAAGCCGTTGCCCAGATGATGAGCTAGCAGGAGACTGCGCAGATGCAGGTGTGACGGGATATGTGGATTCCTTAGGGGCACTACAGGAAGGCGAGGAGAGCGTGATTGAAGAGCTCAGTGATGACGAGGAGGAGAATTTCTGCCCACTTGGGTTACGAGGCTGTATTAGGATGGAGGACTGTTTGATTTGTCTGCTTGACTCTGTAGAGGCTGCAGGTCCAGGAGGCTGCTGTTGCCCTTGACACACATTCTTAGACTGGATAAAGTGTTTTGGACGTTCGTAGTTAAACATGGTTGGTTGGCACATAGAGGAAACGGATGGGAAATTAGGGACACTCATAGGAGAGGTGTCACGGCTGTCCTGGGTTTTTGTTGGTGATAATTGGCTTTGGATAGGTGGCTGGTAAAAACTAGGTGGTAGGCCACAAAAACTTTCTTGGCTGGGCTCCGGGATAGAATGGAACCCTTGCCTTGCAGAATAGAGGCTTTCTTGGTGTGGATTTTCCCTTAAGGAAGACAATACAGATAAAATAAATTGTACATCACCATTTGAATCACAAAAATACTGTCTCGTGAGCAGTCATTAGCAATCCAAAGAGTATGAAGTTCAGGCAACTGACAGTTAAAGCTTGAGCTTAAAATAAAGAGATTTAGGATTGATTAGAACTACTCTAGAACTGTATGAATATTTTGGATTACGATAACAAGTCACGCACTCTATCCAACTCAGGTGCAGTGCTCACCACAGCTATCATATCTGCAAGAGCCCAGTAAATTCTAGAAAAAATAGCAATTGGTTTATTGAGATGACCCACCACCTGCATAAGGCTACAGATAACCGTAGATAGTACTGCTAAGCAAGGTAATTTGCCATATATCATCTTAACTAAATATCTCTGGATCCTGCAGTTTTGTGCTCTGTCAAAACACTAAATGTACTATTACTCAGAGAATTGGCTGTTTGTGCAGGGAAATTCCTTACACCATAGGGAAGCATGAAACAGGTTCCACTTTCTTTTAAGCCTAAAACTGAACCTTTGAAACCAAGTATCCTGATTTCTTCTCTAATGGTTTTTGAATTCAGAGTTTTTTATATCCAATTGAGATTTGGGATTGGAATGCCAAGGACTGTGCTTCTCCATTTGAAATGGTTTCCCGAGATTTGCTGCTAGGGCTAACAAGTGCCAGAATGACATAGCTGCAGGATAAAGTAGGGCAAGCCAAGCTGCTCAGAGGTCCTGCATTTATTTTGCAGGTCTTTGATATCTAAACTCGGGCTTTCCATCAACTCAAAAACCAGGAAAGTTTCATTAGCATGAACTGAGCAAGTTTGTTAAAACTGACAAACAACTTCAGCTCCAGGATAAATAAATACCCCCCCCCCCCCAAATAAACATAAAGCTACTAATAAAAAATGAGAATATAAATCCACACAGTTACATGTGCTGGAAAAAATTGTAATCTTGCCCCACTGAGATCAGCTGTTTCGCTGCTATATATACACAGTATATTGTATTCCTCTCATCGGAGCCCAAAGAAGGGCTCTACGAGGTCATAAATTCCCGTGGGGGGGAGATCAACTGAAGACATCGCTCTCATTTTAAAGATTCAAAGCTTTCATTTCCTAAAGGTAACTATCAATATTGGTTGTAAGTTAACTGTATGTAAACAGAGGTTTTCTAGTAAAAATTCCCCAACTTTCTCCTTGTCATGCTCTTGGAATTTGAAGCTGGCTCACATTTTTGGAGCATGTCCATGCTGTGTTCTCATTCACTGCTGTAGAAAACTCACTGAATCTTGTTTTTATACCATTTTTATATCACTGCCTGTGTACAGATTCATTCATTTTACCTACAGGCTGTGTACAGAAGCCAGCATTTACTTTGTTTTCTAGAACACTGCACTTAAACAAGATACGATGCACAGATTCACTTGTCACAGCAACGGATAAGTTACATTTTCCTCAAATCATTCCACCTTGACTTGGGTGGGGAAAAAATATCTAAACAGACTTTTGACTTTACAAGACAAAAACAGTAAGTATAATAATAGAGACGCTTTGCATCTTAAAAAAACAATTTTTTTTTTTCCCTTTGTTGCCTCCCACGTTACCTTTGACACCTTCAAGGTACATTCTCATCTCGGCATTTACCCAGCGCATTGCAATTTCCCATGCCAGCTCCCTAACCGGCTTCGAAGTAAAAAGTGACGTGGAACAAAAAACCAAACGCAGCACCTTACCTACAGCCTAGGAGTTGTCACCTGGGCTTTAACCAGTATTTTGGGAAGGGACCGTCATTCACTGACCCGGACTGTCATAGTAGCCCTCTGCGTAGCGTTATAAGACCAGCGGCTTTAATGTGCTGCCAGCAGATGACACGGCGGGCCCTGCCTGTCCTCCTGCCCGCACCGCTGTCAGAATAAGAGTCTCCGCCAGCCCCCGGCCTCCCGGGGACGCTTCCTTTAAGGGCCGGAGCCTGGGGTTTTCGGCAGGTGCCCGCGGTCAGCAAATCACCGGCGTGGGCAGCGGTAAAACCTTGCCTGCGCGGCTGCCCGGCCCGGCCCTCGGGAGGAGCTGACCCCGCCGCCGCCGGCGGGGGCTCGGCTCCCGGGGCTCGGCTCCGGGGCCCCCCCGGTTTCCCCGAGCCGCCGCTCCGGCCGGGTCCGGCCCCGGCTCTCCCCACCCCGGGGTGAAGCGGCTGAGGGTCAGCGCTGTCGGCCGCCTCCCCCGCTCCCGGGTGTGTTCAGCAGCAGAAGGGGAAGAATTGAAGAAGTCGACGGCTATTGAACAGAAGAGCTGGGTTTCTTGGTTTTTTCTTTTTTTTTTTTTTTTTTCCCCCATAACAGCCGTCAGGGAGCAGCGAGGAAGGACTGCTGCGATACGCTTAAACGTCACTAAATCCTACTTCGTTATCCCGATGAAATTCCTTTTTTTAATTCGTTGGCTGTGGCTAATTGCGTCTGTAGCGATAACGCTCTGTTACTGCTTTTAAGGCTGTGGACTTGAAGGCAACACATCCTTGAAAGCCAGACGTAGATGGGGTTTAAATCCCAGCAGCACACCGAGCGAGCCCTCCGTGGGCACCCCCGGCCCTGCGGCTTAACCCCCCTCCGCTCTGGTGCCGAGCTTCATCGAGGGCAGTGGCAGTGCTCGTGGATGTGTCTGAAGGGTCATCCACAGAGTAACACAAATAAAATCTGCTCGGTGGTAAAATATTATTCGATATTATGCTGTTTGTGTGTACTACTACAGGTGTTTACCTGGACTAAAAGACGCGACTGTGGGGTTTTCACCAGAACAGCAACAGATCCTGCTGGCAGATTAGATGATTTGTATCCCTTTAATCAAGGGCTTCAATGCCTAATTACATGTTAAATTAACATTATAGTGTGTTAAGTATCTTAATTACATATACTTTGGCAATTCTTGCCTAACGTGCACGCTATTGTTTAAAAAAACCCCAACCCCCTAAGTACCGCAGCTCGGCTGTGTGTGGTTTTCTCTCCCTGTACTGCACCGGTGAGTCTTTCAGCACAGCGATCTTCCAGAGTTAATCCACATTTAGTGTTTGCATTTAAACATCAGCCCATCGTTTTTGAACTAAATCTACATAGCAGGTGTTAACTGAGTGCTAATTTATTTAAATTCCTCCTGATGAAAGTGATTAAGGGAGGAAGTGTGTCCCCAATTGTTGGAGAGGTTATTTGCTTTTTTAAGTTTAAAAAAAAAAAAAAAAAAAAAAAAAAGGGAGTCTGTAGTTTGCACAGAGAGTTGGGCATTTAAAAAGAGGTAACTGTAGCATGATCATTTGCCCTGTAGGAAGCTGTGAGCATGTTTAAGGTCAGACTCTGTGCTCAGACAGGCTCCCTGGCTTCCCATCCACTTCAATGAGGGTGCAGTATGCTTGTTTCAGAACTAAAGTTGGCTGCAAGGCATCAATTTAAGGACAGCTTTATGCACTTAAAAGGCTGGACGTAATTAGGACGACTTGTGGGAAAGAGAAGGAACAGCAAAACGTGAGATCCGGAAGGTAGGAAAAAATTTTAAGACCTAGAAGCTGAACTGATAAAGGCAGAGGAATAAATCTCATAGCCTGTGCTAGGGTAACTGTATAGTACTCTGACCAGCACTGTGAGGTGTTAGAAACCAGCTTTTCTGTACTGCTTCAGTTTACTTTCTATGAATGGTGTCCCATTGCATCTGATCAGGTTCTCCTAGTTGCTTGAGTCATACAGCAAAAAATATCCAGAAAAAAAGTTAAGAATCTTTTGCTTATTTATTAAGGAATCTTAAAAGCTACCTACAAGACCTGGTAGTATCCTTAGTGCCTGAAGCCTCCTCTTTTGCTTGGATTAAGTTCCTTTCATAAAGTATATAATCAGTATAGATTTTGTTCTGCTTTTTTAAGGCTATTGAGAAGGACACTGTAAGATGCAGATATAAAAGGCTCAGAAAGGAGTAGCTGGTAGTGACAGTCTTCCAGAATTGCATTTTCTAGCTTTTGTGGAGTGGCTGTTGCTAAGCAATAATTTGGAGAAGTATGAGCACAAGGACTTCATTCATTTTATAGTTATTCCCAGTAATAGCTTTGTTCTGTCATCACTGTCTTTGTTGGTATTTCTTTTTGTCTTTGGTAATACAGTTGCAACCACATATGCTACATGAGAGAGTTATATGGCTAAATCTGTCTAACAAGACAGTTATTGTACAGCTAGTCATTAGAGATGATTGCTTAGTTTGAGGTAATGGCAACATTTACAATGTTGAGTCCCATTCATAATGATGTTTCAAAGCACATGCCAATAGGACTGTGGGCTTTAAAGATATTTAAATGCTCATAGATGGATATATCTAGAAATTGTAATAGTTTTCTCTCTGTATTTTGAGATGTGTAAATGCCTTCCAAAATCTGGTTCAGCATTGTTGTCAATCAAAAGCAGTCTGCAGCTCTATACACTAGTTAATGTTTTATATAACCCGAATTTTTAGCAGCTATTACATAGCTGATTTTGGTGGTATGTTATATCCCTTCATGCAGGACATCAGATACTGCATTTCAAACTAACTAGAACTTTAAAAATAAAAACTCAACCACAGCTCACTGGTACTGCTGCAAGCAATAAACTTTACAAGTAGTCATCCTAAGCAGCAAATATCATTTAAAAGAGCTTCCCCACAGATTGCTTGTTAGAAATGCCAAAATACAGGCTTCCTGCTGCCTTTGAGAAATCTGGAGAGAGGGTGGAAAACTAGTCCTGTTCCAAAAGGACAGCTAGCAAATGTGTCCTACTGTCCCCATTCCTTCCAAGAGGTAATTATGCCAGAGGTTTTATAACGGGCTTTAATTTTTGCTCGGCAGGCAATTAACGGTTTGCCCTTGTTTAAAACAATCATCAGGTAAAGATTACAAGCAATGCAATGTTCATCTGCGTTAGATGCTCCCAAGCAAACAGCCTTATTTCTAGGTGTTTGGACCTGGGGTAGTAGAGCGTGCATTGACTTGAATACGGTGCTGCATTCACAGGCTTGGCTTGCAATGTTTGAAGGCAGCAAGAGCACACGCACAGCTTCATCGCAGGCTGCAAGCAAGCCCTCCGCAGCTTTGCAGTGCTGCAGTTTCCTAAAGTCCATAGAAGTTAGCTTCAGCCAGGGTTTCGATTCTGCAGTGGGGTCTGCTTAGGATCCCAGCTGATTTCCCTGGAGCAAGCCTGGACTTCGTGGAAGGGCTTGAAGCTAAACTGAGAGCCTGTGATCTGCAGGTTATTGAAGCAAACCCATTTTTACTCACTGATTTAGAAAAAAGAATTCCTGTGCATGGAGAAATCTATATTGAAATATGATCTCTCCTGTAGTGAATTTGGAGGAGGGGGTTCAGAATTGTTAAAATAACCAGTTTAGTTAAAGTGGCTGAGTATATCCAAAAATAATAACACAGAGAGTGCCTTCTGTCACGGACAGCCATTTACACACGATGTAATAGTATCACTGCAATGCAACGCTGGCATTCAGCTGAGAGAGGAGACACACCTCTGCCTCGTAGCTCTCGCCTTCACAAGCAGGACTGAGGAAACTCCTCTGTAATGCTGGGCTTGGACCTCTCAACTGTGACCATTTGAGGTCTTTGTTGTGCCTATAAACACCTGAGAAATACTACAAAAATCTGGGATGGAATTGCTAAGATGTATGTTCTACCTAGTTTTGTTTCTCTGGAACAATTTAAACCAGGATAACTAATAATTCAATAAGTACATAACTACTTGAGAGCTGCACTTGGGACAGAAATTGGATTGAGTCTTGTTATAAGATGGAACACTATTCTTGGGGGAAAATCTCCATCTCCTGAGTAGGGAGTGTTCCTACTGTGGTGTGGGACAGTTTTCATTCTATCCAGTGGGTCACTGGTTCAGCACTTTTCCTCCACAGAGTGTTTTGCAGGTATTATCTGCACCATGCTTAGAGGATCTTGAGTTTTATTGCTGTCTTTCAGAATGGGAAACAGAAACATGGGGTGATGCCACTTGGCCAAGGCTACAGAGGAAGGTGGAGGTAACAGAACTGTACCTTGAAATTTCCCAGGTACTGTGATCTTTGCCTCATGCTCTGCTGTGGAGCCAAAGGTCTTCTAGAGGCTAATTATTTGGGGTGATGCTTTGAAGTAACTTACAGATAGGCACTTCTGAAAATGCTATTAGGCAAACCTGAGCCTTTAGCTAGCTACATTCTTTGTCAAATCAAGTCTGTGTTGTTCTGTAGCTGGGCTGGTGTTACACATTCCCATTGTCATGTAGGCAAACAGCTCAGGTTACTGCATGTGCATGTTTCCCTCCTAGGGTATGGGGCACAGGAGCTTTGCAGTTGTATTGCTGGGGTCACTAGAAAGTTCATCCCCTAAGTATTGTATAAAACTAACGCAGGGATATGATTTTCTCTTTGTCTTACCGCAGAGGTGAAGCCTGAGGTGAATTCTCATAAGCTCCATGAAAATCTTCAGCTTCGCTCTTGGAATTCATCTGGCTGAAGTTCGTGGCTTCCGCTTGACTGCTCAGCCCTGGGGTCTCTGTGCCGTAGGACGGCAGGCCAGCCGCATCTCGGTCCTTGGCTCCTGTTTGGCTGCTCCTAGGGAAGGTGGGTTTCTTCATAGTGACTTGCACAGCTGGCCTGTGGGCAGCACCTGCAAAGCTTTCCAGCTCTTTTGCTCCTGGAAGTAGAATTGTCCACAAGTCAGGTAGAAAGCAGTGGTGGTTCACCAGTACGGCATGCTGCAGTAACGGCGGAAGGGAAGCTGGTATGTCTGTGCAGGTGGATGAGAGTTCAAGCTGCCTGGGCTCTGCATCGACCAAAACCTGCACAGCTGCATTAGCCAAACTTGACTTCTCACCAGGGCTGGTGAGCTTTGGTTTATAGGCAAGGTGCTGTTCTGTTTGGAGATGGCTTTCAGCACAAGCCAGACAAGTCCTGTTACAATAAACAAGGTATAGGTACAGCCAATGTGTTGGGCTAAGCTGGAATCCCTGAAGGGATGAAGCTCGGGGATGAAACTCCTCTGTGAGAGGGAACATCATCTCCGCCTTGTCATCCTTGACCCAGGAAGAAGAGGGGCCAAAAGCAGAAACACAGAATAACTTGTATCCAACTTTGAGAGGTACCCAAGCAGACTGCATTTTGGGGGCATTTCTCTTCTCTTGAGCCTACAAAAGTGTTTGCATCTGGCTTCTGCTTGGCAAATATCTGCGACTCTGCCTGATGTTGAGCAGCAGCAAATTCTCTTGTGCTTAGTTGCTCAGCTCAGAGATCCATGTGCTTACCTGGGGAAACAGAGAGACGTGCACTGGATGCTGCAGATCCAAATTCATTTTCAGCAACACATTTAAATATTCCAGAGTCTTCTGGAAAAGCTTCTGTAATAACCAGGGTGCAGACTTCCTCTGAAAGAACAAATTCAGGCATGCTGTTGTACCATAAAAGCCAAATGTTAACTTGTAGGAATTGGGAATTGGTCCTTGCAGAAGGACTGCTAGTTAGTGATGGGCCTTGGCAGCAATAAAGTGTAAAAAAAGTGATGTAAAGGGCATACGAAGTCAAGGGACTCAGAAGGAGCAAAGTTGAAGGAAGAATCTTTCTTCCTGTGACTTTAATGAAACAAGGCACAAATTTTTTGTGAAATTCTGTCTTCTCTTGCACAAATTACCCCAGAAAAGATTGTAGGTTAAAATAGTTGGTATGTTTTCCCGTAATATACAGGGTACTCTTCATTAACTGAATGTAAAAGGGATGATACCTTTTTCATTGTGTTGTGAAAAAAATCAGGGCCTTTCAGGTGCTCGTGTCAAAACTAAGAATTTGAAAGCTCTTAACCTGACACTGAAAGCTATCTTCTGGTTACCTTTTGAACATTACTGTTTTATCTTAGATGAGGTAGGCAAACCTAAGTGTGGGGTAATTAACTGATGAGATGTCTAACAAAAAATGTGCCGTGTACTTACCAGGAACTGCTGATGAACAAGCCTCTGCTCAAAATAAGAGAGAAAAAAATTAAATGGTTATAATGCCAGAATGGAAGAAAGACCTTCAGCCCTCACTCCCTTTCCCACCTCAGTTCTCACCCCAGTTACAAAGGGACCATATCCCTTTCTGTCCATCAAGAGGAATACCATCCGGATAGGGGAAGCTCATGTTTGGCTGGGGAACCTGATGGTGCAAACACCTCTCCACTGAGATGATATAGAAAGAGTTCCACTGACTTTGGAGTTAGTTGCTGTGAATTTGGCCCACTGGAGCTATGACCTCATGCCTGGGAGTATTATAAGTTGTTTAAAATTTGCTTATATTTTAATTTTTTTTCCCTGAGTTGATCAGTAGTTATAATATATGGTGACAATGCCTCCATGGCTCAGTAGTACTTTCATTAATAACTAACAGCACAGCAATTTCCTCCCATTGTGCCTGATCTGCTCATGCATTGCCAGAGGAAGTGCAGGCTCTGTACGGCAGTCTGTGACTTCAGGTTGTTTGATACTTGTAAACTTAACTCTGCCTCTATGAACATGTACAATCTCCTAATTTTCACAGCAGTTCTTGTTCCTGTCTTATCACTGTCCCAATAAAATTACTGTACATCAGACATAGTAATACCTACTTTTTCGTAGTATTCGGAAATCGGCAGAATCTATTATCTGATCATATTCTCTGTACCAGTGAACCTGTAAGGTGGGTGTAGCGCGAATGCGACATTCAAACACCACTAATTGACCCTTCGTAGCTCTTATGTTTTGTAGACCCTGGAGGAGGAAAAATTGGTGTTAAATGGCTGACATAAGTATTTCCCTGTTGAAGTAATTATTATGGAATGGTACACCCTTCAGTGAAGAAGATGATCTCATGCTCATATTTTTGTTTTACTTACAATAGTTAATTTAATTCTAAGTGCATTTGCAGTGGGTTGTGAGTGGAGGTTTTTTCACCTGTAGACCAGTGCTTGTTAAAAGGCTTTAGCTTGCTTATGCATTTAAAGAAAGAGACAAATGCAGGAAAAACATCTATTCCAGTGGATACACCGTAATAAGGGAGGTTACTATGAGAGGTTTCCACTTCAGCCTCCTTTGTAGGAAATAAATGAGGTGAATTCATGTAAGTGGTTCTGTCTGTCTGGATCGTTTACCAATTGAGATGTTAGTTTGATAGCATCACTAATGAAGCATGCTGGCTTTTTTGAATTGTCAATGAACCAACGTTCCAGCTTCAAAATACCTTCAGATGGAGCAAGAAAATTCAAGATCTAATGCTAGTAGTTGCAGAACAAGCTAGGTCATTCAGACAACGTGTGCTCTTTACCTTTGTAAACACAGGTGTGCTTCCGTAGGCAGACCCGGTCAGGCTTGCTGAGGGACTCTGCATCTATATAGCAAAGAAAAGTGATTTTTATAGCTTGAATTTCTCATATGCAGAAACCCAGCTGTGTTGCTGGCATTTTACTTTGAAACAGAAGAAGACATCAGAGTGTTTTATCTGTTGTTCATGTGCCAGCCTAATAAATATCCTGTGAAGAGTCTCCATTCAAGTGCTCCAAGAGGAAATGCCTCCCTGGACTGTGAACACCAAGTTAGTGGAAAGAGGAGCTGATAACGAGTAACTGTTGCTAGTCTTAGAGCTGTAAGTTAATCAGTTGCCCACATCTTGTAGTCTCTATGTAAAGATCAGTGTTGCTTGCCAGTAGTTGTCCCCTTCTACAGAGATCCCTACCTGGTTTAGTTGACCCCAGGTCTAGCTCTTCTTGGCTTGTGTGGTGTATGTGGTAACTACAATGAGGCTGAATGTAGAGAAATGAGCAGGAACTTTGGTACTCTGTCCTGATATTCTCCTTTAAAGCTCAGCTGACGCAGAGATTACAGTGAGGTCTCTGATGCAGCAAGAAAGGCAGTTTTAAGATGATCAAATATTTGCAGTGCAAGATATGTCCTTGTTCCATGGTGGACTGTTGATGTGCACTCATTTCTACCTCATTTAGCTTTTGAACTATGTGTCTTGCACATAAATGTGCAACTGAAGTGCTTGGGTTTGTTTTGCTGTGACACCGGTCTTTTTTATAGTCTGTCTTTTCTCTGAAATAACTCGAGTTATCAGCTCTTTCCCTCCCAGCCTGAGTTAAGATGTGAGTCTGTCTCTAGATAGTCAGACTTCCCCAGCTCTTGACCAAGTATGTGCTCTAAACCAACTATCTGTTCTGAAGTGAAACTTTGAGGTAGGCTGACAAATGACTAAGCTGCGTGGCAGTCCCTTGAGCATTTCCAGCCCTGTCACCTGCTCCATCAATTCTCTTAGCAATTCTGGCTAGGAAATGTTCCAAGCCAGAAAGCCTTTTTCCAGAGCTTAGGGTCCAGATCTTGATATTCATGATGACCCTTGCCTCTTAGTCACTTGCTGAAGATGTGCTTGAGCTGATCCTTGCAAAATATTTCTAGAATACTATAAATAATAATTTTAGAAATGTGTAGCCTACTCTATGAGGGTCAATAGGTAACAGCTGAATTAAAGTGGTGTAACTGGTGAACTGAATGGCTGCTAGAGACTTCATTGGCTGAGGAACCAGTGGTCAGCAAAACACCAGTGGCTTTCTGGGGGGTGTGAAATATAAACAGGGCAGGATGGAGACAGAGACTTTAGGAGGCTGAGTACACTTGACCCAACAATGTTTGCACTTACTGTGACATTCCTCTGGTCCTGCCAGGATGCTGAGACTTGCAAGGAGGCTTAGCCTTTGGATTTACCCTATGAACCTGGAGAGACAAACATAAATCAGTGTGTGTTTAGAACTATCTCCTTTTCCTTACAACACTGTGATGGCTCCATTTTGTAAACTGAGCATATGCTGGTTGGAGAGCAAGTGATATGTGCCAGAGAAAATAGAAGCATCCTTAGTATCTGAGAGTAGGCTCTGGTCACCTCCAGAGCATGGAGACATTTAACCAAGGTTATTGATATGAATCTTAGTAGAAGACCCAAGTCACCCATGAAACCTGGCTCCATGGTGGAGTTAGGGTTTTTCTGCATTTGGATGGAAGAGTCTAAAGAAAACCCTTGTTACTTTAGCTAACGTGAAAATGGTACCTCATAAACCAGCTGCCAGATCCTTCTCACATAAGGACTGTAGCATACTGGATTGACACAAAAAAGTAGTTACCAGTAGCTTATTAGCTCATGTTGGTAATAAAAGGTTTACAGATTTCATCTTTGTTTCCCTTTTACTATGGCAAGAGAGATTTTTCTTGGTGGAGTACTGCAGGCTAACAATCTTGCTTCTCCTGGGCCCAGCTGCATCAAGTAAAAATGCTGCTCTCGACAAATAACTTGCAATAGCAGCAGCAGTGCTGTTGTCATATGCTCTGCTTCTGGAGTGAACATTAAAAATGTGACTCTGGACTGAGAGACGGCAGCATGTGTGAGACGTGGAGACAGCACTCCTACATCTGTCTGCTTTGAGCTACAGCTGTGGGGAAGGAATTTAACCTGGTTAAAAAAAAAAAAGGAGAAGGCATGGAAATAACTGAATTGACTTCCTGCTAGCTGTAGGAGCAATATATGTCCTCTGCTGCTCTGTTTGGTGTGATGCAGTACTCCTGAGTTGCTAAAGGGTGCCCTGGGATTTGCGTTCCCCATCCATTAAGCCAGCTGTTCACCCTCTCCCATTCTTAGCACCTGCGGCATCAAATTCAGAGCCTTATTCTACATTGTCTGGTAGCTGATGTTGTCATGTACTGCCAAGTCCTATGTTTGTGCCTGTATGTGTCTATGGTCATGCAAACAGTTCCTTAAGGTATTGGCAGATGGTTACAAAGCTGTTGTTTCTTGTTTAGTGATCAGTTGCTAAGGCCACTGTAACTGTCCCCTTGTGATCTCCTCGCATGTTGAACCACTGCCTTTGTGGCAGTATTGCTTTGTGTTTGCAGCCTGCTAGGAGCCAGATATGAGTGGTCAGGTAGGTAAGAAGTCTCTCCTTAAGGTTACAGTTGTTTCTCTGCACCCCAGCAGTGCTTGAGGTCAGACAAATGTGTGTTTTTTCAGGGTCTGGATCCTACGCTTGATGCTCCTGGTTCCATATGGTGTTGTTTGGTACTTACAGCATTCGTAACATGATAGGTAGAGTAACTCCAAATCTGGGGTCTTCTAGCTGACTGCCACCCTGTCTTGGAGTCTCATTTGTAGAGATACAGATAGGTGCATGGGATAGGGATATGGAGGCACCTCAAGAGACTAGGATATAGTTACTTCGAACAAGTCAGCAGGCTACGAAAGCACCCATTTCATCAAATAAAATCAGTATATGCATCTGAGCTCTTCAGAGGCTTTGCTTAGCCATTTGGTCCAAATAATTTATTTGAGATCTCCTCTCTCTCTCCTCCTTTCTGTCACTCTCCAAAACAGTCATAACTGCTTACAGTGAAGGATATTTTGCAGTCTAGTTGGATTTGACTGGTGTAGCCATGTGACAACCGCAGGCAGCCATGTGAGACAATGGGCTGCTGTAAGGCAGTCAGACGTCTCCGATGAGAACATGTCACTGTGTGTCTCATCCAAACCTGCAGTATGTTACCCTTGGCCCTGATCCAGCAAAGCGGTTACGCATGTACTTGGACCACCCATGGCCTTCATATTTCTCTCTGTTGCTCTTGAGTTATAAGTATCTCTCAAGCAGTTCCAGGATGGCTCCTGTCCAGGGTTGTGTCACACGGCCATCAACAGGGCTCTGCTGTGATGCAAGGACTGCTGGATAATCCCAAGCCCTTGGATGTGGGAGGAGGGCCTGGGAAGCCAATGTTATTGAGTTGCCCCGGGCTCCCGCCACAAACCAATCCTGGCTGTACTCCACCACACATCCCTGTGATGCTGTTTGCATTGCCTCCTTGCAATCTATTAGGTAATGGTCAGTATAGTCGGTTTTCAGGACCTGTGAAATAGGCTGATTGGTTTTTTCTGATTTTCTCCCAAAGAAAAAGGGTGGTGAAAAATCAGACATGTGCAGATTGTGAAAGGAGTTCCTGTGCTGACATACCTGCTTTAAAGGTCACCTCACACGACTGAAACAGCATTAACAAAACTGCATTGGAGAACCTATGCCCCCCTTTCTTCTGTACAATAAGAGACTTAATTCTCCTGTAGAGATGACATCACTCTTGGTTGTTCCACTCTATCTCCAAGTCCATGATCGGTCTGGAATTAGGCAAGACATGCAAAGAAACAGAAGGCACAGATGTGCCCCTTAGCAAGAGTAAGTGAAGAGGTCAGAGGTGGGACTGTGCCAGGCTGTGGTTTAACATTGAAGCACAGTGAGGCACTCCAGGGAGCTTGCTCAGGAAGGTTAGACACACCTTTTCTGGAGTGAGAAGCAAGATCTTGGAGAGAGGTTGGTCTACTGAACTGAACAAGAACAGCTTCTGACAAGTTTCCAGCCATAATAAAACAGGCACTGAACTTTAGCACCAAACAAGAATAACACTAGCTTATGAATTTGTGCTCAAAACAGTTACTCAGTTGCATGGCATTAGTTCCTCAATGCGATGATTACTGCTAAGACCTTCTGACATGGCAGAGACCATGGCCAAAGATGATGGCTGTCAAAGTTGCCAGTGAAACTGGACTAATGCCATGTAACACACCAAGGAGTCAGTGTTTGCACTGTAAATACAGGAAGTTATATATGTGATGCTGCAGCTGCCAGTGCTCGAGGAAGGCTGGGCTAATCTCTTGCCAAAGCAGATCTTACTAGTTCAGTTGAGAGGAGAGCCCATCATTGGGAAATCTGTTTGTGCTTGGCTGCTGTAGGTTTCTACTGTTTAAAGCAGAAGCCATCCTTGAAATCCACATTGCTTGCAGCACCCTGGTTTGTAGACAAAGTCATCCTTCACATGCATGGTTTATGATAGATACTCTGCTCTCATCTCATCCTTCCATTTCACAGTTTGCTTCTCATGAGTGTGTTGCATGCTTTCACTGTTAATACTGGATTTGGATAAGGAAGAGTTCATGGGAATAGATAAAAGGCTTATAAGGTTCATCATCAGAACAGTCACTGTTTTAGTCTGAATTTCCTCGTTTTGTTTGAGACCTAATGACGTTGGGTCTTAGGATATTTAGTAAACCAGGAGACTTTCAGGTGTGCCAAACTTGGTGGCAGGTGCTGCTTTAAAAGGCAGAGTGAACATAGGAGAGTAAATGTACTGAGACTGTTTGGACTCTAGCTGCAACACTGACCAGCCCTGCTACTGCTAATTGGTTTCGCAGGATTGAAACAGTGGGCTTCTATGCGAGTGCAAAGCTGTCTTGTGTATGAGGGTGTATGTGGCTGTCCACCTTAGTAGTAAAAAATGAGAGGATGTCATTCAGCTTCCAGGAAAACCCTGGAAGGTTACTCTGAGATAGCTGGTTTCTCTCTGACATGTCTCCTTTTCTTTGAGATATGAGTGATTGCTCCAGGCTTCTTTAACTATCTGTTTTCAGACTCCTGAGATCCTGTTCCTGAGTCCTGCCGAGCTCCATGTGTGACGTGCCCCTCTGTCCGTGTTTGCCTTGCTAAGCACAGAGGCTTTCTACAGCAGTTCAGCGGAAATGTCGGCACTGTACAGCTTACGCCCTTGAAAGAATATATAGCCAAGGTTTTACCTTGGTGAGTCATTCTAGCAGTCCTAGTGTCTCATGTAAATGTCAACCTTTACT
The DNA here is from genome assembly GCF_900496995.4 of Aquila chrysaetos chrysaetos. Taxonomy (NCBI): domain Eukaryota; kingdom Metazoa; phylum Chordata; class Aves; order Accipitriformes; family Accipitridae; genus Aquila; species Aquila chrysaetos. The sequence continues at coordinate 17,114,202 of NC_044025.1, forward strand.
TAGAGTAATTCTAGATCTTTGTGAAGAGGACAGAATTAGACTCAGCCAAATGAAGAGTCCAAGGACCTTTGCAACCTAACACCAGAATGATTACAAGGTACATGCAGATCATGCTGTTGACACAAACCATAATGACGACATTCTAGCATTACCTGAATAGTTGACATGGCTGCAGAATTATGCTATATGCAACACTAGGACAAATTTAACACAGGGTTAGGAAAGTATTAAAGCTGCATGGAGCCCTTTTGCCAGACGTTTAGATAATGGAAAACCCATTAAATCTGTTTTAGGAAAAAAATGAGCATCTGCTGGATCTGAAATACACTGCATTATAAAGAGTGTATGTAGAAGGGAGGAGAACATTTTAAAATTTACACTTAAAAGTAAGGCAGACCTAGACTGCATCATCATATTAATGTACCAGCCTGTCTTTTATTTAGAAAACGGGCTCAAATAGATGTACAGGCTAACAACCTTCAGGCAATTTGGAAGTGATGTATTTTGCAAGCCATCTGCATGTACCTGATGGTGTTACTCATTTTCAGAGAGGTGTTCAAGCTTTGAGAGTGTATGCTAGACACTTGGCTATCTTGTGGCACTACCCTGTATGGCTTAACAGTGATATGAACATAGGACTGCAAAGAATGAGGCTTTCCCAAAGGCAGTGGGCTGGAGAAAGCTCTTTCTGGAGCTGTATTTCCTCTGTGCCATATGGCTAAATTGGGAAATCATCACCACTTGAGTAGTGAGCTTTCTAGTTGTGAGTTACTTGGTGATGTGAATATGTGATTTGAAAGTGGCTTCTCTGTTGCTCCTGGGGTGTGAATAACAAGACTTCCGTAGGAAGTGAGAAAAGAGCGATTTTATTTGTTTCTCTTCCCACACACCAAGAATCCTGAGATGACCGGTTAGATTGCAGGGAAATTTGTGATAGTATCAAATTGTGGAATGATTTCTTAAAATGACTGCTCTTTGGTGGAGGAGAAGGGCAGGTTTGCATTGGCTAAGATATTCCGAAAATAAGCAAATAGCTGAAAGAGGTTATTGTAGCCATTGATAAAGTATTTACAGAAACTGCAGAATCCTGATTAGATTTGAAGCTTGCTGAGAGTCTTTCTAAATTGTAGAAATGCAGCTGAACCCTGAGTATGTTTCAAAGACCAATTTTTTGTAGCATATTTTCAGAACATGTAGCACTGAAGTGCACTATTTCAAAGGCTCATTTTCTGTGCATTATGTTTTTCATGCCTCCCCCCAAGCAAGTAGGATATTAGGTTCGCATCTCAAAAATTGTGTATGGCGATCCTGTGGGCACCTCCATACATGCTGTTCAGGAAGGGCAGAAAGGTGTGCTGGCTTTCAAGGACAGGTTCCCTCTGGCATTAGCAAAGACTTTCAAGCATGGAGAACAGCACAGCTGCTGAAATGCATGTACTGTGCTCCATGCTCGAAACTCTTTGCTAGGATGAGTTTGTCCATTGTACAGAGCAGACTGTCGCAAGGAAAAGAACATCCGCAATCTGAATGTAATGGTGTTTGGGCAACAGTAGCCTTAATATAGGAAAAAGTACAGTAGGGAGCTTTGATTTTGGAATTAGTTAAGGCATGTCTCTGATGAGATGGTGAGCATTTGCAAACACACCCTGCGTATGGCTCACGTTGCCGTGAAGTTTGTGGGATGTTTGGTGTCTGTGGGCAGCGTGCAGGGGTGCACATACTCAGGGTGTTATTGCTCGTGGTACTCGTCCCACTCCAAGTGCAGTGTGAAGAGATGGGCTCTCAATATCTCTCCCTTCAAATCACCTTTCGATCGCCTCGAAGGTCCCTTGGACGAGAGCAGAGGTCCCTCGTGGCGTGGCTCTAGGGCCGCCTAGCGGGGTGCGCTCCGTGTGGCCCCAGCAGCCCTGCGGGACCCGCTGTGAGTCAGGCTGTTCATCCAGTGGCTGGGAACGGCTCGCAAACTGGGGCCGAGAGTGAATTAATTTTATCCCTTGTATTACATGCCTCTTCTGAGTACAGCTGTTTCTCAGGGCTGGAAAATCCTGGCTTTCTCTCCCCTTATTTGGGTAACAGCTGAACTGCTGACAGATATTGGACACTTGAGTCAAACTGGAGTTCCTAGAACCAAGTGACTGAATCCCTTTTTAAGCACCGACATTAAAAGATGCCTAGAGCTTATTTTAAGAGATGCTAAGCTTCCACTTGAAATCATGAGGCTCCATACTTGTTAAAGTAAGTAGATTCATGTCAAACAAAGATCCTGGTGATTTGCTTCCTTTCTTCCCTATAAAAAAACCCCAACCCTGCCCCGCTTCTTTGCATGCCAGAGCATTACAAGAATGTGGAAGGATTTTGAGCCCAGACTGCCTGACACATGAAGACTGCAGATCCTGGGGATTGTAAGTGCATGAAGACTCTGGTGCCCATGGCTGTAACCTGCAGGGTACATGCAGATGTGAGTAAAGATAATATTTGTGGAGTCCCTGGGCATCCTGACGCACCCACCTGCTCTCTGCTGCCTGTGCTGTGTGTACCTTTGGCATTCACATTGCAGAGGCACATCCCAGTGGCTGCATTTGGTGGCGGTTGGGGGTCCTTTATGTGGACCCTAAGGACAAGTGTTTAGTGCCATGGAAAGAAAGGTATTTCAAGAACCTGGAAACTGCTTTTTCTGCTGTTAGGATGCAATGTAGTAACAAAGCTAGGCCAAGTTATTTCCTGAAAGATCTGGGGAAACACCCACAGACCTGCTGTCTCATGGATTACTACTTCCTAAGAGCTCTGCGTTGTCAGTGCTTGGATCGAGAGCTGATGCACTGGGGCAGTGCTGGGCTGCTCTGGTCTGGTACAAATCTGTGAGCCATCTGAGCTATCGCTTCCCCTCCTTGTAGCCACGCAGTGCCAGGAGCCAGCGGCTCCTCCTGCCTGCACGAGCCCAGCTGCGCATGAGGAGGGGATGAATCAAATTCCAGGACTCCCTTTCACTGCTGCCTGCTGGAGGATGCTTTCCCCATTTCCCCATGGATACCTGCAGTGAATAATGAAGCAGAGCCTCAGCCCTCATACATAAACCAACCCACAGGCTTTTTTTTTTTAAAGTAGAAAATATCACGGTACGCTATTCAGCCAGCAAGTAAGTTAACCTCTCCACCCTAGAATACAATGATGACTCTCCTGTGAGTCATAAGGAGGATTAAGTTAACGGGGCCAAAGAAGAAAAAGAGCAGTCTAGCCAGCTCGATATTTCATGTGGGGCACACCTTCCAAGGAGGTGGCTATGTCATTCCAGCAGGCTTAGGAGAAGATCAGAATTGTGTGGTCAGTGCATGTAACTGTGCGTGACTCATGGGTTTGCTATCCAGTGCTCCAATGATGACTTGCTGTCTCTGCTGTCGGTGGCTGTACTGTTACGTTTGCACTTTCTGCAGAACGCACCATGTTCTGATCTTCACTGTCCCCAAACCAGACCTGTTACGTGTGTCCCTCCTTCTTCGTGAAGAAGGAATTTTTGTGAATAGCACTGTATGAATTATGACTGATATATCATCCAGCGTAGCACAGGATGTCTTTACTATACTAGTAATTACCAAGATGGAAAAAGAGCCTTTTTTTGTCCCAGAGCCTCTTGCTTTTACTCAGCTGATTTAAATTGTTTTGAATAGAAATAAAGAGAAAGTATATCCTCAGGTGGGAACGCATTCAAATGGGATGTCTATAGACTGATAGCAGTAGCTAGATTGCACTCAGAAGCAAATAGGAATCTGGGGTAGCTTTTGCAGAGCCTGCATAATACTCTTCTCTGAAGTGCTACACAAAGCAGCATGTGCCTGCTGTAACTTCTGTCTTCTCCTGTCACAAAAGCATGCCCTGGGTGCTTATCCCACAGCATATCCTGCCTGGTAGTCTGATACTTCTGCTGTATAAACCTGATGTCATCAAAGCTGGTGGATCCAGAGATGAACCAAAGCTCCTGAGCCTGCCTGCCCTCTTGTCCCACTGCACGTGAGGCCCCCGAGCTGCCCGTGCTCTTGCTGTGCAATGGAGAAAGGCTGCAGTGAAAAGGGAGGTGAGCGACTGGGTTTCATGCACCTTGTCTGATCTCTAGTGCCATGAGAGCTGCTTCCAGCCGGGAAGGGGCAGGGGAGCCCGCGCACAGGAAGAGCAGCACATAATCCTCCAGGCTACCCGTCCCTGCACTTTATCACCTCGCATCTGTGCCCACAGTGAATTCTGGCCTAAAAATCTTGTCCTCGTTCAGCTCCGCCAGCACCGCTCACGCCAGGCACACGTTCATGCGGAGCTGCTGCTGGGGGCTGTGCCGCTGCCCGCTCTGCCCCCGCTGCAGCGTGTGCCGAGCCACCGACACTCGGGACGGGCACTGCCAGCGCTTCCACCAGTGGAGCAAGACTAGTGGGCGAGATTTGAACTTGTACAATTAAAGAAGAAATCCAGGATCCCCCCTGGAGGCTATTTGCTTGAGGGGAGGGTTATTTAAAACTCTTGTCTCCGGTTTCACTGACATGCCGGGAGATGTTTTTAGCTCACTCGCCTCCTGACGGAGGAGCGTCTGTCTGAGCTGCTGAGGAGAGCTGTGCCGTGTCCCCGTCTTGGTGGTGCGAGGATCTGACCAGAGGTGCCTTCCCCGGGGCGGCAGGGCAGCGCCATGCCGTTCCCCCAGGAGCTGTGGGGTTTGCGGTGGGCACGTGAACCGCAGGGGCGGCCGCTGGTCATCAGAGATGGGTGACACCGGCTCCCTCTGCACCGCTGCGTGCAGTGCCGTGGGGTCGGCAGGCCTGGGAGCTGGGAGGTGAGCATCCCCTTGGCTGCCTCCTGCTCACGTTGGGGCAGGGGTCTTCCCTCTTCTGCCGCCTGAGCTGCAGAGTTATCTGAAGTGACTTACTTTAAAAAGATGCTAGAGTAGGATGTTAGTCCTGCGTGCAGAAGGATGCAGCTGGCGCTCATGCCAACATGGGGAGGGGATTTTCAGTCATTTTGGTCTTGCGTGGCTCTTGCAGAGGCTGGAGGGCTACTGTGCAGTGGGACAGAGCTCTCTTAAATACTTGCTCTCAGTCCTATGTCTAGGCCAGGCCCTATCTCTGATCTCTTCACCAGAGAAGCTGGGGTGGCTGTTGGCATCTGAAAGAGAGTCTGAGTCGATGCCAGCAGCTCTAGTTCTACCAGCAGGGCTCATGGTAATTATCCAAAACTGCTGGGACCCAGAGTGCATCATACAATCAAGTCTGGCAGACCTGCAGTGGTCAGAGGACTGTCATCCCATTGCACATGCTGCAGTATTGCCACAAAGCTCAAAACAGGGACCTACCTGTTGCACTGTAAAACATGGTAGAAAACTATTCCAGCCTCCGAGCTTTTACACAGAGCAGAAATATGCATGCAAAGTGCAAATAATCAGAATATCCCTGAACACTGTAGTTTAGAGGCATGTTTGTAGAACTAAGGCATAGACTATGAAGCAGTTAAAGGTGCCAGTTCCCCAAACTGTCATTATTCAAGTTGCATAAATTAAGCCGTCAGTGCACAGTCAAAGGAAGCTTTTTATAGGGAAATAATTTTACAAAACCCAAGCCATTTCATAGAATATTGAACTGGCAAAAAGTGTTGCATAAAATTAAATAACTTGCACATATGTTTCTTGAATGAAAAATAAACATACACCTGGTCTAACGGTTATTTTCTGTCTCTAGGAAGCAGCAAGACTGGACTGTTTAAGCTCTCACAAACACCTCTTATGACAGTGACATGTGCCATACCCTGTGTCCAAGGAGGAGAAAAGGTTAGTTTAAATGAATAGCCATGGCATTTGGGCTTCCACAAAGTACCGTGCGCCTGGTTTATGCTGGACAGTGAACTCTTCATTGTTGGGGAGCCCACGCGCAGGCTGACAGTGGGCTGTACAGCCGAAACCCCTTCAGGAAATATGATCGGTCTAATTTTAACTACATGGACAGCATTTGATATGGAAACAGGTGGTGTCATACAAATCTGCGGGCCTGTCAAGCAACCCGAGTGCATCACTAAAGCAAATATGTTCATTTCCACCCAAAGGCAATCTAGAAAGCCAGGCCTGATTTTAGCTTGCACTTGGCTCAATATAAATCAGTGCTGTAGCTTTGTAACCATAGATGTGCAGTGCCCAAACTCTTAGATTTTAATGCCATTTCATTAGAAAAGTGAGGCATGACTTATTTTTCTTGTCCTGTACTGCATTTCACACTAGTACATACATACCTGTTTCTGTTTTCAACTGGTAGAAAGATCATACTCTCTCTGTTCCCCTCTTGTGAAAAGGTTTTCTACAATGAAAAGCCTTATCTAATGAAAGCCATCAGTGGTCTGAGCCTAAGCTACTGGTGGTCTCTTGATCTACTATATGTCATGCTAATTGCTCAAGAGTATATCTAGGCAGTGATCTCAGTGGGTGCTTGGATTGCCATCTTTTTTTGGCAGCTGAGACACAAACTTCCTAGGTGGAAAAACCCTAAAAATACAGCAGGGCTTGAATTTTCTGTCTGCTAGAGACTAACAGAGATAGCATGTCTGCAAAACTCCAGCTCAAGTGTCTCATAAGCAAACTATATTGCTTAATTACTGGAAAGTCTCAGGAAAACAAAAATGCCTAATCTAGTGCATACCCAGCTGTTCTAGAAACGCTTCACCTGCCAGTGTTCAGCACCGAACATGGCAGTGTCTGGGTGACTGCGAACTGCAGCTAGTGCTGCAACCGGAGCCTGCAGCAGCCCTGGCAGGCAGCAAGGGGTTGTCCCATCAGCCATAGCCTTTGGAAATTAGGAAATGATAATATGAAGGCATGTGTGCAGTGCAGGGCACAGGAGAGCCAGGCCTTTGTCTCTGCCTGCCCTTCCTGCCGAAAAAATGTTTGCTTCTGTTTAGAGAGCTGGTCAGTAAATGCATGTAAAATGTTATAGGTTAAATAAGCAACAGAAGTAGAGGCGAGTTACAGTTCTTGTTAACAGTATTTGTGGTAAGCGGACAAAGTTCATCCCTCAGGCAGTGAAGATGCACCACTGAATTTTCTTGCTACCTTTTGCAACAACAGCTAGGAATTTCTCTAGGAGATAACACAGTGTTAACGGACAAAGCTCTTGAATATGCCAAATCTATTAATTAATACAACTGAAAAGCAAAATATGAAAAGGAAGAGTTGATATCCAGGCAACAGAGGGCATAAAGTTCCTTTCAAGAGGCAGGTCCTGCCCTCAGGTTCGCCTCACTCCCTGGTCGGCCAAGGAAATGCTTGATCCTCAACTGTTTTGTCATTTGGAGCTGGGAGGCCACAAAGTCCCATCCACACCTGGCCCTTGTTTTCACTACACTCTGGATTAGGCCTACAGATAATGTGCAAGGTGTTTATTGTGCCATAGGGCCAGGGCTGTGGGTCCTGCGCTGCTGGGATAGGAGAAGAGGTTACTGCCCCAGCTCTGCCCATTCCTTGAGGCTACCCTCTGCTGCTGCCCTGTTGCAGGGGACACAAACAGGGTGTCCTGCCTCCTTGGCTGCTGCAGAGGAATATCCAGGGAATGTGTTTCTGTGGCACATGATGGTAGCTTTGAGTTAGTTTGCTGGACAGTGTACTTTTGTGGCTGCAAATGATGTGCTGTTAGAGAATCAGAGCAGTCTCTGCTGCTGAAAGGTGGAGCAGCGCGAAAGACTAAATCCAAATCCCACGCCTGTGGTTCTGGTTACCTCCATTATATACAGTTCCCAGTGCTATGAAAAGACTCAATGAGAAGATGCATTATATCTTCTGGCCAGTTTCTTCCCTGTAGCATCTCTATCCCTTCTCTTTTCTTTTTAACCTGCCTCTGAGCCATGTTTTGGAGGAGGCTGTGGAGCCCAGCTGATGCTCTGCTGCACAACTGAGCCTGCATCTCAGCTGAGTGTCTTGTGGACCATTTGCCTCTTCTCTCAGTCCAAGACACCAAATGAAGTATTGATGGATTGGCTGCTTGCAAAGTACCTCATTAATGAAGTGAGATGTTCAAGAGGGCAGAGCTCAGCATGGTTTCCCCCCTTGCACATGTGCTGTGAAGCCAGCATGCCCTCTGGTTGGCAGTGGAGTCCTCTCTTGCTTTGGAAACCAAAGTCTTCCTGGGTTTCCTGGGTGCGAGGGTAAAGAGATGCTCATGCAGGCAGGAGGACTGAGCCAAGCATACTGTGGGGTTGGAGCTCCTGGTTTGCCGGGATGCTCGAATAACCACCCTTAATGAGTCTACAGGTAAGAGCAGAGCTCAGTGTGCCAGAAAGGGGAATGCTGCCACCTGAAATCAAAAATCATTTCCATGCCTCTCCTCCCCACCCCCTGAAAAGCTGTCATGTAACCTAAGAACATGATTAGTATGCTAGAAATTAAAGTGTTACTCACCTCTCTAAGCCATCAGTTTGGTTTTGGGGCTCTTGCTGCCAGCAGCTTGAGAAAGCGCTGAGACTTGAAGTGGAAAGTCTCCTCTCCACCAACTCCCCTCCGAGGACTGAAGGCTGTCTGGGGTGGTGGGTTACATTTCTAATGTTCAGATCCCTGCTTGTGAGTGATGGCATGGCGGGAATGTCAGCTGTATGGGAATAAACTGCAGCAATTTATTCTCTCCAGCCTGTTTGAAAGTCAACAGAGCAGCACCATAAGCTGGAACAAAACAGGTCCACTGTTGTGAGATACAACAGTGGCCAGATCTGTAGCTGCTTATTATTTATCATGCTAGTAGTCCTGACTGCTGGAAAGATGCCAGCTCAGGTCAATTGTGACTCTCAGCATTGAAAGAGAGCCAAGAAAGAGAAGTGTAGCAAAACTTCATTAGAAGCAGGACTCTTATACAGATCTGGAATGTAAAGAATTTCCTATTCACTTGGGATATAAAGAAAACCTGAGCTTCTCCTCTCTCCCCAAATGCTGAGGAATGCAGGGGGATAGCTTGGGTTCGGTGGAGCCAGCGTATGTCTTGCTGACTTGAACAGTTTCACATTAGCATCCTCCAGACTTGGTAGAAGAGCTGTGTAAAGATTGTGGGAGCCGAAGTAATGTCCTGATGATGGCAGAAGCACAGTGCCATTATGTGCTTGAATTTCAAGCAAGGTGCATTATTCAGTGATGTACCATGTAGGGGAGAAGCTGAAGCGAGGGCATTTTTGAAGTGCAGGGTTGTGTCTGTGCCCAGTGTCAGTGCAGCAAGTGCCTGTGCTCCAAAACGCTAGTTACCAGCTCATTTGGAGGGATTGCTTTGTGTAGATGCATAAAGGGTAGAAAGAGAGATCCCCAAGCAAAGCTGTCCATCGCTCTGAAAGTGTCTACGCACAGACTGAATCTCATCTTCTACCATAGCAGTGCACTTGCACAGCTGAAGGTTGAAGGGGTGTTAGACTGTTCGGTCTTGGCATTGTCAGCCTTCAGTTTTGTGACCATGAAAATAACCCAGCTGCTTTGCAAAGCCCTGCCCAGCAGTCTAAGGTATGCTGAATTAGTTACCTTTTGTGGGATTCTGGAGGTCTCGCCCAGATTCCCAGTTTGAAAATATGACTTGCAGTTGGGTTTCCTGCAAGCACAATCTCCTAAATTTTTCCAGTTACCTGCCTGCTTCATTCATGCTGAGTCCCAGGAGCTGTGTGAAAGGATATACATTACTTTTGCCTAAAGCATCTCTCCTGGCACTGTTATTAATGGCTGTATAATTTTTTTGTGTCACTGCAAATTGTATCAAGGCCATCTGGGCCCAAGGATGGGTGGATCCTGCCTCCAGCATGGACTGTGGGGTAGGGATGCTCTGGGAGCTGCACCTGCTTGCACCAGCTTCCTTTGGCTGTCGTTTGCCTCTCCGGTTCTCATCTGTGCTTGAAGACCTCTGAGGAAGGGGTCTTGAACTCCAGGAGCACTGCTTTCCCCTCCTGTGGACACAAAACTCTGCTGCAAGTCAATGGGATTTACTTGGATCCTCTAGCTAGACAACCTAGCCCAAGGAATTTAAACTATTACTCATCTCTTGATGGCGTAATTATCAGATGAACTTTTGACGCTGGCTTGAATGCAGGGGTGGTGGGAAGAGACTGGCTATTCCAGCCATCTTAAACCCTTCCCAAAATGGAAAAGCAGCTGGCGCAAAGGCCACAAATGCTGGGGCTCTTCTTCCTGAAGTGCTTTGTCAGGGGCCTCTGAAGTGACATTTCAATTTATACCACATCAAACTCTGAGACAGATGAGCAGTGATTTTTCCTTTTTTTAATTTTTATTTTTCCAAAAGGGATTTCTGAATGGAGGAATGTAGGTAACAAATGGTCTTGGCATGAAAATGAATGGACCTGCTCTGTGGAGAAACTAGGTCTCTTCACTGGCAAATTGGTGTTTAGGGTAGTTTTGACAGTAAGAATTGAATTAATTCTTACGGTTGGATTCAGAGTTCAGACAGAAACTTCTCACTTCTGCAAGGAAATCCAGCACATCTTCCCACTCTTGCGTGAAGAAGCCGAGCATAAGCTGGCATTCGTGTCACAAGGGAGCTTGGGATAGGGAGGGATCTTGGCAGTGTTATGAATTTCGGGAGAGAGAGGAGCTCCAGGTAGCCTGGCAGGCCCCAGCTGGTCTTTCCCAAAGAGTGATTTACCTCTGTCAGTCAGAGGCTGGTTGAGGCTAGCTGCTGGAAGGGAGGATGCTGAGCAGACAGGTTTGCAAGGACAGTCTTCTGCATCTGCCCGCAGAGCGTGTTTGAAGGTGGTGGTGCCCATTGCTGGTAATAGTCAGGGGTCTTCCTGCAAGAGATCTTCAGCGAAGTGCAAGGAACGCGATTGCAAGTTAAAAGTAATCATCTGCGAACAGAGAAGGAGAGACTTGGGGAGGTTTAAGTCACAGAGAGATGTCATTGCCCGAAGGTGTCACAGCCTGCCTGTGGTCCAAAGGCAGTGGAGGGGCTGCGAGTGTGTGTGCTGGGAGGGTCCCCAAGCCCTCCCTCCTCTCCTCTTACCACTGCGGTCTCCAAGTGGGTGGTGAACGCTGATAGACTCAGCCAAGTTTGGCTGATTACGCATAGTCAAACCTGTCTGAAACTGGACTCACTAGTAGACTCAGCCAAGTCTGACTGATTAAACTTAACCAAGCCTGTCTGAGACCGGTAATTGTTGGGCTGCCTCCATCTTTGATAGTACACTGCTCCAAATGCAAGTTTGGATTGGTATGGTTCCTCTGGCTTCAGAGGAGCGACGCAGGTTTATGGGAGGGCTGCGTTTGGACAACAGGACATATTTGACCTTTCTCCTGCCATTGCTAGTTGTTCCACTGAAGATTTGATGTTCTCACTGAGCCAGACAGATCAGTGGTTTTAGCCTAGATGCTTATCATGGGTATCTTGGTGTAAATTCAGATTATCTCTGATGATGTTAGGCAAATACTCTTCTAAATTACGCTGGCACATATTTGTAGACTTCAAGGGGATTGAGCAAGTGTGTGGAAAAGGATTGCAGATGAGCGTGAGTAATTTGGAACTCTGTTATTACGTAACAGAAGTGGCATTGCTGGCAGATGTACTCAATCATCTGTGGGTATTAACTTCTGAAAGAAACTTAGCAGAGGTGCCTGCTTGCTCTCCACATGCTGAATCCCAGGAACAGCATTTTAATGGGGAGACTGACTAGCCTCAAATTCACTCACAGTGTTGCAATAGGGACGTTACTATATGATGCCTCGAGGCATCCACTTATTGGATGATCTTACAGCTATGCTTTCTGGCAGCATTCCCTTGGGTTTAACTTCAGACATTTTGACATATCTAATATATTTTCCACTGTAACTTAAACCTGTGCCAGTCTGGGCTATACAGACTTATCTATAGGCAATTTGAGGAGTGGTGAACATTGCTGGATGTTTACCAGTCCTGGGTAGGACACTTACCCTGATATCTATAGAGACAGTGTACTGATGTGCCCCCAAGTTGGGTCCTAACAAACCTTTGCAGGCTGCATTATGGTACAGCTCCAGAAAATATGTCAAAATTTTATGTGAGTTTCCTCCATGGATGTAGGTCTAATTTTTTTCAGGCTAGAGCTGCGATATTTCCAGGGAGGGATGTTTTATCCTGGCTTTTCCCTAAGCAACTGACTTGCTAAAGCAGAAAAGATTGCATTCATCGTAAGCTCTCATTCCACTTCCCATCACGACAGTGGTTCTTACAATTGGCTTTTCCCTTTGGTGTTTAGGAGACAGAGTCAATTTTTTAAGGTAGAGAAAATGGCTAAAAGCAGAGACTTTTCCTTTTGGCGTGCCTCAGCCAGAGATGGTCAGAACAAATGCAGCATGTGGATTGCCTGCACTTTGCTCCCGCTGCCCAGGCTTTCTGTTTTTAGCTCTGGCAGAAGCTCCCTCTGCATATTCAGAATGCCATCCCAACAGCTGCAGCTCTCTTGATGGCCACACAAGCACCTCTGGCCCTCGAGTTTGCAGGTTTCAATGCCCATAAGCAAGGACATTTAAAAATTACATTGCCTGTGCTCTGCCAGAAATATTCTATCTGCCTTCTCTGTATGGCACGGCACCTTTTATCAGCATTTAGTGACTGGTATGGGTAGGAAGAGGCACGGTATCTGGTGTGAAACCTGTTTTCTGGCTGGACAGCAGGCTTAAGTGCTTAAGGCAGAGCACAATTGTCAGTATAAATAACTCTCCGGAAGGGCAGTGGAAATGATTCTCATACAAAGCAGGTGAATTGGGCCGCAGCAAAATAATATCCTCCCTTGTCAAAGTCAAACCAGTATCTTGGGAGCTGCCGCCTCTGTGTCAGGTCTGGACGCAAACCGAGCATCTTGAAAAGGCAGTTGGGCAAGTGGTTGTGTGTGCAGTCCCTCAGGTCACTGGCTGCGATGGTCTCGGGTCCCTGTCCCCACGCCGAGCAGATGTGTCCCAGCGCTCAGCCTTGCTGCTGGGCCAGCCGCATTGTCACAGGGCAGCACCTTCCCTGCCAGGACAGCCGGGACCTGCTTCCCCGGGGATTTGTCACCTCCTGCCCTGCTGAGGGGGTCCTGAAAGTGGGGGTGGCTCGGCTGGAGGATGCGAGGAGGAGGGTGGCTGAGGAAGGCTCCAGGGGCCGCGGTGTGGGAAGGTGGGTCTCAACAGTGGGAAGGGTGGGGGGTTGTGAGCCTCTGGTGGTGCCTTTGGTGGAGGAGCTGGGTGAGAGCAGGCTGGGTTTCTGTCTGGGTTTGATATACGGAGCTGGTTTTGCATGTCCTAAATAGTAAAGAAGTTTTTAGGAAAAGTGCTTGGTGCCGTTCTCCTCGGGACTGCTGGGTTTATGAGCTCCAGGAGTCATGCTCCTGGAGGAGAAGCTAAAAGTAACTAACTAAGCTAAAAGCTAAAAGCACTTTCAACCCTAAAAGTAAGTGGCTATCTCTGGTTTTATCCTGCTCTTTGCTTCTAGAAGGGCATTGTGTCTAATTTCATGCGGCATTAAGGATTGTGTCAGCAAGGATTTGCTTGTGATATTTCCCATGTCAATAAATCTTGTCTAAAACCCCGTTTATCCCTAAGCTGCCACAGGAGACCCTCAGGCATCTGAAGGATTTTCATTTATGCCAGATATTAATTTATCGAGTAATTTTCTTTTGTTATGCTATTACTTGATTTGCCTGTGCTTGCCTGCCAGTACCCAGCAAACGGCAGATGGCACCAGCACTCTGTGCCTGTTCAGGCAAAATACAAATAACTTCAGCAGAACATCTTACAACGTGTAACTGAGCAGGTGAAATATCACTGAGCATTTAAGCTGTAAAATTAAGGCCATAGCAGAGGTGGTTTTTTGTTATTATTTTTTTATAGAAGCAACTTCATAGGCAGCTGGTGGCTGTAATTCCTCCTGTAATTCTCCTTCCCATCTTGGCTGCCTTGCTGCAGTGCTTTGTAGCCAAACAAACAAACAAACAAAAGATCTGATTTCTGCTTTGTGGCATAGAGCTCCTTATCGCCCAGGTGGGCACAGACCAGCCGCCCTCAGGGGCTGGCACAGGCAGCAGCTTGGTGAAATCGCGGGAAGGGATGAGCTGCTTTGTCCAGCTCCCCTGGCCGGGACCACGTATGGGTGTGTGACAGCAATGGCCAGCAATTTTAGTCCCTATTTTAAACCTGGCCTAGCAGCCTGTCTTTCTGTGTGACTTGGTTTTGACTGTGGCTGCAGCCCCAACCTTTACATCGTTACAACCCTGTGTTCAACAGACACCTTATTCTCCCCTGCTGTAAATGAGGTTGCTTCTTAACTATTTGTATGGCTTGGAGGTGGTAGGAGCATAGAAAAAGCTTGTCAGGCTTTGGATGTTAGAAAGATGTAAGCTGTGATTACATGAACAAGCAGAAGAAATTGTAAACACCTCACAAAGTTATAATCACCATGGAGTGCCTTTAGTTTTCTTGCAACTCAAACTGTATAGATGGTCGCTTGTGTCCATCCTGTATTTTAGGAGGATTCCTGTCCCTGCTTATTTCCTCTCTGTAAATGAGCATCAAACTCTGCTGCACAAAGTCTATTAGTTTACTCTAACATCACTGATTTGCTCTGTTTATGTTTTCCATGTGTTGTAGAAAATAACTACCACACACAAAAATGTTACACTTCTCTTTAAAATATGTTGCCATTATTATTTTTTTAATTTCATGTGTAAAATTAAAATGGGCAAAAGTAAAATGAGCAAAAAAATTAGGCTCTTTTAGAGGTTTCTCATTTGGCAAAGATATGAGCTGTGGCTTGGAGATATCCTTTGTGTGAGTGCCACTAGCAAATACTGTGGTTATTTTCAGAGAACATATTTCCTGTCAATCTTTGATAAGGCTCTATTCTAGCAGGATTTGATATAATGTTATTTTTTGCTGCACATACTAATATGCATCCTACTAACACTATCACAACTCAATAGGATCTCGGTATTGAGAGTCTCACTTAATTCTGTTGAAGATGAGAGAAAAATCCTTCACTGATATAAACATGCATCGCATTTAGCTCCAAGTCACCAGGTGGGATAGACTAATAGTAGTATGTGTACAAGAAAAATAAGAATATGAGTTCTGGTGTATTAATTTATGAGTATTCAAGTAAGGAATTAGGCAGTTTTTATTTTGCATAGAGCAGCTACATGAAGTAAGTCTGTATCTGGAGACAGAGGGTCTGGATCCCGCAACACTGGTGTAAATAACTGTAATGAGTGGTTCTGTGCAGACCGGTCCTCAGTCCATACGTGAAGCAGGAGAGACAGAGGCCTTTTGATCCATTAGTGCACAGCTGGTCAGCTTGCTCCTCCACTGACACCAGTTTGGGGTGGAGAAGCACTCCAAAAACCGCAGTTTGCACTCGGCAAGTTGCTGCCTGTTGCTGTGGGCTGAAAATAGCCAGTTTTCCGTCTGCTGGATGTCCGTTACTGCCTCGCCATCCTGCCTCACTTGCATCGTTCAGCGTGCCGAGGAGAAGGAAAGGGAGAGGTTTGGGATGACGCTGTTCCCTGCTCCAGCCCACCCGGGCAGGAAGGAGAATAGGGACCCTTTTCTCACTGGCTTATGCTCATGTATGATGTGCAGCAATGCTAGCGTACTCTGGGATAGGTTTGTACTGGCCGATGCGGCGTGATGTAGAACTACCCACCCAGTAAAAGCCCACCTGGGACAGACCAGCGTTGCTTTCTGTGCAAACCCAGCTGGGAGGACAGTGAGCTGGTAGGACATTACTGATTTTGGTTCCCACCCTGACCTTCTAAAGCTCATTGTGTGTGCTTGCACACTGCTTTCTGCCTGCCAGGGCGAGACATTTGAAAAAGGAAAAAAATCTTCCGAGTTTTTACTCCTTTTACACTAGTTTCTTTTCTGAGGCTATTTTTCAGGTCCTGCTGCATACCTGCTACAGTAAGGGTTTGAATGTGCTGATTATTTTAGCATCCTTTGTCTTGCTAAGTAGAGAGCTCTAAGATGGCTGTGCTGAGGAAGGGCAAGTGCTTCAGCATAATGTGGACACTTATAGCTTCGTTTGGGTAATCATTTCCTTTGAATCGCTTACTGAGGAAGGGTTCTTGAAAAAACAGTGCTACTGCTTGTATAAACCTCTGCTTCAAGAGCTAATGAAAATTTAAATCCTTACAGTGATGGTGCATGCCATTTCCATTAAAATTATTGGCAGTAGCTCTGCAATCTGGGGATCTCGGCAGGGACACCAAGTGTTGCATTCCAACACTTGGTGTCCCTGCCGAGAGTGTTGGGCTGCCCCATGCTAAGAAGTCCTCAGTTCTTCGCCCAAGAAGCATCAGCGCTGGCATTTCTCCACTGTGGAGCCTAGACATGAAATGAGACATTCAGGAGGTACAGCAAGGGAAGGGAGTTGAAAACAAAGTCAGGAGATGGAAGATAGAAAGAAAGGATGGAAGAAATCGCATTCATTAATTGGGGTGATGTTGGATTGCTCTTCTTCACTTGTCTCTTGGTTACAGGAGAGTGCAAAAGCTCTGAGCCGAGCTCTTGGTTGCTATTTAACAAGCATATCTGTATGCACATATGTGTTACCTTGGGCAAGCTTATGGAACTATTAGTAAAAGCTTTTAAGTTGTCAGGTCAAATCTGCCCAAGCTAGGAGTGAGCAAAGTTGCTGGGGCATGTGGCCTGGCTTCGTAGCCAGTCATTGCCTCTCCGTGAGCATCTTTGTCGAAGAAATGGAGACCATCAAAGTTTCTGCTTGGTGTCTTTCCACGCATCTCTCATTCTGATCTTGTGTTTGTGACCTTCCCCATGGCTTTGCTCCCGAGCTATGTAAGTACCTGAGACGCAGATGCTGTGGGCTCTGCTGCCTTGCGAGGAGGGAGGGCTCGCTCCTCCCGTGGGCTGCGGGCACTGTCCTGGATCCAAGAGGGACAGCTCTGCTCTGAGCATGTGGGGGAAGGAGAGCGTTTGCAGCAGCACACAGGAAAGAAGATTGATCTTCTGAGGGATTTGAATACCCAAGTCCATTAGAGTTCCTGGGAAGTATCAGCTCAGATTCATGCTGGCATACTTTGGAAATGTTTTAAAATTAAGTACCAAAAATCAATGCATTGCAAGACTCCCAGCATGTAATTCTGAACCCATTAGGAGATTTGTGCTAATTTTGAAAATAATCTTTCTATTTTAAAAATTACTTCGAATGTATTTTGAACTTGTATATCTGGCAGAATGAGAACAATTAAATCAAAGGAGAGATTACATTGTGTTACTTTAATTGTGATGGATTGAATCATTTGCTGAAGGAAAATATCTACAAAGCATATCTAAGTGCAGAAGCAAAAATGAAAATTGGTCTCAGCTGTTCCACTCCCTATGATAAATGTATATTTATGTAATGCATTCCTTCTCATATCTTGATAACACTATGGGCCCACAGTGCATGAATTAATACCACTGAGAACAGCAGTGAGATTATCTCTGAGCCTGTGTAAGCATGAGGAATCTACCTTTACTCTCAGGTCCCATATGTATTCATTTAGACTTTTATGATTTTAAAGCTGCATAAGGGAGAGGAGAAACAACCCTGGCTGGATGCATTGCTTCAATGTCTAGTGTAATTCAGGGTCCAGAAAATTATCACATGGCTATTGCCAGTGCTTGCTTCCACCGTCAGTGCCACGGGCCAGAAACTGGAGGTTGGGACATATGGGATTTTATGACAGCCCTAAATTAGGCAGTGGATTTCTCTTCAAAAGAGCAATTCTTAGGAAGCAGCTTTAGGTGGCTTTCCAGCTGCTCTGCACTGGAGCAAAACTTCTCTTGGGAGCGAAATTTTTGTCTAAAAGAGCTGCCTGTGCAGGCAGTTTGGAGAGGAAAAACAAACCTGCCATTGAGACTGGAAATAATTCGCTGATCACTATGAGACTGGCTCATCCTGGAGGACTGGGAAGATGATCGAGGAGCCCCAGATCTTGAGTGGGGACAAACCCATATAGTCATATTCTGTCCTGGTCCCACTGACCTGTTCTAATCACTGCAGGACTGGATGAAAAGCAGTGCAATGGAAAGGCTGGGTTTGCAGATACAGCATGAAATGTCTTGCCGAAGAATAGTTTATATGGATCTGTGTGATGTATAGACAGTGCTTTAATCCATGCTTCTCCTATCACCAACAGTTAATTATAATCGTCAACTGCAGGTTCAGTAACAGTGTCCTGCACAACTGCACTAATTGTAAATGATGGCATTTCACTAGAGGAAAAATCACTCTGTTTGCAGGAACACTGTGAAGCTCCAGTTGTTGGTGTAAGTGATGTTATCCCGTGGTGTTCTGTAATGAGAGCGCGGTGGGTGAAAGTGGGAGGGCTGTAACAACTCGTGTGACAACTCTGCCCTTAATTCAGAGTCCTCTGCCTTCCTGGGGCATTAATGCTGCATCTTGGAAGCTGTAAGATATTGAAGGAATGGAATCTAAAACCTGCCATAAACTCTGTCTCTGAGTTAAGCAAGACTAAGGTTGCTTTGGTGAGAATGAATGAGAATGAAGTAAAAGCATCAGCTCCCCTTCTCCCCTCCCTCCAGCTGCTGGGAACCAAAGTATTCACAGTCTAAATGTATTTCCTTGATTGTGGAAAACGTCTCTCTCCCATATGAGTTAGGGATGTTTTAATTCCCCTGGGAGCCTGTGAAAGCCTTTGCTGCAGTGTGGGCAGGGCTTTTGCTGGCCCACTGTCCAGTTGGGACTTTCCCATCAGTCTTCGGAGTCCAAAGTCACATCTAGCAGCGTGTCAGGACCGATGTTTCAGTGGAGAGGTGCCGGCGAGGCGTTGCAGGGCAGGGAGGGTGAGCCGGGCTGTGCTGTGTGAAGGAGAAGCCATGGAGCATGCAGAATGCCACCTCCCGGGGGCGAGAGCCCGACCGATCTCTCCTTGTCTGCAATTTCCACTTGGCGCTACAACACACAGCTTGAGAGTCTCTCACTCCCCAACGTAGCTGCTTTGCACGCCGCTGTGTTTAGCTGCACATGTGCATTTCTCACCTACTCTGACAAATGTTAACTTGCTGCCATCCAAGGGATTTTGGGCTGGTGTTTGGGGATGTCAGGGAAACTCATGTTTGGGAGAAGGAAAATCCCCTGTTGTTTTCTCTTCAAGTTGTAGGCAGCAAAGCTCATCCAGCCTGTTCTCTTGGATATGGCTGCTAAAAAGGAGCACATGGGGAAAAAATACATCTTCTGTCACCAGATTATGTGGGGCCAGGGAGGTGAATATGTGCTAATCATTTCTGGGAGCAAAGAAATTTTCCCCATCTAGTCTATTGCTCAGAAAGGTATTAAGTCACTGGTGAAACTTATATGACTTTCACTTTCAGAAAATCAGATGAGTGGTAGACAAGTGACGATTCTATTAAAGCTGTCCTTTTTGGAATTTTAAACTAAATCTCGTTAGGGATCTATACCACAGGTTCTCTCCCTGTAATTTTTGTGGCTTGACTTTACCTGGAAGTGTATTGTGTGAGTGCTGAGCACCCAGCGCTCCTGCTCCCAGCAGTACAGTCAGCTGCAAGTTCTCAATACCTCGAGGGACTAGCAGGTCTGGAGAGAAGCACAGCAAACATAAAGGCTGTCTGATGCCACCATGCTTATTGTTAGCTCCCTTCAGGGTATATCATCTATCTCTAAGCTATTCCAATTCCTATTTCAGCCCCGAAGTTGCTGGCAGCTGCTCTGCTCTGTCATTAGAGCTTCTAACTTGAGCATGGGAGCAACAGTGCTACGTGCTGCTGGAGGTGGTGAATGGCTTGTGTGAAGCTGAATGGCATTTTGTCCAGCAAATGGTGTTTTGTTGTGAAAGAATCATACGTGCAAAGGTACAGCTACAGCTTTTACTTCTACTTAAAGCTGCACATGGAACCTATGGAGCTCTTGGGACCATGGAAACAAAGCTGCAATATGGGTTTTTAAATCCATGTGCTGTGGTAATAAAGCCATTAATATTTGAGGCTAGTCTTGGCTGTTAACTGTCCCTCTCTGATCCTTTCTTGGTTAATGAAAATAGCTGTTGGATAAAAACGCAAAGATTTTGAGTTGTGAAAATGTGTGTTTGCACCACTAATCACTTGAAAAATCAATCTCCAGAACTTCATTTGTTAGGAGCTGCTGATTAGCAGCTCTCTATGCTTTTTCCTTTTTAATAAAACCCCTGAGTCGAACAACAGAAGGACTATAATTAAGGAGCAGTTTTTTTTCTTTCCCTGTGACATTCTGGCAAATGTTAGCCAGTGGGTAGCCTGGCATAAACAGGACAGAAATGCCTTTGCACTGTTTGTGTAAGCCCAGGCTTCACCTGTGCAGAAGGGAGATGGGGGCTTTGCTCCTCTCTGCACTAGGACTGACGAACACGGAGTCTCATTGCGGTTGTGCTGGATTCGGCAGTGCTCTCTGTCTCTTGCTCAGCTGTCCTGGTGGGGATGCTCTTCCTTTGCCAGTTAGCAGACTGTACCTTGAGGGTGACAAAGGGAGCCACAGCAGACCCAGACTCTTAAGTTTCCCTGTGTATCTTTCTCAATGGCCCCAAGTTAGATGATGATGAAGACGACCCAAAGATCTTTTGACCTAGCAAAAGATAACTCAAAGGTTAATATTCTATGCTCCTGTATTTTACCCTGGAGAGCGATGGCTTGAATGGGAAAGAATAATTCTGGAGGCTAGAGAGATGCATGAAAATCGTAAAGATTCATGCTTCTCTTAAATGACTTCCCTGTTCAAAGGTATATAATACAATTTGACTAGCAAGGCCATGGGTAAAAAGGGGGCTCAGTGAACAAAGTCGAGGGCTTTGTTTTTTTTCTGACAGATACCTTCTGGTTTCTAAATGGCCACCTATCAACCATCTGGCATTGAGAAGGTTTTTAGTATGAAAAATTAATTAGATACAATCTAAGCATAATACTGCCTTGATTTTCTGCAACGCAAAAAATAGTTTGTACCCATAACACACTAGCAGGAAATATGCCAATAAAATAACCACTCCTCTTAAACTTTGTGTTGATTTGGTTCTTTTTCAAAAAAGTGAACAATTCTCCTAGCTAAAGGTGTGCCTTGTGCAGGTAGTTGCTGTGTTATCTAAGTTGCCCAACCCAGCCTGTACTTCAGGTGTGACCAATACAACCTGCTGCCATGGCCAAACACTAATGGCTAGTAATGGCGGATTGTGTGATAATAGTTTTATGATGTGGACAAATAATTATTAGAGACTGAAGCAACTCCATCTAACCTTGTGACTTGTGACCAAGTTGGAACTTTAACTCTGCTCTCCAGAGAGTAAAAAAACAAAATGTCAATACAATAGAAGAGTGAGATTGGGAAAGAATTTTGGTTATTTTTCTTCCTTCTTTTCAAAACTGAGCAAAGAAAAAATCTGATTGTTTCATAAATTCAGGCTTTGCGTATTTACGTGGAGGCCACCAGGAGAAAAATATGTGGATATTGCAGATTTACTAGCAGAATGGCAAGCATGATGGTGGAACTCAGCAGGCTGCTCAGGCAGTTCATGCACGAAGCTCAGCAGGTTTTGATTCTCTTAGGGTTTTGTCTAAATGCAGCTGTACGAATTCATTGATAAAACAATGTCTGAACGCTTTCACTATATTTTATAGTAGTGTCGGTGTAAAGTGTTGTAGATTGGCAAAGTGGGAGGTCTGAGTTGCTTGGGAAGAAGAGTTGACAGAGTGCTCGTGCAGGAAGCATTGCAGGTGCTCCCAGTAACGTGCAGAAGGGGATTGCTGGTTCTCCCACGCTGCCCAAACAAGCATGTGCTGCTAGGAATCAAAGCAGAGTAAGTAGACGTGGCCAGGGATCTAGAGCTGAGTTTGTCCTGACCTTTCATTACACTTAAAATGAAGCAGTTGACCTGCAAATGTCTCTCTTTGTGACATCCAACAACTTCATGTTTTGGAAGTATTTGAGGAGCAAAATACTTGCCTAGGAAAAGTTGTCTTATTGCGTTGGAAGTACACTGATTTCCCTATGAAGGTTCAAGACTTAGTTTTTAACAAGGGTATCGCTGTACCTGTATCTTCTGATTGTTTTGGGAGTAATGTATTTTTGTTGGTTTTTTACTTTTCTTCTCCGGAGGATCTTAAGATGTTCAACTAGACATGTAAGTAGACTGTGTAATGAAGCATGACAAACCGCTTTAGTCTGACTCTGTGCTCTATAATATCAGATCAATCAGCCACCTGGCTTGGGAAACCGGAATAATCTCAATTACCAAAGTGTATGTATCCCTTTGGGAACTGCAGTTAGCTGCTGAGCTTTCTGAACCTTCCCTTTCTGATGCAGAACATATCTGGATAGTGCCCCGCTTCACTCGCGTGTCCTTCACTGCAGCTTGCTGACAAGTCCCGACACAAGACAGACACCAATCAATAGCATATTTTTAAATGTTAGTGAGATGGAATTTCGGGGAGCCTTCATGTTAATATCATTTGTCACTTATGTGGAGTAAACAGGAGACAAGGAAAAGCAGGCTTGAATTTGGCTCCAAGAGAACGATATGAAGGCAGGCTCTGCGTCTGTCTTACTGTCTGAGTTCATTACTGAGTTCATTACGTCCCCTGCGGGAGGATGCGGTCGTGGTGGGTGCATCAGCTGGGGTATCGCTGTTCCTGGGACTACTTCCTTTTGTATGTTTGACAAATCCTTATTTCTGGAGTCCTTAGCATGCCAGAAATATCGGCTATTACACTGTGAAGTTCTTCATAAAGTACAATTGAAAGGTTGAGTGTCTTCTGTGCAAGTTGTTTCTAATCTGCCCAAACTATAAACTCCAGCTGAATTACCTCCATCAGAAGAGAGCTGGAGTGGAAATGCAGCGCCTTTTTCGTTCTAGTTTCAAGTCACTCTTTACTAAGTCTCGCTCTTGGTGGTTGTTGTGTCCCAAAGTTGACAGCATTTGTTCTCATCCTTTCCGATAAGGTTAAAAACTACCATCCTGACAGAGCACGTGACATTGCAGCAACCTCCGTTTTGTGCCTTTCAGAAGGGCTGCCCTTAATATGAGACAACAAGCTTTGATTGTGTTGGGTAGGCTCAGTAAGGAATTAGTGACTTGACCCAACTAGCCTCAGAGACTTTCTGAACTGTCGGTTGTGTCCAAGAAGGAGCTGCAGGCTTTTCTAGCAGATGTTACTGCATCTGAGCTGGAGAAAGGTTGGTAATTCCAGAAAGACTCTTTCTCATCCAGCAGTGTCAGATACTGCTTCTTCCTGCTATCTTGCCTTGTTTTTCTGTAGGCTGTTTCAGAGTTTCCACCCTACTTCGCCTTTTACTGAAAAGAGGAGCAAATCACATGCTAATGCCTGGCCAGTTTGCATCACTACACAGCAGGAAGATTTGCTTTGTAAGGACTAATGGGCAAAAAAGTAAATATATCCAAGGAGGGCTGTCCAAAGGACATTAATTTATGCCTTGCGCAAGTTCCAGACCTTGTGAGATTGCTTCCACAGACCACGTGAATATAGAGTAGTTTCTTTACGTTGCTTTTCAGTCTGAAGAACCAAGACTTGTCTGGGATTATAGCCCTTTGGGGTTTTGGTGGTGTTTTTTGTTTTTTTTTTGATGTTGATCCCTTCCTTTCCTCACTCTTTTGCTGCTTGTCAGCATCCAAGTGTGCAAGTAGATCTGTGAAGATCAGAGGCAGTAGCTGAAAATTGATTTTGGAAATCTCACTCCTCTTCCTGGAACACATTAGCTGCAACTGTGGTGTTCTCAAGTGTTAGAAAGTGTGTGCTCCTTCAAGGATCTCAGAATATCCTCACTGATTTTTTTTTGGGAGGGGGGAGGCTAGGCTCACCTAGATTTTCTTATGTTTATGACAATTACCTCTTTTTGCCTGTTTCATAGTCCTTGTAAATGAGGCCATGTTTGTGCAAGAGACACTTGCTGGATATATTAGCTCAAGTATTCAGATAACCAAATTACGAAAACTTCAAGGGTAAGAAGGAAATTATCTTTTTTTCTTTGAAGTATTTTTTGCTGTAAAATATTAAGCTTATGTTTAGCTAGAGACTGCAAGGATGTTGGTCCAAACTAGAGACTTCCAGCTGATGTAGCTGTGCCAACCAAGCCCCTGTGGTTTAGGCACAACCAGCCTAAGAGAATGTGCACGTGAATTTTGCTAAACCTGTTCGTGGAAGTGATGAAGTGATATTGGGAGGGAAGCTTCCTTGGCTGATGTGTGCCTCACCTCTGCACAGGTAAAGGAGAAAAATTTCTTTCAAGGAGTTCCTGTACAACGGCTGTGCTGCAAGTCCAGGTTCTCCTGACTGTCTCAGGTGTGCTGTGGAAAGCATAATACTGCCGAGATTTCCAGCAAGGAAAATGAGGAGTCTGGTATTTGGTAGCCCAGTGTTCAGGGATTATGCTAGTAAAAATCCCATGGCTTGCTTAATGGTGCCAAAGTCTAACCTTTGACTTCCATTGCTTTGTGGTTGTTATTTTTTAATTAAAAAATGACCTAAGTGAATGGAAACAACTTGTTTGATGTAGACACTACAGCTGCTAAAAGTCCCAAAGTTGGGTTTTTTTGTTGGGTTTTTTTTTGTTTGTCTGTTTTTCCAAAAATCAAAACTTTGATTTGCATTGTCCTGATTGGTAAACCTGAATTACAGGTTGTTAAATCCAGTTACAACGTGGGCATGCAACAATCCATGCAACATGGGCAGTTGCATCATGTAGGTGTTCTTGCTAAATACTGTGAGAAACATCATCTTTGCTCTTTCCCAGTAAGTATTGGAGTGGTAGAGAGAAGGAGGGAGAGGGAAACTGAAAATCCAGGTAGAGCAAGCTGAGCACTGGAGGACTCTCTGCCCTGGTGTAGCTAAAAATGGGTGATGAGCTTTGAGACAGGAGTAATCCATTTCCTATATTTTTTTTGGAAACTCAGCCTGGGTGAAACCTTCCTCTCTCCATAACCATCCCAGATAATGACACATTTCCTACCTTTGATCCTACATGCCAAGTGGTTCATTTATGATGTTCTCAGTGCACTGAAGTAAGTGCTATGCAAGCCAGATTTCTGTCTTTGCTACAGCTGTGGGGATTTAAGATGGTTAGTCGCTGTGCAAAGGAGATATCCTTTGTACTCTGCCACCCCCCTGTGAATACTGAAGCCTTTCAAGGCTTTTTGATTAGGACTGCAAAGTGTTCATTTTTGCAGGAGGATGGCTGCTGAGATGTTAAAGCTAGTTAGTAGATTAATCTAAATGATGAACAGCAGAGTAAAAAGGATGGGTTTTATACAGCCCTAATAATTTGCTTTGAAAAGAGTGTTTGGTCTACCAAAAAATCCTTAGAGGTCTATTAACTAGAAAGCCAGCAATTTATGTAGAAATTAATGCTTTTAGGTAAACTGTTGTTTTATTTTTAGCGTTGCCTAAAGTTGACACTGGGATGTAGGCAACTTTGGATGAGAAAGAGTCATCAGTACCTGGTTTTCCACCAGACTTTGACTGGAAGCTGTGCCCAGAGGGGTGAGCGCAGGGTGGTGGGCACAGGACTGGCCAGTCCTTGGGATGTCTGTTTGTGCTGCAGAAGTGGTACCTCGCGCTGATGGTGGATGTCGGGTAAATGGTGCACTGGGGTTTTCAAGAAGTGCTTAGTGTATACATTTGCTTTCTTTCCAGCTAGACAAATAATGTCAGAGTCAAAGCACGTTCAAATCCAGTTACATAGGTTTCCAAGAAGAGCAGGAGAGAAAGCAATGTAGGTAAAAGTAGGTCAAAGGAATCGGGTAAGGAAGAGCAAAGTGTGTGAACCTGTATTATGAAGGGACTAACAGGGATCATCTGAAGGGAGCATGGCACAGTGCTGGTTCGACTACCAGCAAAAAGGGTCTATGGTGTGGTCAGCAGACATCTTGGCAGGATCAAAGCCTTATTTTTAAATCTGTCAGTTCCAATTCCAGTGTTTGAAGCTAGAAATAGCACAGGCGTAGCAGGAGCACCATATGGTGAGCATGGTCCTCTCCAAGATGGGGCTGGAAATGGGGGCCAGGCTGCGTGCTCTGTTCAGGTGATCTCATTTCAATGCTGAGCATTCAGTTCGTCACCGCACCAAGGCTTCAGCTTTTAGAGTAATCACGGCACTAATCTGATTGTGTTAAAGGTGGCATGCGGGTAATACCTGCCTCGGGGACCAGTTCAATTGCTCTAAAGGTAAAACAAATGAAGTCAGTATAAAAGGTTGACACATATTGCTGAAGATCAGATTTGACAAGCATTCTCCAAACATGTTTAATATAAAATGTAGATGGCAGTAATTTGCAGGATTTCTGGATTCTGGTCATCTAAGGCAGTTCTGCTGGTCTCTTTTTCTATATCTCTACCATGTACTGAAACATTAACTTCCAAACTCATCAGGATCCCACAGATGAAGTGAGCAGGAAACTAATTTCTATTGATTTCAGCCCTGGTTGGGTCTGTTGGGTCAAAAAAGAAAAACAAAATATTACTTTTTGCCTTGCACATCTGCCCAGACATACCAGGCTCCTGTCTGCTTCATCAGCGGCTCCACGTCATGTCTGCTCACCGCTGCCTCCCCGACAGCCGCCTTTGTGCTGGCGGCTGGAGTGGCCTCCACCGGGGGATTTTGATTTTTCTGAGAAAATTCAGCTCCCGGTTTGTCAGCAACATGAACTGGGACAGAGAAAAAAAAAATACTCCAGGATGGGGAGATACTGAACTGGAGCCGGCACCAAGCTTTCCATGGAGATCAGCAGTGGTTAAGCAACGTGCCATGGCAGAAATGCAGGCACTGCTGGCTGCGCACACCCTCATGGCTCCTCCATGGCCAGCTCTCCCAGGAGCAGTCTTCTGTTGAAGTTTTAATTAGGTAAATTTATGATTATACTTCAGAAAAAGCATTATGTCTTACTGAGCACAGGGGGGGGTTAGACTAGATGATCTCAAGAGGTCCCTTCCCGTCCTCAATGATTCAGTCATTCTGTATGTTTTTAAAGACTTCTTAATTATTAAACTAGTAGTTGATTTTTTTGAGCTTTTCCAAGAATACAAGAAACAGCTATTATTTCTTAGCAACAGATGTACTGTAACTCCTGATTATATTAATTTGACTGTTCATAATTTTTCTTCATTCATAATTTGTTTTTGTTTATAACTTGCTGTTGCTGTTCTCAAATGCTTTTTGTACAGCTGCTGCAGATCCCCTCCATGCAAAAACATACTGAAAGTATTTTAACACTAACCCCACACAGCCTTTTAACACAACTTTAGTGCTCCTAGAATCAGTACACCGTATATTTTCCTTTTGGAAAGAGGCAAGGAGTCAAAGCTGCATAAGCAAAAGCTAATCAACTCTGTAAACTGATTAGTCAGCAAAGTAAATGATACTAACAAAAAAAAAAAAGTTACTTTTCCCTTGAAATATTTCATTCGTTCTGTATTTCAATGAATAAAGATGTGAGGTTTAACAGGATACTCGGGCTTACATGATTGTTGGGGTTTTCTTGCATAATGCCCTCAGTATCTCTGTGCCTGGTCTGTTTGCATGATGGGGAAGGGAAGAAAGAAACTTTTTGTTATCGTTCATCAAAGGCTTCCAGCATGCCTTTTCTTTTTTTTTTTTTTAAATTTAGTGTCAGAGCTTGGGTTTCTTGGAACATCAAGCAGTAATTATCTCCTCGTGTTTGATGACCTTTCAGTCAACTCAGATTTTGCTTTTGGATTCAATACTAATTCTGTGGCCAATTTTTGAAGGAGTCTCAACTTCATCTTTAATTAGAAGCCAGCAAGCTTGCGTTCCTAGTCAGTCACAGGACTACAGTTACTTCAGCTGACAATTAAGTGTAGTATGTTGATGGTTTTGTATGCATGCCTAACCACAGGCAAAGTTTTAGCTGGTTTTAGTTAATAAAGAGCACTTCAAAATATTGTTATACCCCCATATGCCTTAGGTTTTGGTTTTTCTGCCCGACAAGTGTGGGGTCTGACCCTGGTTGGCAGGAGGTTCTGCAGTGCTCAAAGGTTGTGGATGCCCCTGGAGAATGTGCTCTCCTAGGATCACGTTTACGGTCACTAACCTGGACGGCGGCATTCAGAATTGCTGGAGTGTGACATTTTCCACAGTTCCTCCCTGCTCTGGCCTGAGACAAAGAGCTGGAGACAGACGGTGCCTGCGGGAATAGCCCCGTCGAGAGCCAATTTCAGGAGAAAGCATAGGCTGTTTTAGACAGATATTTGGTGTTGATTGAAATGAATGATACAAGTCCCAAGGAGGAGATCTTCAGGTCTGATTTCTAACCAGCGCAGGAGTGCACGGTGCGTTTGGTGTAGGTGAGAACTTGACCTGCTCACACGGTCAGAAATGTCTGTGAATAAAAAGCTGGAAGTGATAAGGCACTTTAAGCCATCTGAAATGCAAAAATGTAAATGTATGCTGGATAGGATATCATGCCATGCTGACGGCCTTGCTAGGTTGACTGATAAAGATATTCTTTACAAATAGTGGAATATTAGGCCTCAATACCTTAAAAGAGATTATTTGCTGACTAATTATCCTCCCAAAGGTTTATCCTGTGGGTGTGGTGAGGTCCCTCTGACCTTTACTTTGGAGTTCCTCAAAACAGAATAAACTTAGAACCACTCAGTGAGGATGTAAAGTGCCCAGCCTGCGGCAAAGCCACAGGTCAGCTGTATTCTCAGAGCAGCCCATGGTCTTGGGCTCTTTTGTGCTCTTTGCTGTAAGACCTAAGTCTTTCACGAGAAGGCTTGGGGTCCCTTGCTAATATCTTAGGCACCTGATGACCTTGTGTTCCTGCAAGGAGAGCCCATATTTCTTACCTCTCCAGGCACGGCTGCAGCGTGTATGTGGATTTCCCTCCTGTGCAAGTTAAATATGAAATGGTTCCTGTGCCTTTTTATCTTTGTAAAAATGTCCCATGAAGATATGATGCTCAAATAGAATTTTTTCTCTGAAAGGCCAGATAGTTGACACAGTCTATTGAGTTAAACACATATGTATATTTTCATGCTGTTACAATCTACTCTAAGGCTTGTAAACTGTATCTCTATTTTCCTGCAGAATCTTCCTGAGTCTCTTCCAGGGTCTGAGCTCCTGTGAGTGTTCGTCTCAGCTCTGTTCTACTCCGTGAAGCTCTGCTCCTCCCCTGCCACTTCAGAGTCAAGCCCCCTCCCCAAAATCTGGGCTGTTTGGCATTTATTTCTGCAGCCGAAGAGAGCTCCTTTAGCAGTGGAATCTGTCCAAGAGGCAATGGGAATGGGTAAGGACTGCGAGGCAGTAGTTGCTGTTAAGTTCCTGCAGAGTTACTTAGAAGGGGAGGGGATGGCAGCTAGATAATTTTGTTGAGGAAAATTCCAGAAGAATGGGACAGTTGGCTCTGGAGAGACAAAAGAGAGTACGAGGACTGTTCTGGGATCTTCTTCCTTGTTTCAATCCACACAAAATTACTTGAATTTTATTCTTGCCTAGATTTACTTCTCAAGTGTAAAAAAACAGGGGTTGCATTTACTTGAAAAACAAACAAAACACAAACAGCACCCCACCTAAAACCCAACAATCTAATGTGGATTAAATGGCTTCCATTGGCCAAGTACTTGAGGAAATATGAGAATATGATCCAACTACAGTCATGGGGTGGTTTGTAGTAGGGGTAGTGATGGCAAATCCTGAGATGGCTTCCAGGTAGAAATTAAAGCATGGGATCATCTGACACAACTATACCGTCCAAATGGTTTTAGTCCCAAAAGCAATAATTTTGTTGCTTGTTAATAGATAAATCTCTTGGCATGTATTGAGGATGAGAGAGAGAGATTTGAATGTGCTGGGTAAAAGTAACCGCGGCCTGGGAGATTGTGGAGGTGGAGGCTGTACAGCAGTCACTACAGAATTGTGTGCCGGGGAAATCTGTGCCTCTCCCAGCCACCTCTGAGACTGCCGTTCTGGCTTCATGGAAGTAAGCGCTGCAGAAGTCTCCAACCTAAAAATGGAGCTGGCAGGGGGGTATAAGCGATTCTTTTTAGAGAGACCTGAAACTTTGAGAGCTGCTTCTGATTCTCGTAGCCATTCTTGGTTGGAAGAACTAATTCATGTAGCTGTTACAGCCCTATCATCTACATGAATTAACAAGTTTTCCTCACTAGGTATGAGTGTGAAATGAATTCTGCACAGAGAATAGCTCCACACAGGTGCCAATTCCATCACATTATGTAAATAGCCTGTGACTAATAGAGAAGCCTATGAAATGAAATAAAAGACATCAGTCAGTGCATTTGCGTGGAAACCAAGCTATATGCCAAAGGAACCTTGTTTGAAAATGAATGATAGCAGACAAGCTAATTCTGAGGTTGCCATTGTGGAACATTTTTAAGTGGCTTACAAGCATAGAATTGAAAGGACAGTGTTCCTTTATATTTATGGAGCCTATGAGGTTCCACTAAGTACATCTGCAGTCCATCTGACCCTTTGTTGTGAGGTTACTCAAAGCTTTGCTATAGATTTGCTCTCCTCTCAGAGTACTATTCAAAACAAAGGAGAAGAAAATCAAATATTTATATGATGAAGCAAGCTTCATATATACCTAAGAGCTTGGTTTATCACCCATCTACTGTGATGGGCCTGCGAAAAGTGGGGAGATGAGATAAAAAAAAGAAAAAGGTGAGTCTGTGAATTTAAAGAACGATTTTTCTCCTGAAAGCCAAATCCTCTTTTATTTCCATTAATAAACTCCAGAGCTCCAGGTAAGAAGATGGCTATATTGTGTTGGCCGCTCTGTGCTTATTGTAAAACAGCCCCTGCCACACAAAATCCATGCATGGGGAACAGGAGGAAGTTGGGAAAGGAGGTGCAGGGCTTAGGGGACTTGCCATAGTTAGACCATGATAGTTTGTGAGTCCCAAGATAATGTTTTGGTTAAAAGATCTCTTTGTCACTGGTGATGTTTTGTTGTCTTCTTTTTACTTTTTTTTTACTCTGCCCCATAGGCCATTTCAACCTGGAAAAAGTGTCATAAATGTTTTAAAATGCCATTCATGCCCACCTGAACGCAAAGGTTTTGATGCATTTATGACAGTGTAATGGGACATAGTGTGGCAACTTGTGTGCGGGTTCTTTTTTGTTTGGTTGGTTTTTTAACTTCAAAGGATCCCAAATGCTGGGGCAAAACTTCTGTATCATCTCTCTGAAACTCTGATACCCTTCCTGGGCAATGGACAGCATGTGCTCTTGCTAGTCTGAAGCTGTGCATCTTCTGATCAGGTAGTGCAGAACTGAGCACATACTGCTGCACGTGTAACCTTTCAGTGGGGGTGGCAATCTGCATTCCTGTCTTGTAGCCACCCACCGTTCTTCCAAAGATAAGAGAGTAATAATCTGTGACACATTTATCCTTTCACAGGTGGTTAAGATTGGCCAACAGCTCAATTGTTATCAGGGTCAAAAGGACAGAAGCATAATGGCATGAACTTTGTTTCTATAGGAAAGTAGGCTAAAATCAAGACGTGCTTCAAAAGGCATGGAGCAGAGCTTGCTAAATAAGAGTGATGACATAAAATAATGTATTGTAATTGCCTTATATGGCCACATTTCTGTAAGTATGTAGTTACCTGCCTTGCCATAATTTCTATTTCTTTCTAGATTCTTTCTAGAATCTCAGACACTTCTTAGAGGCAAAATTTATCTCCCCGAAAGTCAGCTCTAGTGTTTTTCAGGATTGTACGTGTTGCAGTACAATTTAGTGCAATGTTAATTTACAGTTATGTCAGGGTGAAATATTCTTGTCTTGCGATTGATGCAGCTGTGATATAACTTTAAAAAGTATAATGCAAGAAATAGAACCTGACTATCATTTGCCACTTGTAGTGGATCAGGGTTGGGTAAAATAAAAGCATCTCAACTTCAAGGCTGGAATCTGTCCCAGTACTATGTGTCATTGTTAAATCCCAGGAGATTTTTATCATATGTGATAAAATATTGATAATGCAGGCAAATGTGGTATGAACATTTGGGCTTAAGCAAGAAAAATCAAAAGTATCTTTCTCCTGCTTCAATATTGATGAATTAAAACACAGTAGTAGTTGCTACTTTGGAAATGAATATGTACTAACGAGGCTGCAATGCAGCACTCAGAAGAGCTCTTTCAGTGTTTGTGCTACAGATAAAATTTCCTGAGCTGCTGAAGGGAAACTTCTACTCTGACAAATTGCACAGATTATTCAACGTATCTGCAAAATGTCTAAGAAAACGGTATTCCAAACACATTCATTGTATTTGAGTACAAATCATAAAGTACCATAGTAAAAAGTTGCTCTGCCCTTGAGGAGTAAATTCACTTGAAACTTCCCTGTTTTATGATTCTGTCCTTCTCCACCAAAAAGTATGTCAGCACCATGAGCCTTGAGAAGGTCCTCTAGCTGTTTTTAAGTCCTCCTCTCTTCTGGAAACAGCAAATATCTAATTTTTCACTGATCTCTGTTTATCTAATAAGTGAGCATGTGAAATGCTAAACCAGTTTCCAGAACTGTTTGCATGAGAAGTGTCCTATCACGATTATAGGCAGTAAAATTTACCAGCTGAGCAACATAGCAGTTTTATACAGGGTAATATTTATTTGTCAGTAGACAGGAGGAATCGAAGTATTTAAACAACACACAGCAACGGCACTGCTTTTGTCCATGTACATAATTACAGTCAATAATCAACTGAGCGCTCTGTTCAATGGAATAATTTTCACAATGAATGCCATTTTCCAAGTATCTAACTCTAGTTATAAGTGCTTACAGTTAAGCCAATCGACCATAAATTACAAATACATGTAAGGATATATTCATTTACAAGGATGTTTATAAATATATTGGTCTGGTCTACATGACTGAACCACTTGAACAAAGCTCTGATGCAGGTTTTTTAAAAAAACATCACTGCTAAGACTTTGTTTTTACATTTGGATAGCATTCTGGAGTTCAGGTTCCCCCTCTAGCTTTCTGTAATTAATTCCATTTTTCTGCTCCCCGAGGAAGCTCACAGTCCTCCATCTGGTTGCACCAAGTAACAACAGTCTGGTATGCAAGGCTGTTAAAATTTTGTCTACTTGCTATACCAATAAAATAAGGGAAGATAAAGTTATCAGCATTACCTAACACAGGGCAACATTTGTCAGTTTAATATTATGACTTGAGCGATCTTTAAATACTGCATATTGCACAGTTCCGTACATCACCATCACACACCACGATGGAGTCCATAATGCTTATGTATTTAAAGTAAGCAACTGATCTCTGTCTGTTCCTATTCCTATCAAAGTCAATTCACTCTTATTGACTTGTCTGGAAATTAGATATCAGACTGCATATAAAGCCAGTGGATGTAATGAGAGAACATGCAGCGTGAAGGGCGATGTCTTCAAGACAGTGATGATACTCTGTTTGGTTAGGAATGATTTTTAAAAGTGCAGCATTAAGAAAAGAGATACTTGATAACTGAATGCTCAGAACAGAAATGGAGCATCAGCACTTGAGTCAAATGAAAGTGTTAGGAAGAAATGACAAGAAGAAATCAAGGCACAAGTATTATTATTCACGTTAGATTCTGAAGCAGTCTCACTGCTCAGAGAGCTTCCACCTGGTAACGAAGAACCCTCTTATGCCAAGATTCAGACTGGAAAAATTGATTGCTTAACTCTGATGGGGATGTCAGAAGTAGACAACTGGTGTTACAAAAAGCAACAGCAACCCTTTTGGTTTGTTTTTTTTTTTTCCAGCTGTTTAATGCCACAGAAACAAACTGCCCAAGCACTTGTAGGGAGAGACAGTAAAGGGAGACCAATCCATCAGCATCCCTGGCCTTCTCATAAGGTCACAAGAGTTTCTACTGGCCTACTGGTTCATTTTGTGGCTGTATTTAAACCACTTGGGGCCTGATACTAAAACCACCTTCGCTGTAAAACTAAGCACACTTGGGCATCCCTATGGGGTGGAAATACTGTTGTGGGAGCCACTTAGGCCAAGTTCACACATGGGAGTCTCAGCTGGGCCTGACTCAAGCACTAAATACTGTCTGAGATGTTTGCCATGATGAGAACTGAGAGTAATCTGAACTATCGTGTCTAATATTAATAAGAGTATATTGTGAATGTCATGTGCTTGTAAATTGCTTTAAGCATGGGCCCTGAAGCTGTAAACAGTGCGCTTAAATATGAGGAATACGGTGGTGTAGATTTGTGTTCCAGACTTGGAGAAATGCAGCTGATAAGCCAGCCTCTAGCAGGTATATCACCGTAATTTGTTAAAATGCTCTGTTCAGTGAACGTTCTTCTGACTATATTAGATGGCTTTCTGTATGGGTATTGGAATCTCCAAGAAAGGTGAAAATCCTGGATCAGATTTGCTCTCAGTTAAGCAAGTGAAATGGAGATAATTAATCACTTTATTACCCTGGAGTCTCACCGATGGAACAGAGAACCAACTCCATCACCTTCCCTTCACCAAAGCATGTACCAGCCACTCTGATTATGCACGGTATGTCAGCAGAACCGTTGACGCTAAGTTACTGCTTTCTACTTGGTTAAGTGCCTGTTGCACTGGTCAAGCAGATGGTGTGTATCAGCAATAAAGGGAGCCCAGTGACTGAGGGTTGGAGTTAATGGAAATAATTAATACTAAGATACTCTCAACAGTCGGATCATTAGCCCTTATTAGGTATTTGTCTGTCTTCTGGTTTTTTTTCTATGATGAACAAGGCAGGTGTTTAAGTTATGGTTCATGCACTCTACTTCACATGCGTGATATTTGATCTAATTAGAAAAAAATACTAAATTGTGCCAAAACTAGTCCATACCTCTCACTCAAATACTTGATTACCATGTCACTAATTCTGCCATTCTTGCTCTTGTGAGTAGTGCTGCCCTTATGAATTCAATGGGATCAGGCCCTAATAGATTTCAATGAGGTCATCTTGCTCAGCGTGAATCAGGAAGCACTTCACAATCCAGTGTATCGGCAAGAGCTTGTGACGTTCTTCTCCCAGAGCTCCTCTGATGAGTGGAGCAATGCAGACAGTTTGTGCTAATGCTGTAGCAACAGAACAAGAGAATGATGACCTGATGGAATCCTTTAAGAACTGTATGGCTATAGAAGATGATGGTCCCTGTCCAAGAGAATTTTATAGCCTTAAGGTAAGTTTCATCACAGCTGAATCATCAAGGAGCTGATTGTAATCTGAATGTTAATTCTTTTTGCTTAAGTGGGTCATCGGTAAATTGCTGAAGTTAGAGAATAAATTACAAGGAATTTTATGTACCAGTGTTAAAAGAAGGATGATTTTTGGAACTAAAAAAAAAAAAAAAAAAAGAAGGGGCTTTAGCAATACAGGCAATTAATTGTATTTAAGTTGAACAAGAGAAAGCATTGTAAGTTGCTGGACTAAAGTGTTCTAAGTATTGTATTTAAACAGCCCAATATTAACTGATTACTTATATTGGCACTGTAGCATGGATGAAGAATATGTTCGGTTATTTTCTTATGGCCAAACTGGAAAATGTTTTTTAAAATGTTTTTGTTTGAGAAAAGATGTGTTCAGTGTTACACCTTTAGGCTTCTATGCGCTGTGTCACAAAAGAAACTATTTTCAAACACAGTCCAACAGAAATGATCACATCCACCTCAAGTGTGGCCTCTTGCTAGTGCAGAAATGTGGGGAAAGATATTTCTGAAATTAAAATGCAAACTTAATTTTCTACTCAAAGAGGAACTTATAACCTGGATAAGTAGCTAAAGCAAAATTTACTCTGAATTCATAGTGTGTTTGTTCGATAATGGAGAATCTAAAAGGTCTGTTTTAAGGACCAGTAATGATGGTAACAGAAAAAGCAATAATCTCTACTGGTGGTTTGGAGTACAATACAATGCTTTTAGGATAAATGCTAAATACGTATTTCATCTTGAACAGCATAAATCTGAGTGGAATTTTCAGTACATCAAATGGTGCCTGTATTAGTGCTCATTTAAACAACAACAACAACAACAAACCCCAAAGAAATTTGCACTTTAGCCTTTTCCCTTATTAAAATACAATTTCTAGGCTGAACTGGTACTAAACCAAAGCAAACTGCATGCTGGGGCTGAAAGGAAGGTGGTGGAGGCTTATGATAACTTAAAGGGCCTTCCTTGCAGTATGAACTGCCTATAAACTGTTGTGCAGATTAACCAGAGGTGGGAACAATGTAGTATTGGAAAATTAAAAGGTCAGAAAACCGTCCGTGAAAAGGCTGATGAAGTTAGGAATGCCATAGTATTCACGGTTTACTTGGGTGAAGCCAGGTGTTTAGGAAGGACAACTGCATCAGTGGCTGAAATGGAAATATTTTTATTGGTGCTAAGGTAGTATGCCAGTGATTTGGAAACTGTGGATTAAAAAAGTAAGATGTTAATACTGTTTATAATTCATTATTATTGATATTTAGGACTCTTGGAAGCAGTTTATTAGCATTAATACTATCATAAGGTACCTGTTAAGAGTATGCCTATGGGAGCATACTCCTGTTTTTTTTGCCGAGCTAAATGGCAAAGACTTCCTCTAAACTCAGCAGTAACATGATCAAGACCTACAGAAAGAGGTCATCTGCAACAAAATAGAAAATTTTGGAAACTGCTGTTGGATTACTTTAGATATCCACAGGGGGATTATTTAATTTCAAAGATCCCTTAGATGCATCAGTTTGCAGATTTGAAAGGGCAATATTTTCATACTCCTCTTGTGATGCTGAGCATCTGCAGTGGTGAACTAATACTATCAAATCCTTCTGAAAATTCTTGTTGAGAAATCCATAAAAGATGGGATTGATACATGTTGAGATCATGGCCACAAGGTGGCATATTGTAAATGCCAGATTATGATTGCAGCTCATTAGTGCCTCATAGTTCCAGTCAAAAATAACATTGAATATATTGAGAGGCAACCAGCAAGCTGCAAAAGTCACAACAATTGATATCAACATGATATTAATCCTTTTGTTTTCACTCAGTCTGCTCTCATTCTCTCTCATTCTGTCTGTTTTACCATGTCTCCTTCGAAGACATACAAATATCCTGAGATAGCAGATAAAAATAAACCCCAGTGGGAAGCAGTACTGGAAAACCAGCAGACTAGTGGTAAAAATCAGTCGTTCTGTAACAGATGGCCATGCTTCGATGCAAGCAACCTTGTTCTTGTAGAAATCACTGTGGAAAGACAGATGTTTGAAGGGTTCATCAGTTAATTGGTGAAAGATTAAAAAAGGAATGGATATTATGAGGGAAAAGCCCCAGATGAAAAGAATTCCCCAGTAAGCATGTGAAATATTAGGCTTCCAGCCACGTGGGTTCACAATTAACTGGTATCTCTCAATAGCAATCAGTACAAGTGAGAAAATGGAGACCGTGACAGATATACTTTGTATGAAAGAACTTATTTTACACATAGCTTCCCCAAATATCCAGTAGTCCATTAAGGTATATGCAACTGTGACAGGAATACACACGATACAGATCAAGACATCTGATAGAGAGAGGTTGGCAATCAAAACATTGGTAACATTTTGAGCTTCTTTCCGTCTCTTTATTATAATAATCAGGCAAAGATTTCCAAAAAGCCCCACTATTGTAACTAATGTGTAGGCTGTAATAAGCAAGAATTCTGCAAGGAAGGAAGATTGGCATGTATCAAAGTTCAAAAACTGAGAATAGCTAATGTTAGAGATAGTTTGATTAGACAGAATCTCACTGGGATGCTGAATGGCTTTATCCATTGTGAAGCATCTCCCAACCTATGGACAAAACCTAGTATTATTTAGAATATACGTTGTATGGAGCTTTCCAAGGCAATGATTACTATGAGTCTATCGTTGAAGTTTTGAGCAAGTCTAATATAATTAATTCCAGCACTGGAAAAGCCAGTGGTTGAGTATTAGTGGTTTTGTGTATATATATATATATCTGGGTGGAGGTTGATGCTACCTTTCTGAGGTTCTGCACTGACAGTGTTACAGACCTGTAGCTGATTGTGATGTATAAGAAATAGCAGTGATAGCTCAGATTAAACTTGTATGAACATTTTCATACAAATCCTCTTTTACCAACTGTGGATAAACTTCTCTTTTCAAAATGAAATATTTTAAGATCTGTCTCAGCCAAAGATTTAGCAAGGTTTAAGGAATTCCAATGAGGATAATCTGTTGCTTTTTTATTATCAAAAAAGAAGAATAGGGTCCTGCCATCACATTGCTAGCTTAGGCATCGCACTTAGATTTTCTCTAGAACTACAAAGCAATGTGAGCTAATACACCAAATTCTTCTGGCTTAAGCAAAATTATGTGTGCTTGAGCTTAAGTGATATTCAACACCTCTATGAATGACATCTTTAAGGGAGTTTCCTGTTCTGCTTATACATTAAAGATAGCATGTCCGTTTTCCTCAATCTAATCTGAGAAAAATGTAAACCAAACAAAGATCACATCGTAGCGATACACACAATTATTTCCATATCAGTAGTTGCCAAAGGTTGTCTCATTTCCCTACACGCCGTTCACTGTTGTACAAGTTTGACAAATGACACCCCCCAAATTTTCTGTGGTTAAGTGCAACGTACTCAAGAGACACGGAGTTGATTGTTCTTTCAGTTCTAACTTAAACTGGTGTTAAGCAAAAATCTGATATTAGTACAATTCTGTTATGAAATTAATACTAATGGGAAGAATTAGGTTCAGCAGAAGATCTTGATGGGTTTGAATTTATCACCAAGTTAAAAAGTTAATCTTAAATCAAAGGCTCACCAACTTTCTGGCCAGAAAGAGGTTGTTTCCAACCTGGGAAAGGAAAAAAGAGGGATGTAAAGAGTTACTTTTAAAACTGAAAGATGGATAAGTACGTTCTACATGTATACCTTTCAAAACTCCACTCTAACTCACCTTAATTCCTTTTTGAAGTAGGAACTATTGGAAAACTAGCTGGAAGGAGGTCATTCTTCACCCCTAATAATAAATACCATAGTGTTGAGAGCCTGTGGAGAAAGGAGGGTGAAGAAGCAGTGGGAAGTTAAAAAGGATGCACAAAAAGAAGGGATAAGTGGATGTTTCATTATTACTAGAAATAATCTGTTTATGTGTAGAAGATTTGTCAACCTTTTCATAGAAATCATTGCCATTATTTAATCACTAAGGAATAAAAAATGTTTGGTTGCTTGCATGAGATTACACACCAAATCCAGGGTTAACCTGAGGACTATGATTCTGTAACTGTTTGCCCCCAGGCACTCAAAGAATATTCCAGCTAGAGTTATATCCTGGACTGCTTTATCCTGATACTTCTGCTTGACATTAGTTTGGGTGCTTCAATTTAAGGTTCTAAAAAACCTCCCCAAAACCCAACACAACCACCTTTGGAGCATCTATTACCACTTCACTCTGATTAAAACACACTTTTTAACTAGTGTAGTCATGTTGGAGCAAGAAGTAGCTGTAGATTTATGTGACTACATGTGGCCCTCATGTTCCAAATATGACTTAATTTGTGGTCAGGGGCTAACATTAAGCCCTGTAGTTTCCCTAAGTAACCCACCTGGCTTGGTTACAGCTATATTGAGGGAATGGCATAGAAACCTGGACAATCATGCTGCAAAAGCTATTGAAGTCTAGTGGCTCAGATAGACTTTGTAGTCCCTCGCAGGTGTCCCCACTCCAGTAGGGCAGGAATAAGAGCTATGTACCCAACTCTGTGTGCACCAGCTTGCAAAAACTCTTCTCCTAATGAGTCCAGGAGAAATAAAAGGGATTCTGAAGATAGCACAGTCACACCCTGCAGAAACCGATGATGTGACTGAGCAACAGCACCTTCAGGCAACATATTTCTTGGAATGCGCTATAAACCACTTTTCCCTGGAGCAGACTAATTGCCTGGCTGGATTTATCACACGGAAGGATGCATGTCCTGGAAGGACAAGAGGCCAAATGTTACCCTGATGAGCTTTACTGCCACTTGAGATGTGTAAAGGTCTAAAGTCTGGCTGCTTTATCCCAAGCGTGATCTTTCTCTTCGCACTGCTTGTGGTACTCACCTGACTGGCGCAGATCTGAGCCCTGCCCTTTATGAGAAAAGATCAGGTGTTAGCAGGGGATCTGGCTTAGAAGCAAGATACCTTCAAAGACAAGCTCTGTTCTTCCCTGCTTTTTATGTGAGCAGGAGAAGCTGTGGGGACTCGAAGGGCATGAGGCTGAGCCAGGTTTGTAAT
The DNA here is from genome assembly GCF_900496995.4 of Aquila chrysaetos chrysaetos. Lineage (NCBI taxonomy): Eukaryota > Metazoa > Chordata > Aves > Accipitriformes > Accipitridae > Aquila > Aquila chrysaetos. The sequence continues at coordinate 17,154,452 of NC_044025.1, forward strand.
ATTTTATGCACTATTTGCTATGCTCGCTTATTTATCCATGGTTGCACAACATGGTTTGATAGCGAGTGCTGAATGTCCTCTCCCAAGAATTCAATGTGTGTGGGAGGGCTTCTTTGGCACTTTCTACCATTAAGGGAAAGTCCCTGTACTGACCTTCTGATCAGTTCACTCACTACGTTAGCTTTAGGCACGCTGATCATCTACATTGTCCTTTTTTTCAGAAAAAAGATTAATTTCTTTTCACTGTTTGGTTTGTACTGTGAGTTAAAAAGCATAGTCTTTAGCACATGTCATACTGCAAGGCAATTTAAATATTTCCTTGGCAATAAAACAATTACACCTGCCTCATTTAAACATGTGCAATATTCATAGCATTAGAAAAATAAGTTACACTAGTACTTACTGCAGCATGCTGAACTCTATTGTAATACATACTGGCATTTTTTTAAGCTAATAAATATTAGTGGAATCAGCATCCTTGAACTGCAACTACAGCTGATATCAGAATTGGATTGAAGTGTTTAATAAGAGAACTAATTACTTCATTCCCCAGTCCCTGCATTTTGAACAAGATTCTCTACCACAATGAGAGTTACAGAGAGAAACACTATAAGAAATGATGATCCACTTAGCCTAGTTGTTTCATTCCTCTAGGTGCAGAAACATTACTGAAACGTGCATAAACAAAATAAAGTTAAAAGCATAGTAGAAAATAAAATGAGCTTTTAAAAGGATTTCTTTCCTAAGTATTTTCTTACCTATGTTAAAGACGCATAGTCCCATCCCTCCAAAGTGACCAGTAAATGTTTTGGTTGCCAACATCGTCTGTTTATTAAGTTCCAAAGTATTGCATAGATGAAATCTGGAAGATACTTTCCATTCAATTTTAAATATAGGATGTACAGAATACAATAATCCTTTAAAAGATATATTTCAGTATTTGCCACAGTTTTATGGATTTTCTGACTTCTTACCTGATGAAAAATTCAAGTCATATCCACACTGCCCTTAACAACTTTTCTTTTCCCTTTTTGAGTTAATTACAAAGCCAGCAAACACATCTCCTTTGTGTATAAAAGAATCCAAAGCAAAGCTATCTGCTGCTGAAGCGATACTTAAACTCTTCTTTCTTCTCTTTCTGAAACAAACCACAGTTTCACAATTTCCAACTGTGACTGAATCCAGCAGTCTGTAGAAAGGCTGCTGAGGAATAAAACAAGCTCTGGAATCCAAGAAGAGGCGAACAGCAATGAGCAGGGAGGAGAAAGGACCAGTAGTCATGGGGATGGATTTTCTTCCACTGTGTGGCTTCCCTCCACCCTGTCAAACACCTTATCTTGCAATTTCATTTTCAATTATCTTATCTGTTCTGTAGTGCGAATGTTTTCCCTATTTTGGATTTCATACATAAACATCTGCAGATGGCTTATTGCTTTTTTAACTGAGGGAGATGGGAAAACACAGTAAGCTGCTTAGAAATAGCATGCACATCCTATTAAGTGTGTAATTTGCTCTATTGCAATTAAGATCATCATATTTTCATTATAAATTGCTAATTTAGCTTATACTCCAAAGATACAAAAATATTCCTGAAAAGCAAAACATGGCACATTACACTAGCACATATTGAAAAGGGGCTTTATTATTTTTACTGTTTTTCCAGTAAAAGCCCATACCTTTTATAGTCACTTGTTTATAAAAATTAGCATTCAATGTTTCCCTATTGAATATTTGGAATGGATGTTTACGGGACAGGAAAGGAACTGTTTTAACCTCTTGCATTCGTGCCTGGGTCCACTTAACCCACAGTATCTCAATCTCTTATGCTGAACCATCCTGTGGGTCTCCAGTACTAGAAAAAGCAGAGGCAATAGAAAATAGTCCAGAGTTAGCATGTGTTTGTGTGGGGACAGGCTCGGGAAAACTAGATGAGAATTCCCTGTTAAATTAGAGAAGTAGAAACCTGCAGATGAAACACTTGAGAGAGTACTGGAGTCTGTCTTACTGCGTCTGTTGATTTGGAAAGAATATTTTGAAAAGTAGTAGGATTTTTGGGATGAGCAAGACTGATGCTATACCTAAAGTGCAGGTTAGAACTAATTATCTGAAAATATTGTTAGTTGTCATGCTAGTGTATTTGTAGAAAATAGGGGTGGAGGGAGCCTCTCAGGTCAGCCAGATGAACCTTCTGCTTCTCGTGTATTTGTAGCTATTCGTGATGTGTTTGTCTGACCTATTTTTTAAACGTTTGTGGTAATCCTAGATTAGGTATTCAAGTGCCTAATTTACTGTTAGGAAGACTTCCTTAACACCTCCCTCTAAAATTTCCTTCACTTTAGTTTAGCCCATTGCTTTTTATTCTAGGTGTGGTCTGTGAATTCTGAAATTTCAACCAAAATGCTACAATTGAGCAATGTGAATATACTTTTCTGAAACATTTTTAGCTCTTGCTGGTTTTGATTATGTCAAAAGTACTATAAAAACAAAGCTTTTCCAAAGTACTTTAGAATTTCTGCTTCTGGTTGTAGTGTAGCCCAGGAAGTTAATCAAGACATAAACATGCAATATGCTAGATATACATCAGAACAAGCCATAAAAATGCATTATCTGTTTATAAAGGAAATAAGTCAAGAAAATTAAAAGATGTTCTGATTCTGTTTATAAATTTCAAACAAAGGTCAGGTTGCTTATTTACATAGGCCTCTGTTTCTAATATAACACTGTATGCAGTCCTCCATCTGTGGAAAGACTGAAGTGTTTAACGTGTGATCCCCTTGGTTTTACAGCCATATCAATCTGCTGCCTTCTGTGGATTTAATTTTGTTGTAACCTGTTGTGAATTAGATCACATCTGACATCAAAGGCTTGTGGGTGTAGCTGCTCTTGGTCTGTTTATGCCTGACGTCAATGGTATGTATACTAAGTGGAATCTGTGGCTGTGCATGAAAGGATCAAGGTAGATTGTTTTCAGCCAAATGCTGTAGCCTCTGTTTGCAAAAAAAGGTTAATGGATAGCAGAATTGTATTTACTTTATATAAATGATCACCATATTTCTAAATTGCTCAATATTAAGTGATGGGAAAATAGCCTTTATCAGTGGACATTGATAACTAACCGGAAGGCAGGATGGCAACTGTAATGAGAAGAAAACTTTATATGTAACCTCATTACAAAAAGTTAAAATATATTGCAGATAAGACTGCAATTGGCTTGCCCATGTCAAGTGTAAATTCAGTAACTCTGCCCTTGTGGGATTTCAAGCAGCTCAAAGATGACTCTATATCATAGGAAATGGTAGGAGTTTTGATGCAAATTTTAAAGGGTTTTATTAGGGATTTCTGTCTCAATTTGCAAGACAAACAAATGAAGACGAAACCTCAAAATAATCAGTGTACTGATTCTCGCTATACTGAATGCCAATCATTATACTGATTATCATCTCATTGCAATCATTCCAATAAAAGCCTGATCCTAAAAGCTTTCCAGGTATAATAAATTGTTATAAATTATAGTTATAAATTGAAATAAATTGGAGCATCTTTTCCAAGCATCTGGTTATACAGCAGCTGGAGGCATGACCTCAACTTGCGTAAATGTTCCCAGGCTAGTTTTAAACCAGGTACCAATTAACCATCACAAGCACAGAGCTCAGGGCACTATCACCTGAACCAGCCAGCTCATAGCTAAACAGGGTCCATGTCTATGAAGTGCAGCCTCATCTTGATTACAGTGAAGACACGCTATTACTCTGGCTCCCATGCTATGGCATACAGACCATGGGCAGTGTGGAAAACTAGGGTAAGTGATTTAGATGCCATAATATACAGTTTTTTCAGACTTTACATTTGTAATAATGTCTGTTGCATTGGCAACAGCCTGTTGGTGAAAAATTCTCTAGCTTATAATTCCTCTGAGCTTACCTTTTGCTTTGGCATTTACATGATTCCTTGCCCAGCAGGAATCTTTGCTGATGGCTGACCCCTCTAAGCTTTTGCTTAAGTTTGCTTGCTTGCTTCTCCCATGTAGCTGTGCAGCAGTCCTTGTTCCTACTTGGTGCAGCCCCCTTCTTCAGAAAGCAAGATTTAGTAGAGACGTATACATACGATTTCTCAGCTTCCTAGGTGGAAGAGTTCTTTAATAGCAGTTTGGCTAAGAGCTGGTTCAGTGACCTGTAACATCTCTGAAGGATCTGGAATATTTCTTCCTAATAAGTATTATTCTTTATAGCACTTCAAAGAGGCACAGAGAAATAAGCAAGAATAATTGAAAATCTCTTATGTTAGTATCAGATGTGCTGGGTAATGTCACAAAAGTAAGATAATATGCTATGATGGAGGAAGAACACTGTCCCTTCACATTCTCCTGTTTTATGGAGAGATCAACACCCTAATAAGGTATTTTCAGCAAATAGGTTATAATTTCACCAAACTAGCAACATCTGAATGTCAACTAAGTAGGCACTGTAAATTTTTCTCCAAAGATCATGAAGATAACGAAGGATTGATGTATGTGTGTAAGTTGGAGCACTGCTGCATGATTCAGAATTTTTTTTCCTAATTGGAAAAATTTATCACAAAAATCACTCAGGTTCACTACCTGGAGTTTAGGTTTCACTCCATTATATTACATAGCTCTAGAGAATAGCTTTGCAATATCCTTGATGCTTCATTCTGGTTTGTACCTCTCAATTAGGTCATGCCTAGAATGAAAAGTCAACTATCTTAAAATCTGCTTTAACTTTAAATGAGTTACTTATAATAGTGTATTCATTTTTAAAACTATATCATGCCACAAACTTTTGGCTAATTTCTGGACCTTATTCAGTTGGCATACGATTGAGATGGAGACTGATATACTGTCTGGCTGGAAGGGTAGCATCTTTATTTTTTGGGTCAGCCAAGTTACTTTTCTTACTGAAAAAGAGATAAGATATGTGAGTAATTGTAATAGGAGTGTAGCAGCATTAATTAATATTTTATAATAGTTTCCACTTTCCAAACCCTGATTCAATCCTTTGTAGCTTTCTAGAACTTCTCCAGCTGATGTCTTCTGAGAGTGATGTCTGCTAAAGAATGAATTATTTCAATAGCTCACAAATTTTGGGGGAATATGATCATTTGTATCTGTTTTTTTTTTCCATTCTACAGTCTTTTTATAACAACACTGTGAGCACCAAACCCTGCTGTTCTCATGCCATGACATCTTTCACTGTCCTAATTGTTAATTAAGAAATACTTAAATAATCAAAAGGTTTTTCCTGTTAGTCTCCGTCTGTTTCAGTTTTCCTGCGTGTTTCGAACTGTAATGAGTTTTGATTTTCTGAACTAAAAATATGAATTCTAGGTTGCTATTTCGTGTCTAGAAAGCCTCACTTTTATACACCACCTCACTTTAAAATTTCTTGAATACCTGTGGTGGGTTAACCCTGGCTGAATGCCAGGTGCCTACCAGAGCTGCTCTATCACTCCCCTCCTCAGCGGGACAGGGGAGAGAAAAATATAGTGAGAGGCTCATGGGTTGAGATAAGGACAGGGAGAGATCACTTGCCAGTTACCACCACAGGCAAAACAGACTTGACTTGGGGAAAAATTAATTTAATTTATTACCAATCAAACCAGTGTAGGGTAATGAGAAATAAAACCAAATCTTAAAACAGCTTCCCCCACCCCTCCCTTCTTCCCGGGCACAGCTTCACTCCCGGATTCCCTACCTCCTCCCCTACAGCAGCACAGGAGGACGAGGAATGGAGGTTGGGTCAGTTCATCACACCTTGTCTCTGCCGCTCCTTCCTCCTCAGGGGGAGAACTCCTCACACTCTTCCCCTGCTCCGGCGTGGGGTCCTCCCCGGGCTGCAGGTGGAGATCTGCTCCACCGTGGACGTCCATGGGCTGCAGGGGGACAGCCTGCCTCACCATGGTCTTCCCCACGGGCTGCAGGGGAATCTCTGCTCCGGCGCCTGGAGCACCTCCTCCCCCTCCTTCTGCACTGACCTGGGGGTCTGCAGGGTTGGTTCTCTCACATCTTCTCACTCCTCGCTCCAGCTGCAGTTTCTGTGCCCCAGCAACTTTTTTTTCCCTTCTTAAATCCGTTATCCCAGAGGCACTACCACTGTTGCTGATGGGCTCAGGCTTGGTCAGCAGCGGGTCCGAGTTGGAGCCGGCTGGCATTGGCTCTGTCGGACACAGGGGAAGCTTCTAGCAGCTTCTCACAGAAGCCACCCCTGTAACTGCTCCCCCCACTACCAAAACCTTGCCGTGCAAAGCAATACAATAGCACGGATGTCTTACAGCTAATTTCAGGCAGGTACATGCTGAACTTCATAGCATAACGCTTCCTGCTGTTTTCAAACAAAGCTAAATGTCAGTCATGCAAAAGCACCACAAAAAACACCCTCCAGAGGTTCTGTGGAATGAGAAATAGATGGGGTCTAGGAATAGCTAAGGGAAAAAAAGCAAGCAGATTTTAATTTAACTGGAAAATACATAAAGAAAGATTTGCAGACGAAAAAGATCAGAGCATGGCTGAGATTGCCGCTGGCTTCAGGTTTTCCTTTGTGTTGTGGTTTAACCCCAGCTGAAACCAGGACACTTTGGCAAAACTTATGATCCTGGTCTGTCTCAGACTAAGATATAGTGAAAGATCTACCCTCTCACATCTGTCACAGCATTGCTAGATTCTTTGATCCTTGACAAGAACCTTGAGTTTTCAGACTGTATTTTGCTGTCTTGCTTTCATCCCATCACTTGAAATTATGACCAGCTCTTATATAAACTTTTAGGAAAGAGAAGAAAGGAAATCATCAATTATGACAGAAGAGTGAAAAGATGAAAAAGATAAATTGAGCTTCAGAGGGAAGGGGAGGGAGAGCAGGAGATAAGGAAAGATGGTAATGTAAGTCCAAAGAAAAGGGTGCAAATTCAATTCTCTGATGACTTTCCTCTTTACCCTTCACAAAGGTGTGTTTCTCTCTCGCAGCACACTCCCCTTACAAAGGGCTCAGGGAAGATTTTGCTCAGTAAGATGAACTTTTGATACTACTTACTGAAGAAATAGTTCCTGTGGGTTTTCTGTAGTTACCTTTTTATCTATAGAATATCTTATTTTGCATTAAGCAAATAAAAGAGAGGGGTAGTGTTTTATTTCCCTCTGAATTTGCACAGGGTAGAAGTTTTTATCCTTAAGAGTGTCATGTTCAAACTTTAGGTAGGCAAAAGACTATCTAGTTTCGTCTCAGTGCATTTTAATTAATCTTGTTCAATGAAAACCCTCTCCCAACCAGTGCTAATTCATGATAGTCTCAAAAATAAGATCACAGATTTGATGTTTATGCAGATTAAAGTACAAACAGCAGAACAAAGTGAAAGATAAATCTTTTGCCAAAAAAGCAAGAGCTGTCTCAAGGACAGCTGTATCTCTTTTAAGAAGTTCTTCATACTCGTAGCTAAAGCAAGGGGCCAGGATGGGGAAGTTTGTGGCGCTGCTGCGTGTTTTATCAAAAATGTCTTCCTATGAACTGCAAAATTACTCTCTGCCTGAGGTGTTGATTTGGGTAGGAGTGAGGCTTCTAAAAGTCTAATAATATCTCCTTGAAATGATTACATTAAAAATCTGGGGGTTTAGATCTAATCTAATCTAATCTAAAATTGCCTGAATATGTGTGGATCTCAGAGTGATCTGGGAAATTATGGTTGAATCTCCTCTATTCCCAACTGTTTCCACCTATGCACATTTAGAAAAAATCAGGATTAGATCTGTCTATAGCTAAGATGATGTTATTACAGTCTTCAAAGAGCTTAATGTCAATGCATAACTAATTCAGCAAACAGTCTGCATGAAGGAATCCTGTAGGTTTCAAAATGCTTTCCATCTGCTGAAAGATAAAACCAGACCTAAATCTAGAGGATTGAATTATACTAACAAAACATACTTAAACTCATAAAAAATCCAGTTGATACACTTAAATTGTTTAAAAAAAATTAATGAACACCTGTTGACTATGGAAGCCAACAGCACTGATATAAACTAAAGAGGTTGAAACATTAAAAGGTTATGACTTTGTGTTATACAAGGGTTTAGGTAATAAAAATATTTATAACTTAGGAGAACTACTTTTGACTTCCTAATGCCCTTCTTCTGCCCCTGATGCTCTTTTCCAAAACTTCAGTATTCCTTTTCTATCTTAGAAGTTTGGACCCATTAAACAGCATGACGAAGTATGTTTCTTTAGTGACAAAAATGACCATAAAGACTTCCTTAATAATTTATTTTGTATCAGCCTTTACTAAGAATATATGGTAACATAGGAAGCCTACTGTTGGAAAGGGACTATTACGAGTCCTCTGTTTTATGATCTCTGAAGCAGTGATGCCCTCCTGTGGACTTTAGGTAGTATGCTTTCTGCTGGAATAACGAATATTTTCTGCATGAAAACAATGTGGGTTTCCTTCCTTCTAATACTCTAACACTAACTAAAATATCGCATGAAGACATTTAATACAGTTTATTACTTGGCCAGTGCCTCTGGTTTGAGAAACACATTTTCTTTAGGTGATTATACAGGTGGAGCTTTTACCTGTGTTAGAAACTTAAACTGCTTATACAGTGAATTTTTACTCTGTGGGTTGCTCTCAGAATTGAAACAGTGTAATGCTGCCGTGTCAGGTGGGGAAAATGTATTTCATTTTAATGGTGTTTGCCTAAAGAACTTTTAAATACATAGGACAATATTATGCATTTACTTGTATATAGTTATAAGCAGTTTAAAAATATGGTGGAGAAACTGCTGTAGCTGTTGGAGCGTTGTCTGTTTTAACAGACTTGTCACATCTCACATGCACGGTGTGAGACTCGTTCTTTGCTTCTGCGCTCGCACCGCTGTGGTACCTGTGTGTCTCTCGTTTGCAGTGGCTCACGTAGGGGAAAGGCACATTTCAGCAGCATGTAAAGGCACATAGTTCATAGGAATGTGTGTAACAAGTGACCTGGTGCACTGATCGGGGGACTGGATGCCTCACCAGGCATGAATCCGACAGGAGTTGGAGAGGTCTGGTTGGAGTCTCTGTGATGGCTCAGATGACCTGGGAGGTCTGTGGGATATGCGGGTGTATTGGGTTTGAGTGGCAAGGTTTTGGTAGCGGGGGGGTCAGTTACAGGGGTGGCTTCTGTGAGAAGCTGCCAGAAGCTTCCCCTGTGTCCGACAGAGCCAATGCCAGCCGGTTCCAAGATGGACTCACTGCTGGCCAAGCCCGAGCCCATCACCGACGGTGGTAGCGCCTCTGGGAGAATAGATTTAAGAAGGGAAAAAAAAGTTGCTGCGGCACAGAAACCGCAGCCAGAGAGAGGAGTGAGAAGATGTGAGAGCAACAGCCCTGCAGACCCCCAGGAGGGAGAGGAGATGCTCCAGGCGCCAGAGCAGAGATTCCCCTGCAGCCCGTGGGGAAGACCATGGTGAGGCAGGCTGTCCCCCTGCAGCCCATGGACGTCCACGGTGGAGCAGATCTCCACCTGCAGCCCGGGGAGGACCCCACGCCGGAGCAGGTGGGTTTCCCGAAGGAGGCTGTGACCCTATGGGAAGCCCGCGCTGGAGCAGGCTCCTGGCAGGACCTGCGGACCCGTGGAGACAGGAGCCCACACTGGAGCAGGTTTGCTGGCAGGACTTGTGACCCTGCAGGGGACCCACGCTGGAGCAGTCTGTGCCTGAAGGACTGCAGCCCATGGAAGGGACCCACGCTGGAGCAGTTCGTGAAGAACTGCAGCCCGTGGGAAGCACTCACGCTGGAGAAGTTTGTGAAGGACTGTCTCCCGTGGGAGGGACCCCACGCTGGAGCAGGGGAAGAGTGTGAGGAGTCCTGCCCCTGAAGAGGATGAAGCGACAGAGACAATGTGTGATGAACTGACGGTAACCCCCGTTCCCTGTCCCCCTGCACTGCTGTGGGGGAGGAGGTAGAGAATTCAGGAGTGAAGCTGTGCCCGGGAAGAAGGGAGGCGTGGGGTGAAGGTGTTTTAAGGTTTGGTTTTACTTCTCATTACCCTACTCTGATTTGATTGGCAATAAATTAAATTCATTTTCCCCAAGTCGAGTCTGTTTTACCCATGATGGTATTTGGTGAGTGATCTCTCCCTGTCCTTATCTCGACCCACGAGCCTTTTGTTAAATATTCTCTCCCCTGTCCACTTGAGGAGGGGAAGTGATAGAGCAGCTGTGTGGTGCTTAGTTGCTGGCTGGAGTTAAACCACGACAAGGAGAAACTGATGTTTAGCTGTCTAGGAAACCCTGCATCTCCACAGCCTGGTGGTACGTGTCAGGGCACATGTATGTTTGCAGTGCACACGGCCCTTTCAGTGTGGGGACTGAACTCTGAGAACGTGATTTTGAGCGACTACATGAACTACATGAGGTCACTTACACGGCCGTTGGGAAAGGATGGTGGACGGGAGGACACCAGGTCAAGTGGAGTTTGGCCTTTCTGTAGTATCAGAGGAGACATTTCTATCTGCAAGAGATGGGTATATATATTTTAAAGGCATTTTCCTTTCATTAATCACCCAGTCAGAAGTGCAAATGAAGAGGAAGCAGTTGGGCTGTACTTGAGTTGTGTCAGCGACTGATTTTGACTACTGATTTGCTCACGTCTTAAAGACCCTCATCTCCTCCTGCTGAAAGAAGTAGTGATTTCTTTCTTTGATCTCTTCCTTGGCCTACTTGTCTGTCTTGCTTTCAGGGAGAGAAAGTGAGCCGTAAACAAGCGCTTTGTTTTCTTTGTTATCTGTTGAGGCCATAATTAGCTCCTCTTAATTTTCCCTCCTTTTTGTTGTAAATTATTAAGGGTCTATAAAACTCTCATGGGTTATTTTCTACATGGAATAGTTATTAATTTATCTTGGGAAGGGCCACACAGTTTTTTACGGTAAGTGGTAGGCAAAATATATTTTTGTATTTCCTGTAATTGTGTGGAGCTTGCAGACGGCCTCTGGGAAGAAGCTTTTTTTTTTTAATAGAGTAGGATATGTTTGTTTGTTTTAAACTCACAAATATTTCAGTGACATTATGGGCATATTCTCTGTTCTAAAACTAGATAAAAAGATTGTGTCTGTTCATGCATTGAGATAAATGGCTCTAAACATGTGACATCTTTCCCTGTAAGTGGTTATCAAACACGGACATTTAATATTCCTGTCATATTAATATGTTATTCTTAACAGACTTGGCTATAACAGAAAAGAAATCCAATTTAAGAAAAATCAGATTACTATATTGCAAGTATTAATCCTACCGGTTAATGATAATCATAGCCTTTGAGACTAAAGCATGAAAACTTGGCCCATTGATAGAAATGAGGCCAGAATTTTACTAGCAGTGTTAATCTGTGGAGTTGACACCATCTGAAGAGGAATAAGGAAGAATCTTTGTGCTGAAACATTCAGCCTCCCTGGACTTCATCTGGGGCGATAGTTAACTAACCTGCCAGCGCAGTCCATGTTACGCTTTTATCTGTGAGTCTCCAAGGGTGCATTTCCACAGCAGCTGATCTAAATCAGGGGGATGTTGCAGTTCTGCTTCCTCCCTCGTGCCAGCACCAGCACTCATGGGATCATGCAAAAAACTGTTTCAGAGAGCTGAGGCAGCTAAAAACTAAGCCCCTTTTCATGATAAAATTATTTTTGGCTGTCGCAGTTCTCAAGTGGATCGCTGTGTGTTTGCACAAGCATCAAGGCTGACACATGGGAGAAGGCAGGATCACACGGCTGGAGGGCAGCAATCCCAGTGCAGATCAGTTCAGACAGCTGTGGAACTACATCCCGATATGGTGCCTAATACAACACTGTAACCACCGGATCAGAAGGGTCAGAATATTCAGTATACACCTTTAAAAAGGCTCCCAGGGTTGGCCTTGGAGGGAAGACTTACACTCTTCTCCCTGAGCAAGGGACCAGTAGCGTGTCTGACAGGGGATCCAGGATATGATCTTGCTGGAAACCAGGTCTGATATAGTCATTTTTTATTAACCCAGTCCCCAAAACTCTCTGATTTCTAGTACTCTAATCTGGACTTCCCATCTGTGACTCAGGAGGGTAAGGTGACTTCTGACTGTGAGTTTTGGTGGCAATGTTCTTGGATGGTGTGGAGAATAAAATAGCATGGATAGGCTTTGGAAAGCCAAGCACAGGGATATAAAACAGGTATTACATGGGGGACTTCAAGGAAGATTTTTGCAAATCAAACCCTTTCTTTGGAGGTGCAGATCTTAAGTGTATGACAAATACTGCAGTGGTCAGAAATATTCTCAACCTGTGCTAACTGGTAGAGGTAATATGACCCTTTCATAGGGAACAGTGTCCTAAAAAATTTTGGAAAACATCTATGGAATTATCATCATAGATGAGACAAGACAGACCTGCTTTTCAAGATCTAGTGCCTGAAAAAGCAAAGCATCAGAAAACAAGGAACAGAGCAAACAGGGAGAGGTGCCCGAACAGAAGAGGAAGTCTTATCATCCAAGTAGAGCCCGCAGTATATTAACATATACATTTACTTAACAAAGAGGGAGAGTGGCTTGAGTACTCTATATAGGGGTGCTTTAATGCTTCATGAGTTCTTGAGGTTTGCGCTCACTTTAATATATTCGCTTATGTGGTTATTTTTTTCAAAGATTGTCTCAATGTCTAAAGGGAAACTTTCATCTCATTGTGGAAATAATGAACAAAGGAAGAAGCTACCTGAAGAGATTGTGAAATTGCCTTCACTGAAGGTTTTAGAAACGGATTAGTCAATTATCCGTGAGGAGGATTAAGTTAACCTGAGTTTCAGAAACTGTGTGGTGCAGGTGCTAACGTGCCTAGCAAAAAGTGAACTGCCCTTTTCACCTTCAAGGAAAAGAAAATTTCGCCAAAAAAATTATTCTTAGCTCCTAGATAATTTCCAACATAAACCCTAGTGGGTGTAAGACCGAAAAAAAAAAAAAAAATCTCCTGTTTCTGATGAAAAATTCAGTGTGTTGAAAAGAGTGCTGCAGTCTTCAGGCTGACAATGTTTAAGGTACTATTAAGGTAAACCAACCAACCAGCCAAAGGAAATGCATCTCACTATTAGTCATTTCAGAGAGCTTGCACACCCTTGAACAGCTCTGATTATTTAAGAAAATACCTCCTTTTCGAGCCAAGGAGAGATTTAAGAGTGAGGAGGCAGCAGCAGGGTTGGAAAGAGGACTGGGAAACGGCGGAGGAAACAGTAGCAGGAAAAGCGAGGAAGACGCTGCCTGAGGGAGCATGTTGGAGAGGGGAAAACGGACACAAATGAGGGAAGAAGAGCCGGCTAACGCTGAGAGGCAGCAGACAGGAACCGGACCAAACGGTACGGTCAAAACCCCCAAGAGGGGGAGCCGCTCCCCGTCAGGAACAGCCTGTCCGTGTTGCCCCGAAGGCGAGCGGCGCCGAAGGAAACCAAGGTGCAAGGCTGGGGCCCACAGAGGCGGAGGACGGAACACAGCCCGCAGGTAAACAGTCCTACCGGACCGGGCTTGGGCCAGCTTTCGGTCCGCCGGTAACGCCTGCTCCCGGCGCTTAGCCTGGCGAGGCCGAGCCCTGAGGGGGCAGCGGCGCCTCAGGCTGGGGACGATAGCGAAGCCCGCCGGGTCTGAGGTGCGGGGGACGCCCGGTGTGTGTGTGTGGAAACGTCCCTCCGTGACAGGGCGGGGGGCGCGCGCGGCCGCCTAACGGTCAGCGTTTCAAACGGTCCCGCGCGAGCCGCCCGCCGACCACTCCGCCCGCGGGGCGGGGCCGCCGGGGAGAAAGCGCGCGGCCGCGCCGGAGGCGGCCCATTGGCTCCCGTCCGTTGGCTTGACGCATTGGCGCAGCCCGGGCCGGCCCCGCCCCTTCTCTCGGCGCGCGCAGGAGGCGCCGCCGCATCACCGGCCGCTACTAGCGCGACTCTATTGGCTGCACCGCCGCGCCCGTCACCGGCCAACCCCCGCGCCTTTTGCCGACGCGCGGCGGAGGTCGCGACCTCTGATTAGTCGCCGCGCTCGTCGATCGCGGTCGGAGCCCCGCCCCTAAAGGTGAGTCGCGGACGGCGCCGGCGGCGCGCCCTCATTGGCGGCGGCCGGGCGGGCGGGCGGGGCTCCCAGCGTCCCCTTTGTGTGGGCACCAGTCGCCGGCCCAGCTCTGGAGAAGTAGCAGCCGCCATTTTGTGCGTGCCTGTGTTTTTCCCCCCCCCGTCCCCACATCCCCCCCCCCCCCTTTCTGCGGTGAGCGGCGGCAGCCGGGACGCCCCGTCTACTTCTGCTGGTCAGGTGAGGCGAAGCGAAGGCGTCGGGCCAGGCCGAGGGAGCCCATCGCCGGCGGCTGCCGCAGCCGTGAGGTCGCGCTGTTGGCAGCGAGCGAGGGGGAAAGCAAGCGGCAAGACGGAGAAGGGGGGGAAAAAACCTTCGGAGCTGCCCCCCAACAGGAGGAGGAGTCTCGGCGCCAGGCCCAGGCGCAGCCCCGGCACCGGCGGCAGCATGGAGAACTCGCAGCTCTGCAAGCTGTTCATCGGCGGCCTGAACGTGCAGACCACGGAGGCCGGGCTGCGGGAGCACTTCGCGGCCTACGGTACCCTCACCGACTGCGTGGTCGTGCTCAACCCGCAGACCAAGCGCTCCCGCTGCTTCGGCTTCGTCACCTACTCGGCGGTGGAGGAGGCCGACGCCGCCATGGCCGCCTCCCCCCACGCCGTGGACGGGAACGCGGTGGAGCTGAAGCGGGCCGTGTCCCGGGAGGACTCGGCCAAACCGGGGGCCCACGCTAAGGTGAAGAAGCTCTTTGTGGGCGGCCTCAAAGGGGACGTAGGCGAAGGGGACCTGGTGCAGCACTTCAGCCAGTTCGGCCCCGTGGAGAAGGCCGAGATCATCGCCGACAAACAGAGCGGGAAGAAGCGCGGCTTCGGCTTCGTCTATTTCCAGAACCACGACGCCGCCGACAAGGCGGCCGTGGTCAAGTTCCACCCCATCCAGGGCCACCGCGTGGAGGTCAAGAAGGCCGTGCCCAAGGAGGACATCCAGTCGGGCGGGGGAGGCGGCGGCGGCTCTTCCAGGCCCTCCCGGGGAGGCAGAGGAGGAGGAAGGGGTCGGGGCGGCGGCGGATCCGGCAACCGGGATCACAACGGCCTTTCCAAGGGAGGCGGCGGTTACAATAGCTACGGCGGCTACGGTGGAGGAGGTGGCGGCGGCGGCGGTTACGGCTCCTACGGCAGCGGCTCCTACGGAGGCGGCGGCGGCGGCGGGGGAGGCGGCGACTACGGCAACGGGTACGGCGGGTTCGGCAGCTACAGCCAGCACCAGTCCTCCTACGGCCCCATGAAGAGCGGCGGAGGAGGTGGAGGAGGGGGCGGCAACTGGGGGGGGCCGCAGTAACAGTGGACCGTACAGAGGAGGCTATGGTGGGGGAGGCTACGGGGGCGGCTCTTTCTGAGCTGGAGCGCCCATACCCATTGGGGGTGGCGTGGAGAGCCCTCCCTTTGATACGGGGCAGCTTCTAAATGGTTTCTCCCCTCATTCGCCGAAGGGCAGCTCCTTTTAAATGCCTCCCTGCTGTGGGAGCAGCTCCTAAATGCCCCCTGGGGGTCGCCTCTGCTGCCTGTGCCACTTCTTTCTCTCTGAAGATGGACTGGGCCCCACATACACATACTTTGTGTTACAGTCATTGATGGACTCTATTTTTTTATTATTACTTGGACCTTGGTCGTTTTTATACTAGCAACGAAAAATGTCTTGTTTTAATTTGTTTTTTTGGGGGTACGGGGTGGGAAGTGTCTTGCTGATCTGGAGTAAAAACTGGGGAGGGTTATGGGGGAATTTCCTTTGTTGTAAGGACTCGATACCTGGCTACTACATTTTTTTCTACAAAATCTACTCGGATCCCATGACTGAAATTAACATTTCTGTAAAGGAGGAAAAAAAAAAATCGTTTTTACGTTTTTTATTTTTTAAATAAATCATTGTGTTCATTGACCTTTACATGTCTAATTTTTTTTCCTAGGATCCATTCCGTACGGTTCTATGGCTTTTCTAGGTTTGAAGCAAGTGTTCCTCTGCTTTAAAAGCTCTATGTACTTAGAGTAAATATTTTATTGCCAGTAAAGGTCCTGATTGACTTTTTTGCTACCCCCCTAGTGGATTTATTGGTTTTCAAACACTCGACAGAGAAATTTTTGAAGTACTAATCCGTGGATGTGGTCTGTTTTTAAATACTCGTTCTCACTTACGCAGTTTGTGTGCATCCACCATCTTGTACTAGGCAGTTTGATGTGCTGACATGGTTGGTCAATTTTTTCTATAGGACTTTTCCATCAACGTATGTACTGTGTAGTTTTGAAGAAATAGTTTGTGTTAAGCATGTGCTTCATTCATATAAAATGTTCAGAATTTCCAATTGCTTAGTTTCAAGTCCTCTTATCGGTTTGTCTGTGTATGATTCCTTCCAGGAAAGGGTCGACATTTATCCCTCCTATTAAACGCATACTTGTTTTCATAGTACCGGGTTAACAGACTTTTCACTCTGAACTATTGTCCTTCATTAAAGTTCCCCGAGAATCTCTCGCAGCACCATCTACCGACAGGATGGCAGCCCCCTTGCTGCAGGCTTCGTTACAGCAGGAGTAAAATTGGTTCGCTAACAATTGTACTAGACTTTTGAAAGTTATTTTATGCCACTAGATGACTGGTGTAGAATGCAATGACATCTGCATGTGACTAAAGATGGGCTCCATGAGTATTCACTGGAAAAAAGGAATGGATTTGCAATACCTGCCTGAGCACGTTTTTTTTTTTTTTTTTTTTTAAATGCAGTTGCCCATATTTCAAAAAGTGATAATCTAAACTACGTGGGCAAAGTGCTATGATAAATGAGCCAGCTAAGTGTACCAGTAACATAGGTGCCAGTTGTAAAGCAAAAATATCTGTGTAGTCTGCTTGATTAACAAATGTATATTTGTAGCCCTTTCACGCAATAGAATTAAAGTTTGTTGTTTATTAAAAAGCATAATGTTTTAGGGGAAAACTGCCTTCCTGCATAGAAATATAGAATAGCAACGTTTATGGGTTTATGGATATCAAATAAAGATTTGAATTCCTTTATATGCTTGAGTGAGAGTATGTGTGATACGGGGCATGGATTTAAAAAGTACGAAGTTATTTTGACTTCAGGTTTCTAAGCACTTAGTCTTTAATGCTGATGCTTTATGGGACTGCATCTTAAAAGCTGATTTTTGGCTTTGCTCCAGATATGCAAGATATTAGGCACGTAATTCCTGCTGATTCCAGTGGAAAGTTAAACGTCTAGGTCTTTGTGCTTCTGGGCTGAAGGATTTTGCATGAAATTTCAAGGTATTGTCAGTCTTTGGTGTCAGTCTAACCTGACGCTGATTTTAGTTGAAATGAGTCTTTTTGTTGCTATTAGAAGTAAAACTAGCATCAACTTAATTACCTATGTGAGCTTAAATAAACAGGACAACCTTTTGGTATCATCAGGATTTAAACCAAGAACTGAGTTTCCTCTTGATTCTGGTAATTTATGGCTCTCATAGTGAAACTGGTTCTCTTTGGCTTAGCTTTTATAAATAGGTTCTAAGTAACTTGGTATTTGCAATTATATTGTAATTTTTTTATTTCAAAAGCTTGTTAGCCTCTGTTGTGAACCAGTATCACTGATACGTTGTTGAAAGTGCAAGTCATTTCAGAGAAGTATTTGTAAAACACTGCAAGACCAGCTCTTGTTGGCAGATAGCTTCAGGTGGTTGGTTTTGTTTCAGTTCACTGGGCTTGAAGTTTTTGACTTTACCTTTGCGCTTTAAAACTGTGTTGGACAGTCATCCTCGAACTTCACTTGAAGCACAGCTTGCCTTTTTGTAGCTGAAGTGAACTACTGAGATCTAGGTCTTGTGTTAGTTGGGGCATATGATTTAGTCCCTTGCAACAGTGAATTGCCTTAACCTTAGCAGGGGACAGCCTGGTTTCGAAAGAAATAGTTAAATTCACTTCTGTGATGTGGCTTGTCATTTGACTTGGGAAGGTAAAGATTTGTGTGCCAGCTGTAGCTTTATGGTATTTTCACGTGTTACGTGCTGCGAAAGAATATGTTGATACTAGAAACAAGTAGGTTTTTTAGAAAAGTGACTTCATGTGTGAAATCTGAGAGTTTTGCCAAGCTATGGCTCGATTTTGAGAACTGTTGTACTGAAACATGCTGTTTGATTATCTGTACGTAATAGTCTTCTTGTAGGACTAATGTCTTTTCTAGAATAAAAAGTAGATCCCAGAAATTGCACCTATATTAGGGAGTATGCTACCTAATTTCTTTCTCAAAAGATTGTCATCTGTTTAACAGTGTTATGTGGTGAGTGTCTCGGGTAGGTGGGACTTGCTCTGCTCTGACTCTTGTCTCTTGGGAGCAAGAACTTCCTTGGGACAGTGCAGGTAACTCGTGTGAGCGCGTGTTTAATAAGGGGCAGTAATGCTGGGATGTACTGCGGAGTACAGTAAGAGATGCACGTCTGTATTGGGTAGCCTTAAAGAGACAGTGACTTAAAGGCTACATATATCTAGTACGGTTTCTAGTAAACAGAAGAGGTTTGTTGCTAAAGCTTTGCTTACATATTTAATGGTATTTAGTAATTTTCTGACCCCTGGGTGGATTTGTCTGCATAGAGGTGTGTAGGAAGAGCTAAGATGAAATGAAATATAGAGCTGGCATGTAAATAAAGAAGTTTGTGACTGCGCAGTTGCTCTAGGATGGTCATGGAGATAGAAATAAAGTAACTTTAGTTTGCTGTTCCTTAGTTTGTAGTTTAGTTCTGAAGTGTATGTGTCTGAAATTATCTCAATAATTTAATGGCCTTCTGTTCAGGGATGAATGCTGGATTGTGTCGGTTTCACCTGTGAGAAATAGGAAGTGAGAGCAATTAGTTTACTTTCAGCATTTAATAATGAAAGTAAAAGTGCAGTAGTTTTCTTTAAACACAGATGTTCTTTTTATTTTTGTAATCTGCATGAACAAAAAGAAATTTCCCAAAACAAAGCTTTTCAGGGACTACAGTATCACAGTATAGCACAGTGTGTTGTGATGTGCGCACTTTTTTAATAGCAATGGGTATTCATGTCTACTCTAAAGTATGATTTGTTCTTGATACTGCTTCTTGTGTGACTTGTAAATTTTATTTGGCTAATTTTATTAGCCTAACATACACTTTTATAATACTGATGACTACTGCATTAAAGAGAAACATGCTAAACACCTGTATAAGTAATTAATTGATACTTGCAGAAATCGGTGAAAGTACCTCTCACTTGTTTGTTTTAACACTAGGTGATGAAAAGGTAGTTTAGAACAGCAGTAGCAGCTGAAACAGCTTTGATCACAGTAAATCTCTGTGGGTCACTGACTGTGTTACAGCTGTGACAGATTTGCAAAATAAAAGCTGCGCTTTGCCCTGCAGGCTTGCGTAGCATACTTAGGTGGACAATCTTTACCCTCCAGAGTTGAGTAAGCTTTTGGGTTTGTGTTGTGTGTTGAAGTAGTTGCAAGTGGTGCAGCTGCAGTACTAGCTGTTGGACTCCCAGTTCTGCCTACAGGAGTGCAGACCTGCTGGGAGGCCAGCGGTGTGCGCAGCGGGGGCACTGACAGGAGGTGTGCTTGAACTCTTATCAGATACTTTGTGCATACATACTTAACAATCAGTGAAGCCGAAATATTTAGGGTGGTTAAAAATGTAATTTAAAGTCCTCAAACACTTGATGGTGTTCTTCTCCCCCAACTTAGATCCCTTCTGTAAAGCAAATTTTGCTTTCATTTAGCATTGGAAGACCTAAGTGGATAGGGTTAGGTGAGAACACTGGTTTATTATCCTGCCCTGTCAGCTGATACTATTGTCGCAATATAAAGGCATTCCTATTGCTGCTGAAAAGGGTCTGAGCCTTGAGTGGTGCTGAGGACCCCGACCTCCCATTCAAGTCTGAAAATAGAGCAGCTTCTTTTTTCTACGTACCTCAGAATGTGCTTTCTAAAATGCAGAAGTTTGGTTTAAATTGTTAATTAATCTCTAAAAAATAAAAACTGGAGGGCACCCTTCTGATGTGCACACAGTAAACAAAAACATGGTGCGTTTTGTGAGAGTAGGATTTTGCTCCTACAGTCTGCGAGATGGTTGGTTTTCTAATAGAAGGTAGCTTATCCAAGCCTTTTTTAAAAGGATTGCTTGTCCTGTTGTAGCTGTTACGGATTAGTGTTTATCACGTCATCAACAGTTTGTACCACGTTTACATGGTATACGTTGTTATGGACCTCTGCTTTCTAAGCTTTTTTAATAGGAAGAAGGAATTTCCAATATGTCTTTCAAACTCTGTGTCTGTATATAATACCTTGGATTAGTATTAGGTGATTGAAAGTGTGCCCCCAAAATTTCCATCTTTCACCTTAGCCAGAGGTGTAGTTTACAAAACAATGGGTTATTTCATGGTTTTTGCAAAACTGACTCTGTGATCTGGTGTATGCATCCCTTAAAGATGAGTTTTCTGCTTGTCATTTTTGTATTTCTTAAATGAATAAAACAGTTACATCCCTGCTTCACTTTAAAATGTATTTCACGATGCAAGCGCACCATAAGGAGTTTCAAGCCAGCCTGAACAATCACTATTTGGTTTTGTTAATGGGCTTTTTTTAGGTCTCCTATTGAAGTATTACTACTTTGTTATTACTGGTATGTGCATGTATATGCACACACGTACATTACTTCTACTTAACTTTAATGAGTATTTATTTGTACTGTAATGTAAGTACTACTGTTGACCGGTGTCAGATGTATATTTCTTGTAACAAGATGAAAGTCTTTCTGCTATGTACCTTTACCTAGGAATTTTCTATCATTTACCTGCATACTAGGACTTGTAAAGGGGCTGATGGAGTTGAGTGCTTTCCTCCTTGATGTTCCTTTGACAAATCCTAGTCTTTATGCCTTCTCTGCTCTCAGAACTCTCCTCAATTTCTGTTATGTATAAAGGGGAGGAAATATATAGCTACTTTTGAACTGATACCTCTTGTTCGTATGGTTCTAAGAGTGTTTTAATCATATCTGTGTT
Source organism: Aquila chrysaetos chrysaetos (assembly GCF_900496995.4). Classification (NCBI taxonomy): domain Eukaryota; kingdom Metazoa; phylum Chordata; class Aves; order Accipitriformes; family Accipitridae; genus Aquila; species Aquila chrysaetos. The sequence goes on from NC_044025.1 coordinate 17,175,557, forward strand.
CCCCTTAAAAACATTTAACCCATCTTGTGGGGAAAATGAGTAGTGGGAACACTGAAAGAGCAAGGGCTGTAAAGCTGTAGTTTGGTGTAGAAGAGAGACATTCTTCAGATTCTTGTATTTCCTGTAGTTCTCCTATCTGCTGAATAGACTGAACAGTTAAAAAGATGGAACACTTCAGGTCTAGGCTGTAGCAAAAAACCCAACAGCATAAAAAATAAAATTCTATTACTGTTTTCTGTCCTTGGTTCAGCCTTTGCCAGTAGGAGTCCTAAACTAAAAGTTGCAACAGCATTTTCTTAAGTACTTTCTCAGTGCAGCTGATCTTGGTGTAACTTTTTTTTGCTAAAAGTCTGTTAGGCAAAGCTGTAGTATTGCCTATTTCTGTTACAGAAAGCATCAAGCTTAGAGCACGGGCTATTCTCAGACTGTCAGCCATCCAAGTAACCAAAGCTCCTTAACTTTGAAAACTAGATGTCAAGCCCAGTCAGACTAATAATGCCATCTGTCTGAGGCATCTGGATATTAACCCTCTTAGTTTGATGCGTACAGTTTCATTCCTGAATGCTTTCACAAATGGAAAATACACAGATTTGGAAAGAAAAGGTCTTCCTCAAAAAAAAAAAAAAATCAAACTACACTATGTAAAGCTATGTATAATTTTGATACATATTACATGTACATTACATTACTATAAATGCCTCTTTTCATGTGTAATGCAGTAAGGAATTGATGCCAGTTTAGAAAGGGATTAAGTTTCTGGCTGGAAATATGTCAAGATATATATTTGCTCACTACCATCAAAGTACAAATCACTGATGAACATTGCAGAAAAATTCTTTAGAAGCAGAATGAGCTGACGAATCTGAAAATACTTCAGTTGTTCAAATGCTACTTTATACCATGCAATTGCCAACTAGTTTGTCTCACAGAAGCCCTGTTCTCTCTGGGAATACGGTTTGGAATTGAAAGGCATGCAAAGCTACACATCTGAACATATGCTGTTAGTCTGTAATCTAGTCAATATAAAAGATGAATATCATCTCAGTCTCTTCTGTCATTTCTGTAACTTTTGTTGCTTTCTGTGGTTTTACAATGGACTTTTTCTGTTTTGTAAGAAATACTGCTTTCCACAAAATCCCGGAGGGAAGGAAGCGTGAGTCTAGTCACTGCAGGCACTGACTGGGAAGAAGAAAGGTCAGGAATCCAGTCCCCATTTCCAGGATAGACTTGGATTAAAGCAATGCTGGATAAAATGCACGAGTAGTGTTTGGGACTGGAGGTCCATGGTCTTTTTACTTGTTTTCTTTCTCTGTGGATCAATAGTCATGTTTTTTTTACTGCATACTAACACAGCTTCAGTGGAAAGCCTCCCTCTCCCAACCACACAGCCTGATGGACAAATTACGACAACGTGGGCAGGGCATGGCCCGGGGAGGAGGCTGTGCTTACCTAGCTAGAGTATAAAAGCACAGCACTGTCAGCTGTGTTTTGAAATAGTTTACTCCCATTTCATCCTCCAGGTCCCCACCCTCCTCAGAAGGGGTGTCCTCTGATTTGGGGCTCACTGACTGCTCCCTGGCTGGATTGCAGAGTCCTGGAAGATTTCTGATGCTAAATTCCCAATTCTCTCTATGTGGTTATCTAGTAGCTTTTCAGGTTTTAGTAATCTTTTAAGTTTACCGGGTAACAAATTTGGCCAAAGTCCGTCACTGTGTGACTTCATTTGGGCCTGTTGGAATAACGATGCTCCGTTTACTGGAGAGAGCTCCTGAGTCCTGTCTGTCTGCAAGTTCAGGGCTTCTCCGCCTGAGATCACTGCTGGACTGCAGGATGATTGCAGTTGTAATTGCTAATGCCTCTTGCATAGGCTCTTTAGCAAAGTGTCTTCTGCAAGAGAAGTAATGCCAGCTTTCTACTATTATTTTCGTGGCGATGTATCCTCTTGAAAAAGAGAGATCCCCAGGAGCACAAGGTGGGGGTGTGTGTTTCAAGCCTTTGCAGTGAGTAACCTGGAGCGAATTGCCATGCCTTTTTCCCTTTAGGCCCACCCGTCCATTATTTTCTGTGATATTAGATGTGGGCAAAGTATTTTTTCTGTAATTATATTATTTGGAAGTTGTTATTGGAGTTTTCTTTTACTCACCCAGCACCAGCTAGAATTGGTGCTTCTGCTCTGTGGTACCAAAGTTACTTTTAAAACCTCTTTGAGGAATGAGCTTGGTGATGAATCAGCACCATGTGTGTTTTGGAAGTGTTAACGTTGAGTTTGTGTGTAGCTGGTGGCAATGGGGAGGTCTTGATTTCTGTGTACTGGGGAATCAGCTGAGATGATGTTGAGAAACATCGCCTTTGGAAGGAAGATTGGGAAGGAAGAGCTGAGCTTGTTTCATTGCTGGTGCTGCTCTATGCCAAAAGTGTTGCAACGAGCTGGTGCCACACGCGCTCTAATGCCTTCTCAAAGCGTGTTTTCTTTCTCCCTCACAGGGTGCGCTTCTGCGTGGAGAGAGAGGATGGGAAAGCTGAGCCCTGAAAAGCACACCGCAAAAGTCCAGTAAGTGACCAGAAACCCGAGCTGAGCCCCTGACATACGGTTCTCACTCTGAATATGCTATGGAGATTGAGCAGAAAAAGATGTTTGCCCAGGAAATACCAAGCAGGGTAATGAAGGACAATCCGTTACCTGCGAGGAAGACATGCTGCATGAGACAGCTTTTTCCGTTCAGGTAAAATAATGTGCCTGCAGAAATAATCTTGCCTAAATTTTCATGTGTGGCAGCTGTGTGATTTACTCATTCGCGTTCATATTGCGGCATGTTGTGTTACAGTACTAGGGTGGTGGACTGTGTTCCTGGCTTTTGCAAAGAATAAAAAAATGAAATGTTTTAAAAAATTCCGAGAAGAGAGCGAGGCAATGAGTATACAAGGAGTAATAGTAAAGAGACTTGGGTTGGGGTGGCGAGATGCTGAATGAGAATAGGTTTGTTTATGCTGGCCTCAGAGTTACAGTGTACAAATATTAATTAAGCCATACATCATCTTTATGAAGCCTATGGGTAGCTTCCCCTTAATTGCAGAAGGTAGTAGTGGAAGCAATAAGGGATATAGTATAATGACAAAGAATCACATTAAAATGATATCTTAAGCAAAAATTTTTGGGAAAAAAAAAATCCCACGTTTTGGACCATAGCCTAAATTTTTTCTTAAGTCCATGTGTTCAGCCTGTAGCGAGAACTGTACACTTCAGTAGGTGCAGAAATGGGAGTCAAAACTAAGGGCTTATGAGGCAGAGGGACTTGGTAGTATTTAGGCATCTGAATACTGGCCTTTGCCTTTGTTCCAGTGCCCCCAACAGTTGTTTTTACAGCTTTCTTCCTGAACGTTAATTTTTCCTTTTGAGTGCTCAATTCTAAACCATAAAATCTATCTGAAAATCTTCCAGCGAGTTTCTGATAAGTATGTAATAAGACTACAGGGCAGGAAGTCTGTGCTTCTGACATAGCTGACTTCAGGTGACATCAATTGCTTCTGCTACAGGAAAGAGTAAGAGGAGGAGCAGGAAGAACGTTTTCAGCGGATCTGTTACTGCTGGGTAGGGTGAGCGATGGAATGGCTTATGCCCCAGAAATCACAGCCTGGGGTGAAGATGGCCAGGGGTGGTTATGCTAAAGGTGGTAACGTTATGATGAAACTACTGGAGTAAACCCACTATTTTTGTAGGAAAGGTGATTTATGTTAAAGATTAAAGGAAAACATATTTCATAAACCCCAATTTTGCTGCCCTGCGACAGACAGGACATGCACCAGCAGAGGGCAACAGTCCCGGAGGCTGGAGATGCTGACGGCTTCTGCAGCATCTCTGCTTGGGGAGCAGGGTCCTGGTGGGGGGAGAGTGCTGGGGTGGATGCTCCAGCCCTCTCTCCTGTACAAAACACATGCTTCAGAAAACAGTGCTTCAGTAGGAGTCTCTTACCTCTTAAGCTTCAGCTGCCAAAACATCACTGATTCCAGCTCTGGGAAGGTCCCTACCTAGGTGGTCTCCTAGAGCTTCCTTTTGAACCTTGTGGTAACTTGGGATCCCTGTGAGTTGCTGTAGTAGCTAAATTTTAGCTGCTGTTTTGGTCTTGTTATGTGAAGGCAATATGGCATGCTCTAAATTCTAGCAGCGGTTGGGCAGCAAATACCGTCAGGACTTCTCTGCCAAGGCGCCCCGTGCTCCGGGTCCATTGGGAGCCAGCGCAGTACCCAAGTACCACCTCCAGTGGCTTCAGTTAGCCGCTGAGGTACCAAGGCATCTATTCCAGTAGGTGCCTTTCACTGTTTTTCTTAAACTAATTTCCTTAGCGGACCTGTTCCCAGAAAACATATGGTCTAAATACAGAGCTATCTAAATGAATGTTTATTTGGTTAGAATCACAGAAGAAGTTTAGTTGGAAGGAACTTCTGGAGGTGATCTGGTTCAAACGCCCCTCAATGCAGGACCAACTTCAGGGTTGGATCAGGTTGGTCACTCAGACAAAGATAAATATATATATACACACACACTTAATACATGCATTTATAAAAAAATATATGTTTACCTAGATAAACATATGTGTTTATCTAAAAATATATATATATATATCTCTTTTAAAAAACAGAATGAAAAATCATTTAGGCTGAGAAGATGCAGCCTTGGAAGCTTCCGTGAATGCAGTGTTTTGTGTATACCTTTCACAGCTCTTTGGTGCAGAAGCCATAGTTATTTAAGAAAGTTGATTAATAATTTCGTGGAGGGGATTATGCAACTAAAAAGGAGAGCTGCTAAAGACAGCAACTTGTTTATGACATGGATCTTTGGAACATGTATATTGGTATATACCTGGAAACAGGTATATATAGGAGAGCGGAGGGTTCCTGAATCATTGTTTGCACTGTATTTAAGCTGTACGATCCTGTGATTCAGGGCTTTTCCAGTTTGCCTTGCAGAGCCAGAAGGGGTTTTTTTCCACCTTGATGCAGTTTGCTTTCTGCTGGGTTTTGGGGAGGGGGCTCTTTCTGACTTCTGCTGAAGCTGTGGAGATTGACAGGGTGTTGTCCGAGTGTATTGGTGCTCTTCACAGAATTAAATTCTCGGAAGCACTCGATGTGCTTTACTTAACAACCTCAGGGTTAAACCAGCTGCCAGACTTTGGGCCAGGAGAGAGTTTTGGATCAGATTGGCAGGGATTGTTTTTATTCCCCTCCCTTCCTGGCATTTTTATTGAAGAAATTCCTTGCTGTCTTGGGGACACTGGCAATGCTTTGATCTCTCCTCTCTCTGTGGTTCGTTAGAGTTGGGGGGTTTGATCTCTCGGTAGATCTGAAGATTGTCGCAGGAATCTGGAAAGGTTTTGGTGGGCCAAGGGACAGTGGTACTGGCTGGAGCAGGCGTTCTGTGGACCTTTCTACACTGAGCATCAGTTGTATGGTTGTCAGTGATTGAAGGTAGATGAGATGTAGGAGGAATTTAGGGGCGAATCGGGACTAGGAATTTTTGAAAGAGGCTGGAAAAATTCCACCTATCAGGTGTTACTAATTCCTTTTAACTGGGTGCTTTTTCAAGATACCAGTCTTGCACTTAAAAACAAGCAAGAAATTTTTGTATTGGGTTTGTTACCCAGTCATGATTATTTTGCAAGGCTGCTATAAAGTTAATCTCTGATTACTGGAACAGGCTTTCATCCCATTCCAGCAAGGACTGTTCACTGGTTTGCTCTTGTTTGTCACTGGGATTTGCCTTTCCATGGTTGCTATTGGCACTTAGCGAGTCCAGCGGTATATGCGCTAGTGGGGCAAAGCACGTAAGAAGGTATTGCTGGTTTGGTTCAACCTAGGTGCCTAGTTCCCTGGTTGACTGAGGCAAGATGTAGATTTTTATGGTGAAAGCCTAATATTTTGTTATTTAAAATATATGTGTTAATAAAAATAGACAGGTACTTCGCAGCAATTTCAGGACCTGCTCTGGACTTTTTATGATTACTGAGGGACTTGGTGGAAATGAGCTCTAGCCCGCGTTTTCTAGGTAAATTCTGCCATTTTTAGTATAGTTACTTTTTCTCCGGTTTGAACTCTTGTGTCTTGCAGTTTTGCACGTTGTGCATCAGGAGTGTAAGGCTGAATGGACACTGGGGAATTACTTGAGGATCTGGATGTCTTAAACTGATAGTTATTCTCAAAGGGAATATGCAGGAATTTTGCCTGAATCCTGGGTGAGGTTTCACTTCATGGCTTTATCTGTATTTCTTCTGTTTATGGGGAGGCTGCCAAACAGTGTTTAAACAGCAGGACTCTCGACTCTCCATCCCCATGCGACTTTATCAAAGTCCTTTAACTTCCAGGTGTGTTAAGTTTTCTTATCTGAAGAATGGGGGTGAGGACTAGTTAAGAATCTCAAAAAGCTTTCGAAACCCTCGTGCGGAAGGTTCAATTGTCATTGCTGATATATTTTAAAAGATGTATGAAACTTAGGCTGAGGACGTGGTTTGAGGAAAAATGTAGAAGAAAGAGGTAATTTATTTACAAAAGAGATGGAATGGCATCTTGCAAGAGAAATCTCTCGATACTTCTACTTATCTCTTTCCTTTGCACAAGAACATTTTGTGAATGGAAGAGTAATGAAGAAAGCAAATGTTTCTTGTCTTTATTATAATTAACCTCTAGGGCCTCATTGTTGCAGAATAAGATTGGGGAAAATCTTTTAATAAAATGAGGAAAAAAAGATTTACGTAAAAGTCCCTGCATTTGTATCAATTGGAATAAAAATGGCAAATGTGATTTAGTCCAGTGCTTCAGGCTAAAAAGCACCTGCAGTTTAGAAGGACCCCTATTGCCTGTGCAGCATGTATTTGCCCTGAGCGATTGCACGGAAGGACAGCAAGATTTTTACAAGTTGTGGAACTGGAGGCTAGGTCCCCGCTTTCCGCAGAGGGAGCGGGGAGACCTCGGGGGGCTGGGACCCCCGTCAGCAGGTCTGAGCATCGCCGGTCCTCTCCCGCGTGGGCTTGACCTCGCGGTCGGTACTGGGGATTTTCAGTCCGCTAAAACTTTTTCTTTAGTCTACAGATTGCAAGGATTTACAGTAGTTAGGGCTCATCCACCGCCTCCCCAGAGGCCAGCTCTCGAGCTGCGGAGGCAACGGCTCCGACAGAAGGACTAAGAACGGGTGGGTGGGTGGGTGGATGGATGTTGGGGGGGCAGGAGCTGCTCCCTCCCCTCCTCTACCCGTCGGCTTCCCGCTCGCCCCCCCCCGTGAGGCCGGCTCGGGGCGGACCATTGCCCTATTTCGTTCCGTCCTGCCGTCACCGGGGACTGCGCCAGCGGCGCGAACCGGAGCCCGGGCGAGCCGGGGGGGCTCTGGGGGCACCGAACCGAACCGAACCGAACCGGGCCGGGCGGCGGGGACGAGGAGGAGGTCCGTTGCCCAGAGACGCTCGCAAGCCCGCCGGGGAGGAGGAGGAAGAGGAGGAGGAGGAGGAGGAGGAGGCGGCGGGGGGCGGTGCGGGCTGCGGCGGCAGTCGCTGCGGCGGGGCGCGGCGGGGCCAGGCAGCGCTCCGCTCCCGCAGGAAGCGGCCGCGGGGCGGGGGCGGCCGCTCGCAGCCATGCCGGCCCCGGGGCGCTGAGCCTGGGCCCCCCCCCCCCCCCCTTTTTCCCGATTCCCCGCCGCACCCCACAATGGAGGAGGAGAGGTAGGGACCGCCGGCGAGCCTTTGTGGCCACCGCGGCTTCGGAAAAGGGGGGGGGGGGGTGGGTGCAGCGCCTGCCCGGAGGGATGCGGAGGGAGGGGGGGGGGATGCCGTTCTCCGGGGCTGTGCCCGGGCATGCGGGGAGACCCCCCCCCCCCCTTCCCTCCCCATTCCTGCCCGCTTGCAGAAATCCCTCCCGCGATGAGCGCCTGCCGTGGTATTACTAGATGTTGCAATGTCATGGTGACGGGCTGCTTCGCCCCGTGTACCCAAACCGAAGGAAGAGAGTGGTTTTTTTGGTTTTTTTTTTTTTTTTTTTTTTTTTTTTTCAGCGGGATGCGGTTTAGAGATGAATTACGAGGTAAGGTGAAGGCTGCGCCGGTGGGTGTTTTCGAAAATCGCTCGTGGAGCAGCGTGGGGCAGGAAAGGTGGGCTGGGGTGCCGCGGGGTCACTCCATCAATAAGATGTGCCTCGTAAAACGCTGGGCTTGTGTCCGCCTCGCTTGTGTCCGGAACCTCCAGCAGCTCGCTCCGTCATTCGGTTGAAGGCATAACCCCTGATATTTGCTGCTTTTCTGAGTAATGAATGAAAATCTGTAACGTCTGTGGTGGATTTACCTGCCTGGGTATGTGGAAGCTGTACGCTGCGCGGGTGTTACGGCAGGCAGGAGGGGATCCCGTGTCTTCCTCGCATGGTAGCTGGGCCATATATACTTGTTTTCCTGCAAGGCAGCTATTTTGCCCCAAAACCTGCGTGCAGAAGTGCTCGCAGAGTCGACCTAATGTCCCCTGAATGCATAAAAGAGGTTTTTGCTGCGCAGGGACTTCGTAGATGCCGGTTCGCGTTCAGTGTTTGTGCTCTGCCTTCGTTCTTCCCCCCTTCTGTCAGGGTGCCTTTCGCACACCAGAAGCTCACTTGTACTGCTTCAAACTAAACATTAAGCTGGCTTGGGTGTTGTTTTTTTGTTTTTGTTTTTTTTTTTTAAAACAGGATATGCTGAGTGCTTCCTTTTGTGCTGGTGACCTTGCAGGGGGTGGGGGAACAAAGAGGGGGCTTGACCCGCTGGTAGTACTGATCGTCAGGGCTTGACAGAAGTTTTGTTTAAATATGACACATTGGAAAATTAAGCCGGGGTCAATCCCCAAATTCTGGAAATTTTCCCTCTGTTGAGGGAAAACACTTGCAGCAGCCTGTGGGAGTTGCTTTCCAAGCTCCGAAGGGCAGCTTTCTACCCTTACGTGACTCAAGGGTTGCAATTGTTTGTGTATTTAATGTGCAAACCAAAACTTTCAGTCTGCCACATCTCTCTTTAAATTACACTGTAGGGCTGCTGCTTCCCATAAGGGTGTGAATGGCCACCTCTGGATAGTAATCCAGATATTAATTAATTTCAAGTGCCTTGAAATCCTAGCTCATCATGCTAGATGCTAGCCCATGGAATGGGTTTTCCTTTTTTTTTTTTTTTCTTTATAAATGAGTCTAGTGTTTGAGGAAGTGGAGCGGAGCTGTTTTGATACCTCAGGCTGGGATCATCCTTGGCACTATTACTTATTACCTTTTTTTATGGTTACCGGCAATGGTCTCATTTTGACTGGAGGCCTTTTGCTGGGGATACAGCTGTGAAAAAGTCACCGGGAAAGTACCTGGACTGTTATGCCTCACCCTTTTTTTCCAGACCATGTGTTTTTAGGGCATGAAGCGCTGTCCCCATCAGCATGTTCTCTGCCTCTGGAAGTGAGGAATGATTACCCAAATTGCTGCTTGTATTTCTAGTTTTCAGGAAGAGGAAGGCGGCCCTGAACTGCTCATGGGCAGTAACGATGTGGGGTTTGACTCTTGGCAAGGAAAGCTGGAAATATTCACCTGCTTTCTGGTTCGAAAGGGCACATCGTGTGGGACCGCGCCAAGGCTGCTTTGCCTGCTCTGAGCAAGTCCTGGGAGGAAGTGTTAAAAAATGACCTTGGTGGGCCAGCACCGTGGGCTGGTTCTGTTCCCTTTTTTTTGTACTTTTGCCCCGCATTTCAACTCGGATCTATGTCATGCGGTTTAGGCCTCAGATTTTATACTCTGTGACTTTCACGACAGCAGAATTCCCCCTGGTTTTTAATGTTACTGCTTTTTCCATTTTTGTAGTCAGTGAGGAACGTGTTACTGGTGCTCGCATCACCTCTGACTCCGGTCCGAAGCCTGCCCGGACTCAAATATCCTGATAACTTGCACATCCGAGTTGTTCAGTGGTGTCATGTGCCCATGTCATTGCACATGGGCAGAAGCAGCCAGGGGCAAGGGGGATTTAAACTGAAACGTTCACATTTGGCAGTAAATTATTTCAGAATCCTGATTTTCTTTTACTGTGCTGATAGGGACTTTCATTTTATGGCGAAATTACATAAGGCTGTACAATCAGGCATGGTACTCTGGTGCAGAATTAGTAAGATGTGTTTGAGTTTGAATAGGAAAAAAGCTCCTGGAATGTTGATCCCCCCCCCCCCCCCCCCCCCCCCCCCCCAAGAGTTAAAATGCCTGTAATTTTAACTTTATGTTTGAGTGAGGGTAGTCTCTTAATAGTATTTGTTTGAGAAATACAATATTTGCCTTTGAAAGCAAACGGTATTGTCATATTTGAGTTATTTTGTGTTGTTTCCATTACTGTCAGCAAAGACTTTTCTTCTCAGTAGTTCCTGAAGTCTGCTTTTCCCCCGAGGTCTCCTTTGATACGAATATCCTTTTGGGGATCTGTTGTATACCAGTTGTGTGTTTTTTCTAAGCTAATGTCTCCATGTTGATGTAGGCACTGAAAAAGTTCAACAAAATAAGAAAATAATATTGCTATTAAAAACCAAAAAAGTCCTTTCCGTTATGCTATATCCCCTGTGTTTTAATCATAATATGTTTCTCTGAAATCCTCTCAAAATCCATCTCAATATTTGGATTCCTTCAGTCATGGTTTTTTTATTATCTTTGTATATACCTAAAGGCAAATTCGGAAATTGAGATTTTTATAAATATGCTATTACACTGACATCTTTTTCTTACTGTGTCTGCCTGACTCGAGGAATAAAACTATGGGGCGTAATGTATTCGCACCATGATTTTGGCTGTTGATTCTAAACAGAGAATTATGCCAGTTAAGGTAAAATGATTTTTCATTTTGCGAAGACTAAATTAATATTTAGGTCTCCATTTATCTTAGTAGAGGCATTTAAGTTTTGAACACTAGTAACTGCTATTGGGCATCTATCAAACTTTTAGATCAGAGCTATGTCAAACCTCTCAGAAACTGAAGATGAACATGTTACGGGGATGGTTGTAACGTATCCCACAAAGAAGCCCCATAGGCTTTGAAAATTTACACTTAGCATGTCACTTTTAAGTTAATATAAGGATAGAAGTGCCTGCGGAGGTGTTGGATTGCCCGCGCTGCAGGAAGGCAGGTCGCCGAGCCCCGTTAACTTTTTGGCCAGCTTTGGGGGGCCGAAGCTCTGCGGCGTTACGGGACAGCCCAGGAGAGCGGAGCTCAGCCTGGGGTCCGCAGCCAGGAGACGAGAGCAGCTCCCAGAGGACCCCCCCAACCACCACCACCAGTGCTGCCCAGTGGGATGAAGCTGGGCTGGACTGGGTATATCTGGAGTCCCATCACCTCTCCAAGGCGAGAACCTGGTGGAGAGGGACCTTCGTGGTGTCCACGTGTGGGCTAGGAGCTGAGCCCAGGGCTGTCCTTCCAGAAACATGAGCAGAAGCTCATCCTTCTCTGCTCCGAAGGAGAGTGCGTTTGAAATCTGCTCCTCCTTTAGGGTGAACTCCTGGCTCCAGTAAAGCCAGTGGTAGAATTGATTTTGGCAGAGCCGGGATTTTTGTTCCTGGGGTTTACCACGAACAGCAATCATCTTGCCAGGGGACAGTTTAGCTCTAAGCGAGGCTTTTATTCTTTCACGTAGAATCTGCAAAGACATCTGTAATTACTGCTGGTAACTAAGGCAACCCAACTTTATAGTTGATACCTGCATGCAGCAGAGCTACAGGTTATGGGTTTTTAAAATACCTCTCGGTTGGGATGCGGCCACGCTCAGGCAGGAGCTGTTCTTTGAGCCGAGCCCTGCTCGTGGGTCTTGGGGAGGAGGAACACGGTGCAAGCGGGGTTGCAATTAGCATCGCTGGCTTAATTAGGGACTCTCAAATCAGGGTTCGTTTTTTCTGCTTGGGGACAGCGTTGAAAGGCCATGCGGGAGGTGGCGGTGGGGTTGGCACTCCATGAAAGTAAGAACCTCTTTGCTTATTTTAGGAGAATCCTGCTGTGTCCCTGACAAGGATGTTCATCTGGCCCAGGGAAATTAAATCATTTGTCCATTTGCTCGGTGCACGGCCTCGGATAGCCCAGGAATAGAACAAATTGCTCCTGGCAGCCGGCTTGCGAGTCCCGCTGGTGTAGTAGGACATCAGCTAGGCAAACGTGAAGGTGCTGGGGGGAAAGTCTCTGCAGTCACAGGGTGCAGGGGCTCCAGCACGTCCAGGTGGTCTCGGCCAGTACCTTTGATCAGAGGACCCTGGTCCTCCTCTGCTATGCTCCATTAATATAATAACAGTGTAATAAGTGTAATAATTCTTAGTGTTGTGGGGAAAAATACCCCAGAAGAGGGCTATGCAATGCACTGTTTTGGTCTTCTCAGGGGTAGCTTTTGCTTTGCGGCAGGTTGCATTCGCTCGGAGTGTTTAGGTTCTTGCGTTTTTACGTTGGAAATGTGTCGGTGATCTCTGAGAGTGTGTGCATGGGGGTGTGAAGTCTTTTTCCCAGATAAAATCATCCTCCGTCCGTTACTGGAACACAGTTCTGTGGAAGCTGAGTCAGTCTCAAAGATGAGTTAAAGGCTCTTGGCCATTAATTTTTCAAATGTGTTTTTTATATGAGTCATTTGGAAAAACTTTAAATAGCATATCTTGATTTTTTTGAAAGAAGTTTTTAACCAGACAATCTGCAGTATTTTCTTATGGTGAGCCGTTGGCAAAATGTGAAATCCACCCCTGCTAATAAAGCTGAGGATGCTTTTAGGATGCTTTTTAAAAAGTTACTTTTCATGCTTTTTAGGAACAACTGGTTAATCTTTTTCAGAAAGTCTGAAGCAAGGTTTTACTTTTAAAATACACGGACAAATGTTGGTGGAGTTGAGGCTTTATGAAGGCTTGTTGATCTGACATTTACTTTGGTGTTTAATGAAACTTGTCGTGTCCTTTGAACTGTATCTTTTGCCATCGGAAAAGTTTGAACATAAGATATCTTTCGTCTCCGGCACTGGAGTGCTAATAAATAAATCTCAGTGGTGTGCTTTTGCTTATTAAAGAAGCCCCATGATTTTGGTGTGCATCGCTTGATTTCGGATCCCACGAGGTCCGTCTTTGACGGTGACCGAAGCGGTGTCCTGCGGCAGTCCGGCGGGATGGGTACAGCTGTCCCTGTCACCGCCTTTTGGTTTCACTTTCTTTTTTTTCTTTTTCTTTCTTTTTTGTTTGTTTTGTTTGCTTCCTGTACGTGTTTTGGCTTTGGAGACTGAAAGCTCAGCGAAGTCACTTGCACTTCCAGAGCCTCGTTTTTCACGCCTTGGCTCCGGCGCGCCGCAAGGGCGTGTTTAGCTGTTTAAAAAGCAAGGGTTTATGCTGGGGTGTTTAAAGCTGTGGTCAAACTTTGCTTGGCCTAAGATTTCAACCAGGGCTTTTGATAGATAAAACACCGAGGCTTAGCTGAATTTGGCCATGTCCCTGGAGCAAGGACTCTCCCTCGCTGGGGCGTGCGGACTTGGGGGAGAGCCGAGAGCCGCCGCTGCTCCGTGCCCGTGAACGCTGCTGGCGGTACGTGTGGCACAGAATGAGTTCAGCTTTCTTTGGGGACAGAAAAGCTGGTCGCGTCGTTGCCTGGTACCAGTCCCCTGAATATTGAACATTGAACAAAAGGTATTCTTTCTGATTTTTTTTTTCTTTTTCTTTTAATCCAGCCATACTAAACTAATTGGATGATGACTGTAACGCAGTTTGGGAAGTTGTCTCCCTCAGTGGGACATGTGCTGAGTGATGTTGTGCTCAGCCTTGCAGCTTCACTTATGACTGAAAATATTTCACTTGCTCAGCAAAGTGAAAGAATTGGACTTGGCTGGTTTTTGGCATTAACCTTTGTCTTGGGCACAAAGCTGGAGGCCGCTCAGTATGCAGGCGTGTATTCGAGCTGGGCGCAGCTTGGCTGCTATTCAGCATCTTGTTTCTAGAAGAAGGACAATGCAACCCACCGAGGACAGCTGGGGGGGGCAAAGAGGTTCGTGTGGTCTCAAGGGACGTCGTGCTGGTAACAGCCACCGGTCGGGAGCCGGCAGCGGGGAGGGTGTAATGTTCAGCAAGGGCTTCACACTGTCAGGGGGTTGTAAATTGTGAATAATAGTGTTTTTCAAAGGAAAAGTCACTGTGTGTGAGTATACTTATATATAGATATATATGTGCATGCATAAGCACCTTAGCAGAGGCTGGCGGGCTGTTTTGGGGAAGGATCCTTCCACCCTTCTTCAGACATCATCTTCTGGTTGCAGGTAGAGCCAGGATGCTGGGCTGCCCAGACTGTTGGTTTAACCCAGTTCAGCCTTTTTTATCATGATACAAGCCCAACTAAGAAAGGCGGCAGGGAGGAGGGGACAAACATGAAGCTGAGGGAGACCGTCCTTTGGAAGCAAAACTCTGCGAAGGTCTCCGATCTGTTGCATGGTGGCCACGGGGTTACCTGCTGAGGTCTGCCGTTCGCCTGGGGTTGGCTTTCGACATGGACAACCTTACTTGATTTGTCCTGTTTGCCTTTGCCTGCTGGCAGGTTTGAGGGGTGAGCCGTGGCTGTAAGCAGAACAGGGACCTGGCTCCAAGTGCAGCTTTTTTTCGTAGGTGGAAACCTTTAGCTCCGGGTGATTTCACGCACTTTCAGATCAGGGAAGTAGAGATATTGACCTGATGTCAATTCTGTGTAAAGAGCCAGTGCTCCCAACAAAGTAATGAGGACATGTATGTGCCTTAGGCACCTGTTGGCCTGGTTAAACATAGCACATAAGTGAGTGCATCTGGTTTGATATTACCTATATAACTGGTGGTTCTGGTAGGAAGGTCTGGTTTAATAATTCTTGCTATATGTTTCAGTGGCACTAAATAGACCTATTTCTAAAATGGAAACGGGATGTGGCCTCTAAAGCTAATGCTTTGGAAGCTGTGCAGGGAGTTTTAATAGTCCTTTTCTACTTGCCTCTATAGAAGAAGATACAAGTCATGTATTGTATGCTTGCGGTTTCAGATGGGACACTGAAGACTAAACTTCTCTTTCTCTGTATGGATGTTAAAGTATCCATGGTACTCTTGTAGTTCCCAGTGCTGAAGTCTATTTCTATTCAGTGAGGCAATTATGTTCTGGCTTGAATTTCAACTTATACTGCTTTCCTGGCCTGAAGCCTGTAAGGCTGGGCTTTGTCCTCAAGTGTTTGGCACTTTTTCCTTTTCTTCGCTGCTGACTGAAATGTGGGCTGGGTTGGCTTTCAACATTCATGCAGAAGTAGCTGCATTTTTTGATGCTCTTCACATGGGTAACCTGAGCAGGCTGACAAACACGCCAGTAACTCCGTGCATAATACCCTGTGCTGCAGATTTATGATACTTTTTTTTTTTTTTTAAAGTGTCATTGAATCAAACTTTCTACTCCTTTTTTTTGTCCATGTTTTTAGCATTAAGCAGAGTTCCCGATCCTCTGAGGCAGCTGAAGATGAAAAGGACCAGCGCACAGTGACAGTCAACCCCTCTCACATGAGAAAGGCATTCAAGGTCATGAATGAATTACGGAGGTACACTTTTGACTTAATGGGGACCCTCTCTGGTTTAGCAGAAATGTGCTGATTGGAACAGAAAGGCTCCTGGGAGACTTACAAAAAAATCTGTGCCATCTTTGTCACAGCTAATGGTTGCATGTAGGGGATTAATCAACAAGTAGGAAGAGACAGCTAAAATATAGCCCTTTTGTGGTGGGTTGCTCTTCCCAGTCTCAGACCTCTCCATCTTCCCAGCAGAAGGAAGCCAGCTATGGCTCAAAACCATCTGAGCAATAGCCTTCAGTCATAGATGATAATTCATTTAGTTTTTTCCATTACTTACAGCAAATTCAGCTGTAAACTGTGTTCTGTAAACTATGTTCTTAACTGAGCTAATGGTCTGAAAACCAATAATAGAACATTACAGACACTAAGACACCTACGCATAATTACAGACCAAACATTATTAATGTACTGTTCTTATTCTCTTTAACTAGCAGTGTCGCTCAGTCTGGGCTTAGCACCCCAAAGTAGGGAGTGAAAAAAAAGCCGCAACTCAGGAAGAATGTCAGCACTCTACTTGCAAATTTGAAAATCCAGATATTGGTTAAAAGAGAACACCTTCATCTCTACACAGCTGCGTGGGTACAGGGAGAATGGAGGCTGAAAAAACATCAGCAAACACAGTCTTCAAGAACTGCTGTCATCACATCAGCAGTGTGGTGGCGGTGGTTAAACCCGAGTTGTTTCTTGATTGTTGTTATCCCATGAACCAGATAGAAGTTCAGCGAGCATTTCTCTGGCTGGTTCGCTTGAGTCCTTTATCATTCAAATAGAGATTAGAAACCCAATTTTTAAAAGGATTCCTATGGAAAGTACATGTGTCATACCCATGAACGTATGTGCTCCCTTTGTGTCCAGATGGTACGATGAAAGCAGATAACACCCTTTACTCTTCCTGCACGCTCAAAGTACTCAAAAGGTGCTGTAATAGCCACCTCTCTTCTGTGATTAAGTAGTTTCCCAATATACACGTACTCTGGTGTGGAGAAGGATTAGAAATGTCTCCTTCCACAGATGTCTGACAGCGGTTCTCAGTTGCATAGGAACAGAAAATGGAAATGTCCTTCCCTTGTAACAATTACATGGAGTATGGTTTGGTTTTGGTTTGGTTTTTTTTTTTTTTTTTTAATTGGCATCCCTCTAGTGCTTTCTTTGTACTGAAAGCAAAGGATCTGAAAATAGAGGTTTCTGCAGCTATATTCAGAAATCTATTGTGCTACTATTATTCCTTTGTTAATTGAAGCGTAGTGGGAATAGCTGGAGACGGACAATGTTTCTTAGTGCCTGTAGTTAGCTAGAACTTGTGCAATACTGAAGTGATCAAATGTAGAAGACTGAAAGCTGCCCTTAAGCACCTGTTTGATGTTTTCTTCTTCTGGGTCCTCCTTTTTGTCAGCTTCTGCTGTTGTTCTGGATTATACAGTTCTCGTGTCTGTGGTAAGGGATCCGTTAAGCTGTCAACAATCAATGTTAATAGCTATCTTGAATAATAGTGCCTCCAAATGCATCCAGAAATCTCATACAGAGGGTCTAGAAAAATCTTGCTAAGCCTTTAACCTATCTGCTATATGTTGCTCACTTGAAATTTTTAGCTTTCGTAGATGAAATTCATTTCACGAGTGGTACTTTAGATAACTATAGTCTAAAGAGGAATTGAACAGAGCCCCTTCTGCATAAGCTGAAGGAAATGAGGAAGCCTCCGTTAAGAGGCTGTTAAAGAGCTTCCCTCATTGCCGTCCCCCTTCCAAAGTGGGGTGAATGTAGAGCACGGACTACCAATTCCTACTTTCTTCCTGTTTTCCAACTATAACCCTCCATTTCACAGGTGTTTTGTTCACGTATTCCAATATATGGAGAAGAGGAGACGTACCTAGTCCTTTAGAAGCTCTACGAGTGTTTATTTGATATGCAGTTTCCTAAAGACAAAGTGCAGCGTGGTGATAAGCATTTCTGAAGAGAAGGTGACATCTAGATTTACAGCCACTGATCCTTTTTCAGGCTTGACATTTGAAAAGAACACCCTTATTTTGCATTTGTATGCTCAAACATCTTAAACCAACTTATTGGGAGGCTAAGCACTTCTAGCTGTCAGCATCTCTGAAGCCCTGTACAAACATTAACTAATGAATCCTCAAAGGACATACGTGGGGCTAGTAGAAAAGGTCACCAGTTAATGAAGTGACGTTTCCAAAGCTGTACAATGAGTCAGTGGGGGAGCTCAGAAGTTTTTTGGTTCCTGTTTGGAGCCCTGTGCTTTATCTCAGTGACTCTTAATCCCAGACTAATTCATGTGGTAAATGAAGTCCTCAGGCCCATGGATAAACTCCAGTGATTGGCATCTCCTCACTGGGAGACGGCTGAGGCAGCCTCTGCGCTGGTCAGTGCCAGGAGATGTTTTGGTGGTCACGTTCTTTAGGGCCAAACATGGAAGGAAGTACAAAATAACTTCATTTTTCCACTTTACCTTTCCCTCGTGGAAAGACGAAAGCACTGCTGGTGTTCCCTTGCGCAGCTATTTCTTGTCTTGTCTTATAGATCTGCTAGAGCATGGCTCCACGTAGTGCCCAAGCTCTTAAGCACTTCTGTGCCTTCTCCAAGCCCTACTTGTCTGAGAGATGGAAGGAGCCCCTTACCCATCTGTTCAGCAGCACGTATGCCTAGTTTGGCTTGCAGATTTTTTTTTTTCTGGGAAAAGCAGAACCACAGGCAGGGCTGCAGGATCAGGAGGATCCAGGCTTTGCGTTGTAGGCAAACACTGACAGGAGCTGGTAGCTGAAGGACTAGAGGACCCTCCACTGGGATTTGGCAGAAGCTCAGGTGCCTTGTCTGTAATGGTGGGTCTTCTGCTTACTTTTTCAGGATATACCGATGTAGCTTTTTGCCTGACCAGGAGTTCTGAAATGATCTTTGTCTTTTCTGGTGTTTTTCCAGCAAGCGGCTCCTCTGTGATGTGGTGATTGTGGCCGAAACTGTGGAGATGGAAGCCCACCGCGTGGTCCTTGCGGCGTGCAGCCCTTATTTTTGTGCGATGTTTACAGGTACTCCTCTTGACACCAGACGCTGTACGTGGGTTGAACGGGCCATTGCAAACCCAGAGGCTTCTGGCTGTGTCTCCAGCAGGAGCTGCAGCATGGGCAGTAGGCATGGCCAGCGAGGAAAGGGTTTCTTTGAGAGAGAAGCAGTATGGTTAGGTCTGCAGTTTGCTACACCTGATGGATGATGCTGGTCATCCTTGACTAATTCCTCGAGGCATGGTATATGGGTATGGGGTGGTTGTATGGGTGTGGGGTGAGTGCGTAGCATGAGAGTCACAGGAAGGTTATTACTATGAGGTTTGTCTCACTGTTTTTTGGGTTGGTTTTTTTATCCCCCTGAACAAGACCTTGGGTCATGAAAACACATCATTAACATCAAGCACGTGTGCAGTGCCCTAAATATTCATGGTGCACATCAAAGAAGTTGCTGGCACAGGAGTTGTAGTTTCAAGGCTCAGCCCTGCTGATGCTGATTTGCAGTCACGGATGTTTAATCTCCCATGGCACTTTTTGCTGCTGCCCGAAATAACACTGTTGTTCTCTTGATCCCAGTGTGTTTTAGCAGCCCTGCCTTTTTGCAGGGTGCGTTGCTGCAGCCTGGTGTATTTTGGTAATGGCAGATGCAGCCTCCGTGTGAGGAGAAGGAGAGGACTAAATTCTTGCTCTGATCACCTGATCCCTATAGCAGGTGCCCTTTGGAGGCTGTGCCCAGCAAAAAACCTGTGCCGATCCCCAGGTAGGGGAGTGACCAGCTTATTTAAGTCATTCTAGTAAAATTAGTCTGGTCAGGAGCTCCTTAGCTTCCTTCATTTTCTTGCCCTCCTTTCCAGGATAGGAACTGACTTAACCAAATATGAAGAAAATGATTGTACGCTCCAGGGAATGGTTGTTACCATCCCTCAGCTTCAGCATAAACGAGGTTTGGAGGTTTTGCCCCTGTTTCACGTTCCTTTGCCTGCGGTCTAGGGGTTGCTTCTTCCTTCTAAAAGCCTTGAGATTAGACCTCCTTTTATTTGCTTTACTGGAAGCAGAACACAGCATTTCTGAGGAAAAAGCTTGTCATTTGGGAAGCTTTCTTCCCTTCTGCAATGGAGGCGGGGAGAGAACCTCAGGTGTAAACAGACGTCTGAATGTGAGATGAGATGTGAGGTTCGCCATGGTGGCTTTATCAGCGTGGTGAGCTAAGGTGGAGAGCGTTTGTGTTTTCTAGGGCACCGGTGCTGCGCCGTGGAAGTATTGGCCGCGGTGGCGAGGCAGAGGAGCGAACGCTGCTCAGGGGCAACCGTTCCCGCGGGGCACCTCGAGGAGCACTTGCGAGTGCTTGGGATGCTCGTTCCTGACGAGAGGTTTAAAAAAAAGAAAAAAAATATTGGGGAAAAAAACCCCCTCTGATCCTTAGAGGTCATCTGAGCGGGAAGGCGGTGGTGCGGGGCTGCTCGTGTTTCCGTGCAGGAATTCTCCGGGCCGTGTAATCCCTCACGCCGCGAGTTAAACAGTAATCAGCTAACCGCTGTCACGTGGCCGGCTCGGCAGCTCCCCTGGGTGACAGCCTCGGCAGCCGCCCGTCCCCTCCTCCTGACACGTCCCCGCGGGCAGCGGGTCAGGCATGGACCGGTTCTCCCTTTGCTTTCCGTCTAGCTAGCCCCGAATTTCGAAAGTCTGGATCTCCCTCTTGCAAAGACCGAGCGCGCGATCTCCTTCCAGCTGTGTGGTGGTTCGCTCTCTGGAGCGGGGCGTTTTAAAATCACGGCTCGAACCTCGGTTGGTTGTTGTGGCTTGGAATTTTTTTTTTTTTTTTTTTTTGCATTGCGCATCAGTGGTGCAGCCCAGTGGCTGGGGGGCAAGCCGCACCGTGCGGGTGTTTGCAGGACTGGGCAGCAGCTGCTTGTGCGCGCTGAGTCCTCACTGGAGGAGCCGCTTTTTGGGGGTGCGGGGAGCCGGAGGGGTGCCCCAGCAGTGCTGGCAGCCACGCGGTAGCGAACGATCGGTATAAAGCTGTGAACAGTGGGAACCAAACCGAGACCTGCAGCTCATCCACCTCCACCTGACGCTTGCTCTGTAGGTTGGGCCCGACTTTGGACTCGTGAATGACCTTGTAATGACCGTGGGGTCTTTCCTAAACCATTTAGGGTCCTCTGGTTAGGCGTTCCTCTTTGAAATAGCCTTGGGAAGTCTGAAAATAAGCATGCACATCTGTTTGTGACTTCCACTGCTGGGACCCAGCACCTCCTAACTGCGTGTCCCTTCCCACACTGGCTTTCTGGAGCATTTTGGATGGCGGCTGGTCCTTGTTGGCAGCGTTCTGTGGGGATGATTGGGGACAGTGATTTCTGTCCGTTTAGGAGAAAACACGATCAGTTCAGAAAGGGTAACGGATACTTCAGTGATGCTGCTAGGACCGCTCCTGTGAGATACCTGGGGAACTTCAGAAGTGCCGAAGGAGGAAGCAGCGACGCAGAAACCTCCCGTGCAGGTCTTGCACGCCGCTCCAAAGCGCTCGCCCCACGTGTGAGAGGCTGCAGTTTTGGTATCCAATGCACTCGTATTCTCCTTCAGCACGTCTCTGATTTAGGAAATAAGAAAAGCTGTAGCTGTGCGCTGGGAAGCCTCCCTGGAGCGCAGTACGTAGGAGGCAGGGCGAGCTGCTGTGCTGGGTAAACAAGGCACCGCGAGCTGCTGCAGTTCTGACTCTAGTTCATCTTGCGACAAAGCGGGAGAGCTCTGCTCTCTCCCTGCCCTCATGAGCAAAGGGGAATGGAGAAAGCACCGCTGGGTGTTGAGCGTGATGCTTGAGGGCTTGCCTTCGCGAGGGGCTGGTGTCTGCAGAGTCTGTCCCCTAAAGAGGGTCTGCTTGGAGCCCCTCTGCCTGTTTTTTTACCTGCCTTTGCTCCCTCCTACCCTGTCCCTCGTGTCTGCCCGACCGCGGCGGTGCGGGGTTGGGGTCTGTGCAGCGCCTCGTGCAGGGCAGCCCTTTCTCAGCACAGCCCTTACGTAGAGAGATGATGCTAGTGCTTTGAATTATTCTGTAATTAAGGTATCGGGTAAGGCTCGAGTCTGACTTACGAAAGACATCCTAGGGGTTGGGTTTTGTGGGCTTTAAGGTGTGAGGTTTTCTTTCCTGAAGGCGTGTGGGGTGAGATGCCTGAATTGACCCACCGTGCTTTAGAGGCTGCGTTTGCCTTGGGTCTGTGCTCGGAGGAGGGGGCAGCTTGTTGCCCGCTCCTGGTCTGCTCCAACCCCTGCCCTGGTTCGCTTGCGGGGTCTTCACGTTCTTCCTCGCTCCGCGGCGTTAGAGACGCGTCCAGAGCAGCACCGTCTGGCCAGCGGCAGGCACTCCGTCACGCCAGAGCGGCTGGAGGGGTCGGATCCCATCCGACCGCGGGGCACGGCGCACGAGACTCCCCTTTCTCATCGCGCGCTGGGCTGTTAGCAGAGCAGAGGCAGCGCAGGCTATTGGTATGCAGGGCTGGCAGCTTGCTGGTGGGTGTGGAAGCCCACACAGCCTTTATTTTTGTTGCCTGTGTCACATGAACGCCGCAAAGACAGATGATGTTATCGGATCGGTCCCTCCGAGCTGTTTCTGCATCCGTCTCACGGGTGCGTGCGTCCGAGCCTCCCCTCCGCCCCGTGGCTCCCGGCGAACGCGGCAGGGCGCCGGCTGCTCCGCTTGCCCCTCGCCGTGCGGGTGATGTCTGGCTGGGTGCTCCTTACGGGAGCTCCAGCTCCATGTAGGCTGATGGGGACCGGCCTGTTCTCAGAAGGCCCCTCTCATCTCTGGAGATGTTTGTTTTTTTTTTTTGGTTTTTTTTTTTTTTTTTTTTTTTTTTGTGGGGGAGGAGGTGTGTGAAGGAGCTGACATTTATTTTGTCAATTAAAAAGTCCTGCCTGTTTTGAAGGCCTCCCAAATGTAGGTCATTTATCCCTTTGTACTTCTACGTTTGCATTCATGGGCTTCTCTGAAGAACATTTTATTATTTAATTTTAAAAATTGAATTTGGGGCAAATATTATTTCAGTCTACATTTCCCTTGGGACGTTGTTGGCTCTTCTAATACTTATGGTCTGACCCCGCTCCTGTTATTTGCCTCCTTATTGGCATAAGTGAAGCCTGCAAAGTTCAATTTCCAGGATCCAGATTTTGCTCAGGCTTGGACCCCCTTTAGCATCTGACTCTGTGCTGTGCACTTAATGTACCCAGCCGCGTCTTGTCGCACGCTGTACGGAGATGTAGGCTGTAATTACTTCTCCCATAGGCTGCAGGAACTATTTTTCCTCTTAATCCCACAGCAATACTGAGTCACCAGATTTCTTAGGTAGTGATTATTCATGCCCAGGTTTAAGAATTGACACTTCTTCATGCTCTGCTTTGTTCAGCTTTGTTTTTTCACTTATTGTTTCCCTTCTGCTTGGGAGTTTGTTCTTTCTTTTGTGTGGTTCCTCAAGATCTTGGTGATTAAAACCTGGGTGAGGTCACCATGTGCATGGACGATGGAAGGGCCCCGGGAGTCCTTCCTCCTCCTCCCCACAGCACGCTTTTGATGCTTTTGTTCCTGTGACGTGCTCCTGTTACGCACGGGCTATGTGGGTATGGTGCCTGCAGAGCGTTGGCCGCAACAGCGATGGGGAGGGTGCACATAAAGTACCGGTTCATGTATAGGCTTTTACACGGATACGGGTTTTACTTGTACATCCATAGGGGAAATTATTGCTCTAGTTCTGCATGTTTGTTGGTGTGGTTTTTTTTTTTTTTTTTTTTTTAAGTTATGTATTTGGAGAAAGGATACACTTTGGATCCAAAGGCTGCCTTGCCTCTGAGGTGTGAGGTTGGGAAGGTGAGAGAGGAGAAATACAGTTTTCTGCACAGATGCTTTGCATAAAGTGTAACTGTGCAGACAGGTTACAGCAGGGTAATTTAGGAGAGAAGCTTGCAGCACACTGGATGTAACTGCTGGCTCGTGTGCTTGTTTTCCTCAGCAGGTTTCAGGCTCTTCCTAAAGAAAGAGGGTAATGCTGCCTTGCTTTTATTGTAGGGTATACCACAAAGCACCCTAACTTAGCTGTTGCAACTTACTCATCTACACACACACACACACATATATATGAATATATATATATATAAAAATTAAAAAAAAAACATTTTTAATAAATATATAAAATATATATGTTTTTAAAAAGCCCTCCTAAGACTTGTCCACAGTCTCTTTGAGTCTGTCCCTGTGCTGAGACATGGTTGAGGGTCATACTGGGTGTTTTTTTAGCCCCTATATGTGTTTGAATGCAGGTGAACCATGGCAGGTTCTTTTCTGGCAAGAAATTGAGCTTGGTGCATTTATTGACTTATTTTACAGTAGTGTCTTCAAATGTTGAGATGTTAGGTGGCATTAGGAGGCTTCTGTGAATCTCGCTGGTTGTCCTTTGATGGTCAGGGATAGTGTCAGGGCAGTCTTTTAGTCAGATACCAGGA
The DNA here is from genome assembly GCF_900496995.4 of Aquila chrysaetos chrysaetos. Lineage (NCBI taxonomy): Eukaryota > Metazoa > Chordata > Aves > Accipitriformes > Accipitridae > Aquila > Aquila chrysaetos. The sequence goes on from NC_044025.1 coordinate 17,199,633, forward strand.
GGATGTGCTGGATGTGTGGGGAGCAAGGGCCTGCAACGATGTCCTGCAAAGCAAACTCTAACTGTCCTTTTGAAATGAATTTCAGGAGACATGTCTGAAAGTAAAGCCAAGAAGATTGAGATAAAAGACGTTGATGGGCAGACCCTGAGGAAGCTGATTGATTACATCTACACCGCCGAGATCGAGGTCACGGAAGAGAATGTGCAGGTAGGTCTGGTTCAGCGGCTCCCGTGGAGACCCAAGTAAAAAGCTTGAAACTCAAAGGCACAGGTCCTTTGGGGGTGAGTGATCTCTTCAGGCTGCAGAAAGTAAAAGGTTGAGCTTGAAAAGAGCTACTTCTAGCCTCTCTTTAGTCTTGAGGCACTTCGCTGCTTTCCCCGTGCTTAAGTCATGTTGCATTTAGCTTTTGTGTCGAGCTCTTATAATGAGAGCAGGCATTTGCCTTCCAAGAAGCTGTGCTGACTTGTGGGTCAGTCTGTCGAAGGTCAAAATAGACTCAAACAAGCAGCAAGTCAAACGTTGTTTTAAGGTCATGGCAGAGGAATCTGGCTGTTTTTAAATTCTTCTGGGTAGTTTGAGTTGTTTGGCAGAGCTTTGAGTGGAATATATTGTTCAAATGAGGGCATTGTTCCTTTTTTTTTTTGTGTGTGTGCGCGCTCCGTCTTGAATTTGTTTGAGGTAAATATTTGTCCAGAAGTGGAAAGAGTAATTGAAAGGCAGCCTACAGATAAAGCGGGATGCTCAGGAAGAGAGCGCTTCACTGTGTCACGTGGCTGTGGCTGCTGGTAAAGCTTTTTCTTTGACTCTACTTGTATTTGTGGTAAGAAAACGGCTGTGCACTTAGCCACTGATTTCTGGAAGGGACGCTGGGAGCTCGCGTGCGGACGTGCTTTTCGGTTGGTCTCCATTTTTGTTTGCAAGTGGCAGTTTGAGTCTGCTGTCTTCCTCCCTGTGACTTGGACGTTGGTCAGGGTGACAAGTCTGTGTCTGCGGTGCTGGAGAGAGAGGGGCAACGCTGCTGCGTGCGTTCTGTTGACCTAATTAACGTGGTAAAATTAGACGGGTTCTGCTCGAAATGAGGTTCTTGCCGTGGATGGGATGTGCTCTTCTGCTCCAGCCCCGCAGGGAGGGTGCAGGTTCTTGCTGACCTGTCGCTCTTCCTGCAGGACCTTGGACAAACCCCTGAGCTATCTCCACTTCGCAGTCCAAGCCCTGTGCCATCCTTCATGACCTAAGTCTGCGGGTCCCTTTTCTTGCCCCTTCTGCCCTTCTAGTTTTACAAACTTGACTTTCTGGCATGCTTTCAACCCGACAGTTGTCACACTGGTAGGACTGTGGACCCTGGCTGCCCTACGGCGAGGCTGAGGACCAGCACCAAGGAGACCTTCAAGGTGCCATTACAGCAGAGAACCTGAGGCTCAAACCCAACGGTGGGTCGGTTGGACTAGCTGTCTGCTGCGTAGCCCACGCTTAATTACAGTGTATAGTCAGGGTCATCAGCAGCTGAGATACAACATTACTTCAGTGGGGAACTGGGGTGGAGTTCCTTGGACCTCTGGGATCTTCCATTGCTGGAGGAAAAATGACGTGTACACGCTCTCAGGCTGGTCTCTTTTCCTGTGGGAAATGTGAAGACTGTATCCACGTGCTCCCTGAAACGTATGCTTTCCTTCCACGCTGCTGGTTGTTCGGTGGCCCAGAAGCACCCACTCGGCACGTGGGACGTGCTGAGCTCAGGATACCCTCTGGTGTGCTGGTCCCAGTCAGTCTGCCTTGAATGAAGCCTGCTTGAAGTGACTACGCGTGCCCTGGCTGTTTTCCCACGAGAGCTTTTCGGTGCTCGAGTACAGCTGCACCGGGGTATAAGCGGCGTCGCGGGAGCTGGAGCAGGTTGGAGAGCCAGCTCGGTCCTGCTGTGCGTTGGCAGCATAGACCTGCCTGGAAGGTCTATGAAGAAGTCCAGATGTTGCCTTTCTGAGCAACCGGAAAGCTATCTTTTTTAGTAAAACATAACCAAATCCTGCCTTCTGTGGCCTAGGGATTACAAAGAGTTAAAGTCAGAGCGCTGTCTGTATTTTGGCTTCCATCTTTCAGACAGTGAGATTAAAAAAAAGTAAGTTTGGTGAATGCTAAGGGGCAGGTATGGTGTTTTTTCCCAATTTAGTAAAGCAGGTCCTTTTACTACAGGATTTATTTAAATAACAACTGTGCGAGTAACTCTTTAGGCTGGAGGTAAATTAATTCATGGGGGCTAAGAAATGAAGCTGGTCTAATGCAGGATTAACTGACTAGTTTAAATTTTATTATGTGTTAAAAATGTCCATGCTGAAAATGTTTTATGGAATTTAGTATAATTTTGTGATGAAACCGATAAAAAGTTTAAAGAGAAATTTCCATGCTGTCTCTGGGTGTTTCACCCCTGAACAGAATGCCATGAATAGGTTAATATTCACCTGCAGCCACAGGAAGGAAAGTTTACAGGAAAGAATATTCTGTCATTCGTTGGAAGTGTTCGCATCAGTGAAGGCAAACAACATGAATAACAAAATATTAAGCTCCTTGCAGTCTGTGGTTTGGATTAGCAATGTCAGTCTTGGGAAGAAGTGAGCAGGTTTGGTCCCTTGCATCGCCACATCCTCCAGCTGCACAGCTTTGTGTCTGGAAGGATGCCTCAGTAATGCCTGTCTGCGTTGTTTCAGCAACGTTGCTTCCCAGTCTTGCTTGAGCACGGTGGGACTTTTTCTTTTCCCAGCAGGTATCTCCTGAGGTCACCTATTGCCACGTCATGCGCTCTGATTTTCTGGCAGGCCAAGGGTGCATTTTTAAAGGGGTTTTTCAGACTTCTTCAGCAGCTGGAAAAAGCAATTTCTGGGTATGGTTGCCAGGTAATTTTATTGTAGAAACTACAAGAAAAAAGATTGCTAAATGGCATTAAGTGAACAGATGCAGCCAAGCTACCAAAACATATGAATAAATGAAAAGACAATATCTTGTCAGTAAGCAAAATAAAATGAGAGCAGAACTGAAGTGAGAAAAAAGATGAGCAGCAAAGGTGACGTGGAGCGTAAGGATGAGTGTTCCCAAGTGTGCTCAAATGCTGAGCGGTGCTCAGCACTTCACAAGAAGCCTTTTTACAGTATTTTTGTTGTTTCTGTCCTGACAGAAACCTGTCTTTTCTGCTTTTATAGGCTGGTATGGTGTTCGGGAAGTGAGGCTCTTTTTCTACGCGCGTATTTTTGTAGCTGATTGTCGTTTCATTGCACGAAGTGTTTTTTCTCGTTTTTTGTTTTGTTTTGTTTTTTAAGTAAGGAAGGGTGTGTGTACAAGGGGTCAAGCCAGTACAGTCAGTTCCAGTCATCTTCTATGCAGCGGATTGCTGGGGGGGTTCATGCAATTTCTCCTCAACAGTATGTCCCAAGTGTGCAGGTAAAGGGGATTTTTCAGTCCACCCTAGCTCCATGAATGAGAGCACTGAGCCCATGTGGGAGCGAATGCCCTCTTCTAACTCCGTTGGGGGTACGTGGGTGAGAATCGCCCTGACGAATGCAATCCTGCTTTATGCGTTGGAACTTCATTTTCAGAGCGAGATTTCAAGGCAATATAGATGCAGTAGTAGGAGGGCTCAGCGGTGATGGATGATAGAGGGGCTTCTGTGCCGAGCAGTGTTTTGCTTCTGAACACGCATTTGGGATTTAACCTCCCACTTGTTTGGAAGGCATGGAACAGAGGAAGAATTTCTGTCTTCATTGCAGTCATGTTGTAGTCGCAGGAAAATTCATCCTGGGATTTTTGTCCCTGCTGCCTTCTCTTGTTCCTCTTCTGTTGCACCCCTCATCGAGGTTGGTTGTAAAGATTCATATGCGTGACAAAAAGATCTCATTCATTTGAAGGTGGAGCTTGATAAATTTGTTTAGAAAGAAGTTGTGCCATGCAGTTTCTGTAAAAGTGAGGAAAACTAAAGTGAGCAACCTGGGGAAGTTCACAGATGCCTGTGCGCAGCCCTGGTTGGCTTCGATGGAAACCACATGCACATGTCAAACAGAGCAGAGGGCCTGCTGTTCTGTACCTGTATGGAATAGCTGGCTGTTTTAACATCTCAGTTCCTTGAATTTTTGTTAGGTCTTGATTTTGCAGCCGAACTGGCTGCGTTGCCGCTTGCTTTCCAACGCTCGTATCAAACCTGGCAGCTCAGTGAAGAGTGATGGGAGCAAAGTCCGGCGATGGAGCAGAGGCTCAACACGGTGTCCTTGAGCGGAGCTGAACGAAGAGGAGATTTAGGAGTCTGCCTTCTCCTAGGCAGTGAAGACAGCTGGACCTCTGGCTGTAGACAGGGAATACAGTCTCTCTTCGGTGTGTCCCACCCATCCTTACTGATAGCACTTAATTACTTGCAGGCAGCCTGAGAATTACCCTCCCAATTAAGAAAGTCATTACCATTAGGGTTGTAATGATTCCCTGGGAAAAGTCCTGATTAACCTGATTCCACAATTAAATTCTTACGAATGAGGTGCAGCGTACTACATGTGTGATGTGTCCTCGTATACTACTGCAGCTCGAGATATGGCTCACATAGAAAGAATGAAGTCTGAAATCAGCTGTCTGGAGGAAATAGATATTGAAACTGCCAGCTTTGCAGACATAGTCATTTTAATAAAAAATGGCTTGAGAAAGGAGGAAAAAAGCTTTGCTAGAAGCTGTAGCATTTCCTTTTCAGAAGTGTGCTTCTGCACCTCAGCTTTCCCGAGGGACTTAGGACTTCACAACAAGGAAGGAGAGTGTCTGTGGCAGATGCAGTTTTGATGATAAAGGGGTGATAAGTGGGTCAGTTCATCTCCCTTCCCCCTGTTCGCTCCGAAACCTGCAGCTATAGTAGGTGCAAGCCCAGGGTGAGGCAGAGAGCCTTTCTGCCTTCAGTTTTAGGAGATGCAATAAATCAGAGCTATCTTCGTCCCTGGAGCAAAAGCTCCTTGCCATGCCTCACCCTCCTGGAGTGCTGGAGAGCCCTGGTCAGCAGCAGGGCTGACTTCTCCGGGGTGTTACAGCAGATGGGTTGGGGACCCTTCGTAGGCTTTATGGAAAGTCTTTTAAATTGAATTGGCCTAATAGAAAGGTGAGGAGAAACTTGTGGATGTGGCACCAAGGACTATGCTGTGCCCGGTGGGTGCGTCTCCCCATTTTTATCCCACTGTTTAGCCAAGGGATGGTGTATCTGCTCTGTGCGGTGAAGGTGGAGAAGGTAGATCAGGAGGGAAGTTGCCAGGTGCTCTCCTGTTTTCTCTCTCACCTCTGTATCCCTTGTCCTTCTCATGCCTGGTCCTGGAGAGGTTTTGTGGCCCCCGATCCTGTCACACATGCCTTCACCTGGGCTATTTCACCCCAGGTGGAGCATTTAAGTAGAAGCACCGTTGTTCACCCTCTGCACTGCCTGGTAGCAGTTGGGGAGTGATAAAGCCTAATTGCCTTCCTTGCGCTGAAAAGCCACATTACAGTAATGTAGTTTTATCTCCACTACTTGTGCGGTTTAGAGCTGTTCATTTAAAACTGAGCATTTAACCTGCCTGCAAGCACACGATCGGCTTGTCTCTCTGGTCACGGATTCCCCTGGGAGGGTGCTTGGGAGCCGTCTCCCTGTTTGGGCAGATGTGCAGTCCCAGCTGTGGCCCTGGATGTGCTGCTGAGGATTACAGCCAGTACTCTTATTTGGCTTCTGCTTTGACTAAATTGTCAAAGCTGCTTATAAGCTTTAATACATCCTCTGCCTTGGGGAAATGCTCCTCTTCCAGTTTTGCAGAGGAGGAATGGTGTAGGTTAACTTTTGGCCAAGGTTACCTGGAGGGCTCTGTCAGAGCAGGGAACTAAACCCCATCTCTGAAGTCCAGCGTTAATGCCCTGCCTATTGAATGAACCTTACAGCAACTCAGAGCGCTTTTGGCTGAAAGATGTTCCCGGTTCAGAGACATCAAAGGTTTATGAAAGTATTTAATTGCACAGGCAATGTTGTGTAAAACTTGAGATTGGTACAGAGTGTACAGAGTGAGAGAGCACAGCTTGCGAACTAGATGGTTATGGCTATATATATATATATATATACACCCCCCATAGCTGAGGTTCTGGACGTAACTTATTTAGCAAAGAAGTCAGTCTCAGTAGTAATACAGAAAATTTTGATATAGTTTCAAAAGACGATTGCGCTTTGGTATGGAGGCCAATCTGGTAGAGAAGCCAGCTCTCTGTAAATCATTCGCGGTGGTTGGAGTTCAAATATTAAGAGCCAAATCCAGAGCCAAGTGAGTAACTTGCCTGGATATTAATGGGGTTGCAGTTTGGTCCTGCTGCATGTTTAGGCAGGGCATTTCCTCTTGTTATTTCTAAAGGAAACAGACTTTGTGCTAGCGGATATCCTTTGCTTGCTTTTTGCTTTCCCTGGTAAAAACAAGATGAGTGGCGAGATGTTCAGCTGGGAAATAAGAAAGAGAAAATCCACTCATCTCTTGATAGGCTATTTATATCCTACTTCTGAAAAGTATTATATGATAATGCCCCGTTCCCAATAACTGCAGTGGTGTAAGGCTCCTTCTACCTTGCCCTCTCAAGCCAGCACGAGGCCGTAATAGCAGTACTAGGATGTCCAGGGGGCTGTAGCGTGAGGGTATTAGTGATGGTAGTGAGTACCTTCTGTTTTGGAGGCAATATCCCAAAACACTCAAGGTAAGCAGCCCACCTGCATTTGCAGGCATGCACGCTGGATGGGTGGGGGGTGCATGGAGGAAGCTCTGGCTGGTATATGGCCAGAGATGGTTTGCAGAGAGTCTGAATTCATTACCCACAACCCTTATGCAGCTCAGGTGCTCACCTTTCTGCTGATAGAAGGAGATGGTTCAGCTAGAAAGAAAGTGGTTCACAGCTAGGTTTCAAAAATGGGAGAGCATTGCTACCTTGATTTAATCAAAACCGCAAACTATCTCCTCCTGGCATCAAGAGGCTTGGGCCAAAATGGGCTCCCAGGTTAATTGAGTTCTTTTTTTTAATCGTTGCCTGTTGAGGCGGCTGCTTGGCAGCAGTCAGACACCATATAGCTGGGCTGCAGCTGAAATGTGTCAGTGGCTTAGAAAAGACCTGGGGCAGGCTGCGAGAGTCCTGTCCTGATGTGGAACGGCACTGGGGACGGGTGGGCAGGGGCAGGGAGGGGACATCTTTTTCCCCTCCCTGCCATCAAGATCCAGGGAGGCGAATGCTGTTAACCTATTTGTTTTGTTTAACAGCCGCTTGGTTTTTTTGAGTTGGAAATAATTTTCCGGAAATCTGTGCTGAGATGGTGAGCACAGATGCCCAGTTAGAAGGACATGTGTGGAGCAGCCAGAGCTTCGGGAGAGCTGGGATAAGACACATCTGCAATTGCTGTACGACATAAGAAAGGAAGTAGCTGATGTCATGGGCTGTAACATCCCGACCGACTATATTTTCTGTTTCCTGTCCCGCTCACTGGCCTCAAAGGTGGTTTTTCCAGCAGATGTCGCATTCCTGATCCACTTCTGTCTCCCTTTTCTGCACTTAGTTTTGTAGATACAAAGCCGTACCTCATTTTCAGATGATGCAGTCATGAACCACAAGTGTCCGCAGCATTTTGTGTGAATGAAAATGAGGGCTGTTGATTTGAATAGTTGGCCCCATCTTTCCTGAGGGCCTTGCTGTTACCAAAACCTGCTTGAGCTTCTGTGAACTCCCTCTCTTACCTGGCAGTTTGGGCACCCTGCTCACAAGCCAACGTGGTTTTGTTGGAAATAAGAAAGTTCAAGGTTTTGAGGAGTGCTGGGCTGCTGTGGGCTTTGAATGTGATGGTAATGCATATAAACAACATAAGCTCTTCAGGGAAAAAACAGAATAAAAATCTTTGTGCAGGACCCACCTGCAGCAAAGCCAGAAATTCAGGTGCATCTGTGGTTGCTTGTGCTTTGTCCTCCCTTTACCTGCCTTGAGGTCTTGTGGGGAGAAGATGTGAGGAGAAGAGCTCCACTTTTAGCCCAGCGTGGGATAGCCGTTTCCAGCTCTCGGAGCACGGATTGGGATCTTCTGCATACAGATAGTGCTAAAACTTTAACCTTCTTTCTGGTACCCCACAGGGATGTGTCCCTGTCCGAAGCGGAATTGCATCTAATTTGTGCAAGCTGTGAATCAAACTTTCTTTGTTGTTAAGTCTAATTCCCCTTTCTTGCCTTTGCAGGTTTTGTTGCCAGCTGCTAGTTTATTGCAATTGATGGATGTTAGAAAAAACTGCTGTGACTTTCTTCAGTCCCAGCTGCATCCCACGAACTGCCTTGGAATCCGAGCTTTTGCCGATGTGCACGCGTGTACCGAACTGCTGCAGCAGGCAAATGCCTACGCAGGTGAGGGAAGGGTCACCCGTTTGTTGAGTTAAACCTGCTTCCAGGTACAGCGACGCGTAGGTTGAGCAAGATCAGCACATCCTGGTTGGTCTTTTCAGGCTTCTAGTATTAGAACAGGGAAGGGAATACTTTCTGGGGCTGTAGACTTGTCACTTTCTGTGATGCTGCAACTTGTGAAATGTGGTTTGGTCACAGAGGAACACCTAAGGAGGTAAAAAAACCTGATCCTCTGGATCGCAGCCCACAAAATAGTTCCTTAGTATGTTCCTAGTAAGCTCTTTGGCTGCGGGTTGAACAGCAGAGTGTTGGTGTGCTGGTGTCCTCCCCGCATACACTGCCCCGTGAGAGTGGTAGGCAATGCTGGGGATTTGTGCATTCTAGGAATAAATGGCACCAGGTGAAATTAAGTCTTGTGGGTGGGAGTGGGAACACTCAGCTAAAATTGTCATGCAGTTTGAGTCTCTGATCTGTGGAGGAATGGCCACTTACCCCAAGGGTAGATAGGCTCTTGTTTCCTTGAGAGTGGATGTGTTTGGTCGCAATCAGTAGGTGCAGGCATTGGCTTTCAGCATTTCTCCTCTGTGTTGTAAATATAAAGCTGTTCCAAGCGGCCCCACGCTCTTAACTCCCTAGCACTTTCCAGTCTTCTCTGGCAGAGTTGCCCTTGACCTCTGCTTGGGGGAAGCTGGTAGTTTTCTCAGTTTGTTTTTCTGCTTTTCTATCTATTTGTATAGGGAAAAATACACCTGCTGTCTCCCAGAGCACCTGCTCTGTTTTGCAGTATTTTCCTTGGTATGGTTTTGTCCTTAATTGGACCATAAGTAGGCTTGGTGGAATAAAAATGTGCCCACCAAGTCCTCCCCTATTCTCCTGCAAATAAAAGTAAAACCTTTTCAGCTGCTCTGGCTGTATTATCCCCTGGAGGAAAAGGCACCCTGGAAGGAATGGTTAATTGTATAAAGGCTTGCTTGTAATATCTCATTATCCTTGCTTCCAGGCCCTGTTTAATCTTTAACCCAACAAGCAGTGCATTCACTGTACATTTATTTGGTTGTTTGGCAATTAGAAAGTCTGCTTTGTTGTTTTATTGGCCTTCATAAGTCCCAGTTAGTACAACAGCCCATGTAATGTTAATGGAACTCCATTAATAAAAATGCCATTAAAATTCTTTTCACTATATTGTTTATGTAACAGCATTAAACCAAGACAGAAGTCCCCAAGCTCAAGAGTCTGTGCGTGCATGAGCTCAGTTACTTGAGAAATGCTTAGTTCTGGCCAATGCATAACTTTAGTAGGTGGAGGAGCCTTCTTGATGCAACAAGTTGCTTTATTAAAATCAGTAAATATTTTTACTTGCTTCCAACTAATAACGAGATCAAATCCCTTTCCTACTGCCAGACGCCAGTCCAGAATGAATAGGAGTTTGTGTCCAGAAGTCAGAGTGCATCCAGCTTACTGTGTGGGGAACGTTTCCTGCTTCTCAACTATTTAAGGCCAGAAGAGTTCATTAGATCTTATATATGATTGCCAGCATAAGAGAGTATTAAAATTTATCCAGATACTGCTATTTTTAGTCAGAGCCTTTAGCCTAGCTGTGGTGTTTTGGTCCCCATTAGACCAAGTAGGGTCCGTGGTTGGGGAGGGCCAAGTGCCCTCTGCAGCAGCAGCACTGGGGAGGAGTTGTTCAGGTGCGATCTCCAAGGAGCTCCTCTCTGGAAGTCACGCCAGCTTGTGTCCCTGTGGTGCTGCTTTTTGGCAGGCAAAGCACTTTGCAGATGTGAAAACTAGAGGCAGATCTTGCTGCGGAGGGAGCTCTTTGGATACATCGAGTCTGAGCTTCTCAAAGCCAAAGGACTAGAGCTTGAAAAAAGCTGCTTCAGATAAAGTGTCTGAGATTCGTGTTTCTGTATTTCAACCAAAGATAAATGGGACTCAGCAAATGGCAGGTGAGATTAAATTGGCATGTATACGTAACAAATGTTTGCAAAACTTAAATTGTCTGCAACTGGCTAACAACGGTTTTGACCTAGAAATTATTTTTTAGAAAGTAATTCTTTCCTAGTGCCCTTTGGCTAGATGTAAAGCTTGACAGATTTGATGGTCCTTTTTGGACCTGTGTTGCAATCGGTCATAATTCTTCCCGTTTGGGATTATAAGCAGTGATGCGTATTTTGTTTTCAAGTGGCTCCCAAAGTTACAGCATGGAGGGATTTGGAAGCCAAAAGGGAGAAAAATAAATTTGTACAGTTGCAGACTTAAGTGGAAAGGGGCAAAGCTGCTGGGGAAGATGGGTGCTGAGGGTTTGGAGCAGGAGAAAGGTTAAATTTACACATTTGGGGGAAAGAAGTAAAAGGTGGAAGGAGAGAAGGAGAGCTGATCCCATGTGCGTGCGTGGGACGCGGATCCCCGTTGCTCGTCTCTCTGTGTGCCCCCTCGCACATACAGATTCAGCTGGGTGCCCTGGGATCCCTCACTGTTTGCCGCTGAGCGTATGCACCAAACTGACTGTTTGGCTGATTCATGTTAAAGATGGGCTTTCCTTTGAATACCTACAAATATCAAGGACCCTTGCTGGAGTCTCTCATTCAGGTGTTGGGCAGATCTGATTCTATCTAGCTTGTTGAAGTGGGCAAGAACTGAATCTCAAAGTGGTCAGGTTATTTACTACTTCAGAAGGGCATTGGCACTTTTCTCAATTGCCACTTCTAATCATATTTGCCACTGGAAGGTACTTAGTGGCTTTGCAGAAAGTTCGGTTCCCATTTAGTGTCATTTATGAAAGCGTCTCATGGGGCTTGTGTTACTTGAAATACCATCAAATGTCTTTAACCTGCTCTGAGACTATTTTCTGTTTCTGTTCCGCCATGCAGTCACAGCATATCATTTGTCTTGGGTGCTCACAGCTGTAGTAATAGCGGTTCTCTGAATGCTGTAGTCCTTCCATTGACTTAAAGCATGGATTTCATTATAATTTTCTGTTCCCCCTTTTCATTTGTTGAACAGAGCAGCACTTTCCTGAGGTGATGCTAGGAGAAGAATTTCTTAGCCTTAGTCTGGACCAGGTTTGCAGTTTAATATCAAGTGACAAGCTCACAGTCTCCTCTGAAGAAAAGGTACAGTAAATTGTATAGCAACAGTGAATGTAAGAATGCTGGAATGTTTCTAGACCTTACATCAGGAATTGTTCTCATGTTATGCTCTTTAGGGGCCATTTTCCAACAGCGATCACGTGGAAAGGAAAATTAAAAATAATGTGAATCCTAAAACCACATAAAAATGACCTTCACTTGGTTGTTCTTTGCAGGAAGTAATGATTCTCAGATCCATATCACTTCCAAAAGCCCTGGGGGCCAGAACCGAATACCTTCCCTCTCTGGAAAACTAGGAACCTCTCATCTGCTGTTGTGTAAAGCTCTTATTACCTGCTGTAAAACCTCAAAAAAAGCTGAATTTCATTAGGCCAGGGAGGAGTATTGGCTTCTGTTGCGTGTCGGCCAAAACAACTAAAGGAGGCCCGCAAACGAAAAGAAGGAAGGAGACACGTTCCTAGCATCATCGGTGTTTTTAATGGGAGAGGGGAAAAAAGGCACCGGTTGATGTTGTTTTGTGGCTGAAAGGTTCAGCACGTCCTGTGTAGCGTGTAGTCCTGGGAAGGAGGGTGTCCGGTGCTTACGGTACTTGGTGAACACCAGGACCAGCCCCTTTCTCTGGTGTGGGCTTCTTGCATGACCTGCAGCAGGTTTTTGGGGAGAGGTACGTGCCTCGAGTCCTTCAGCTCACCTCCCAATTGTCGCTATGGGGAGAATGGACCCTGGTGGGACGCCACAGGAGAGCTTGAGGGTTCTGTGGCTCGTAACTTCAGGACCCTTGTCGAATGCCCGCGTTTTGGTGGGATGAGGCTGGACCCGGGTGTGCCGGGTGCCGCTGGTCAGGCTGCACATCCAGGCGTGGGCACCCATCCTGCTCGGCCCCTCTGGGCTGCGGACACACGGGCGCTCGGGACCGTAGGGGACCGTAAAGCTTGCCAGAAAACCTGCACCGCGTGAGGTACGAACGCAGTGAGGCTTCATTCGGATCCTGAGCCAGCAAACCCGGAGGCTCCGGGAGCGTGTTTCCGCAGGCGTGGGGCTGGCGTGGGCGTCTCGGCGGGGTGCTGCGAGGTGCCGCGCAGGCAGGGCCAGAAAGGGAAAAAAACACATGGCGTGAACTCGCGGCAGAATCGCTTTGCATGAGCCAAGCAGCCTGCAAAGGGAAGTGCAAGTTTAGTAACCAATTTTTCCAGTCCTGTGCAGCATTGTTAAAAAGCTTTTATTGGCCTTGTGCCCAGAGAAATCAAAGTACTCCCTCCCTCATCTGAGCTTTATACAATCAAAACCAGTATTTCTTTAGCTGATTGTAAAAGTTGAGAATGCAGGGCAGTGGAAGGAAATGTGAGCATAAGCTGCACGTTCAAAACAACAGATACGAGTAGCAGGAGAAAGGCAGGGAAGGGGACTGGAGCATAAACATGAAATACGTGCTGGAGTCCAAAGAAGTGCTGAAAATTGAGGACAGACTCGTAGGCTGCTGTTTTATGTTAGCTCCATGACAGACAAGCAGTTTTCCTGACCTTTATTCTTCCTATCTGCTAATGTATGAGAAATATATTGTAAAAAAATAAATATGTATATATAAAAAAGTATATATATGTGTGTGTGTATATCTATACATACACACACATATATCTATGTGTATGCACGTGCACATGTGATGGGTAGATAATATTTTAAGCAACAAGATGTTGTAAGTAGGCAAATACTTCAAACATCTGAGAGCTAAATTGTCACAGCCAGATTTCACGAGAGGCTTTCTCGTTCCCATTCTTCCTGTGTCTCATACATGTACCGCAGCCTGTGAGCCGGAGCGTTGCCAGCTCTGGGTCATTGGGAAGTTTTATAGCTGAGTCCTGCCAGGGCCAGAAGGTAACAAGGCGACGGAGGAAAATATTGCCCTTACAATTCTTCAGGGCATGTGTGCCCAAGAGCTTGTGTGTTCTCCCCTTCCTCTGCTACCCACCAACTAATACCAACTGGCCTGATAAAATATATTCTTTATCTCCACAAATTTTGGCATGCTTATGGCATCCCCTAGGTCATCAGAATTACAAAAACTGTCTGCTACCACAGAAATCTATTTTAATTGTAAAATGGTGACAATGTTTCCCTGTTATTCAAAGATTATCCTCCTTTCTCTCCCTCTCCCCCTTGCTGTTGCCAGCCTCTGCAGTTGCACAGGCCCTTTCAGCCTAAGGCAAAGGTTTATTTTGGTCCCTGCCTGCTCTTTTTGCTATAGCCGAGTACTTTGAAAACAGTTTTATCAATGCTTTCTGTACCTGACCTAATTGGCTCTTTAACTGCAATGATGCATGCAAGCAAGGAAAAACTATAAAAAAAAATATGTTTATTCATATTTACTAATGATGTGTGGAAAGGAGGGGCTTCCAGCCCTTGAGAAGGGGCTCCTGCCAACTCAGAACAGTGACGAAAGAAATTTTTAAAAGGGTTGGGATTTTTGGATTGGGGATTTTACACAGAGTCCAGTAATCGACTCATCGCCTCATGCCGCTAATGTGCAGTAGAAGCTGACACACAGTTTGGTCCTCAGTCCTGGGAGCATCTAACAACTGGATTTTTGGCTGAAGAGACTGGGAAAACATCTGGGCTTGCTCTTTGCTTAGGTAGTGTGCAGAAAGGGGATATTCCAGGCTTTTAGCCTTCTGCTCCATAGAGTGGGAAATCTGTTTCTCCCAAGCTCGGGACTGCTCCTACAGCCAGGCAGGTGCCAGCCGCTAACTCAGCCCGTGCCTCTGCTCTAAATAAAGCTGTGTGGGTAACTGCTTCGTTTCATCACACCCCGTCGGCAGGTCGTGCGTGGCTGGAAAAACCCGTCTCCTGGGGGAGCGGCAGCAGCTGCTCGGGGTCTGCAGCGGGCACAGCGTGCGGAGGGAGGGTATGGCAGTAGTGGAAACAGATGTGGCCTTTAAATAGAGATATTGCTGTCTTGGATTAAGATTTTTTTCCCCCTTCTCATAAAATTAGGAATCAGAGCCAACGGAAGGTGCCAGAGTCTGATTTTTTTTTTTTTTAAATTCTGTTATTTTTAGAGTAGGCGCAGCAGGGTAGCATCAGTGTACGCCTAACTCGGGAGCAGTCTCCAGCACCGAGGAAGCAGTTTATTACTTGTGCACATTTGCTTTACCTTCCTTTAAGACTTGTTCACTGGCATCTCGGTCTGTAGCTGGGTATGTCCCGGTCCTGTGACCTGTTCTGTAGCTCAGCATTTGTGCAGAAGAGGTTAATGAAAAGCAAGTTTGTTGGCTAAACATTTGCTTTATGCTCCTTCCATGCTCATTTGCAATTAAAAATCTCGTAACAACCTAGTTTCTACTTTAAATGCCTTGTAGCCAAAGTGAAATTGTTTGGTTTTTTATTTATTTTCATTTTAAAATAGTTAAAGGTTCTGCAGTACTTATTTTCCTCTGTGTTCGCTGGGGTTTGATGACACGGCCCCCTGTTGCGTTGCTTAAATCCTCACTGCAGTGTCCTGAATTCCAAACGGTTCAGCAGGAGCATTTGTTGGCATAGGAAATGAGGCTGATGCTTTACTGTTTTTCTGAAGTATATAGTTTAGCCTAAGAGGAGGAAACCCCTTTCCGCTCTGCCTCTCCTTTGTGGGAGGACACAAATACATTTGCCAGCGACAATTGGGGACCGAGAGATGGTGCCCTTGGTTCTGGTTGATTTTGTCAAATTAGTGACCTTGGACCAAACAAAATGGTTTCCTGGGAAGTGATGGGAGGGATGGAAAGAAAGAAAGAAAAATATCCGTGCAAATTGGCCTGGCCATTTGGTGACCCCGGAGGGAAATTTAAACCAAGGGCACTTGCTGAGTGTGCTGGGGCGAAGGGCCAGCGATGCTTTTCGGGGGAAGCACGGGATGGCCGGGATCTGTGGGAGAGAGGGCTGTGCTCAGCTCCCCCACCCCGAGTAACTGGGTAGCGAGAGCACTTGGGGAATTTTGCCTGTAGATGTGAGTTAAGGGTCGGAATTTAATTCTGACTCTGTGGGGGAACTCCACTGCAATGATCCAGATCCTGCCGTGCAGCATCTGAGACTGCACCGGCCCCTCTCCTTGCCTTGCTGGGTGTTTCGGGAAGCCTTTCCCACTCCTGGCGACGTTTTTAGGCTTTTCTTCTGGGAGGAGCGAGGCTCACAGTTACGTGAGCAGATGCATATTCGTGCAGGAGCCCACGTAGGACGCTTCTGCCCGCGTCTGTTCGTCGTGCAGGGCTCTGCGTGGCTCCTGCTGCATGGGGTTGTTTGTGAGCAGTTCGTCACGGAGTCAAAGTTTGGATGCTTATCTGAACCGGTTGGATCTGGGAGGAAAACTAGGTTTTGGTTCAGACTAGAAGTCCAGCGTGCCCTTATTTCCCAGCTGGAGTATCCGAGTATTTTTAGCAGTGAAATGCATGCAGTGCAGAGGCTCCCTGGCTGCAGGCAGGGGTTTTCCTGCGTGTGTGGTGAACTTGTCCTGAAGACTTCTTGTTTTTTTTTCTTTTGAGGGGTGGAACTGGTGCGGTGATTAAATATGATGGTGAGCATAGTGATTTACTGTGTGGCCAGACTCCTCTGGGAGGGGAGATCTCTGTTATCAGGAGTAATCGTTGTGGCTGATTTCTTGAATAAAGTCCAGTGCAAATGTCAGCAGGCTAATTAAGTTTCCTGGCTGCCTTCCAGTACTAATGTCCAAGAGGTGTATGATTGTCCTGGACACATGCTTAAGCTTTGAGAGTGGTACAGCACATCTAGATGTGAAGTTGCTTATTAATATGCATGGTCAGTTCACCTCTTTGCTACCGTGGTGCTTGTGCTCTGTGCACAGTCACGACTTTTTCATCTGTTTGATAGAGATCTTGCACCTCCTTCCTTCGATATTGTAAAATCACAAGGCTTCTGATTTTGGGTAGATAACTGTGCAAACCAGTTCCCTCTTCTCAGTTTAATTGTACTTTATCTGTGTAGGTCTTTGAAGCGGTTATTTCTTGGATAAATTATGAGAAGGAATCTCGCTTAGAGCACATGGCTAAACTGATGGAGCACGTTCGCCTGCCCCTTCTGCCCAGAGATTACCTTGTACAGGTTAGTCTGCAAATAAGTCATTAATACTTGCACGTAAGCTGCTGGTAGCTCCTTACACAATGGCTTGGCTGTTTGTGTCTGAGATGGGTAATTTGGCATGTCACTGAGCCTGTAAACAGAGGAATAAAAGGAAAAACTGGGTGGACTCTGAAATCAATGTGTGTGTGTGCAGAAACCTTCTTGTAAATGTGACCCGTGCTCTGCCAGTCAGGGCCGAGAGCAGACCTCCTGCCCCTCTTGGCGGAAGCATTTAGAAGTTAGTATCTTGGGGTTTTTCACCTTGAAAATACCCGGGTGGTGGTGGTACAGGCTTGTGCAGTTTTTTTCCCTAATGCACAGGTAAATTTAGCTTGGTAAAAACACGTCACGTGTGATAATTTTGGCTTAAGATGTGTTCTGCGCATAGAGATGGGGCTCTGTGACTGGCAGGTGAGATGCTCTCTGACTTAGAGGTTGTTCTTGATGAGTTAATTCCTGGGATCTGGGCCTTGATAACGAGCTGAGAATCCCCAAAGAAGGGGTTGGCATATGGGCTCTTTGACTCCTATGCTTTTATCATGTGTCTAAAAAAATCAATACAATTGAAATAAAATTGGTATTCACAAGATGAACCCATCACATATTTTTTTTTCTCTCAACTATATCTTCTGATCGAGTAAAAGATATTGCCTCTCCTTCAGTTTTCTGACTCAAATAAAAGAAATTACTTATTTTGTACCCAGAGTCCTGGAGAATTCTCCTCTACTGAGTTAAGTGTCTGGCAGAGGGTGGTAAAATCGAGGGAGCACTGCTACTCATGAGTGATATGGGAAAAAACTGAGAAGCTTGAATGTTACTGAGTGTGTTTCTTTGGGAAGAGCTGGAAGTCAGTGTTTGTCTTCTGCATTTTTTTTTTTTTTTTTACGTTGGTACTTTGGAAGAGAAATTCCAGGTTTTGTGTTCTTTCTACAAAACTCTTTGTGACCTGTGCCACCAAATACTTCAGTTTAAATGACCTTTCATGTGTGTGCATGTTCTCAGACAGTTGAAGAAGAAGCTTTAATCAAGAATAACAACACCTGTAAAGACTTCCTTATCGAGGCCATGAAATATCATTTGCTTCCTCTGGATCAAAGGCAACTGATAAAGAATCCCAGAACAAAGCCGAGGACTCCAGTTAGCCTGCCAAAGGTAAGCCGAGTTTGTCGCTTCGTGTCACCTCGCGCCGTATGACTGGTGGCATTTTCTGTCTTTGAAAGGGGTTTGCGTACTTGCCTCGTTACTTCTCACTAACTCCGTGATTGTCCTTTGAAGTCTTTTACTCCCTCTTCTGGTATTGCCTGTGCCCACCGAGGATACATAATTAAGTTGGATAAACTTAGGAGAAGCAATATCTCTGCTCCCAGGGGCGAGGGTCTGCTCTTTGAACCATTTTGTCAGCCACAAGTGGTTTTGTGAGCGGCTCTTGCTCCTGGAGCTGCGGGTTGAGAATCGCCGAGCCGTGGAGCGGCTGCAGGCAGCTGCCTGTAGTGCTCGCAGGGTTGGCGGAGGTTTCTGCTGGCTTCTAGCACTGTCGTGGAGCCCTGCTGAGGAAGGTCGCGGTAGGTGTCTTTCCTTTTCCCGTATCCATAATCGGAAGCCAGGAAAGCAGGAGACAACGGCACACAGACCCATGGGCAGGAAGTCTGAAGCAAATTTCAATAGACTCAAAGCAGCTACTGAATAAATAATCCTTGTTACTCCCCAGGTTTATCCTGCAGGCGTGTGATGCTCTGGCCACCACTTTATTAGTGAAGAAAAAAATGACAACAGAAACTATTTTCCCTCTGCCCTGGAGATAAATGCAGTTTGGCACGATGTCTCACAACAGACTGTCACTTAAGTTACTAATAAGCCTTTCGGAGATTGTAAGACATCAAAACCACAGTGTATTATTTTTCTAAGCACAAATCATAGGGAGCTTGGTTTGTGGGGTGGCGTATGAGATCTGTGCTATGAGGGACTATTCAGATGTTTACATATTGGACTGTCCATCGAGAAATTGTGGTTCTGCAGAGTGTGTCGTGTCGTTTCTGCCTGCTGGTGCTGAGATGAAGTTGGTAGAACGTAGCTTTGGGGGTATCAGGACAGGCTGATGTGACCCTTGTTCAAGGACTAAAGTAGTTAAGGATAAAACGAACAGTGAACGAGCAAGTTCAGAGGTTCTGAACATCTTCTATAGCATGACCTATGAGTACAAACCCAAATGTTCTGCAGGTCTCTCCTCCTTTCTTTTTAACTGTGAAGAAAGGGGAGAAGGTGATGATCTTCCAGCAATCCTGTTACTGAGAAACTTTCATCTGGTCTGTTGGTCCCGCTGATGAGGGATTACCGTCTGCTGTGAAATCTCTTAATTCTGTAATCGTGTGAAGCTCTGCAGCTTTCCATGGAAGACTGTTACACAACTAGTAGTCAGGCTGCTAATTTAGACTCAGTTTGCTTTCTAATGTCACATTCTCATCTTTGTAGATCAAACGGTCCACTATTTTCTTACTCCTCAAATTCTTTAAATTGCTGTCTAGCTCTGTACTTTTAAAGAAACCGTGATTGGGAGTTGAGCTCATTACCCGAGTGACCTCGAGTGACGATCTTATCCCCTCAGCTACTCACAGCCGCCTTGCAGAGGCTAAAGCCAGTTTCCCATCTACTCTTTGACTATATTTGAAACCCAGTTATCTTGCTTCTAGCTCCTCGGCCTTGTAAAAATCAGATTGTCTTGGGCAGCGTTTGCTCCTGCTGATTATTTGTTGTGATAAGGGGAGCAAATCCTCCCTCTTGATAACTGGAGGGTTGAAGGAAATGTGTTCAGAACAAAGTGTGGGTCGAGCTGTGTGTAGGTGCAGGTGGTTTGGACGCTGCCTGTGCACGCGTTGGTTTGCAGTGCCCAGCTGGGGCTCAGCACCGATGGGCCAGCCCTTGAGTGCTGAGCTGCGGGGTCCTGGGACCACTGCCCCTGGGACCACAAGTCAGCGAGTTCGTGGGGAGTTTGTCTTCTGTTGGCAGGCAGGGCAGATTTGGGAAGGACCGCACTGCACGCCATCCAGGTCTTCTCGCTTTTCCACCAGTGACGACTGCTTGCCGTTGCTGGGAAGGGAGTCTGGGGCTGGACGGACCTTTAGTGTGACCCAGCAGAGCAGTTCTTGCACTCCTGAGATTGTCCTTGCTCACGTTCACATAGATCTTCCCTATCTGTAAGGAATTTAGGGTTTAATTACTGGATTTGCATCGATACATGTTGCAGCCAAAAGCCTTAATGAAGCTGACAAATCACTTCCTTCGGCAGCCCAGCACCCCAGGTCGTAATAGTCCTGGTGATTTCCCCGAGTATCATCTTCCCCGCAGGTGGCAATACAGCTGTCAGGTTTTATTTGCTAAGTGGCATCGATTATTTTTAGCACCACCATGGAGATAATGACTAAACAGTGGGCTGGCTGTGGAAATTACGCTGGGATCTTCCTCGCTTAAAAATACTTCTGCAGCGACTCTTGCGTGTGCCGTGGTGCCGAGCGGTTTTGTGTTTTCTGGGGAAATAGGGCAGGTTGCCCACCTCAGAAACGGTGAGGAAGGGTTAACGGGGCTGCCATAGTTAGCGCGCATTAAATTGGAGATGACTTTTTCCCCCTTGGAATAGAATTGACCGAAATAAGTGTCGCTGCAGAGGCTTCTAGTGAGCCTGCAGCATGTTTTTGGCAGCTACTCTTGACCAGGTTGTGGTGATGGTTTCTTTGCAGAGAGCAGCTGCCCGGGCTGGTGTCTGAGGTTTTCTAGCTCTCATCTTCCCTCTCCAGGTGATGATCGTGGTGGGTGGGCAAGCACCCAAAGCCATTCGCAGCGTGGAGTGCTATGATTTTGAGGAGGAGCGGTGGGATCAGGTTGCTGAGCTTCCCTCCCGGCGATGCAGAGCAGGTAACGGGAACTTTTCCTGCAACCTTCTTTGTTTTCCTAGTGCAGCTCTTCAGCGCTGGATGGATGTCCTCAGTCACCCCTTCAACCTTCCCCTGTGCCCCAGGCCTCAAGCAGCTCTTTCTTTTTGCCGTTCCTTCCTCTTCTTTCCCTACAGCCACGTATCCTTCTCGTTCAGGTGGATGCCCTGCTCTCTAGAGGGGTTGCTCCTGCCTGTCGGCCTTCCATAGCCACTGTCTCCCCTTCCTCATCTCTCTCTCCCGGCTGCTCCTCCATCAGCATTTCCCCTCCTCCTCTCATCCCGCTGGCCTGCCAGCCCACAGGCATCCAGTTTTCCTTGCTGGTTTCCTAGGGAAAATCAAAGGAGCTGAGTCAGTCCCTCTGAGTGCTGAGGAGTGGGTGATGGAGAGCAGATCCGTAAGTTGGGAGTGTTCCTCTGAAGATATCTGACAGGGTTGTGAATGTGGATCACCATTTGGTGTTCTCTCTGGCTCAGAAAATTACTCATTCAGGTGGGAAATCCATCTGTCCCTTATGTTGCCGTGTATTTATGTGCATTTCACCTTCCATACGACACGTATGTGTTAGCATACTTGGCTCCAATGCTCTTAACCTGCAGAAAATGCCACAGACTTGCCCACGTTCTCCTCTTCCCTGCTGTCTTACGCACCCTGACAGACGTCTGATGATACTCGCTCCCCAAACTGTTTGTAAAACCTCCGTAAAATCTCTCTCCTCTTTTATCAGGTGTGGTATTTATGGCTGGCAATGTTTATGCCGTCGGGGGCTTTAACGGATCCTTAAGGGTACGGACGGTTGAT
The DNA here is from genome assembly GCF_900496995.4 of Aquila chrysaetos chrysaetos. NCBI lineage: Eukaryota > Metazoa > Chordata > Aves > Accipitriformes > Accipitridae > Aquila > Aquila chrysaetos. Next base: position 17,220,936 of record NC_044025.1, read on the forward strand.
GTGTACGATGGCGTGAAGGACCAGTGGACATCCATAGCCAGCATGCAGGAAAGACGAAGCACTTTAGGCGCAGCTGTGCTCAATGATCTCCTGTACGCAGTGGGCGGCTTTGATGGCAGCACTGGTAGGTGACTGAGCAAAAACGAGGCAGTGCCTGACCTGAAAAACTGTTTTCAGAGACCCCTGCAAAGACTGCAGAGCTTTAGTGAGGTTCCTGCGCCCTTTCCTCTATGATTTTGTAGAGAAGGAGCCAGAGATTGGGTTTGCTGCGTGTTGTAACTAACTAACCGCGTGCATGTTCTGACCCATCAATAACTGCAGAGAATGTCACCCTAGTGTTTTTTTTTTTCTTTAGTGATACAGTTCTTTCAGTCTCATTCTCTGGATGAATATGCTTTTTCTGGACTGAAAAGGGATTTTTCTTTGTTTAAGTGAAATTTTTCATAGCAACATGAATAAAATGCCAGCAAGGCATCTTATGGGACGTGTGTCCAGGATTTATCTTGGCATAACCGCATGTTTAAATTCACACCTCTGCCTCTGCTGTAGATCTTTGCCACTTGGTTAAGCCCTCAACTAATGAGTTCAGCTGGTGATGAGTACAATGCAAGAGGGTCTGGGGGAGTTTTTAAACCTTTGCATGGACATTTTGTAATGCTTGAAAGGACGTGGGACTTTTGGGCTTGGAATCTGGACTCTGCTCCACCTTGGTGTCCCCAGCACTTTGGAGGGGCAGCAGTCCCTGGGCAGGGGCAATGGGGTAACAATTTTTCCAGCTGCTGAAGAAGTGGCGTTGACACGCTGGTCCCAGCCTGAAAGGCAAGGGACTAGAAAATTGGGATGCAGGAGTGTGGGGGGAATTACGGGCTTGGGAGGAGGTGGAAGGCAGATGAAAGTGCAACACCAATCTTTTTTTCTTCTCTTTTTTTTTAATTAGAAAACCTGTGTATCCCCTTTTTAACTAGGTCTGGCATCAGTTGAGGCCTATAGCTATAAAACCAATGAGTGGTTTTTTGTGGCTCCCATGAACACAAGAAGAAGCAGTGTTGGAGTTGGAGTTGTGGAGGGTAAGAAAATCACCAGCCATTTCCATCAAGCAAACGTTACTGTGCCAAACAGAAGCCTGAACGGTTAAGTGCAATAGGAGGGAACTGCAGGAACTGTTCTCTAGACTAGTTGGTAAAGATTTATTTTATATGACGTAATTGCTGCAGCTTTTTCCATTCTCCTTTTTATCTTAGTGAAAAATCATGTGTAGCTTTCCAAGAGCCTCAGACCCATATCAGCCCAGCCCATGCCTCCTGTGAATGCCATTAAGTGCGCGCAGGTTTCTTTGAATCCTCATTTTTCCTGGGCTGCTTCTGGTCGCTGAAAGCAAATGATATTGTGCAGTGTATGCTGTTGCTATCAGCAGGCTGCGTGGATGGAGTACCCATCACAGAAAAATCTGCTCAGCAAGAGAAACAGGAGCGTAGTTAGTCCCACAGCCCCAAACTGATGGGTTGGCAGGAATACTAAAACCCGTGTTTATTGACATCAGGCTCGCTGGCGTGCACGGCACGCTTTGCTCTGGTTTGTAAACGAGCAGGGACTGACGATAGCAAACGCTGGGCCTGGGCAGGTCGGGGGCGAGGTGGGTGGAGAGGGTGCTTGGAGGGATCGTGGCAATTGTTGGCACCTATGTGTCAGCACCAAACTCGAGTGAGCTGGAACTGAGCAGCTTGGTTTGCATCCAGGAGAAAGAACCTTGTCTTCCTTTAGCAAAATCAATTCTGAAGCAAGTGAAAGGTTTTATTTGACCTTGTCTTTAGCGTGGCATAGCAGTTTCCAATTAGTACAGTGCGGTGCGGCCACTGGCATGAGCCTTCTTATAAACTGTGCTTTGAAGTGGTTTGGTTTGACCTGCTTGAATGGGAAATATGTGAAATGTGTTTATGTACATGAAATGCGCTTATGTGAGAAGAGGAAGGGAGATAGAATAAATAGCGGTGGTTGTGCTAAATTTGCGTGTTTGTTTAAGAAGCAACTCCTTCCAAATTGGCCCATGCTTGTGCAGTGCTGGGCTGCTGACAGTCATTGGGATTTGGTGAAGTGATTTGAATGCAGAACAAACATTAAGTACGTACCTGAGAGATGCATTTCTATGGACAGGTTTTCTACTGGAGACATATGAAATCCTTTTCCTTTGCTTTGTTTGAAAGCGAAAATAAGTGTTGCACATGTTGGAGTCCATGATAAAAAAAAAATGAAGGCACGCGATGGGGAAGGAGAGCTGATTATATTGGTGTAGGAAGCAAGCTGCAGCCTGCAGTTAATCCACAGTGTTCATCTGAACGTGCTGAAGATTGATCTGATGTCTGTGGGTACTGAAAATATCTAATAATTGATGCCAGCCAGGGAACTTTATCTTGTCTTGCTTGGTCTGGCGCTCTTGCCTTGATTCATTGACTAACACGGGACGGGTTGAACCAACAGCACAAATAAGAGTTTGAAATGTTTATAGAGACAGGAAGATGCAGAAGGAGCACAGTCATAAACCTGATCCTTGCAGACCTCTCCTAATGATCACAGCCTGAGGAGGCCATGAGTGGAGCTGAGGGAGAAAGAAAAGAGCGGGCTTGTTCTTGGAGCCTTGCAAACATCAAGGAAAGAGGAGGATGCAAAAGCGTAAGACCGTAGATGATAACTGCTGGTGGGAGTCTCATGTGCCTGCAAAGAATTGCATAGCTCATTTGTGGCCAGGCTCTGCTGGTATGGATTGAAAATTGGTCTTATTCATGGGTTTTGTACAAAAACTTGGGTTAGAGCTTTCCTGCATATTTGTTGAACTTTTTAATGGTTGGTTGTTGTAGTGTCTGGGAGGCCTGGTCTTGAACCAGAATGCCTTTGTGCTAGGTGCTCTAGTAAAGAAGCGCAAAGAAACTGTCTCTGCCCAGAGAGTTTACTGCCTAAATGCAAAACAAGCTGGTAGACGATACAGGGAGACAAGGAGAGAGCGTCAGTCAGGCCTGTGAACAGAGGACATGGTGGAGCATCAGCCTTGTTTCGTGTATGGTGTAGTCCCGTGACATCCGATTGTGCTTGTCTGCTCTCGCTAGGTGGATGTTATTCAGCTTTCCCTGAGTTGAAGTAGGGAGGGACAGATATACCATGCTGTGAGGGTCTCTCGTGGTTATCTTCTGTGTTGGGATCAGTTGGCTTGAGTGAACAGGCTGTACTAGCAGCATTGGTTGGTTTTGATTTGGCCCAGGTTCTTCAAAATCAGGTCTAGGTTTCCATGCAGGTATTATATTAACATAAGAGGCTATTGCATGTTTATTGCTAATGTGATATTGTAATTAATGTACAGTATTGACCTTTGACAGCGCGCCTTGCCTTGTGGCACCTGAACAGGAGGAAGGGCTCGATCAGCAGAACACGGCTTGATGTTACCTATTCTCCTGGGCCAACAAGTCATTTGGAAAAACCTCTGGGCTTTTGGCTTCTAATTAAGCTGTTGTGTTTTGCCGTTTCCTTGTCCTAGTTGACAGCTTTAAAAACAGCCCTGCCTGTCTGCGACTATACTTCAGATCCTTTTGCTAGGATTTTCCCCAGATGTCCCAGCAGGTTTAGGCACATCTCCCAGCGCCTCCCTCAGCCAGGATCTGTCCTCACCGGGGACCGTCAGGTGTGACGGTGACATAAATCAGTCGTAGCCGTAATGCTGATGCCAACGTGTGTCTCTTCCAGGTAAGCTCTATGCCGTGGGGGGTTACGACGGAGCGTCCCGTCAGTGCCTTAGTACCGTCGAGCAGTATAACCCAGCCACGAACGAATGGACCTACGTAGCCGACATGAGCACTCGACGCAGCGGTGCAGGTACTGGCTCCGAGATGTGTTCTTAAGAGCAGATGATCACTGGGTTCTCCTCTGCTCACGGAAGGGAGGGAAAAGTGTGTTTTGGCATTGCTGGGCTGGCAAGTGCAACCTGTTGTTTCACCCCCTTCCCATGAGAGGAAAAACCGTAATTGCTTGGAAGCTCTTAGCAGCTCTCCTGACTTTGTTAAAACCTGCCAAATTGAAATTAATTTCTGGATTAATGAAATAATGTTCAATGTTTCTAAGTAGCCTCGCTAACAGATGCATCTCACTTGTAAGCAAAGAGTTATCTTTCCAAATGGCCAGCTGCAGGCTCAGCCAGGGACTGGAAAGCCAAGCTGCACCTCCTTCTCTCCTATCATTTGGGGGTTGTCAGATGGATTTTTCCTTTTGGATCTTCTCTGAAAGCACCCGGTGGGTGCTTTGCAGCACAAAGCACACCTGCACTGGGTGATGTGCATATCAAGTCAAGGTAACGGAATTCATCTCAAGATTGCCCCTGCTAAGCTAGTTTTTAGTGTAGCTTTTGCTGGCAAGAGTTGGTGATCTGGAGGATTAGAGGAAAGGACATGTTAAAAAAGGATTATATTCTAGTCTTGATGGTTTCTAACTCACTACGTGATGTTAGGCCAGGTAGGCACTCGTCCTCTGTGGCTGTTCCTCTCTGAAAGGGATAAAAGCTCTTATCCATTGCATTTAAAATCACCTTCAGATGAAAGGGAGCGTGTCAGTGTTGGTCCTGTTGCTCCGTGTGTGCAGTGGGTCCTCCCTGGTCTCAAATTGTGCAGTTCTCGTTGTACAACAGCCGAAGTGGCAGCTACCCAGAGGTAGCCAAGCCCGGAGGCTGCCCTTTGCGTGGGGGCTGAAATGACCCCGCAGGTAAAGCTGTGGTGGGAATTTCCTCCTGAGCTGGGCAGCTGAGAGGCTTCTCTCTACGCACCGTCTTTCTTTCCTCGCTCTAATACCTTTCCTGTAACTCCAGGTGAGGCAAATATGGTCACACACTGTTTGAATTCAGTTGAAGAGCTTTTTAGTATCTGCTTGATGCTTAAGCAACGCGACCTTATAGGAGAACAGAATGAGTATCTCGTGTTGTTGACAGCATGTTGAAACACAGCAAAACAGTTTGTGCCTGTCGTGAGATGGATTTTAGTGAATTTGCTTTGTTTGAAACACTCTGCTCCGAGTGCTGCTTTGCAAGTACATCTCCACGTGGCAAGTCCGGTATTAGGAACGCTCTTACTTCCCTGCCAAACAGCCTTGCAATTTTCTCTTCCCAACCTGAAAGCTGAGCTCCTCAAGCTCTGCTTGTCACCCAGCTGCCCCTCCAGCCCGCCCCGGGGAGGGCACTGCCCAGTGCCCCCCCCTCACCACTGATGCTGCGGCACGATCTATATCGTACAGCTCCATAAATGAAACCACGCTTTGAATGAAACCATTGCCGTCCTGGTGCTGACATCTAGCGGAGGTGAGGACGGGTGTCCCCAAGTCCCCGGGGTGACCCCAATCCAGGCAGTGGGCTGTGTGGATGTGTGGGTGCTGCCTGGGTTTGCCGGACCGGCCGGGGTTTTCCCTTTCTCCCTCCTGGCAGGGATGTCCTGTCGGTGTGTGCCCTGTCTGTCTCGCCGCACAGGGAGGCAGTTTTAGGTGGAAAAGCCTTAGAGCGTTTCTGACTCTTTTTGCTCTCCTGCTTGCATAAATTAGTTTACTAATTAAATTATTTCCTAAAAGTATACAATTTTTGCTGACAGTGGAATACACTGCAATGCTAAGGTGCTGCAAACCCAGGCTGCTGGGCTCGGACGCAGTAGGCTTTCCTCACCAGTAAAGTGAGTTCCCACTCCCCAGTCAACTGGGAGGCACCTTGTACAGCTCTGGGGCCAGGACGTACACTGGGATGTGTTCTGCTCTTCCTAAGTGGTGCGTGTTGGAGTACTTCAACCAGACTGAGAATTTGGCCCAGTAAGGTGGATACTTATGGCCTTAGTTAGAGATTAATTCCCAGTGTTGGCCAGAGATGAATCATGAATCCCAATGTCGTGTTGGGATTTCAGCACCTCTTGGTCCAGCGAGAGATGGCTGGTGAAACCCAGCAGTAGCGAGTTAAGAAAATCCGGAGATGAGAGAGTCGACGGTGGTAGACCTGCAGCAGCGTACCTGTCCCCCAGACGGTGGTGTGCCTGCCGGAGCTTTAATTCATCAGTCGGTCTCGGTTAGGTGCTGGCCCGTTTTTGGGTGACGGAGAAGCAAGACTGCTCAGATGGTTTCCCTCCCCGCCTCGTGTTGCCATCCCACAGATGGAGCGTGGCGGCTGCTGTGGTCCGTGCTCCTGCTGACCGTGGCAAGACTCGGAGTAATGTGACACATCGTATTTTTGGGATGTGACACACCACCAGGAAATGTTGCGGTGGCACGGGACCTGCTGAGCCCGGATGGTGCCTGCTGGATCGCTCACCATCGCAGCACTGCTCCTGCGCTCTCCTTTCTCTGCGCCGCACGCGGAAAGATATTTGCACGAGGGCCAACTTGAAAACCCGTTGGTTTTGGGCTGGTGGGACCCCTCTCCTCCCCATGCACGCCTTTCTGGGCCTGTGCCTTTCCCTCGATCGTCAGCACGAGTCCATCTTCAAGGCACAGGGGCCGTCCTGCTGGTTAACGCCCGTGGTTGAAATGATGCAGTTCAGATCTATGTTTCTGTTTTACTGACATCCCACCTTGTTAAGTTTAATAGAGGCCTTTGAACCTATTAATGAAGATATGTTGCTGCAAGTTTTAACTCTCACGGATTGGTGAACATTTTAATTAATTAATTTACTTAATATTAGGCAGAAGCACCCTTCAGATCCCTGTTATTTCCAGAGATTGAGCCAGGGGCCTGCGAAAGTGGCTGGGAAGGTGGCATTGGAGGCACCTTGTCTGTGTCAAGTGCTGCTGCCGTGTTTGGGGGCAGGAGTGGGGGGAGAGGAACCCAGCGGCAGCCTCAAGAACTGGAGCCTGTAAGTTGTTGAGAAGAGGAAGAGTGTCCAGAGGATGAAGCCATGTGGCACAAAGGTAGCAGGAAAAGCAAAAATAAAGCTCCTGGAATTGGAAATCGGGTTAAAAGCAAAGGGCCCCATGGCAGAAGAGGTCAGGCAGGTGGAAACAAGGTGGGGTGGGATGCAGCAGTCAGAGAGGCAAAGGGAAGAGAGACATGTCAGTCCAGAGAGATTGAATAAAGGCAGATGAATGTCATGGGACTAGACTATCGATCTCAGATAGACTAAGATCTACCTGAGAAGTCGCACAGCCCTGAAAGGTAGGACATCTGCCAGGCATCGCTGCATAGACCTGCTGTAGTGCCATGTGGTGGTTCGCTGGAGAGTTGACCATGTGCTGACACATGTGGCCCATGTTTTAGAAATCCCTTGGAGAGGCCAAGGCAGTACCCAGTAGAAGAACCAGGGACATGCAACCCTTTCCCCTGTACGTTTGGCTAATGCTGGGCTCTGTTTGGCAGGTGTTGGTGTTCTCAGTGGGCTGCTGTATGCTACTGGGGGGCACGATGGTCCCTTAGTAAGGAAGAGTGTGGAAGTCTACGATCCAGGAACAAACACTTGGAAGCAAGTAGCAGACATGAATATGTGTAGAAGAAATGCAGGTAACCACAATAAGTCTTTCTGTGGTGTTTGGTTGCAGTTGTCTGTGTGGTTTTTAACGCAACTAATGTGCTAGTGATGTAACTGATCGGTATTGTAAGAAAGTGATAAAAATGGAAGACGAGGTATCTGCTTGGGAATGAATCAGAATGTGGCAGGCAACGTGTTGTGAGGGATGAGTTAGCCCGTGTCTAACCATCTGCGCTCTGCTTTGAGGTGTGTGTGCGGTGAATGGTCTCCTCTACGTGGTGGGAGGAGATGATGGTTCCTGCAATTTGGCCTCGGTGGAATACTACAACCCCATCACAGACAAGTGGACGTTATTACCAACCAGCATGAGCACAGGGAGAAGTTATGCAGGTAAATCGTCAGTGGGAGAGCTGGCAACAGCTGGGGTCATTCATAAACTTGAGGGCTGTGTCTCCTAAAGCTTTAATCTTGCATTTTTGTATGTTTTATGTTGCTTTCAGTAGAGGAAAGTTTCATAGAAATAGTAGACACCTCTCTCTCTGCTAGCCTATTGCTGGTCTTTGGCTTTGCAGGATGACCTTAGCCACGTCGCAACCCAGGAGCTGCTCCTACAATAACTGTGTCTGTTCATCCATTCTTATAACAGGTGTGGCTGTGATTCACAAGCCGTTGTGACACACGATCAAGCCAATGCGAGGAGCAGAAATGAAGTGGATCCAGCTAGGAAGACGACTGACCTCTGACTTGACCCATTGCATTGCTGTTAACATCTTAGCATGACAAGTGATACGTTACAGACATCATCTGCTCTGCGGCGGATTGCAGAGCGAAAATCCCTCTGGGGACATGTTCCATGCTAGACACGAGGTGTTGCTTGTTATCTGTGGTGCAATCAACTGTTCTTCTCAATGGCTAGTGTCCTGAGATAAACACTGTGCTTGAACTGCAGGCACTGAATTTCTTGTGTGAAACAAAACTGCTACGTTTGGGCATGTGAGTAAAAATGAACACTTTGGGATTTCTTCACTACTGATGCTCCGTGCACATTATCTGTTGAACTACTTACTCACTGTGCCTGGAGGGTGGACATTACTACTGGCAGCGGAAACTTCTGAGTACCAACCGAGAAAAGCAGTCAGCAGAAATGGACTGGAACAGGGTGCTCTGGCCTGAGTGTGACGCTGTCTCAGTCATACGTTTGTATATGCCACTGGACTACTGTATGTATCCCTGAAACGCTTGTCGGTGGAAATAAATACCATGTGATTTTTCTACTTGCCATGAATGCTGTTTGCTGTACGTGATGGGACCTGCTGGGCAGTGCCTTCCCTGGGGCTGAAGTCTCAGCACCTGAACGACGCAAAACTCGCAACCCCACAAAACGTGTGCTGCTCTGATGGGAGTTATTGCTCCTGTGAAACAAATGTTGCTTGAATAGAAAGTATTCCCAACCCATGCGTTTCAGCTGTGCTGAAAGCCCCAGTTCTAGCTCTGTCCAGCGTCTCAATGCCATTTCATAATAGAGCATTTAGATGTTAAAAGAAATACCTTATGGTGCCATTAATATAGAGATATTACATAGAGCAAGAACCCACTGTCACCCAAGCAGGTAGTAATGAGCAAAGCAAAATACCTGCGGTGTTTTAATGCTTCCAGAGTATGGAGATTAACTAATCACTGTCACTGTAATTGCTATTTTAATCTTGCCCGTAATGAAGGCGTTCCTCTATTAGTATGAAGAATCATAAGATTATTCAAACCAGACAAATCTAATCCAGCTGTAAGGTCACTGTCTTGCTTACATCCCGAATTCTTGAAGCTTTCTGTTTAAGAAGGTGTTTTATTTTAAAATACCTTTTTGTGTCTCCTTGTGAGCACTGGCATGCTTCTGCATACAGGGGTGGACTCCTAGAAGACTCCCTAGCTAAAGGGAACTAGTGAAGAAAAATATTTTCTCTCCTCTTTGTTGTTGCTAGTTTTTTGTTTTTCCCACTGTAAATCAGCTGAGGCTTTTTGTAGCGGGCAGCTGGCCTGCAGGACCAAATCTGCCCATGTTACTGTTGAGCTCCAGCATGTACCAGTGTTCTGCTGGTTTCTTTCTCCATAGAGCTCCTATCAAAAAGACTCCACGTGACCTTCTACAGTAGAAAAGAAAAATACTTAAAAATGTATTTCAGAGGGATCTAAGGCTACATCACCTTGTACAGCTTTTGTAGAGGAGTGGGTTACCTCTGTAAATAAGTAGATTTTTAGTGTTTGAGTTGACACGGTCCTTGTAAGATGGGTGCCTGTTCACTGCGGGGGAAACGGCACCTACCTTTGCTGTGTCACCTCCCACAGAGGGCCCTGACCTTCATGGGGAACGTTAGGTAGCACCCACTCCTTTTTGGATGTTCTTGTTTTTACAAACAAAAGCAAACTGCCCAAAGAAATGGCAGTATTATTCTTGATGTCTACCCTTCCATTGTGTGTCAGCTCAGAGATCCTGAAAATAATAATTAAAAAAATTAGTCTTTTCTATAATACCCTTTAAACCTTTTGCTTTGGCTTCTACAATCCGCAGTGAAACGTGCCAAAATATTAGTACGACATGCCGCTCTTTTACGAGGTGTTGCTTACTGTAAAAGCTATTGAGGCTGGTAGGAATCCTGTCAGTCAGTGTCCCTGACTGCAGCTGCCTTCAGAGCAGAGTCCCGAGATGCATCTCTGCAGTGACATAAGCAAGATGATGCCTTGGGTTGGACTGACTCAAATTCACTGCTCCAAAAGCAAACGCCAAAAGGTGTTTCCCTTTCACGCAGCCTGTGGGAATAGAGGATAAAATGGGACAGGCAAAGTGTTTTGATGAGAGTTAGCATCTCTTGTTAGGCTGAGATGACTGGACAAGGGTGGACAAGCATTTGGGCACACAGGGTCCTCGTTAGGTCTGGTATAGACATAGGGAACGTAAAGCTAAATAGCTACTATATAGCCCAACCTACAGCTCAGTAGTTGGGAACAGTTACCAGCTAACCTTTTCACACTCGTGCTATCACTGGAGCAAAGGCAAATACTATCCAGAGACTAAGAGTTTATGTGGACTAGAGATAAAACCTAGTAGTTAGTGCTAGAGAGATGCAAGTTTGAAATTTGCCATGTTTGTCAGATGTGAAAGCTGGATATGCCTGAAGGTTGGATAACTTCTCCCCCTCTATACATCTCTTTATAAACCTTCCTTGCTTATAAGGAAAACAGTTTTTGGTGTTTTTCTGCTATTGTAAAATGGCATTTCTGCCCACTGCTGGCCTAGACCCGTGGCTTGCTGGACAGGGCTAGGGCTCGCAGCCCTTGCCGGGGATGAGTGATGCTGTTCCTGGCTGCAGCCGGTTCTCCTCGATGGCAAATGACACGTTTCTTTCTTTCCTTCTCAAACGTTGCAGTGTTATGCAAGTCAAGTGACCTCGTTTTCCAGCTATGCAATATGAACAACCATAACACGTGATGAACCAGCTGTATCCCCCCCCTTGAAATGCTTTTTGAATTTGTCCGTCTTTGGCGTGTGGTTTCATGTTTGTATTGTTAATTCTGAGCACCTGAGCCAGATCCTTTGAAGATTGCCTTTTTCTAGGACTGAAAACGTAGCATTAGCACTAACAAATTTTACTGTAAATATTTTTATAAGACAATTTTAAATAATTTTTTGGATTGCTTTTTATGGTCGCCAATGACTCTTCTGTTAAATTCTGGATCTAATTCTTACACTCCAGTACAGTTTTTGCTGGCCGTGATATAGGTGTGAATCTGTATATTTTCTGCACAAGAAATTACGTGTTGTAACTAAGATCTGGGATTGCTCTTATGTTGATTCTGACGTATTAGAAGGACAGCATTGGGCTCAAAATTGTGAGATAAATTAAAATCCATTACCTCAGTCACCCCTACGCTCTTAGATTATTAGTTATTTTACAACAATTTCAATACCCTGATTTAATTTTCTTGTGCCATGTGTTTGCTTCCCGGTCAGCTTGGCGGACAAGCTGTCTCTCAGCAGTTTCGTTTCTGGGCTCCCGCGTGAGCGCGGCGCTGCTTGAAGAGGGAGGACGCCACGCACGCGACAGCGTGTGCGGTCAAACGCCCTGGGCTGCCAAAACCAGTGAAATTATTGCAGGAGGTTTTGTAAAAGCTTTACAAACCGAACTCAGGCTACTTCCTCGCAATGGTCCTTTGTGAATGTGGAGGCTTTCCTCAGCTCTCTTCTGTTGTCGGCTCTTTTTTGGGGGTCACCGTGTGCTGACCCCCTGCGGGATTCTGGCCGTGGGTTTCCCAAAGGTGACTTTGCTTTTGCAGAGAAAGCATCCCCGGGGCTGCGCACCCACAAAAGCCGACAGCACCGCACGCGGGTACACACGCTGCAAAACAGGCAAGCATATGTAAAGCAGGATAGATTTGCCTCAAGCAATCTGTTGTTTAAACAAGTTTGAATCAAGTCCATCTTTTCCATTTGTGCCTAATAGATAAATTGGGGGTGATTAAAACCAATTTTCAGTTCATTCAGTTTATCCAAATACTTTTTTTGTACAGATGTGTACAGCACTGTAATTACCATAAATATGCTTGGCAGCATTTGCATGACACCACCATGAAAGCTTAATACTGTTCTCTCGTTTGCAGTGTTTGGAGACCAAAATCCTTAATATCCAGCGATGTGTGATGCCTATTCATCAAGCTAACATGATGGTTCAACAGATAAATGCAGCTCATTTTTAACCTTTGGGATTCTTTACTAATAAAATGTAGTATCAGAGCAGTTGTCCCCTTGGCTTAACATTATGTCCACAAATCATGTTCACATGAGCATAATTTGTTGCTCAGAGCTGCAGCGTTTAGAAGTGCGTTAGACATTATGGTCTGGAAATGAGCGAATTTACTTTTTTTTCTCTGCCCTTATGTTTGCTTATGGGTTTATAAATTATTTTCCTCTACAGTGACAATAAATAAGTATTGAGAATTTTAATTTGTATATTTTATGTACAAAAACCCTTTTAAGAAAAATGGACGATTGTGAAATAATTTACCTGGGTGTGAAATTCTTTGTTTTTGTAAAACAGACATTGTTGGTTCGATAGCTGACAGTATAACATAATGAGTCAGTTGACTGTTTAAGCTAATTTTTTTAATTAAAGATTTTTTGCATGAGTGTGAAGGACAGAGGACTTTACAAAGTAATTCTCTTGACAGCTGTCTTGTCCAGTGCGATAAATGACTCGAGAAACATTCTTCACTGGCGTATTTATATTATAAAAGAAAATCACATTGTAGTTCCCCATCCTTTAATTTGAATAAAAACTGGCCTAATGAAACTCTCCTGGGTCTGTTTTGATTTCGCCAGCTTCTGACAGCGAGGAACAATCTCATCACTCCACGTGGCCTTTTTTCCCCCCTCTTTAATTACAGCAAATACAAACCCTGGGTTTACTTTGTGTCCTTTGGAGTGGGGCAGCGATACTCCCACGTGCCGATGCGGAGGGCTCCAAATGCTGGCGGAGATGCTGCCCTGACGCCTGGCTCTGACACTCTCCTGGGGTCTGCGCTGCTCCTTTTCCAAGGGAAATTTAGGGCCGTTTGGCTCCTGGGGTGCAGAAGAGTGTTTCTCTTGGAGGTGGGAAAGCCCTTGGTTAGCGGCATCGATGGCAGAAGACAGAACCTTTTAGTGAATGCGACTGGGAAGAAAATGAAAAAGGAGAGTTTACCCCCCTGGGCTCAATATTTCTTAATAATACCATAAAGTAACACATTTCTTACACCACTGGAAAGATCAACACGTTTAACAGGTAGCACAACTCATTTTGTCTTATGCTTACGATACGTCTCACCGAGCTCTCTAGTTTTCCTGAAATGCTCCTAGTGCCTCATCTGTTAATAACAATGTATGATGTTGAATTTACCATGTGGGATCCTGAAATTTAATTACCTGATGAACAGGTAATGACATATTGTGGGTTGCTCTATGCAGCCAGGGGACTTTGCAACTATTCCTTATTTTATTTCAAAACGACTTCTCTCTCGCACAGTTGGCCCCTTTCTATTCATGTTTAAACTGATAAATCTATAAATCCATGAAGCTGCGGCTAAGGAAAATCCTTTGCAATACAGGAAGAAACCTCACTACCTTGATTTTGCTGCCTGAATTTTTTATTGTTGTTTCTTTTTGCATCCTACGTTTTAATCTTTTGGCGGCATGGGTTGCACCCCAGATCTCACCCTTGGCAGGCAAGGACCATATAGCAGTAGCTCCCACCTTGCCTCATCTACCTCAGAAGGGCAAGTACTTTTGCAGCGAGGAAAGGAAAAGGAAAGGAAATACAGGGAAAATTCACGCAGCGGGGTTGTACGGCAGAGCAGCTCTGATCCCGGACCGAATTTGGCATTTCCCCACGCTGCACGCCTGAGCCCAGCGAGTTGAGGTCCCAGCTCGTCTCCGCCGGTACGCCGTGCAGATCTCCGGCTTGCAGGAGGGCTGCTCCCAGGGAGCATCACTGATGTTGTGAGATGTTGTGACGTTGAGACTTCTACCCGCTGAAAGACGCTCGTTGCTCTGTTCCCCTCTAAATGCTCTCTCTAATAAGCAGGCTGATCGCCTGAGCTTCTCCTCGCAGGTGATGCTCGCTCCCGTTGTTCTCCTGCAGACTCTCGTGCACCCACGTGTTTCTCAGGCTGGATGTCCCAGCCTGGGTTGCTGTTGCCAAGCTCAGAAAAACGGCTCGCCTTTTTGTTGCTGGGGAGCACGCGTTTTGGAATAACCCAGGGTGAGATATGCCTCTTCCGCAAGAGAGATACTGTGTAATTTGGTACAGGAGTCATCCGGAGATGGAATCAAAGGTAGGGCAGAAAGCAATGGTAGTTATGGAAATTGGAAACATCTGATAAAAGATGAACCTATTTAATTGTAGGTCCAAATGAGTAAATACGGCCAAAGAGAGATTCCCTGCATCCCCGTGCCCTGAACTGCAGTGGGAAGTTTGCACAGGATCTCCTTTTTCCAAGCAATGACGATGTGGCCTGGAGATGGGACGTGGATGTGGGGCTTCAGAAGGCAAAATTGCTTCTCCCCTGGCTGGCAGCTTGCTCTTCGGCCACGCTGAGGGTGCTGTGTGATGGCAAAGAATAACTGCACTTAAAAAAAAAAATATCTGTTGGATACTTCTGAAAAAAGATAGCCTGTAGGAGGCACAGGACCACCACAGAAACATTGCCATGAACCGCACAGGGGTTCCTAGAGCATCCCGCAGTTACTCAGTGACTAATGATATTGCTTCATATAATGTTATTCTGCACTGTAAACAAGCACAAAATCACTTAACTGCTTAGTGACATGAAATATTCTAAGAAATTTGCCAAAGTGATTAATGTTAATGTTCTTGTTCAGCAAATTGAATAAGATTTAATTGGCACAGCTGCTGAAGCTCGATGCATTTGATTTGGCCTCGATTTACAAACTATATTATCATGAGCCTTCTCCTTCTCTTTCTTTCATTGCGAACCTCCACAGCCTCTGCTAAGCATATTGCTCAGTGAATTACAGGTCTTAAAATGTTAGAGTCTCTTTTTTTCAATCAGTAAAACTTCTAAAGGGGCCCTTTAAAGGATGTACAATGCCTGTCCCAAAGGATCTGTTCTTCTTCTCTAAAGCATAAGAGGTTTAAACGTTATTTTTCAATGTCCTTCTCATATGTCTTTACCTCATACACTTTTTACAATATTATCTCACTCAGTGGTGAGTTTGTCCCACTGGAGAAATGCTGAAATACAATTTAAATCACGTTCTTTAAGTCAGAGTTGTGTTGGGACAGAAATATACCCTAAGACTTTATTTGATATTTATTAAGGATTTTTAAGCACAAACAATTTGTGCTGGTGAGTCCCAGCTGCCAGACCCGTGCAGGCAACATCAGAAAAACTGCACTTGTTCATGAGACATTTTTTATTGTATTACAACCTCGTATATATGCTGGCTGCTTTTTTCCTTTTTTTACCCTCGGAAGGGGCATCTCTTTCTGCCTTGCATTTTGTTCCACATGGATCACCTTTCCTGAATCTACCTAAAGAAATTACTGGGCTCTGTTTTTCTGCCAGAGGAGCAGCAGGGAAAGTCACGTGGATCTGAGACACACACAGACAGAAAGTTTTGTTTTACGTTGTGCTTTACTCACAACCAAATCTCTTCCTAGTGCCCCGTTCCACCTCCCTGCAACTTTCCTACCTGGAACGCTTTGCCTACCTTACATATTGTAAAATACCCCACAGCTCCGGTGCAAATGGCACAAAGCTTCCAGCTTTGCAGGGCTCCTGCGCTTGCAAAGTCACCTTGTTGCTGTGTTGGGGGAGCTCAGCCAGCCGCCCTTCCAGCTGGACCTACGGGCACCTGAGCCAAATTAGAGTTCAGCTCTTAATGACCGGGAAACATTGCATGCAGCCCCGCCTCCTCCTAGGCTGGAATCTTTGCCAAGTTACTCTGGGTTTCAGGTTTTTTTTTTGTCATGACAGAATTTTCTCTGATGGAAACTACAGTATTTATAGAGCTATAGTCTTCCAGACAGCTCTAATTTGATTCAGAATTGGATCATTTTCTTACTTGTGTAAGGAAAGGTTAATGAGCTATCAATTTGCATTTTATTGGTTTAGTTTTAAATGCAATAATATGTATAAAGTATGTAATCACATGTGCTTTAGTGCATTACTATAGTTGTTGCATCCCAGGGCACACGTAATGTGCCAGAGCGTTGGAGCTTTGACCCAGTGCCCAGAAGTCCCTCAGGCGGCTGCACAGACCTAAAGTGATAACAGACCTCAGCTAGTTAGTGGAAAAAATGCTGTTGGTAAATTGCAGCTAATTTTTGGACTAAAGGAAAAAGGCCTGAGACAATTAACTTGTGGTTACCTAGAAAGGTGACCATGATAAAATCATTCCAGGAGTGTTAGATTTTGTCTAAACTGACTTTCCAAGTTCAGACTAGGTTTGAGGGTTTAAATGGCTGGGGGCTCTTACACTAAATGAGTTGCTAAGATTTTAGGACCTATCTCTACCACCCAACCTGATGTTAGGAAACCACTCGCTCGCTGGGACTCCCAGTGCCGCTTCTCCCTTTACCCTCCAGTCTGACTACACCCTGCCAAAACGCCCATCAGTTAACAGGGTCCTGTGAGATCGGTGGTCCGTGACTCGCTTTCTCTTCTCCTCTGTGGTTCTTAAAATCCCTCTTTAGCTCAGGCTTTGCAAAGAGCAAAGGCTGCGAACCATGCCGCAGCCTGTATCTGCTGTGGCGCAGCATGGTCCAGGCTTAACCCAGTGCTTAGAGCAAAAGCAAAGGAGGTTTAAAAGGCCCGTAGCTTACAAGAGCCCAGTGTGCGAATGGACTTCTGGACTGCATGTCTTAAAGAAGTGGTATGTGTCAAAAATCAGTCCGGTTGCTAGCTACCGATATTTTTAATAACTACATCTTGAATGTAAAATGTGCTTCTTTTCTGAAAGCATATGAGATATTGGGAAGAGTTTGGCTTACCTAACAAGAAATTAAACTGTTATTTTTATATTCTTAGTTAAACCCAATGTTTATTAATATACAGATTGAGACAAATTCCAAGAACAAAAGATTGCATCGCTGTGAGAGGAGTCATTCAGCATGATGTGGAGCCTGAGTCTTGGAACATTGGTAATTTAACTGTTAAAATGGCTATAGCTATAGTTGATCCTGGTGGCTATTGGGAGCAAACAGTGACTGCATTTGCTTTGTTAGGGAGCTACCTTAAAAAAAAAAAAAAAAAAAAAGTGGGAAACCAGGTGGAAGTGAATTACTTAAAACAGGAACACCTGCTTGAAGACTTAAACCTTAATTGTGATCAATTGGTTCAAGCTGCAGGTGTTGACTGCTTCACTTGCATATACCTCTCCACTCTTTCCCCAGCCACTTTGTGGAGGGGAAGTTTGACCACTTTCCTGGATTTCCTTCTGTTCGGTTGTTTTTTTTTGTTTGTTTGGTTGTTTTTGTTTTTTTTTTTTTTTTTTGGCAAGAGATGTGTTATTCTTCTTGTTGGTTCCAAACAACTTGTCCCAGCAGGTGAAGACAGGAGAGTGCTTTCTGTGAAAGTTGCTGCGGTGGAAGTCATGGAAAGTGGTGTTGACCACGAAGGGGAGTGGGACCCAGGGGACGTTGTGCCCCTGCGGCCAGAGGAAAGGGCATGTCAAGTGAGGATAAAGCTGCAGGAGAAATGGTACGTACAAAAAGGGGTGGAAGCTCTTAGCACTGGGTTATGCATGTTGTGCAGGTGGCTTGTTGCTTGGATAGAGATGGATGCAAGCCCCTTTTGCTGTGAAGGAGCCTAGTGTCAGGCATATTGCAGATGGTAGTGGTAGTTGTGCAAGGTCACTGTGAAGTCTTATGTTTTTTCTGTTGTGCCTTCTTTCTACATCCCTAATAACTTGTGCTGGAAGAAGAAAAAGTGCTGGGATCCCTACCTTAAGTGTAGAGGATGTTTTCCTACAAGGAGATGATACATTGAGGATATAGCATCACAGAATTTCTCTTGGCTTAACCTGTCCTTGGAGCTGGATATTTTCCGAAATAGCCATTTTACACTTAACTAGTTCTAGTGTTAAATATACCTGTTTATGGCAAAATATTGCGGCCTCTGGTGCTGAAAGGAATGTAGGGCTCCATGCTGTAATCTTGCTGGCGGTGGGACACATCAAGGCACTGCTGCTGAGGGGCTCCAGCTTGTTTGCAGGTGGGAGTCCTGGTCCTGGCTCCCATCGCGCTGTCCTAGCACGGGTGATGTATCGGTGCTGCAGCAGCCCATTTGCTGATACAGGGTTTCCAAGTAGTACATGGACCTGAATGATGCATCAAGCCATACCTCTCTTCTGGTTCATTTCCAGGATGTTATTTACTATTACTTTTTTTCTTTCTTTCTTTTTTTCCTGCTTCAGCACTTTCCCTTTGTCCCCTGTGTGCACACGGTGTCAATGACAACCAGCCCTGCAGCTGGGGAGCATGTTGCAGCTCCAACTGGGTGTCCAGCACGCTGGTGACGGGGGGGGGGCGATTCAGGGGTGATGTCCTTGTTCACAGACCCCTGAGCTACAGCAGCGGCTGAGGAGACGAGTGTCAATCTAAAAGGTGGAGTTGGGAAGCACAGCCAAGAGCAAAGATCCTATCTTCACAGGAGGATATATAGAGATTAGAAGAGATTTATCAGGTTGCCATTTGTGCAGGGAGGAGAGGGAAGATAATTCCCATCTGGATTGTGAAAAATGCCTCTTACCTGAAGACAAACTTCAGTTGTTTTTTTTTTTTTTCTAGCCTGAAGGTGGCATTGAGCATTAAAAGTCAAAAAAGTATGTGGGTATATTAAACTTGCACAGAAAACAAGCCTTAAACCCTAATCCATGAGGAGACCTAGATTTGGGTAAGGGAAACTGTATGGTCTTTTTAATGCTATGTGCAAGAGAAAGACACTTCAGTTAGTTCCTAGATCAAATGAGAAGGCACAAGGCAAGAATCTGATCCTAACAAATGAAAAATACCGCCCCCCCCCCCCCCAATGTTCAAACAGCACTTTAACATTTCCAGCCTGGTGGATTTTTCTGTGGTCATTTACCTGTGTGTATCCATAGTTTTCAGTAGAAGTGATGCGAACCAAACCCATGCCATGAATAAGTGTTTGCAAAAAATATGTATTGCAGTGAAGATACCTGTTCCTGTGATGATGTATTCTCCCAGGTTGATGTATAGGGAATGCATAGCAAATAGTGTCTGCAGGGCATGCATCTGGTTAGTATATGTGGGGAGCACTGGATAGGAAACAGTCCTGGCACCCAGTAGTCTGTTTTCTCGCTTTCCTGATTTTAATGCTCAGTTATTTGTAAATGTTGAGTAAAAAGATCATGTGATTGATGTCTAAATACAGTAAGGGCTCAGCATCAAGGGCGAGAGAAGGCTTGGTGAATCACTAGAGCTAAGGCAGTGGTTTTCAAGGACCCCCAATCTTCCCACATAATTTTATTTTGCTTTAAGCATCTTGACTGATTTGAAGATTGTTTTCATCCCTTCTCTTCCTCCCTTCCCTGCTCCCCAGAGTATGAACATTACTGAGTAATGGCCCATTTGATTTTTAGTAAATAATGTACTTTATGAAACATGAATTTTTACTCCATTCCCAAAGACTGAGAGACATAATTGCCCATTCACAGTTCAGCTGCATTCTGGAATGCCATCTGCCACTCATTGCCAATTTATTATGATTACACCTTAAATTCATGATGAAGTTTATGTAAATATGGGTAGAAGGTCTTGTGATGCATTAATCTGTGCATGAAGTAGATCCATGTATCTTCAATTATAAAGCAGCCCAAGCATTGAGCAGTAACAGAATACCTACCAGAAAAGGGAGAGAGAAAGAAATGTTTATCGTGGTAATAACTTTGCAGGGGAGTAAAGCAGGTGGTTTTGCCCATCTTTGATAGTATTGAGGTTTTAAGGAGTATGCAGTACCATGGAGGCATGGAGTCCCATTTGTAAGGGACGTCGAAGTCCTCTGAATAAAAGTAGCTTGAAATGAATGCTGGTGGAAGCAAAGTGGGGATTCGTATCAGTGAGATCTTGACATGCTGCCATTGCTCTTCCCAAGTTTCAGGCTTGTCCTAAGACAACCAAGGTGGGGGAAGTAAACGGAAACAAAACAAAACAAAAATCCAAAGCAAAAAATGCAAGTGTGTTAGTTTGACAGAATTCTTTTCATTTAGGGGAATAATTGATTCACAAATTCTTTATTTGGAGCCATAGATTTTGGGAGGTTTGTTTGGTACTTTATGAAGTGGACCCAAAATAAACTTCTTTCCTGAACAAAATGAAGAGCTAGATCCATCAAAGTTAAAGATTTAAAAATGCAGAGGGAGTAGATCACTTTAACTTCCCCCTTCTCTACAAAATAAACTAAACTGACAGACTCTGCAAACTCACCAGGAGTCAGAATGAGCACAGGTCCCCCCAGAAACATCTGGCTGCTTTGTAGGTGCAGTAGATATCCAACCTCATCCTGTGACTGCCTGGGTAGGAATGTTCCCATTTGCTTTTTGGGTTTTGGTGTTTTTTTTTTTTTGTTTTGTTTTTTTTTTTTTTAAATTTATAGACATCTGTGCATGTCTGACCTACTTCTCTTGTCCTTGCTTACCAGCTGAATCTTGTGTTTCTTCATGGCTGGGATGAACTGGTAGATGAAGCCTGGCAGGGACACCAGCAAGTAGGAGGTCTGGTAGACAAACAGGGAGTTGGGGCGGCGGGGGAACTACTTTGTCACTTGTTAGGATCAGATTCTTTCCTTGTGCCTTCTCCTTTGATCTAGGAACTAACTGAAGTGTCTTTCTCTTGCACATAGCACTAAGATGACCATACAGTTTCCCTTACTCAAATCTAAGTCTCCTCGTGGATTAGTGTTTACAGATGCCCTGGTTTCAGCTGGGATAGAGTTAGTTGTCTTCCTAGTAGCTGGTACAGTGCTGTGTTTTTGAGTTTGGTATGAGAAGAATGTTGATAACACACTGATGTTTTCAGTTGTTGCTAAGTAATGTTTAGTCTGAAGTCAAGGATTTTTCAGCTTCTCGTGCTCAGCCAGCAAGAAGGCTGGAGGGGCACAAGAAGCTGGGAGGGGACACAGCCAGGACAGCTGACCCAAAGTGGCCAAAGGGGTATTCCATACCATGGGATGTCATGTCCAGTATATAAACTGGTGGGAGTGGGGGTGGGGGGATCGCCACTCGGGGACTAAAAGGGCATCGATCGGTGGGTGGTGAGCAATTGCGTTGTGCATCACTTGTATGTTCCAGTCCTTTTATTACTGTTGTCATTTTATTAGTGTTATCATTATGAGTTTCTTCCTTTCTGTTCTATTAAACCATTCTTATCTCAACCCACGAGTTTTACTTCTTTTCCCGATTTTCTCCCCCATCCCACTGGGTGGGGGGGAAGTGAGTGAGCGGCTGCGCGGTGCTTAGTTGCTGGCTGGGGTTAAACCCCGACAAAGGACAAGGGAACGTGCTGCAGCATGTTTTTCCAGGCAGCCTGGAAAGGGCTCAGCAATGGATTTGGTGGCAAAAGGGAATCGAGGTGAACCATTGCCAGAAAGGACACGATGGGAGAAGACAGCACTGTGGGACGAGGAGGTCGCTGTCTTGCAGATATATATTTGTGGAGCTCCTCAGGGCATCGCTCGCTGGCTCAGGGAATGGGTGCTGCAGTGAGGGGTGCTGCCTTGGTGGCATTTGCGTGGGAACTGCATTGAGTGCGTCCTTTTCTCTGCGCTTGTCCTTCATGCAAATATTGTAATCGTGTCTGCTTTGAGGGGCTTTTGAGCTTTGATGTGTATGCTTTATTGTCTTGAGTTCTGAAATTGAGAAATTGGTCTTTTTCTCAATTAAAAAAAAAAAAAAAAAAAAAGAGGAGGCACTTGGCTTCCAGTGTCCTCCTGTGCTGGAGTAGTTTTGGTCTCTGTCACAGTGGTTTTAACATTACAACTGTGTTCTCTTCTTATGCAGCAATCACCTAAGAAAAATTAACCAAAAGGATCCATCTCTGTTTTCTGTGAGTTTAATAATGGTTGACTAGTATGTTTGTTAGTTGTTAATATAGAAAGCAATTATTTCAGAAAAATGGACATAGAAAGTCCTAAAAATGTGTAATATAAAATAGAAAATAGTATCAGCTTCCTCCTGACTCAAGTAGCAGAAATAAAGGATTCCCTTCTGCCACAGCTGGTGCTTATCTAGTAATAATTTGGGTTTCGCCAGGTGTGTAGCTGGAGATATTAGATATAATCAGACAGCTTCCCCCATGAGTTTCTCTATGTGCTTTTATTGTAATGCCTATGTATTCCCCCCCCCC
The DNA here is from genome assembly GCF_900496995.4 of Aquila chrysaetos chrysaetos. Lineage (NCBI taxonomy): Eukaryota > Metazoa > Chordata > Aves > Accipitriformes > Accipitridae > Aquila > Aquila chrysaetos. Next base: position 17,243,311 of record NC_044025.1, read on the forward strand.
CCCCCATATCTATTTAATTCTGCAGTTTCTCGTGCATGCAGCAATTTGAGTCGACATGGGGTAAATGTCTGTTTTCTCTCACGTTGTCAGGGTGCAATCAGCCCTAGCCTGCGGGAGCAATCACTTCAGCAAAATCTCTTTTGAATGAGTGGCAGTGGATGGAAAGCGTGTCAGGCACCCGCCGGGTTTCGGTGTTGGGATGTGCCGTACAGGGTGCCAGACTCTGGGGGTCAGCACAGCCAAATAAATGAGTGCAAGCCTGGCTAGCAAGAGCCATTTGCAATGCAGGGTGTCTTCCTGAAAATAGTATTTGGGAAAAAAAAAAAACCAACCCAAAATTTTTCTTCTCAAGCAGTGCAACTTCATAATACAGGCACCTGGGCTCAATTTTGCATATAGATTGGGATCAAATCTTTCCTGCTCTGTTTTCCAGCTTCATTGTATCTGAACCCCTCATTTGATGATGTGTTAAAAATAACTTGTGGACAGGAAGCAGGAGTTTTTAAGGGGTATTTTTTTTCATCCACATGGTTTATCATCTTTTTTCTGGTGTGAGGCACCTGAAGGGGCAGTGAGCTGAGCCACAGCTGATGGGAGGCAAGAGCCTTTAAATTGATCTTAGGGCAAAACCTGTGCACTGTGGGGTTGTAGCCTTAATTAAACTAATATTGACTACCTGTGAACTTTTAGGGGTGTCATTTACCCCACTTCACAGTTTGAGTCTCTGCTAATTGTTATCCCCCCCAAAAAACCCACCAAAGCAGAAGTTATCCCTCACTGGTGGAAAATAGGGAGGTTGAGGCTGTCTCTCCAGCTGGGGCATGCCTGGGAGAAATTTGGCCTTTTGCCTCTTGTATATGGGGCTGAATCCTGCCACAGCTTGTGCTGTGCCTTGGGTGCAGGTGACAAAGACCTGGAGCCCCAGGGGCAGAGGGTGATCCCTGATGTGGAGCACTGGAATGGCACATCTTTGCCCGTGCAGCAAAATGTGATCGTGTCCAGCTGGAAACGAGCTTAGAAAAAAGCGCCTTGAGATAAAAGCAATCGGATCTCACCCCTGCCACGTCGCTGTGCGAATGCTGGGGCAAGGAAGGGTTACCTGGGTGGGAAATGAGAAGTTGGGAGTAAGGACGGGACTGCTGCTTTTGGGAGCAATGCAGGTTTAAGTTGGCTTCAAATGCCGTGTGGTCCAATGTCTTGGATCCATGCTTTGTGGCAACCTAAGACAAATTAACAGCTGGTCTCAGCCTCTTCTTGTCCTCAACTCTTCCCATCTCTCCAGAAAAAAGGTTAACTTTCTGCTGATTTCTCTCTCGGAAAGGCCTCTGAGGTGCCATGTGCGCACGAGGAGGGAAGGAGAACCGGAGGAGCTGGATCGGCATGGGATGCTGCGCAGCTTATTTTAGGGGTCTTTCACCCCTCTTGCCTTCTGATTCTTCCAGTAGTTAAAACCTGGGTCTCCTGCACACCTGCTGTGATCCACTGCTTGTGTATGTGGATGAATAAATGAAGGAATTATTTCAACTGCATTCATTTTCTTAAGTCCTAGAGGCGTGCTGGGCATGCGATAGGTGCCAGGCAGTCACACGGGACTCCTGTTCACAGGGAGAAAGGTGCAGGCACTGGGAAACCTTGGTTACAGGGACCTGCAAGGAACCTGCTCTTCTGGACAGATTTTGGGGGGCAACCCCCTCCTGTCATGTATTTTATCTGTACAAAGTTGTACTGTGCATATAGTTAGTGTGTATACACAAAAACATATAAAATTTATATATATAAAAATATATTGTTTGCTTTTCTAGCTGGGACTTTTTGTCAAAATGCACTGGGAAAGCTGAGGAAAGGGATCATGGAGCACAGTAACTGGTGAAACTGGGATTTGTGTCAGGGCATGATGACTACCTGCCTGGTGGGCCATGGCGAGTTTCCAAACTTTTTGCGGGGGGTTTGCTGCCCTACGGAGCTGTATTAGTTCAGTGTTTAGCGGATTAGGTCTTCATTCACGTGGGGTTTCTTGGTTGTCTGGCTACTGTACTGCTACAAGACCTTCCTGAAGTTCCCTTTTATTCCAGTAGAAATGGAAGCTTGCCCCATCAGCACTGCCCAAAAGTCTTGTTAGCAATAAGGTGTGCTGTGCTTGAAGTGCTTTGGTCAAAATTTAAACTGAAGGAAACTGCCTTTTGGAGAAAGTGAGCGATTTGGAGACCCCCTTAGAGGAAGAGTGAGATGGATGCTCTCTAGCTGCTGAGTTCTGGGATTCAAATCTAATGGAAATGTAATTTAAAATTTAAGTGTCTCTGATATTACCTAAAAGCTGCTCAGCTCTGTAAGTAACACTTAGAAATTTCTGGAGGTCAAAGAGTATGATTTTGTTGAGCATGTGCAGGTGGTTACAGGGCAAATAATTACTCTTGGTTGAAATTAGAGCCCCTTATTTGTTTCAATCTGCCTCCTGCCTTGACAGCTTTTTTTTTTTTTAAACTCAAGAGATAAGGCCCAAGAGGTTATTAGCATCTCACTTTTCTATCATAACACAGAAGCAGGCATTGCCTAGGAAGGGACTGATTGCCTGTGCTGTCAGTGGCTTGTTGATGAACCAGAAAAGCTTCTATTAGTTTATGGAGATGAGATTTAGACTTACACAAAAGCTTGACACCATGCCATGTTTTTAATTAGTTTTTTTGAAAAGATATGTGAGATGAGACATGCATACACCATCAGTTCTTAATGTGGCTGTTAAGGAGAAGGTCTTTGGTTCTGAAATCTGTATCTTTTTGCAGTTAACTCATTTTATAATTGCCATTTAAACAAATCAGGAACAGATTCCTCTCATTTTGTGCTCTCTAGAAAATACCTTTCTTCTTCAGTTGGCCTGTTGCTTTTAATGAGAGATTGTCTGGATTTGATCCCAAGTAAATGTAAAAGCAACAGGTAAAATCAAGATCAAATACTTCATAAATTTTACTGTTACATAGTTTTAGAACTAATTGAGCCCTTTCAATTAAATATTTTTCCTTGATGTTTTCAATCTTACGAAGCTACAAGTGATTTCCCATATCTCATGATTTATGGCTGGGATTATTAGTGGAACCTGGTCTCCTTCTGGCTTCTCAAGGGAATGAGTAACTTCTTGAAGCCATTTTTTCTTTTGTGGAAGGCAAGTAGCTTTATGTAGGCAAGTCAATGTGAAAAAAAGGTAACTTGCTCTGTTTTCTGATCGCCTTAAAACATCCCCTAAACTGTTCAGGGCGTTTCAGTTTCAGATTTCTACAGACTAACAGATGACAATTTGTCTCATAACCTTTCCTAAATCCAGCTTTAATTAACTGACACTTTAATGGTCCCTAAGTGGTCACCAGCTTCAATATAACTTAATTTAATTTAATTTGTTGGGCATGATTCTGCACACATGAAGTCTGTAGCCAAACTCGTGTTCTCATCCCTGCTGTAGCAGTGCCAGTCTGCCATCAGCCACTCACAAGTGTCATTAAGAGCTGGTCCAAAGCCCAGATAAAAGCAGTGTGAAGATAGCAGGAGGCTTCACGAGCTCTCCCTATGACTGCAAATTTGTAAATAACTGAGAAGTTAGGATTTTTTTAAATTTATTTTTAAAGAAAAGACAAATGCCCTGGAGGAGTCAAGTCTGGTATAGGATGGTGCCTGGAGGGGTGCCTTTGCTGTGGAGCTGAGGACTCTCATGCACGTCAGCACAGCTCGCTCCTCCCTAACTCAGTTTAATATCATCCCCACCAAGCTGCGAGAAACCTCCAAAAGACACTGGGAAAGTACTGGTCTGTAACCTTGCAAATGTCTGAGGCTGGCTTTCTAAAGGGATATAGAGGAAAAACACTGTAGCCCCAGGGCTGAGGCATTTTTGAATTGCTGAATCCTTGCTATGTTGAGGGGATCTTCTTCTGCAGAAATAAATATTATGTGAATAATCTTTCTTCTCTCAAATGGGTATTATAAATTCAAAATAATAACTATAAATCTTCCTTTCATTAAATATATTTTCAGTTCCACTTTCCATCCTCTATCTGGGCTCCAACCCTGGAAGACAGGCCAGAGAAATACTTCCACCTCCTCTTCTAATGCAAGTCATATTTGTCCTGTTGAATGAAGCTGTCTGTAGCTTCAAAGTACACAAGAGATGTGCAGAGTATAAGCTGTACAAATGTTAGCACTTGAGTTCGAAGGCCTCTATTAAATTGGCCTACATATATTTGCATATGTATTTACTTAATTCCTTCCTTTTACCAAATATATTCAGTATGTCAGGGGAATGTTTCTCTGGTTTACTTGCTGGCAGGTCAGCTGTATCACTTCTTGCCTACAAGCGGTGTTGCATCAATCGCTACATGTTGCCAAAGATGTTGATTTACTAAGAAGCTAAAATAAGTGTTTATAACATAAAATTTGATTTAGTCATCTAGAAAAAAATCCCTGTGCTTGATACCTTGACTGTCCTGGTCCCTGTGCCTCTAGCTGGAACATCTACAGCTATTTTTATAAACAGTATACTTGTTCTTCTTAATGGTCAAAGGGTACAGAAATATTCTATAATGCCGTGAACTGGTTTGGTAATATGTTATGTTCACATAGTACCTTTTTGTTCTGATGGTGCTGTATGAGTTTTTAATAAGCTGATACAGAACTAGGTTTACACTATTCATTTTTACATATCTACCCCTTATAGTTCTTGAAGGGCACATTTAGCATCTGGAAGGGGTTTACCCTTGTTATGGGAGGGTGGGGGAATCTTGTCAAAACCACGCTCTGCAAGCGGGTACTGTTCAACATTTTAAAGGCAAACGGTGTGACACCCTTTTTTACTCTATCATAGCTATAACGAACAATAATTTGATGAGGTTACCCTGGGAGGCTCGGAAAGACTATGCCAACCTTGATGTGATGACTTTGCTGTCCCTGGATTCATCACCTGTGTCACTTAGAGACAGTTTTTCTTGAGCTTGTAACCTCGACGGCTGGTTTCCATCCTTCACTTCCCTGCTGTGTGACTGACTGCTCTCTCAGCCTCCTTCCAAAGGGCTTGATTTAAAACAGTAATAATGGAACTGGAGTAGAGAGGAATTGTGTACAACCTGGCAGCGTAAGGCACTGCCAAGAACAACTACGGAATAAAAAAGACAAGTCTGCTTACGGAGCCCTAGCTAATGGGAGGATTAGCAAACTTAGCTGCTGACTTTCACTTAGCAAGCGAAACTCTTACACCAGGGGCCAAGTGCCTTCTCCGGTGGCAGATCCCAGCTTCTCTGGCCACGCAGGCAGGAGGAGGATGCTCACCCAGCCATGCCCTGGCAAAGCCCCTTTGGGGTCCACCCTGAGGCCATTCACTATGCCCAGCATGTACTGAAATTACAATTAAATAATTAAGTACTAATATTTTTTTAAATAGAACTATTACCTCAATGCTTCAAGGATTTAAAGGAAGAATTAACTTCTTGATCCTCTTGGTGTAATATTGCTTCTACAAACTCTTCAGCAGAGAATGGGAAACCTTGCCAATGTTCTGAGTGTTGCGAAAAGTTGCCTTTAACCATGCAACGTTTTAGCACATGGAGGATGAAATTAATGAATCTGATGATAATGAAGGTATAACTGAATGAGATGAGCGCTATGCCTAGAGGCTAATCATCAAGTAATTCAAGGGAGGCTGCAATTGTAAGATTAAGATTTGTGTGATAACATTGTTTACCTTTATATAAACCAAAATCCAATACTTAATAAAGCAACAGCAAATTAAGTTAGAGGAAAACAAAATATAAAGAGATTCCCTCCCAGTCCTTATCTTTCACAAAGCAGGTAGATTTAGTTAGCTGTATTTGTTGTTCAGAAAAGCCTCTGGCATTTCTGCAACCTGAAACACAGAAGAAAATTTGCTCGAGACCCTCGGGGAAGGCGGGGATCTCGCCAAGGCAGATGAATGCACGGTCTTTACTGGTTCTATCATCCCTTGTGCAGGTACCGCAGGCAGTCATGGTAGAGAGCACAGTGGGAGCCGCGAGCTCTCAGTCACGTAGCTACGTGTGAATTTTAGTAAAGGCAGAAAGGTTTCCGCTGCTAGTGACTCAACTCCGGTGCTCTGGAGGGAAGCACTGCAAATGCTGCCCTGCTGTCTGTATTCTCTGCCTGTATCCAGGAGCTTCAGTAAGAAGCGGGACTGGGAAATGAAGAAATTTTCTCTCTATCATTGTTATTCATCCGACATGCTCGCTCACATGCATGAGGGGGTTTTTATTCCTGGTCTTACTCAGTTTTTGCTGGTTGATAGGCAAATGGCTCATCTGGTCTGTACTGGGACAGTAAAATACATCTCATAGCAGGTGAGAGGTAAATCCAGAGGCTTTTTGAAGACTGGAGGAGATCCTTAAGGTTGGCAGATCCCCCGTTCTGACGCTCTTCTTTGGCATCTCCCCTGTTAGAAAGGCAAAGTTAAAGAAGTAAATCCCCAGCTGTGCCCTGGCTCCTGCTCCCTCCCCTTGGAGCCAGCGCTGTTCCAAGCTGTGCTCAGCGCCGATCCTCTCTCCAGCCCCACCAGCCGAGGAGCCAGGAGTGTCCTCGCTGCCCAGAGAGGGTCGGGGCAGCCTGGGGACCCCCAGTCATACATCTCTGGGTGAGGGCTGGGTGCTCTCCTGCCAGTGGTTGTGCTGTAAGCATCAAAGCCCGGCTTGCTGCAGTGATGCTCAGGGTGATGCTCCTAACTCGGGTACCGGCTGCTACGTGGGCTGGAGCAGTAGAAAAGGCAGGCGTGGGCAGGAGGGGTGCAAGTCGCCTTCTGGGGGGGTTGAGGAGAAGTAGGTCTGAGTTAAGAAGGTCCGTGGAGGCTTTAGGGTGGATGGTGAGCATGGCCATCTCGCTAGTAGAGGTCTGATATACCTAAAGAGCAAGTGTTTTGCAGGTTGGGGCGTGTAACCAGTGGCTGATGGAGCAATAGGTAATTGCACGTAATAGAGGAAGGAGTTTGAGCAAGGGAGCCGGATCCGTGCGTGCCTCTCCTGGTCATTCCGTCCACCAGCATGCTTTCACAGCACATCATCCAAACTACGTCAGGTGCTGCTATGCTTCACAGCACCTTGGTGAAGGGGATGGGGAAGATGGGGTGAGAGAGACAGAGGGACCAGCTCTTTTTGCCTGGAGGTGGGGTACGCTCGCCCATTGAAGGGAAGGAGGGAAGACCAGACTTCTGTGAAACAGATGAGGTCACTAGACAGAAAACATAGTTGGAAAAAAAATGCAAGTAGAACATCTAGGAGTATGTGAAACACCTCCAGGTGACAGAAAGGAGGAAAGAGAGAGATGCAGAGTGGTGTGAGCAATATACTGGCTTTCTTTGAAAGAAACTAAAAGTAGGGCAAGAGTGGTGATGTCTAAAAGTAATGAGTTTGTGAGAGAAAGACTCAGCAAAAGAGAAGAAATTGAATCGCTTAACATAAAAGATGGTGGTTCTGGAAGTAGCTGCCTCGGTGTGGGCTGTCCCTGGAAGCGCCGTGGATGCAGGTTTGGTACTTCAGCTATGAATGAGGAAGAAATCTGCATGCAGTTTCAATTTCTAAAAGCTCACACTTCAGCTAATTTCACAGTGCTGGAATAACCATTTAGAGTTTAATAGAAATACCGCTCTGAAGGCTGGGAGTTAGGAGGAGAGACGTAGGTTTGGAATATAGTCACCGTTCTTGTAACACTAAGTTAGTCAAGGATTATTTTGGCTATTAAGGGAGACTGAAACCATTGGGAGACAGTTTTTTCCACCACAAGATGGCATCGATTATGCAGTGAAGGAAGGAAAGCTTGCAAAAGGACCTCAGACTGGCGACGACAGTGGATTTAAAATAAAAAAAAGCCCCAACATTTTAAAATTAATAGCAGACTGGTATGAAACAAGCATTTGTCACACAAGTGTCTCTTAGAAAATTGTATTATCCAAGAGCTTATTTTGGATGCATAAAATGAAATTACCACTCATCAGATTAGCCAGTACAGCTGCTGATTGTGATACTACTGGCATGAACAAAATTTTGCTTGCAAATGCTTTTCTGCTGTTTGTGCATACCAGATCTAAGTGGGTTTATGTTCCCTCATAGGCCTCCTAAAGCCTATCAGTTGTTCGCTGTAAGCTAACAACAATATTTACCCTTGTCTAATACTCATCTAATGTGTTCTAAAGGTCTTTATTGCAGTTCATTTTATGGAAGTCCTCATTTAGATGCTCGATGCTTCACACGTATTTTTTTCCAATCCTTTTTCAGGGGTCCCTTTTGACTCTGTTTGGCCTCATAAAGTTTGTTGAAAGTAAAAATCCACCTAAATACTCATGTTGTCTCATAAATCTCTGTGAACAATCACTAGCTGGCCTGAGATTTATATTAATTGAGATAATTTTGTAGTTACTATTACAAATCTAGTAGTAATCTACTAGTAATCTCAGAATACCTTGGTACTTCTTGGTCTTCTCTTTTCAGAGATGTCAGAGCTGTGTTTTTTTGGTTGTTTTTTGTTTTTTTTTTTTCCTTTTTGGTTAAGAAAGATTTCTAAAAATCCTGGTTTGTACCCTATATCTGTGTTATTTTCTAAGAAAAAGAAGAGGCTCTTTACAGCACTCCAGTATGGCCACGCTCCTATACAAAGAGTTAAAAAATCTCATTCCTTTTTCTCTTAATGATTTATATCTCCCTTTTTTGCTGATTTGGTTTTAAAAGCAACGGTTATCAAAATGTCACGCTAGAGACTGTAACTCACGGTGTCACAAGATTATGGCAAGGCATTTGGAGATTTATCAAGTGCTAACCATAGGTTCTCCTTTGTCGTGTTTTACAACTTAGTGCTGCCAAAGGCTAATTTCTTTCAACTGTTGTGTGTGTTGCTTCGGCTTTCATAGGACTCGTAGAATTCATGGGTTTTTTTTCTTGTTTTTAGAAAAAGTCATGGGCTTTACTGTCTTTACTGTGTGCTTGTGGTAGAATAGGAGCATAAGATAGTGAATTGTCTTAGTAGCCCTTCCAGTCTAACCAGCCAACATGTATGGCCCAAGTAATGTATAAAGCAATGCCGAGCCTCCATTCAGTTGCACAATAATGTGCATGCTCTTTTGTTCCTCTCGCAGATATCAATTTATTTCTGAAGCATCAAATGCTTTTGTAAGTGGTATTGTAACCATGATGGTTGTGCTTGATCTTGCATGTACTTCACACATGGAAACTCCACTGAAGTCGATGGGTACTTGAGCTAGCGGGCTTCCAAGCCTGGCCTGTGATTGCTGTTTATGACAATATTCAGTCCCTTAAGAAACAAGCCCAAAAGATATTGCATGACTTGATATATTTTTTCAGCATGGCTGATACTGGAGAGTTAAACAAGATTAGACTGACATAGAGATGAAGAAGGGCTTTTTCAAAACATAGCCACTCTCTTTAACAGTTATACCCTGACTCCTCAATTAATTTTATCTAGATGGTCTCTGACAAAATTGCTAGATTAGCACTTCAAAATAACCAGGAGGTGGTTGCTTTCACAGAGCAGCCCCGATGGCCTGCTAATGGAGGAGGTAATTACGTTTGCACTGTGAGGAGCACTCCAGTGCTGAGACACCATATTCTCACAATATTTTAACTCTTTGCCACTTTGCACAGAAAGTTGAGGTCATCAAAGCAGTGACCATGTTTTTGAAAACTGCCTGCAGTAACCCTCACCCTTTCCCCACCAGGATTTGCTTAGCTGTCCCACAGCAGACATCACGGAGCAAAGGTATCATCTGCGTTTCCCTGCAGTGAGCTGTGTACGTCACTTATTCCTGGTCATCGTAGGTCATTCCCAAATACCATTGGGTTTGCCTCTTAAACTGGCAGGGCAGGACTGTGTCACGCTAAGGAGAACCAGGTTTTTCTAACCCAGACTTGCCTTTCTCAGCACAATGTAGTTGGGGTATTATTGTCTATTTTTCCCTTTTTCTGCAGAATTTGAGGGGGGATTACAGCTGTGGTGGCTTTCTGTTGATCTGCAGTTGTGAATCCTCTGTGGTGTCTTCTGGCTTTAAGTATGCTGGCCAGCAGCATTTCCTTGAGAGAAGAAAATGTTAACTTCTGGTGTCTGTTACCCTCCTTCCTGCAAGCAGAAATGTTTCTCTTAATTTTTCTTACATGTCCCAGGGGGTAGGTTTTTTGTCTTTTAATCTCAGAAAGGTTTGACAACTCATGTTACCAGCCTTTTGTTTGAAATGTGCTGGAAATAGTGCTGTTATTTTGCCTTCAATACTACCTTCCTTTCATAGTCCATTTTAACTTCTTAGTCATGTAGGTGTAGCATATCATTATACAGTTTTCCCTCTACATGTCCACTTAATGTTTTTTTTACCCTTCTTAATTCAAGACAGTTTTTAATCAATCCTTCGTCAATTTATTTTAAACATTTCTTTCCTCTACTTTTTTAGAAAAGGAGATAAGAAAATAAAAAAGGCAAACGATATAATTGCAAACTCAGTTCTTTTGGCATCAAAGCTCTGGCATCTTTGACAGAAACCCTGCAGGGACTCCAGAGCCTGGTGTATGACTGCAACACCTCCAGCAGTTTTGCACATGTTTTAGACACAGTTTGGGGGAGATTTTGCTTTGTTTCTGCAGGAGTACTGCCCTGCCCCTTGGACAGCTCTTGCACAACCTTGTGTTTCATGGCATGACAACTCACTTTGGTTTTAGTGTAATTCTTTACTAGTGGCTGTAGCGAAGACAGAGTGCAAAGGCTTGTGCTCCTGACCCTGTGTGCGGCTGTACGTGTTCCTCCTTGTTAAGAAGCACCTGATGGAGAATGTCTTTCAAACTATACTAGTTGTTTTCTGACAGTATAGAGCATATATTGCCACTTGCCAATCCCCTATGCCATGAAATACATGTTCATATTAACTTCATTAAATTCCTGTATTGGGACTGAGAGTGGTATGAAGCAGGGCAGGTAATTTGGCTCTTCCCTCTTTCAATATTCAGCATTTTTTTCTTTAACCCCACTTGTATAGCTATACCCTCATACATAATGTATTCCTAAAAATGTATTCAGGTTTGCGCTGGCTGAACATGGTCCCCTGAGTTAGAATCAATGCTACTTACAACCTAATAATCTAATGGGTTAGTCCCCCTGCACAGAAGATGCTGGGGGTACGGGAATGAACCTCTTCCAGTCTTGGGGAAATGAATCAGCATTTCAAAGTAGTGGGAGGATTCCTGGAAGTGTCTCTGGGCTTCAGAGAAGGAAGAGAAGAGGATCGTCAAGCTTGGACGATGCACTCGCAGCAGTCATGTGCAGAGAAAGGAAAGAGGCATCTGGATGCCAAGGGAGAGGATCAGGGTAGAAGATCAGATTTGAAACCAGAGAAACTGCTTGGAGCTGCTTATCTAGAAATGAAAGTAACACTAAATTAGCTGGAATTTGAAGGATTTGAAGCCAAATGTAATTAGAAGTTCAGCTGGATTTGGATAGAAGTTTCTGGGCTGGCACATTTCTACAAAGACTGCTGTTTGCATTGCAATCCTGTATTCAGTGACCATCACCTGCAGTCATTAAAAGATGTGCAGTTTTTAGATATTTTTTTAACAACCAAAAAAAGCCATAGTCCTCCTTTAAAGTCTCCACAGCCAGAGGTTTTGTGTTATGCAGTTTTGTACCCTGCTGCTGCTCTTGGGGAAGCAACAAACCAGGTGTGATGAGGGTAGCATGGATGGTGCTGGCACCATGGTCACCAAGAAGCTCACCCAGAGTTTCCTCCAGAACCTGGAGGAGGAGGACTGACAGATCCCTCTCTCCTAACCCTTCACTAGTGTCCGGGTTTGCTGAGGACGCTGTTGCTCTGGTAGAATTGCTGTGATGTTTTTCTCTGTTGCCGGGTGGGGAAGGAAAGCTTTTTCATCTAACAGAAGGACGTATCCTTGCTAATCAGCAAGGGGCTCGGTCAGCCTCTAAATTCTTGGAACTGACTTTAAAGTGAGAGATAGACATATGTTTGTGATTATTTTATGCCAGCGTTATTTTGTAATGGGATTGTTGGCAGTAGCTGTTATTGGGATTTTCCCCTGTATTAATTTAAACTGAGACTCATCAAATTAATTTCAACCAAAGGATGAGGCACTCTGAGTTCAACACCCTTCCTCTCCTCCTTCCTCCACCTCTGTTCCCAGTCCCACATATAACGTGTGTCTCTGAGGCCCTTGGCCAGCAGCCCTGCTCCAGGCTCGGCAAAGTTTTCTCTATTTGTGAGAACAAATGCTGTAGTGAGCCCAGAGCAGTCCCCTCAGACCGGCAGCGTGCACAGAACAGGCAACAGATGCTGGTATTTTTTGTAAACCCAAAACCTAATTATGCTTCGAGCAGTCCCACGGGTCTGGAAAAAAAAAAGACCAACCTGATTTATGGATTCCAGTCATCACTGCTGGGTTTTAAAGCAGCAGAATATGTTTTTCAGTGATGCTTCCTCTCCTCGACCTCAGGAAAACAGGCAGGAGCGTTACCTGAGCAGGAATGATATTGCATTTGGTGCCTTCCCACCGCAGGGCTGCACACTGGGGCTCTCCATGTCACCAGTGGGAAGCTGAATTCTCACTGGGGCATGAAATGGGGAACCTGGCATTTAGCAGACATGCAGACGTGGACCCAACAGCTTCATTTACTAAGTGCTTAGGGCTGATAAAGCTGCTTCGGAAGTGCTTTTAAGGATATCTGTCATATTACAATGCCAAAATCCAGTGTGAATCTGCACAGCTTATTATTTTTGCTGTATCTTAGCGGGTATGTCTTGTTTTCATTTATATTGAACAGATACTTTATTCTTATCACAGTATCTGCCTGGCAATCTTGGATAGCTGGAGAGCCTTGACCCTTTTCTGATCCGGGCTTCCAGAGACTCAGAGCCAAAAATATGAAAACTGCCTTTCAAGAAAACATAAATTATAAAGTGAATAAGAATTTTCCCCCATCAGGATACAATTTGTGTACACCTGAAGCAGGAGAGAAACTACATAGAGGAGAGGCAAGTCATTTCCCAGTGCCTTGAGAGGCTCGCTGGCTCTGATGAGCTTCCAGTTCAACTGGACTAACAGCCTATGGCAGATTTTAGACACCTTTTGGGTCTCTGCAGATCTCATTTTAGGTGCAAAAGACTACTAATAGATTTTGCTTTGCATGTGGAGGCTAAAAGATTTATATTCTGTGCGCTCTGCTTGTGGATGATGGAGAGATGTTATAGCCTGTAGAAAAGTTCATTTGAATTGTACTTGCAAAACACATTAGCAATAAGTAGAAAGTAAAATAGTCCCTTCTGGGTGGAGATGAGGTAAAGGAGTGTGGAAATAGGGCTCCCTGGGATAGCTGGAAGGTGTCCCTGTGTGCTGGGGGGGGTCTGCAAGCCACCAGGATGGCGTGGCCAACTCCTCCAGCACAGGGCGGACCTGGAGGCCTGACAACAGCTTTGACACGAGGTCTTTTGGCAGAAGCATCTCCCCTTCCTTTGGAGGGGTTCAGGCCCTTGAGAGCTGAAGTCTCACTAGAAGATGTAACTGAGGTAGGGACCTGGATTTCGGAGGGTAACGGCAGTTTGTAGAAGGGTGAGCTCCGACTGGAGTTAATAGACTCTCCATGCCAATTGCAAATCTTCTCATTAGGCACTTGTTTGCCCAGGAAAACTATGTGTATGTGGCTATGTCTACGGTAGTACTGCGGTTTGGATGAGAGCGTGCTTTTGAAGCGAATCCCCTGATTGTCTCCACTGCTCGTGCCTTGGTTTGTATTACAGAGCCATCTCTGAGTGCCCAGAGCAGATTCCCTTCAAATGAACCCAACTGGCATGTATAGCTGGAATATGCTCCAGTGCTAATGTGCATTGGCCCCCAGCACCAGCTGTCCCATGCTGCACATCCCATTGTAGAGCATTGCATTAGGTATAGCCTTGGCACAGCTGTAGGAAAGCTAATGCTGAGACAACAGTTGGACAAAGCAGGATCAGTCTTTTTAGTACCCTGGCGTGATTTGTTGCAGCTGAGTCCTTCCAGCAAATCCTTAAGATTTTCAGCAGCTATAAGCTTTTTACAGCAAATCAGATTTTTGCACCCATCTGGTTGACTGGTTGTAAACATACATCTCTCAAGTTGGCTTGTTATGTTTTGTTGGTATTAAAAAGAAAACCCACAATGTGCAGTAGAGTATTCATCTGTATCTGCTTTTGATGACTTAGGCCTCTTGCAAATGAACACAAATAACCAAGAAAATTGGTTTGCATGTAAAATCCCGAAGACAAAAGACTCAAGCACAACAAAGCAACAGGTTGGCAAGTTGAAAACATCAAGGCAGTCTGACCATGATGGCTGCTCTGAGTCAAACATTCTGGTACAATAAAGAACTTAGGGGAAATTGATAGTGAGCTGTCTGGTTTTTAGGGGTGCCAGGCGCCCACCGGTCTTGTCAGGGTGATGTGCCTGACTTTCGCCATCTGTATTCAAAAACATCGATCTGGGCCTTCGGTGTAAGCCTTCACTGAGGGATAAGCAACACTAATTAATTTTCCTCCTTTCCTCTGAATCTAACTAATTTAAGAAATGTCTTATCGATTGTGATTTTGGCAAGTTAAATTTGTGTTGTGTGTGCTGTGAACATAAGGAGAACGGTTTGCCATTGAGGGCTGCAGTCAGTTGTAGCGTGTTGCTACTCGCTCAGCATGGAAGGAGTGCTCTACTTACTGCTCCCTCTTGCTCAGTTGCTGACCTTTTTATTGCTTTGGTGCCTTGTTGTAGCTATTTTGGGTGGATTCAACAATTACAACTACAAAGGATCCGAAGCATTTTTGCCATTAAAATCTAGCAGCGTAGCTGCAGTACAGTCACAGCAGATTTAGGGGATCTCAACACTGGTCTCACTCAACACACTCAACACTCAACATTATAGCCCAGACATAGACATACAGCATAGACATAGCCCAGAACAGATTTACAGTTAAGTCCCACTGTGTTCCATAAAACTACAAATTTTTCTAGTTTAAGGTACAGAAAGGATACATCTGCCTTTCTGACCGGTGCTGTGCAAATGGGGAAGAGCCTGGGTTTGGTTTGTTGTGGCTTGGTTAGTCTACATGCCTAATCTTCAGGTGATGGTTGATGCTAACCTCTCCTCTGGCATGTGTATGATTTTGGAGCATTTGAAGCAGAGAGTCTCTGATGTTCCAATACAATTTATTGAAAGAACATTATTTCCATGAGGCAATGAAATCAATTGAATGAATGATTCATGTTTAAATCTCTGTCCTCCCCATCCCCACTCCACCTGCCTCTGTGTAAGAGGGAAATTGGGAGGAATTCGAGCAAAATGTGGTCTGGAAGTGTACGGCTTCTGGCTAGATGCCAGCAGCCACGCTTTAAGGCTCATCACCTGTAGGATGTAAAATGCCAAAGAGAGAGACTGCCACATATAATGTGAAATCTTTGAAGGGGGAATACGCTTTGCAGTATAGATGACTCTTTCCACGGAGCCTTTCAGACTGCTCAGCAGTTACGAGTTTTTTATAGCAAGTCAAATTTCTTCACCCATCTGCTTGTCTGCTTATGAAAATGTATCCCTCTGGTGCACTTGTTACATTTCATTACTGTTAAATAAAATAAAAAGTCAACATACCTTGCCCACTGGTTTAGTCATCTGTATCTGCTTTTGATGAACTGCATCTCCTATAAAATGAACACACGTGCTCTGGACGTAAATATCACCCCGTTACAGCTTCCAGACCTCTAATAACAAAATCAACTTCATTAATGATGAGACTAAAGGCAATGCACACCAAACAGAACAGCTGCACTGGGAAGCTTTTTAAGTAGAAATATGATGGATACGTGATTCAGATGTCTTTCATGAACAATTAAATTTCCTTTGATTATACCCTCTTGAGAAGGAAAAATAGAAAAGGAAGCAGTATTATTAATAGTCAGCTTTATTTCTGATTGCTTAAGTGACTATACTAAGATGAGATTCAGTAAAAGAAGTCAGTAAAAACATTGGAACGGAAATGTTAGACAAAAATTTGCTTAGGCCTCAGACATTCTGTATATCAAATGAATCTCATGCCGTAGCAATCATCTGCACTCGCTGCGCAATGCTGTTGCGTTGGTCCTCTCCTCGCGGGGGGAAAGAGGAGCACAAGGGCCCCGATCTCTAGGGACAGCCTCGATAGCATGCTCTAATTTTGTCTCGTTGTCTTTAAGGTCTTAAAAATTAAGAACGCATTTCATTGCACTGCATATAAACAGTCAACCCCCAGTGGGAAAGTTAATTAAAATGGCCAATGCATCATATTACCAATCATCTGGGTAGTGCTCAGTGCTCTCTGAGCAGCCTCCTGAACATAATTCAGGTTGTACGGATGCGGGTGCATGCAGACAGCGAGACTTGTAAGATGCTCTTAGTCATAGGTTCATCACTTGTTAAAACACAAGTATTATTGGTTGTAAAGACAAAAATGTCTAGGGTCTAGTCCAATACCATGGCAAAGAAGACACAGCTAATGAAACTGTGCCTTAGGTTAAATACTAATCTGCCCCCTTCCTTTTTCCTTTCTCTTTACCTGTATCTAATTATTTTCAAGTTTCCAGGCCCACTTGCTTGAGGTTAAAAGGGCTCAATTTCATTCTGTTTTTCTTTCTGCACATTTCCATCATCTTGATGGTTTTTATTTTTCTTTTCTCTCCTTTGCTGGCATTTCCTTAGCTGGTTGGTAGCTAGCATGGATTGTTAAGAACAGATTTTACAGCTTATATGTAGGCACTAGTATCCGCTCACACTGGCTTCAAATCCCACTTTTGGTAAGCGTGTTGTGCCTCCCTACATTTCCTTGTGATCTTATTTCGGAACAGTGTCCTCTCCATCCCAAGCTGATTTGCAGTTAATCAGCTGCTACATTTCTGTGGCTGGTAAAGTGATTCCTATGGGTATTTAATTTGAAAACCATAGTGGTTTTCCTTCAGT
Source organism: Aquila chrysaetos chrysaetos (assembly GCF_900496995.4). Lineage (NCBI taxonomy): Eukaryota > Metazoa > Chordata > Aves > Accipitriformes > Accipitridae > Aquila > Aquila chrysaetos. The sequence goes on from NC_044025.1 coordinate 17,260,309, forward strand.
ATGACACGCAAGTAGAGGGGATACTGTGTGAAGGCAAGATGGTACTGTATATTCCTCAACTTGTAAGGAAAAGTCTCTGTGTGCGATCCAGTTTTTTAGGTGCTGCTCATGGGACACCGAGTTTTATTTAGCTGGATTTGTTATAAAGTTTCTACCTGAGGCTGTGGGCAGCAGCAGCACACGCCTTAAAACCAGATAGTACTAAAAGTCAGTACTACAGGACATAAACTTACCCATCCTCCCCAAACAAATAATAACCCCATAATAAAGTAATGATTGAAGCCATGGTCTCTTCACAAGCAGCCGATGCTGCAGTCCTGCTCTGTGATATATTCTGGTACAGTAACTCTCCTTCTGCAGGGGGTATCTTGGAAAGCTATGACTGTGCTCTATCTGTTTATTTATAGGATCAAGATTAATGTAGTGTGGATTAAAAACATGTTTGTTTATAGGATTGTGACTAATGTAGTGTGTGTACTCTACATCGGTAAACATTAATGAATATTCCTCTGTATGAAGCTGAGTAAGTGACTCCACTGTTGCATTGCTCCCACACAAGAAAGCTGGGCACTGCAGCAGCGGTGCGGGGTAATTCTGGTTCCGTCACAAGACCTGATGTACTGTACCCATTACAGAGCCAGAAGCCAATGTTTCCATAGTGAATAATGACTTGGGGTCCTGAAATGTTTATTGAGATTAGCCAGGGGTGACATTAAACCTGTGGGATGGCACTGATAGCACAGAAACCATTTTGTCATGTAGTACCCTTCAGAGTTAAGATATTTCTAAGTGCTTGACAAAATTGAAATCCTGAGTGTTTGGGGACTACGATAGCAACTATACCAGTCATTATGAAATGAGATGGAAAGCAGTGAAAGACCTGAAAGAAACCCCATAAACAATGATAACGTAGCATTACCACCAAGAGGTAACCCAGTCGCTCTACCTCAACCCAGTCCTTGCTGTATTTGCCTGTATGTGGGAGATGACCAGGATCCTCAGTGCTGTGTGTGCAGAGCCCAAAGGGAGAGCAGAAGCCCAGAATTCACCGCGCTTTTTAGGCACAGAGATCCTTCTGGTGGCTCTGCTCCTCCGAGGGCCTTGAAGCACTTGCCCAAGAGCGCACAGTAAGGAATTGAAATACGAATTGCAAGAACAAAGTCAGGATCATGCTATTCTTGTTTTTGACTATTTGCTGTTTTTATTGTAACCTACCTGCTTTGCCTTTTATCTGCTTAATTTTCCTCCACTTGTGGCTGCAGCGTATCTAAAACTCGATGTGCTAGGATGGGTTTCCATAGGATGTCCAGCATGTGCGGAGGCTGCACATAAAAAGTAACTGCCTTCTACCTTGGGAAACACTTGGGAGGAGCGAAGAGACAAGTTACTTCCTTTGGAGATTTGTAAAGTTTTCTCTCCAATCCTTCTTGCAATTCCTATCTAGATACATCTTACTCCATATGTGTTCCTAAAGCTCTTCTTTGGCACATTCAGGATGACCTACCTGTGAACGACTCTCAAAAAATCAGCCCAAAAATTTGTTCAAAAAATCAAAACAAGTGCTGAGTGATATGTGAAGAATAACCGCAATATAATAGGCAAAGAAAACACATCATGATATATTCTCAGGCAATAGGCTTTTCCTGTATGTGCTTTTCAGTCTGTTGGAAGAGCAAGTAGAAGCGAGTTACCTCTTTGGATCTGAATCCTGCCTGCAAAGGTTGTATTTGGTGGTGCAAGAACCCAAAATGAGGGAAAGTGGCAATGTTTGTCCTTTACGAAGCACTGAACTTTTCAATCTTTCCTGAGAAGGGTGGCCAGAACCACCAGCTTTTGGGGGATTTTTATTTCAGTGCAGATGAGAAGGGTGTGACTTGCCACAGCTCTGCGTAATGCCACTGTTAGCTGAGCTAGATCGTGCCTGCAGAGCTGGTCATGCCGAGATTTACAGCACCTTCATTTTACACAAAAGTCTTGGCAATGCAGGAAAAAGAAATTACAGAAAATCCAGAGAGCTGAATGGGAATTTGAATAAAACGCCATAGAGCGCAATGGCACTCTTCTACTTGCATCGGAGCCGGACAGCCGCAATATGGCACGAAGGTCTCATCCGAAACGACGTCCCTCTCGGCTCAGCACCCCTCTGGTATCACTGTGCAATGCAAATGCCTGTGCAGGAGTGGCACCCGAGGGCTTCCAGCCCTCAGGCAAGAACTGCTGTCAGAGCTCTTCTGCGGCTTTCTTTTACCCTGACAACTCCCCTTACAGCTTTCCAGCCACCCTACATGTTTAAATTCCTCAAGTAGTTTTGTGCGCAGCTCCTGCAAATTCATCTAAATGCAGAAGCACCTCTGCACACCTTTCCTGTCTGCTTTGGGCTGTCACGCACAGGCTCCGCGCCGTACAAAGTGCAGTAATAGCATAAAATACGCTGACAAACCTGCCTCTGAACCACGTTGGCACAGGTGATTAACAATCTTTCCTGGTAACGCTTTACTGTGCTTGCTGATCAGTCTGCACAAATAGGGGGAAAAGAGAGGGCAATAGGGACTGGTCTTGAACACTACAGGACCAGTCCATGTGCTCTCTTTGACTTACTCAACTGACATATTTGTGCATCAAATATTGGCTGAGGGAACCCTGTCAAGTCCTTTCTGGCTGAAAGGGAGATGCCTCTTTGGCTGTAGCTTGTACGTGACCTTGGGGTATTGTCTGCAAAGGTGTCTGGCTGGCAGATGCAGCCTGGGATGGTGGATGCATCCTTTGTGTATTGTTTTGAGGAGGCTTTAAGCCATACCTTGCTCCAGCCTGTTCCTGCCTCTTCCTTGCTCCCTCCCAACGTATTGCATCATTGCTAAACCCTCCCTGGTGTGAAATGGCTTAAGGAGCCCGGTCTGCAGCCGGTTCTCCCAGCATAACCCTGCTTGGGAGCTTTGGGGTTGTAAAGGGAAGGGATTGTGCTGGGTAAGTAGTTCTGGTCCCTAGTCACAATTTGGGAAATAAGACAGTGAGCTTTCTGCAGGTGACTTTATTAGATAACCCGGCAAGAACAAAAGCTACCCGCCGGGGAGCATGCTGCTTCGGAGCCCCAAAAGGACTTCTTCCCAGGGTTCTGTGTAACGTCACCACGCTTTGTTATTCCCCATTAATATTTTAGCAAGCAGAAGAAGAAAGTTTCCCTTTGAAGTTATACACTAGTAAATCAGCTTCTTATTATAGCATTAAAATAGTGACAGTTTTGCTTGGGGGAAAGAGGGGCAGGCAGCCCAGCTATAAATACTATATTGGAGCGGTTAATAACTTTAGGAATAAGCAAGTACTACAAACTAGAAATTTATTTTCTGTGGCCCCTAAAGCTGAACCTGCAACAGCTCTGATCTTGTTAGTTCGTTCTTTCATCCTTTCTGAGCCTAATGCAAACCCTTGAGGGAGCACTTCAGGCCTAGATGGTACCAAGTACTAAGGTACCATAAAAAAGAACATTTTCAGGATGATGTGCTGGGCTAGCAGGGAACAGAGACACAAACATACTGGGCTTAGACCTAACTTTTTCTATCAATTACTGTAATACAGGAAAATGTGTATATATCTTTATTGTGTAGTTACAGCTGGCCAGGCTAAAAGCTTGTCTGAGAAAAAATCTCTTTCCTAGTGGACACTAAGGAAAGCACTTTGTCTGGTAAGTATAATAAAAACTGACCAGCACACAGTGTTGTAAAGATGAAAAGTGCTGTAAATGTGTCACTACCTGTTATGTGGTTTATATGAGAGATTTGTAGCCATCGAGACAAGCTGCCTATAGGGAGTGCATTGGGAATTTGGGAAAGGGGATTGTACTTAGAAGAGGATCGGACATACAGATCCCGGTGTAATCCTTCTCACGAAGAACTTTTTGAAATCTTTGTTACCAGTGGTAAGACAGTGCAATCTAAATACAGACCCATTTGATCTACAGGGTTATCTCTATTTCCAGGATCAAAATAAATCTCAGCAGGACAGTTCAGCTGTAATCACAGAGAGGGAGTCGGGAAAACCCTTCGCTCTCCAGATCAGTGTGAACACTGTTACCGAGACTGAGCAAAACTTTGACTTAATCTCTTGAGTAGGCAGGAAAAAAATTTAGAAGCCTTTAATAAAAACTAGTTGTCCAAGCAGTGTTTTGCACTGATATCTCTTTTGATGGGTTTTGCTGAAAAGAAAACTTCATGCTGATCAGCTGATGGCAAGTTTAATTTAATCTCATTTTCCCTCGGGAAGCCTTGTCTGGCCCATTTCATTATCTCTTTGCAATTTGTTCATTTGGGAAGGACTTTTTTTGTTGTTGCTTTTTAAACGACATGTTTGCATAGCTACTGGCATAACCTCAAGTGGATCTGTCAATAATGACTATCTCATAAACTGTTAATGAAGATGTGTCCTGTGCAGGCACGGGAAAGTGCTTGGATGTCTCAGAGCCGACGTTGTTCCCTGCCAAAGCTCCTGCCCCTTTCCTCAGCCCAGGTGAGACCCCTGCTCTTTCCTGGCTGGCCCCAGCATCGCTCTGGGGAGAAAAAACAGTGTCATTATGCAGATTTCATGTGTATCTTCAAAGGCCTCTAATGTTTAGAGCTAAAACTTGGCATGTCTTAGCCCTTATTATATCTAGCTAATGTTTTATCCTTCACAAAAATGAACAAGGTAATCCTTTAAGTTAATAACTTAAGGAATCAATAATAATTCTAGATGCCACGATTTGCTTTCTGCTTTGAAATTTGGCTTAGCAAACTGTGTACCTTCAGCTCCTCTGCTAGAAAATGGCCAGAAGATCCCCTTTGAAGTGATGGCTCTTTTATGGCTTTTTATCTGTTAATAGTATTTATAATCTAACGGAGAACAACTTTCCAAATCTGTTTGAAATATTTCCAAGCTGTTTATCATGATGTAGCATTATAATCCAGCACTAATTCACATTAGCCAAGGATTGGATTTCAATTAATAGTTGCAATACTTAAGTTTATTTAGCTAAACCATTGGCATCGGCGTGGCGTTCATAAAATCAACATGCAGTTGCATAGCTTTCTTCCGCATTGCCCTTGTAACTTTGGACCAATTTTGTAAATTATGTATAAAACCGAGATTTTTTTGTAAATTTTTTTTTTTTTTAGTTTTTAAATCCAGGGGGCTCTGAAGAAAAATGAGGCACATATTTCCTGGGTACCAAATCTTCCTCTATTTCCTTTTCAAACCCTGACAGAAAGAAATAGCATGAAATCCCAGTCCCAGTACTGCCTTGCATGTTTATGGCCAGGCTTGCCCTGGTGATAAACCCAAGCTAGGGAAAAGTGACAATGTGCAGATCAGAAAGTGCATTTCACAATGTGCCATCGGGCTGAGTTCAAAGCGGTTCCTTTTACTATTTCATCCTCTAAATTACTTGAACAGGATTCACTCATTCTCCTGGCGTTTCTGTGCATATTGCACAAGTGCCCTGCAGTACAAAACACAAACAAACATCAAAGCAGGGAAAATAATTTGACTTCCTCATCTTTTTGGATGTGTCCTTTTTTTTTTTTTTTTTTTTTTTTTTTTTAGATATATATAATTCCTGAAGTAGCCTGTGGCTTATATTAAAGTGCAGGCATTTGAAATAAAGTGACAGGGGTTTATCCTCCTGGAAAAAAAGGAAACTTCTAAAGTGATGTGATCAGATCCTGAAGTCTGAAAAAAATATAATAAAAGAGTTGAGGCCTCCCTTCAACAAACAAGCCTGAGCTAAAAATGAAATTTTTCCTAGTTTTACTATTTTTCTTCAGCTCTCTGCTATGGAGCAGGACCTTAACAGTTTCTCTGGGGAGCAGATGGATGAGAGGGAGACCAGAAGCACCTGTAGCTCTTCTGCAGTTCTTGACCTCTTCATACCTCTGTCCTTTCCTGGTCTCATACACTCTAATTTTGGGTGGTATCTCTATGTCCCATAGCTGCAGTGTTCATTATTTCAGGGTGTTCATGGTTTGGTGACTGGCAGCAATGGAATAAGAGGAAATGTTTCATTTGAAGTGAGTATCAGCAAGCAGTATTTTTACAGAAACAGCTTCACACAGACTCAGATTTATATGGTGTTTTTAAAAGAAATCATAAAGGAAAATTGGAAAAAAATGTGCCCTCCTGTGCTGAGAGGGTGTGAGGGTTTGGAGCAGGGCTGGGAGCAGGGGCGAGCGCTCTGGGGGTTGTTCCAGCTTTCCCTCTCGCCGGGCTCACTGCTGATTAACCCACCCACTCCTGGCATTATTATATAGCGGGGTCAAGATGCGCAGGGGTGGTTACTGTGCATTTACACGCTACAGGAGAAATGGAGAGCATTAGGTACCGTGCTGCACGTCGGCGTGCCCAAACAAGCTATTGGGGAATTGCTGAGAAAAAGGGACTTTTTAGAAACATTCTCCTGGGTGGAGGAGCTGCAGAGCTGCGTTTCGTACCCCTGTGAAGCTGGGAATCAGCTGCTGAGGTTGTTTCTCGCCTTTGGGCACGTTTGGTCTGTGTTTGCGTTTCCCCGTCTCAATTTAATTCCATGCATTTCACTTTGTCTTTTAGGGTCGCGAGCGTGCAAGAAAACCCGAGCGTCCTCTGGGAAACCTCCACGTAGCCGGTGCCTGCCAAGCGGCGTGTACTCTTGTTCGCTGGCAGCATGCACATCTCGCCTCTCGCTACTTCTCGTGCGTCCCTACAGCCCGTTTTCAAACCTCGTGACGCAGAGGGATGAGCCTGGGACTGACCCCGAGGTACGTTAGCACTTGAGCGGAGATGGGATGTGGCACCCTGTCAGTCCCCAGCCTGCGCTGGGATAATCCAGGCTGGTCCCAGCAGGGTGCAGAGCCTCCCGCTCGCCGGCGGACAGGCGACGGTGTCAGCACGAACGCTGCCGCTTCAGCATCCGCTCAGAGCCAGCCGCTTAACGGCGATCGCGTTTGTCTAATGCCGCTCTGGGGTGCGCGTTCGCTTGCCTATCGCTTTTGATCGTCGGCGAAATGACGCCTCGAAAGCATGTCGCTCTCCCGCAAGGGCACCTTGAGAAGCTGAGCGCCTTCGGGCGCTCCGTGAGCCGTCGTGCTCCTCGCAATCCCATTTTCTCTTGCTTATCTGCTGCAGCGGTTTGGGCTGTGTCCTTCTGTTGCAGGGCACAGACCTGGCCCCAGGCTTTGCATCTCCGCTGGCTCGCACATATCGGCCCCTTCAATCCACGCACAGTTCCCGAGTAGCAACAGCTTTGATATTTTCTGGCTAGAGTAGCACAGAGTCATCTAATTCTAGGTGTTTCATTACTCGAATTGCACTGGGGAAATACATTGCTTAATGGCTTTGTGTCACTTGATCTAACGGTCTCCTCTTGGGCCATGTAACATGACCTATAGAAATGGTGTTGAATTTGCAGCCTAATAAAATGTTTCCTCGTCCTGCTGGGACTTGCTCTCTCCCTTTGCTCACCAGTTTGCAGGAGGCAGCACGTGGCTGCTCTGGTGAGGAGGACGGAGCCATTCTGGCAATACGAGTTACTGGCTCTGTTGTCCTCCTTCCCTCTGACCGTCCTACAAGGCAGAGTAGAAAACTACGTGGCTGCTTTCCACAAGCAACTACAAGTTGTTGAAATGTAACAACTCCAGTAAAGAACAGCTTGTGATACTCTGCTTTTCAGCTTGGCTTATTTGTTTGTTTACTCACTAATTTTTTTAGCTTCAGCAACTTGCAATGAAATCTCGGTTATTAGCAGGAATTAGCAGGATTTGGCTGCTTGGCTTTCCAGAGTAAGCTCGTTTGCTTTTGTGTAAGTCATGTGCAAATACATATGAAATCTGAATTTAAAGCACCAAAACTTCATAACAAAAATGGGCAGCGTATTGTCAGTCTAAAATCAGCATGTTTTCATGCAAACTCAACCAGATCAGGCTCCAGTTTGAGCAGGGGGTTGGGCTCCAGAGGTCACTTCCAGCCTAACTCGTTAGCTCATAAGGATGAGGGATCCCTTCCATCAGCATTTCTTTTCCTTTCCTCTCCATGGAAGACAAGAATCATCTTTCTCCTCCAGCACTCCCATGAACCCCAATGTCTTTTTCTTTTAATCTGCTGCCTCATCTCCAAATCCTGAAAGTTTTTTTACTGTTTTCTACTGTTTTGCAAGTTGAAGCTTCCCTCCATCCCCCATGAGGACGATTTTCCTTGTTCTTTCCCTACACCATCAGGTGCTCTGGAACCATTCCTCATTCCAAACACCCTTGATTTAATTTACCATTTTTGCTCTAGAGGTCCTTTGCTCCCTGTAATTAGTAGATGCCTTCAGCCCATAATGTTTGTGGGCAAAACTGTCAGAAGCATCATCTGTGGCATGTGCTGATTGACATGTCCCAAACGCCCAGTTTTATTCTCTCTGCTCTCAGGGTCCATTACACCAGTAAAAGGCACTGATTACGACTCAACACTAACTCCCGTTGGCACGAGCAGAGCTGAGAAGGGAGATTCATCTGGAGTAGGTGAGGATGAAGCAGTTCATACTCATCCTTCCCTGGGTACTGCCAAAGGCTGATGGCTTCTCTGTGATAGAGGTTAGTGCCTACCTGGGAAAGCCGCTCTTTGTAGAGCAGTGCTGGGGGACATTCTGCCCCTCTCTCCCTTAGCCCCGTAGCATCCTCCTTTTCTCTCCATAAATGTGTTCTCTCGTGTACCCTTTGTACATGATGTGTGGGATTACTGGTACTCGCCAGTACAGGACTATGGGTTCTGCTTCCATCCACAGCCTGCTACAGCGGAGTCACCTTTCCACGCTGACTGGTTTTCATTTTATGCTACTGGGAACATGCTCCTTCTGTGAACTTCTTTTCCAAATACACTCCAGAAACAATGATTTCTGGGAATCCAGAAAACATCATGGGTTTGTTAATCCCTCGTGCAATGCAGAATGATGGTGGGATTCAGTTAGGAAAATTATGAAAACTGCAAAGAATGGTTCAGATAAAATGAAGGAGTTCTCCTGGTAGCCTTATATGTTCCTCACAGTTTTGTATGCTATTTATAGCAATATATTTGGCAATGCAGATTAAATACATTCTCCTTGCAAGATTCAGATTTGGAGCTGGAAAAAACAGGGTATCTGCGTGTCCGTGCGCAGCTGCACGTTGAAGGCTGAGATTGCATTTGTGTGGGGGTTTCTTGAATTTTTTTAGGGAAAAAAAACATTTTATGTTCAAGTTGGCTTTGTGTATTTCAAAGCTCCCATTTCTCTCTGACTTTGCAGTTTGACAAGAGAGGCTTTCAGTTCTCATTTGATTGCTTCGGTAGCAGCTTTGAGACCACCTCTTGTTCTTTCCTCAGCTCCGCTCACCAGCTGGGCAGGGCAGCCCCTCTCCCGGAGGTGTTTTTAGCTGAGCCGTGGGCAAGCAGAGGCAGTTTGCCTCTGACTGAGGCTAACGTGGCTCCGGGAATGAGGGAGTCCCTTTGCATCCCGTGTTGCTATGACATTTTCCACCTACTACAGCCACGCTCCTTCTGCCGCCTCTAATTCTGGCCGACAGGGAGGGGGATGGAGGTATGGGCAGGGGCGTGAGTTGTAAATTAGTGGGACATCCTACAGACTGTCACCTTGGGTTCACAGCGTGTGTGAGGAGTGATAGGGACGTTCTTTACCCAGCCACGCCATTTTTTTTTTAACTTCTGGTTTATTTTAGCAAATGTGCAAAGGGATTCACGGGCTTAAAGGGTAGGTGGGCGATGTTGGCACACACTACTCTTTTAAGTGGAGTTGGGTGGTTTTAATAGCCAGAACCCAAATGCCTGTCTCCAGGGTTTTTGGTTTTGGGGAGTTCACAAGGAGTGAAGATTAAAGATTTCAAACCTGCTTAGGAATACCTTTGCCACCAAAAGCCAAAGGGACTCACTGTCCTGAGTCATTCAGAAGTGTAGAAAAATTCCACCCTGAATCATATCTAGATTTTTTTAAGGCTGCGAGCATGCCCCAAAATAAATAAAAATAAAACCTAGGGGAGATCAAAATGGAAAGAGGCTGTACCAGCATCTGCCAAAAGACAAGACAGGCTCTTTTCTCTATCTTACATCTCTTACATAAAATTCCTACACAATTTCTGCTTTAATAATAATAAACCTCTTTACCCAAGAGATTTCTCAAGGCTCTGGTCTAGTTATCAGCTTCAGACTTTAGTGAGGTTCAAATCTGGTGCTGGGCTCCTTATCCTAAACAACCAGTCTGTTGTCAGCCATCACTCAAACCTCTGATTTCTCCCTTGACTCAAAAAAGGTTCCCCCCCTCCCCATTTCTTTTAGCATGCTCTGCACTTTTCCTCTCGTTTTCTGGCTCTCTTGAGCTTTAAGAGTATTCTGGGAAATAATAAGAGAAAAGATAAAAAGTTGATTTAGTGCTTAGCAAACATTGGAAGGAGATTTGTGCATGTGATTAGAATTTGTTTGTTCTCTTCTTATGTAGCAGAGGAGGGTTTGGTGTAATAGCTGAGAACATACGTGGCAGAAGTTGCTGAAGAAGGCTTTTCAATGTTGACAGACTATGAATTTAAAATTAGCAACTGCAAGTCATAGTTAAAAAATCTTTTATGGGGCAGAGAGGGATTTCTTGCCAGTGTAGATATGGCTACAGCCAATAGGCACAAATCCACGGCATGCGGGCGCAAGGAATTTAAGGTGTGCCAGGCACATCCCAAGAAATGCAATGGGGAGAAGTGCTTGGAAAAAGAAGAAGAGATTATCCAGCAATTTAAAGAGTTTCCCTCTCATCTTGTTTGGTATCAAGCCCTCGTTCTGCTTGGGTTGGGGAGCAGTGAGTGGCTACAGCTCCATAAAGCTGAGTTTTGGCTTGGGCCAGTGATCTCTGAAGCATCTTCTGGACTCGTGTGTGTGTGCGTGTGAGATAGGGATGCTGGAAAAGCTGACCTGCTTTCATGTCCAAAATGCGGTGTGTGGGTGGTGTTAGTATGCCGTGAAGGAAAGACCTCATTAGTCCGTGATGAATGAAATACAAAGGCACAGAAGAGAGGAAGGAAGTCAAGGGTGATGGGAATTGGAAAGATGTGGAGGCACAGGACAGCACACACAGACCAATGTGATCAGGTGAAGTCCACTTTACTAGAGCATCAGACATCATTTTATACATTAGTTACATCTGTACATGCGTTTAGCTATTTTACTATTGGTTGCACACATTATTCACGCACTGTCCACGCGTCTAGTTACACTTAATGATTGGTTATATCAACACTGTACACGCGCATAAACATAAAACATAATTGGTTATACTAACTAAAACATACAAGACTTGTCTCAGTCTAATTGGTCAAGATAAACTGCCGAAGTGAGGTTGGTTGTGCCAAGTTCTCTTTATCGTGGAATGCGCACCTGTGTTTTTCTAATTGGTATCTTTCTTATTTTTGTCTTCTGTTTATTCTGTTCAAGGCCTTCTAAAGGCGTCTGGAATGCTCTTGTGACCATTAGCTAAAAATGTTCCACAACAGAAAGAGAATAAAAAACCTGGGCATTTAGAAGAGGAAGGGATCCCTGTTTGAACAGATAGTCTTGTAAGAAAGTGATATAAAAATAAACTTAATTTGCTTCCTAACATGACATTGCAGCAACATAAGGTTGGAATAAATCTTGAAATGGCTTATTGGAGAGAATATAGAGTAAAGCTTGATCAAATTGTTTGTGTATAAAGAATGAAAGAACATGTAGGAAAATGGAGTTGTACTGAAGAAAAAGTATGTTACAGAAGGAAAACAGACACGTGGTTCCAGTTCAGCAAAGCCTGTAAATGATGCTTTCGCCTCTCTCGCTGCTGAACACGAGGGGACTTTGTAATGAGCTAGCAGCAGAGAAGGTGCACAGTCAGACCTCAGACCAGCTGGGAACTGAGGAACTGGATCGATCAAAGGGACTGGGGATGCCCAAGGGACACGGCCACCGCTCACTGGCTTTAGTGGGGACAAAGCAGCTGTGGCTCGTCTGCCAGCTCCAGCATCTTCTAGGGTTTGCTCCTGGGTGAGCACTTAGTGATTCCCAAAGGGAGATGAGAGCAAGTAACACGTCACTGTCCTACAAGTTAAAATATTGAAAACGTACCTATATTGGCTATCAGATTAGAACCTCAGAAGCATTTTAAAATGTTTTGTTGTTTCTTGGTTTTGATGGCAATGAGAGCAACAGAATTGGAGAAATTAATGAAACGCATTTGAAGTGAGATATTGTTAGCAAGGTACAGTGGGTTTTTTTGTCAAGATTTATGTATGGCAGGTAAAAACCAAAAGAGAGTGAGTCTAGCAAGCCAGATGAACTGTCAGACCTAAAAAGTGTCGTCATTCTGGAAGCAGCTGAAAAAAGTCAATAGAAGACAATTGACTTTAGATAAATTGTCAAAAAAATGTCAGCACTTGAAGTTCAGAGAAAGGCCTCTTGACAATGGAAACCTATGGTTTTCCTTGATAAAAGTCTGTTAAGATTATTAGTAATGCATTGATAGAAAGTTTATAGAGCAGCTTTGAAAATAAATGATGAAAGGAAAATGACAAAGAGCAGCTCTGCCAGAGGTAGGAGAGCTACTGTTCTGTAGCAAAATGACCTCTGATAGGGAGAGAAAAATGGAAAGCAAGTAAATGAAATAAGTTTTTCTTGATTTCTACATTTTTATGATCACTAAATGCTATGATATGGAACGTAAAAGAAATTTCATATAAATGTATAATTCCTAAACCAGAGTAACCACTATGAAAGTTGAGGTATACAAATGACTACTCTGGTAACAATAGTGCTTGTACCTCCAAAGACTCATTTTGCGATCTTTGCTTATAATGCTGGCTGTTTATTCATGTGAATCATCCATTTGCTCTTTTCCATGTGCTATAAAAAGAGTGAGAAGAAAAACAGTTTTACAATATTTTCATTCAATAAGCCTGGGGTGCTGCAATACACTACTGAAATCTAGCAGCAGCATACAGAAACCCTGGGTGGCCCAGGTTTGTGAGGTTGTGAGCTGGGATACACAGTAAATCAGAGCCCTCTTTAACCCTTCAGAAACCAGTTTGGGGAAAATGCCCTTCATGGCATTCGCTGCTCCTGCCAAGCAGTGCTGAAAGCAAGATGTTGACGTTGTTAAAATGGTCCGGACGTTTCTGTGGATGCGGTGAATATGTTGGGCTGGGGGAGGAAGGGTTGAAACAACTGGTCTGCCTTAAAAAGCAAGTCAAGAATTATGGAAGGAGTATAAGTACTCTTACCCCGGTGCCTGAGCTTTAACAGCAGCAGGAAAACTCCTTACAGACAGGTTATTCTTATGCCTTCCTCTGAAATAGTAATATTCACAGAGATGGGATGCTAACCTGAGTGGACTGCCTGTATCCATCGATGTGCTGATTCCTGGGATCCACATTTACCTGGGTTCAAATTCCTTGAAGCTAATAAAGTGGGATGTGGGGTTTGCTCTGCATCCGTTTGAAGAGGATCTGCATGCGGAGTAAAATACGATGGTTGAAGGACTCTATCTTGATATGATTTATTTAACTCATGAAAAATGTAAGAAGATTGAATTACATTGGCACCATGTCTCATATCGCTGGGTGAAAAATTAAGATATATTAGTGGAATTTAAGTGACTAGTTTCTCACTGAATTTGCATTATGATTAGCCCAGCTGTCTCTGCAGTGCACTCTGCCACGAGCACGAACAAGAAAGCAGCAGGCAGGTTGTCTAAGTGCTTTAGGAACTCCAGACTACAATAAAATGTGTAGAGGTGTGTGGCTATTATGGAGTCATGTCTTGTCTGCGTTTTGATGATATCAAACTTGATAGAGTGGCAGGAAGAAATTAAGAGGGAGGTTTTGCAGTAGGGAGGAGAGCATATGTGAGACTTGAAGGGTTTTGTTCAAGTTTGAGGAAGAAAGGTGAGACAAATTGCAGGACAAAAGGAAATTTAACGTGTGTTCTCTGAAATAGTGTAATTTGTCAGTAACAGCAGAAGGGGAGAGACAATTCCAGTAATCAGCAAGAGAGGGAGAACTCTTAAGAAACCATCAAGAGTCCTGTTCACGCAAAGGTTTTTTGCTTATTAATAAAAATCAGGGAAGAAAACCAAACACTGTATTTAAGGCTGTTTTCTAATCCTAATTTTCAGTTATGTATTTTTATTCTTTTCCTAAATACTTTCACGTCCATCTCCCAAAGGGCAATTAGATTGAATAAAAATAATTTGAATTGATATTAATTGCATTCTATAAATTTTCAACCAATATTTTTCTATTCAAATTTTCATGAGGCACGTATTTTAATTCTCGGTTCAAGTCTTCAAAACCAAACACAGTTTATCATTTAATAGCGCAGTTTATTAGTTTTACAATCCCTACTTTTGACCTCATCCCTTGTGCCATGTTTGACTCGGTGGTTGCAATTTCAGGTTTTTACGCATGGTAAAGTGGTGTCTAAATGGCGTAGTTCCCATTAAAGCATGGCTGGATGGTGCTGTGCTCTCCCTGGGTTTTTCATCTGGTGCTCGCTGCGTGCTCATGCTGCGCAGCATCAAGGCCAGGTTTTAAAGGAGCTCTTGATAATGTCATGTAAGATGCAACCGCACAAATTACCAATTCAAAGGTTATGGGTAGAAAAGAGCTGTCCAAAGAAAAACTACATCATGTTTGAAATCTAGACTGACTAAGTGGCTTAAGAGGGCAAAATTTAATTAAATGCCTGGAGCCAGCCTGAACTGTCGGGAATAAATCTAAATTAAATATGATTGCAAAGTGATCTAATAGAATGAGATAAGTTATACATAAATTAGACATAGCTTGCGCGACAGAAACAAATCAACAGAAAGTCCTTGGGTGTATATCAGTCCTAGCACATTTTTATGACACAGATCAAAATGGGATGAGAATTCCTGACTGTACAGCAGAAAGGAGCCTATAAACATGATTGACAAATCTGCCAACAAAAGTTGAGTCTGTGCAGGGCGGAGATGGATCATGCAGCGGTTTCTGTGTTACGTGCTCTTAGTTGCTGAGAGGTTATAAATTATTACAAAAAGGCTGGTTTGCTGCTCTTGTTCTTTTAATAGTAGAAATGGTGGTAGATTCAAATGGAGAACACTTGATACAAAAATTAAATGTCATTCCCAAAGCACATGTAATGGTTTTACCTTACTTTCTGCCAGGGAAACATAGCTTGTAACTGTGAAGATAAGATGGAGAAATTGTTTACTAAATTGGAATACTCTTCGTGACTAAGCCAGGTCACAATTAACAGAGTAATCCAAGGATTTGATCACTGATAAAAACATCTTACAGCATGTTGTTGTGTTAAAAAAAGCAAACTGTAATTAACTTGTAGCCATTGCTAGAGTAGAGCCAATAAATAAATTAATATGAGGTTGGCCGCTTAGCAAATTGTATCAGCAGAAAGACAAACCAAATCAAAAGACACCTCTTCGATGACAAACATCAGTGTTATTACAAATGGCAAGAGCCAGCTCTTCCCCAATTAAAACAGCTTCAAAGAGAATTCTGAGACTCTATTATGAGAGAAATGACCTTAGAAAAAGGGAATGTGTACAAATACAGCAATTCTTGTTGCTCAACCTATTGTCCTTTGAATATTTGTGTGTTAATTATTATTTCTCTTGGCACAGTGACACACGCTAGGTTTGGGGGAGAGAAGCATGTAAAGAGCAGACCCGAGGGAAAAAGGGCCAGTGAAATCAAATGTCTGAAATTTGACTATATAAATGTTTTTTTTTAAAAGGAAAACGTGAACAGAGGAAATGGCAGGAGTGTCAGGAGGCAGGTGAGGCTGCCCGCGGAAACACGGTCTCGTGGGACAGCGGTGTAAGACTGACTGATTCTGGATGGCAAAATAGCAGTTTGGTGGTATCAGACCACTTACTCCTGAACAGATGTCGGGATCAAAAAATACGCAGCATTTTTGCTAAAATCCTCTTGGTAGGCTTTGAAGGAAGCCCAGAGGTGGGGTAGCCTGGATTGTTGTGTGCTTTGAAATAATCCTTCGATGTCAGGAGCTGGGGGTGTTGTGGGGCTGCAAACTTTCTCGTTGGTAGTAACACGTGTGTTGTGCAATGGAAGAGAGGATCTTGTTCTCTATTCGCAAAGGGAAACTAAAAGTCTTTCTGAGATAAAGATGGCATCTGTTTCAAAGCTGAAGAAAAAAAAATTCCCCTTTTTCTGGTCTGGAAGTGTCACATTGCTCGTGGGAATCTGTACCATGGTCCCTGGGACAGTGTAGAGGTGCCCGTCATGTTCCTACCACCTCCGATATCCACATTTGGGTGGTTTTCTCAGCCTGAGCTGTACAGCACAGATATTCAGCAATTCACCGCGACGAACTGGAATGGTGATGGAGAGAACTAGACCCCACGTTTATCTCTAAATTTCAGCGTAAGAGAGGTCAGATTTCTTGTGAAATCATGGTCCTTACAGCCTGCATTTCATTAATTGGTCGCAGAGCCTATTGCAGAGACTGACGATCAGCAAAATAAGACTGTCAAGTCCCCCTGAGCTATCCCTTTCTTTTGGGTAAAAGCACAATGTTGCCTTTTATTTTCTAGTCCTTATCTTGCTTTTTTAGTACAGTGTGAACCAATGCTGGCATGGAAAAACATGACAGTTCCCTGAATCAGCAGTCATAGGTTTAAGAATGAATAGGGCTTCTGTGGAAAATTTATTAGGCTTAGAAATAGAATTACAATGTTGGTGGGTAAAATATAGAGGAACATAACCTTGTGCAGAGAAAACTAAGCAGTCTTCTTCCCAGTCCTCTGCCTGTTTGTCAAAGTTGACTCCATACAATCTCAAACAGCTATTTCCCGGCCATCCTTTTAAATATTATTACTCTTATTTAAGACCTTTCTCCATTTTGCTCTGCCCCTGCCTCTCCCATGTCCTCAGCAACTGGGTGTGCTTGTGGCAACGTCGCAGGAGTAATGTCCGTAGCTGTCTTTAGTGGTAGAGGCGAGTGAGAGATGAGCATTTTTAATCGAGGGTGGTAACACAGGAGGAGCGGAGGGGAGGAGGGGACAGTCAGCAATTGCCATGTCGTTTCCCTTCCCTGGCTAGTATGGGACTAGCTGATGCTTTGATCTGAGCAGGAAAAATGCCTTTTGGGAAAAGGCTTCACAAATCACACCCCTATAACATTAAGTAGGTTGTAGCCTCAGGACCTGAATTTGTCCAGTAAGTGTGATGTGATTCGTACTTTCCTTGCACAGCTCCTCTTATTTTAAACACCAGGCTCGGTCCCGAGTAGGTCAGTGCTGCTTTGCTGGAGGGTTACACTCAAGGCACGTGGTTGAGCATGACGGTGGGATGTCCTGCAGGACACGTGGGTGGAGGCACCTCTCTGCACCCGTGGGAGGTGCAGGGCTGGCCCCCGGCAGCGCTCACCGATGTCCATGCTTCATAGGTGCAACCGCTTCTTCAAATAGAACCCCGTTCTCTCTCACCTGCAAATCATGTAGCCGAGATAGCCAAATACTTTCTAATAGCCCACTTATTTGACAAATGCAGCCTTTGTCTCTGTACGAGTGTCCCTAAGTCAGCTGCGATTTGAGTTTACGCTGTTGTTGGCCCTTTGGTGGGTAAAATCTGAAATTGGAGCTGTGGTTTGGTGATTGCTGGCAGAAGCACAGCCTCTGCTGCTCCGCTGCACCAGTTCATTTCCTACCATGGGGCTGCTGATTTAGAGCTTGCTTTAGGAGCTGGGTGAGTGCGTTTTTAGGAATATTTGATTAAATCTCAGTTACATGAACACCTGAGGAGAGAAAGTACAGAACTGGCACAAATACAGCTGACATGAACTCATTCAAACAAACATTTGCCAAGCCACCACAGGGACTTTTTTTATTGCTTTTGTATTGGAATCCCTTTCCTGAGACAGCCTTATTTGTTAAAGATATCTGTACATGAAAAATGCAGTACAAATACTCTGGCCCGGATTTACAGCTGACTCTGCTGCCCTGCTTCATCTGGGGATTTGTCCATCTGTACTAAGGTAGAGGGCAGTTATTCCTGGTCAAAATGCAGCAAAATACATTCATAGATTAGGTGTAAAATGAATTTACTTACAGGCCATTAGTCATTCTCATCATTTCTAGTAACTAATGTTATTGGTGAAGTTAACTATCCTTAATTCAAACCCAGAGAAAAGCCAGGATAAGTAATTGTTTCTTGTTGGCATCTTAATTTTGGAGCTCAGCTCAGTTTATTTGGTTGCTTGTCTCATGGATCTAATAATTACTTTATTTGATATCCCTACCCTAGTCTGAAATCGTTCTGTAGTTTCATTAAAGAGAACAGGATATCAAGATAAATCAATCAGCCTCCTCTCTTCATCATGGGGCAAGCTCTTTCTCCCGCAGAGGAAGAAGCTCTTTGTCACTTGCTACACTTTGGCATCCCTTAACTGCTGGTTTCATTATATCTTGGGTTGCCGCCGAACTGTCAGCCCATGAACTCTCTTGTCTTGGGTGCAGAAGAAGCTGCTGCACGTGTTGTCAAGAAACTGTAGCTGCCGCCTCCCCTCAAAGAATTAATATTGTGCTCTGGTAGTGCTCCTGAACCTTCATAAACCAAAGGGGACAGGCAGACCCTCGCGTGCCCTGCTCTCACCGGCGCTGGAGGGGAGGATGCCCAGTTACTGCGGTTGCCCATCTCCGCCGGGCAGGCGCCGGGCTCGGGCAGCAGTGGGCACGCTGCCCACGTGGGCTGTGGCCGCTGGCGCCGCTCAGCGCTGGCCAAGACTTGGCAGCAACTCTAGTTTTGGACTTGATTTCCATTTTTATTACTGCCGCACTTAAAAAAAATGAAAAAGTTAGTTATATCTGTGTTCATGTTCGCGTCTCCATTGTTAGCCGTGACCCAGCATGCCATATTTTGCTGTTGCAGCACCCAAGTGAAATTACATTTCTTAATAAGGAAACTCGGCTACGCGGAGTTTGGAAGGTGCTCTACAGAAATGTAATAACTGCTTGTTCACCTGTCAAGGTGAAAAGTAAGTTTGGGTGTTGCTTCAAGCACAATTTCTGCCGCCTCTGTGCCATATTAGACTCGGGTTTAATATGAAATAAATCAGAATTCATGAAAAAGGCTGCTCCTTTTTATAGCATTAAATGGATTTTGAATACTGCACTGAACTGACAAAAATGGCACTGAAGGCAACGATTGCACAGACTGTGGACCTTTAGACTGCATTTGAAAAGGATTTAAATACATTCTGAAGTTGGCTTTCAAATATTTGTATATTTTCTTACCCCTTCCTCCCCCACTCTCCCTCTCCCCCCAAAAAATCATGAATATAATTTCAAATATCTTGGGAAAGTTTTGGCATAAATATATGTAAATTTTAAATCTGTTTAAAGGGATATTGTCAAATATTTTTCTTTAAATAATTTCCAACATCTTTGTTTACTTCTCTTGCTTACAGTTTGCAGAATTGCAAAAATATAATCCTCCTTGACCCGTGAAAACCTTTTTCTATTTATCAAACATTGATTTTTCTGTGTTTCTGCTAGAGCTTGAAATTAACAGAACTGTGCTGATAATTAAAATACAAATGATCATAACAGTAGCCTTTTCATATGTAGATCACTTCATATAAACATCTAGATAGCTATCTGTAGCCATTATGTATCATTTGTATTTACACATAAAAATGGAAGGAAGCTTGCTTAATTCAATTAATTTTTTTTTCTTGGTTAAGGAAAAAAAGCAACCACTATAACAAAATATGTTCATCAGCAGGATGAAATACTTGGGTCCTTTTTTCCATTGGAGTTGTTGCCCTGCTGCTGGTGACCCTCTTGGCAGGCGATTTGGCCTTTTTGGCGAGGTGAGGATAGGCAGCACCTCTCTCCCGCTGCCAGTATTAGGTCCGGATGGCGAAGCAGAAATACGGGGAAAGGCTTCCAAAGGCACCGGCTGCCATCGGCTCTGGCACTCCAGGGAAAGGCTTCGCAGCAGCGATGGGGACCAGGAGCCAAGTCAAGAAACCTCTCCTGCCAAGTGATGCAGGAAGCTGAAGGAAGCACACAGTTTGTGAGAACAGATCCACTATTAAAAATGGAAGGATAAGGTACATCCTTTCCTCCTCTGCAAGAAACTGCACCGACACAAGCAGCGCAGAGACGCTATGCTAATGTACCAGTGAGAAGTGGTGTTGGTAGGCTGAGCAAATGAGGGAATGGAAGAACTGGCAGGATCGCAGCAGCGTGGGGCAGGGCAGAATTTGTCCCATTGCTCCCATCTACGAAGCAGATGAGGCACAGGAGCTGTGACCAGATCTGGGGGTTCACTTAGCGAAAACCCACCTCCCCTCTGCCTGGAGAGAGACAAAGTTCCTCCTGGGATGGTCAGACCCTGGTTGGCAGCGGTTCGGTGCTGAATCTCCTGGCCCTGGAGAGGGGCTGGTGGATGCTGGGATCTGCTGGTGCTGTCGCTTCATGGCATTTCTGCTTCGTGCAGAGCAGAAAAACCTTTTACTTTTCCAGCGTGAACATTTGTACCTGCCTTGCTGCCTCCCTGCTCTTGGCAGCATGAGAGACTCTGCCCCGGCCAGGCAAGACAACTTCTGCTGGTTTCTAAGGCAACCATCACCGGCACATCCATTCAGACACATTTCAGGAGGCAGAAAGAAATCAAACCCACACCCCAACTCCTCCTGCTTTTCCAGATCTGGGTAGTGGAAAATCATGCAACAGCGCGCGCGCGCACACGTCTCTGTCGCCTGAGCATCTTCAGGAGACTGATGCGCGCATCCGCTGGATGTGTGCAACTGTCTCCTGAAGATGGTCAGGGATAGAGGTGAAAGTAAGTATACTGAAAATAGGCATTATCAGTTAAAAAGCAAAACATAATCACGTTCTCAGGCGTGTGGACAGATGGATTGTCACCATCCACTGGGTTGCTCGTGGTGTATCGGTATGAACGGAGAACATCACTCTCCCTGTGACTGGGAAAAACCCATGATGGGTGTGGGGGTCCAGAGCTGAGTCTTGTTGCTTGACTCTCCTTTTTATAGGAAACTGCAAGTGTGGGTGCTCATAACTAGCATTGGGTCAGCCTGTGTTTGGAGCCGTGCGCTTGCACGCAGCCTGGGTGGCACGTGCACGTCGTGTCTGAGTTACACCATCAAGGGTCGTATCAGACTATGAACTTTGTGAGATTATCAACTTTGAGATTAGTAGGTTGAAACTTTTAAGGGTAATGCTTAAACAGCCACGGCTCTCACACCTGGACAGGAGTCAGTTTGGGCTGAATTTAGCCAAGGAGATGTGCTTCCTAGATCAGTTACTTGAAACCTGATGTTAAAGGAGCGACTAACTTCTTGGGACATGTGCTCTTACCTAGAGATGCAGCAGAGGCATGAACCACAAAGAGGTGTAGATGGCATTGCTTTGCAGGATTCCTGCCGGAGATTTTAGATGTAAGTCAGGCTGGGAATGATGTTCACTCTGCTTTTGCAGTTGACTGCAGTGAGAAGCATGTAAGTTTTGTACATAAAAGCTTAAATGACCCAATGACCCCATTAAAAATAAAAGAAAAAGAATTGGGTTTAACAAAATAATCTTTATTCAAAATAGGTGAGCTGAGGTGACCTTCTGTTCTGTTATTTTGCTTCATTCCTTTAGGAAGAAAATACTTGACTGCTTTTTACAGCGGGAGGTGATAATGCATAGAACTTCCCAATGACTCTTTTAGAACAGCAAGTTTGGGGAAAAAAAAAAAAAAAGGAAAGAAAAAAATCTCTTGGGTTGTGAGCGGTCTGTTGCTGTCTTAGGCAAGCAGTGAGTTTCTTGGGTGGCTGTAAAGAATAACCCTTTATCCTTTTTCACGGTCATCGGTGCGTTGTACCCCGATGACAAGCAGAGCGCTGCAGGACGGGGGAGTGGGGACCCCGACTGCTCACACACGGCCACCTTCCAATGTCACCGGGCAGCTTCTACGGAGCACAGGGGCAAAGGGCGAGCGTGTGACAGACTGCTCGTCTGGAGGGAGAACGGGTGACGCTCGCGGGGTCGGCTTCAGTTAGGGGCTGGATCTGCCAAGGGGTGGCTGAGCTCGCTGCACGCTGGGCTGTGCGCGCCGCTGGGGAAGGTCACCGGGCCTGAAACCCTGGACTGATTGTACTGATGTACCTTGAATAAAGGTTAAAGGAAAAGTTTTGTACCATATGAAGTGAGTATTGATTTCCTGAAGGCAACTGGGAATTGCACTGTGGCTACGCTTTCTTTTACTGAGGTAGCGTCAGTTTTTCCCCTTAAAGGGTCAAGATGTTTCTTTAAGCAAGCTCTCTTTGGTCTTTAGCGGTTAAGTGGTTAGCTTTCTGGTTTTGTGAGTGATTGAAACAAGAGTGTGATTTTAATGTTCCCAGTTGCACCACCCACCAGTTCTGTGTCTATAAGGTTTCATTAACTTTAATGATACAATAAAAAAAACCCCTAAGTGTAATAATGCAGCGATGATAGAAAGGGAGTAACTCAAAGCAACTTAGAGCACTCCTGTTGTTAATGCACTCCATATGAGATCTTGTCTTTAAGTAATTCGGAAAGCAAAGTTGCAAGATTCATTTGATTCATTTTGGTACCTCAAAGACCAGTACCACAGGTCTGTGCGTGCAAACCTCTCGGTACGGGGATAATTTTGGCTTTCACTTGCTCCACTTGTATACACTGGCATAATAGATATGTACTTCAATAAGCAGATAGCTGGCTGAGAAGATCAAATGACTGTGATTGAGCTCTTGCAGAAAATGCTAGGGTAAACAGCGTGGCTGTATGTCTTGAAAAAGACAGGAGAGGCCCCAGAAGTGTACACGATGGTATAAACGAAGAGCTGTAGAGCCACGGCTTACCCCCACCATCCTCAAACTTTTAACCAGCAGTGATGCTTCTGATTCATAACTTCAACTTAGCAGGGCACAATTCTGCTGATTTCTTCTTTTTCAGTACATTGTTTATTCAGCAGTCCAAGGTGACTACGAAGTTACTGCACGCTCTCAAATACTTCTTGCAGATAAGGTTTTGTCATTACTGAAATTTAACACTTAATACAACCTTGCCTTGAAATTATCTGGCCCTGTCACAAAACCATCACAGCTGTCCTTTTACTGTGCCCATACTGTAAAGACGACGATGATTTGTAATTTATTTTTGCAACAGAATTACTCACTTACTGTGAGTGGGGAGTACAATTTTGCAAGGCTGATTTAACTTGTTTTGTTGTTTCAAGGACAGATATAATCCTATATTTACAAAGTAATTACATGGTCCTTCATGTATAATACTTAGTCTTTTTGTGGAAGCTATTCATCATATAATTAAATGAATGGTTACCCTTTACAGTTTCTTGTAACAGGTAAAGAGTCCTCCAAATTTGTGCAGTACTAAATACAGCTTTGCCCAAATTGCAGATGCTGGTTAAAGTGACCAACAGTTTTGCTACATTATAATTATGTATTCTTTCCATTGCTTTTCTTCAAAATTAATTCAGGCGCATGAGTATTTGACTAGACTTTGGGCATTTTTTCATTAACTGGTGTGCTGAGGAGGATTATATCTGAAACCAAGGATTAGAAAATAATAATTTTGCAACCTCCTAAAGTGCCCACGTCACTCATGTCTGTCCTGTAATGCCCAAAGCCTTTGCCAACTGTTTAGAGCATTCAGAATAATGATAACGATTTTTCATTCATTTAGTAAAAGAGAGGGAGAAAATGGAGGAAAGAAACTGGAGTGACCTTTTGTGGTAAGCAGAAATGTGCCAATATTGAAACACAATTATCTGAAGTGCCTGTGGGTACCAGCTTCCTGTTGATAACCTGTGGTGCTAATTACCTGCAAGAATTCAGGGCAGATATTTGTGACTTGAATTAATTGGCTCTTGGGAAAGACAGCACTTGCAGAGGCTATCGAGACAAAGTAATACAGAATAGCAAGATGGAAAAGATGCTTGTGATGACGGTGGGGCCTTTTGGTTCTGGTTTCCACCGTTCTCCTCTACGTGTGCAGTTGTGCCGCAGCCTGAGTGCCTCAGCCTTTCTGTGAGATACCGTGTTTTATCGCACTCCTTTAACCTTCCCAGTGATTAGAAATGTGATTTGGTAGCTTTTCCACCTCTTCGTCCCTCTATAGCCTTGCAGACCTGTGGGGCAGAGGCAAGGTGGCCAGTTAATCAAAATACAATGTACTGAAAAGGTCAAAATAGTAGAGCAGACTCAATATATTTTTTTCTAGAATGGGAGGCATTAATATTCTGTGTCTTCATAGACCACAGCATAATGTCAAGGACTGCAACATCTGAGCAGAAAATAGAAAAAAGGCAATAGATTCCCTTGACAAAGATTTTAATTAGAATGAATAATGATACAAAACTAACTAGTGGGTTTTTTTGCATGTCTCGTTTTGGAAGATACATGGACTTCTGCGAAATGGCTCAGAGGATACTTCGTTTTGCAAAAAACCAAATGATTTGCACAGTGCGTAAAATCAGCAACCTTGCTTTTGGGGAAAGAAGTGCCCAAATGCCCATTGATTTCGGTGGAGGTAGGACAGCATCGCTTCTGTGGCGTGAGGTGCCCATGGCAATTCTGTGCCTGAGCCTTCCTTGCTCATCTTCTATAGCTGAGCTAATTTGTACATACCCTGGTGAAGAAGTAAACTGGCATTACATTTTAAAAGAGATTAGGTGGGATCAGGTTTTTCAAAGAGCTTGGTGCCTACCAGGGTGTTAAAAAGTCAGCAGACACTTGTGAGGGTTTGAATCCTGCTGCCTCTGAGCATCTGGCCATGGAGAGCCCCAGAAAATGCTGCATAATCCAGGGAAATTTTGCAAAGTTAATCCTTACTGCCATGCCGAAAAAGCAGCTTGGTTGCTTCCACATAGCCGCTGAGCCACTGAAGACACGCTTTAAGCTTCAGAAATGCTCTGCTACCCACAGCTCAGCCCCCGTGAGGACAGCTAACATCCATACACAGCAACAGCAAAATGAGGCCACCTAATTAGGTACCTCTGTCTGCTTAGTTAATGCAACTGACCGTGTCCTAAGTGATATTCCCAAGGTCACACAACGAGCCAAAGCCACGACTGGGCTGAGGGTGTGCTGACGCAGTCTTTCTGACCCATGACTCCTCTAAAAAGGTGTATTTTGGCCCTTCTCCCCTCGCAGGGGTGAAGCTGGGCGAGCAGCGCTCAGGAAGGCGGATTGACCTTTTCTTCTGCCCTGGTGACAGATGTTCCTCGCAGACATGTCAAAATGTGTTCTTTCTACTCCCTCTCTCCTTTTCAGGGTGTCTTTTTATTGATTAGTCCAGGCAGGTAAATCCGAGCCTAAAGTAATTACCTTCTCTTTGTTTCATAAGGTCCCTGGGCCCAATATATTTTAATGACTTTCCTCCACTTTAATGGATATCAAATGACTCCTCATGACGTCCATCATTTCTCCTCGGTGACACTGGTGGCTGGTTACAGCTGGTTCAGACAATTCTGGGCAAACAGGCCTTTTAAAGATAATTAACATTCAAAAAGGTCAGTTATCCTTGCAGGTCTGCATGCTGATGTTGAGCTGTAAGAGAGTTTAGCTACCCTTTATTATAAACACTGAATTGAAAACCCTAAGCACAGCCAAATCCATTTGTAATAATCCCACACAGGTATGGCTTTTGCTGCACAGCGTATGAATATTGAGCTTTTAATTTTTTTCTATTTCTTCTACCAGCAGACTGCTCAGCTATTACAATTCCTGTAAAATGTTTACAAATATCAGCTTCTCCTGCTGCCTCCTGCCTGCCTACCCCAGCACTCACCTCCTCCGTGCAATATTTGCATTTCTTTGTCCCCCGGCAGCACCGATGAGCATTTAATTAGGGCTTTTGGAGCCCTAGCATACGAATCTACTCCCTTGTTCATCTTGGCCTGCCTCCATGCTCCTTTCTCGATGAAGAGCACTCGCTCCTGCCCTGCACATTTATCAGCCCCGGCTTGGCTCATTCCAGCTGTGATTTATGGGGAACACGTACCCAAAGGAAATGTCTTTGAAGGTCAGATAGGAAGAGCCATTTCAGCTTGTCAGGATAAGCAATAGTTAATGCAGTACTTCCACATGCTTTCGTGTGTGTGCATATATATATATACACACATATATATACACATGCATATGAAAATATAGGCATGAGAACAAGCATTATTCCAGCAAGATGTGTAAGATGCATAGGTGCGTTCCTGAACTGGAGCTGTTGCGAGGGGAGTTGTGTGTGTTCTTGTGATACAGTTTCTTTACCAGAATATATTTAAGGAATTGCAAGGCCTGAAGATGGTGATTAGATGGTAGAGTAGTTTTGCAGATACTGTCTTTCTATTTTGGCTGAAGAAAATGGCTTGGTCTTTTTTATTGCATTTTTAAATGAGATTGAGACAGATACAGATTTAACCCAAATTGCCGAGGTGAAAGAGTCCCAAGGCTGACTGTATGGACAAAGCTTTCCCAGAGGATGACTGCTTATACAATTATGCAGCTGACCCAAATAAAAGTGCCCATTAGAAACTGCAAATGGAAGCACTTTCTGAATGCATATCCTCCTACAAATTGAACCTGAATTGGGATTTTTGTTTCTTGAGAAAGCTGTGTCTGAAAACAAATGTTTTTTTTTTCTCTTGCTGCAAGGGTAGTTCATTAACACTGAGTTTCTGTGCTGTATTATTCCAGCATTGCATGTTTATCTGCCAGGTATTTGTCAAAGCAGGCTTCTCTGTGGACAAGGAAAACAAAGGGAAAATGTAATTGTCAGCAAAGGTCATGAGTTCTGGCCAACAGTTAAGTATCGCCATGTCTGCTGTATTTTTGATTTTTCTTACTTTCCAGCCTATGCTTTGCTTTGCACAAAACTTTTTAGTTCTCGTGATTCTGCATCCATAGACGGTATGGCATGCAGGCAGCTGCGGTGGCTTCCACAGAGGCATCTTAGGAACAAGCAGACCTTGTGGACGTAACGGGTATAGAAGGCACGAGCAGTTTGGTGACAGTCAAATGGCTATTATCATGACGGTTAATATCTAAGTTTCTGAGTTGGATGGTTAACGTGCGAGTTTACAGATACATAAATGATAAAATGAGGGACAAAAAGTTTTTCAACCAAAACGTCCCATTTACGTCTTCTGTCACTTCCGAGAAGATGAAGCCCAGGTCCTGGCCCCACCACGGGCCGTGACACGCCCAGCCCTGTGGTCGGCCCCCAGCCTCCTGCTTGGCATGGCTTTGGCAACTTTTTCTAGTGGGGGTGTAAAGGAACGCTGCAGGAGCGACATGCCTTGCCACATCACAGCGGAGGGCTCAAGGGGTTTCAATTTTTGGGTGTCCAGATGGTCCCGGCAATTGTGAGTGTCACAGTGAGGGATGGTCATTTGAGAAACAGATGTGGAATTTGTTTTATTTCACAAGACTGAACAAATCCATGAAAACGTGCAAGCTCAGCCCATTTATACACTCTGTCTTTATTTAAACTACTGCTAGAGGTAATCATTCAAAGCTGCTCAAATTGCACTGGTGACTTTGGAAAAGTCACTGCCGGCACCAGCCTGGGTGCTGTTGGACAATATGTTACAGCAGGAGTAGGTGTCAGTTCTCCAGTTTCATTACTGCTGATGGTTATTACTGTCTTCTGGAAATCTCCCTCCCACTGATGGCTAATCAATGAGCTGGGCATCACTCCGAAAGAAGTTGTAGGTCAGTAGTAAAACTGCAACAATTAGCAAGTTTGCCTTTTGCGCCAAATATTGCAGCATATTTCCCCACCTCCTCCCCAAATAGTCTGCTTATTGAATTGTTACTTTTTTGACACTAACAGATGGTTCTTAGTGGCTGGCATCTGCAAAATTTGGGAACAGATTGATGAAATTGATAATGACCGGTTTCTGCAACAGATGGCTTATAGACAGATTTCTGTGTAAACTGACAATGTTGCATTTAAAGAGAAGTTTCCAATGAACCCACACATTACAGCTATGATTACAACATTATTTAGACCCTGAAAAATGGGTCTAATCTTAGCATAAGCGCTATGTAGTGTCTAAGACAAAGGTTAAGAAAGATTGATTAGCTAATTAGCATCGCTTTATTAGCCTTTCGCCACATCTGCACGATGTTCTTACATAAATATTCCCTGCCTAAAATTGCAGTGATGATGTTTTAATATTTATTATGCATATAGGAGAGAACTCAATTTATTTTATAAAATATAGTTGCCTCAGATTTGCAAACCCCATCTAACAGAAAATTATACACAGCAAAATCATAAAATAGCATGAGTGAGCCCCATGCTGTGGTGGGATGGAAGCACGTTGACTGCAGCCGTGGCTTTTCAAGCCTGCTCTCGCTGACGTGAGCGGAGCACTATCTCACTTTGCAGTGTAGACAGGCCTGGAGAATTGCTGTGGCTGTAGAATTGCTCTCCTGTGTTGGTCCTCTGCTCGCCAGCCAGGTTCTCCACAGCCTTTCAGAACAGCTATGATGTCCCCCCCCCCCCCTTTTTTTGGATAGCAAATGTAAGAACATCCTTGAGATGTCGTGATGCTATCACTTTCAAGATTTACTTCAGCTGCGCCCCTGTAACTTGTCTTGTTGGCCTACCACCCATGTTTTAGTTGGCCACAGAAAATGGCTTTGGGCAGTCTGTTGGCTAAGATAAGTGCCAAAGTCCCACAGCAGGGGCACTGAGGCAGAGGGAGTGCTGCTGTGCTGCCGAGCAGTGCTCCACGGCTGCAGTGTTCAGGCTCTATTCTTGCCACCTTAATATGATCGAGTTTGTAAAGGCAACATCTGCAATGCTTCAGGTGAGACGTGCAGGAGAACGGTAATGCCCAGCACACCTTTACTTGTGTTGGATATCTTTTTTTCACTTCTGACACATTGCTTTATTCTCCCCCAAACTGCCTAGGCTTTTGCTGTCCTCCCTGTGCCTTGTTGCCAATCATTGCACCAACTCATCGGCACGTCTCTGTTGGCATGTGCCACCTCCTCGAGATGATTTCCAGCGAGACGGCCGCCTCTGTTGCTTTTCTTCAGAGGCTCAGGCTGAAGCACGTTGCGCTGCGATCAAAGCACTAACGGGCTACGGTCCCTCCTTGGTAAAACGCAGGGCACGGGGCCAGCACGTCGGTGACCTTTGAGTTAGCAGAGTATCTCTGGAGTAAAGGCTGAAAACTCTGCCATCGATAAAGCGGTGACTGCAGGTTCATCCATCACAGGCTCTGAACCCATCAGAAGCCCCGCAGCGTAAGGGGTGTTAAGGAAGAGTTGTGTGAGGACTTGGCCTCGCTTTGCACTGGTTTTTCCTACCTCGGTCAAGGACTCTTGAGAATAACAAGAGTAAAAGTAACACAAATTATTCAAAACTTGCCTGGACACCTTAATTTGTGCTGAAGCTCTCAGAGGTCAATGTGCTAGAGCTGTGAGGCCGGTCAATGAAGATGTATGCAGTGTGCGCTCCTCATAAATTCACCTGCCTAAAAAAGTTCAGTCAGGGTTGCCTTGGGTAGATGGGGAGAGGGACAACTCTTCAGAAGGACCATATTTGCATCTTTCCTGGTAAAGCTGTTGATTGCTACCCTGGCGTTATTTTTCTAGCAATAAGAGAAGCGAGATCCCATACAGGGTACCTCCACATGAGAAATTCAGCTGTTTGTTGGCACAATTAGCATCATGGGACAGGTTTTTTTGTTTCCTGCAACTGTATTTTTAAATCCAAGCACTCTTCCTGTAGGCAAAATTAAAATAGTTTAACTAAAATGAGTGTAAAACCAAATAAAACTGAGGCAAAATCCCTTAGGGAATAGCAGTTTAACTGAAATCAGTTCCTCTGGTTGAATTGGACAAACAGACTTTAAAACTGAGCTGCATTAATTTAACTAGGTAGTCCTGGAAATACATGTTTTGTTGGTGTCTTACAATGCAGAAGTGCAGTTAGATAAAACCCTCTGAGCTTTCTGCCCTGCAGAGCTGCACGTCTATACCGTTTCTCCTAAGAGACTTTTTTTCAAATTTTTTCCTTCTTATTTTGCTTCCTTTTTAAATACAAAAAATGGTTTTTTAAACAGCTGCAGAGGCACAGGTGGCTAGGGATGGTGTTAGGGTCTCGCAGGAGTAACAGATTCAAAACTACCTTTTTTCCTGAATGGCAGTTTCTTAGAGCTTTTTCCTAAAATACTCTCAACTCTGGTTCTGATACAGACATTGTGATTGATGTGCAATTTTCATTGGGTTTGAGTAAATCTGATGATTTGATATCAACCTGAAATTACATTGGTAAACACAGAAGTGAATTAGGCTGCAACTATTTGCATCTAGTATCAGATTGTGGAAAATAGTTGTCCACCAAAGAAAGTGAAATATTAAAATTCTTGAAGCCCTTTAATCCTTTTTGTTCTTATTTTCTTTCTCTTCTATGAGGTTCCTTCGGTGTAGAAGAACAAAACCCTTGTGCAATACAAATATATCAAAATGCTAAGGTTAGTTTATTTACATAAATGCTGCTTTCACTGTCTTCCCTAGATTATTTTCAGTGCAGATCACTGTTGCTTGAATGTGTGGTGCTTATAATGATTCAAAAGCTATTATGGCTTCTGCTCTGAGGAATGATCTACTTCTGTAGCAATGCCTAGAGAAATATTCTGCTTCCTAATTTTTGCTCAAAGGCAGCTAATTTGTTCTTTTTCTGGTTTCAGGAAAAATGAGGCATGCTTGCTTTATTTTTTATTTATCTGGATTACTCGGGCTAGGCAGAGTGAGGGAGACGGGGGCGGTTGGTATGAATGGAGGGATCTGCAGGCCCTCCTTAGCTGCAGGCTTCTCCCCTGGCATCTCCGTGCCACCATCAGCGGACCTTTGGGTCTCTCCTCCGGGGAAAGAAAGGCTGGGGACTTTTCTGCCCTCGCTGTTTGCAAGGTTACTCAGATGGCAGCCTGCGTTTGGGCTCGGAGGCACGTTCGAGTCTGGGTTTGTCCTCCTGAGCGTGAGAAGGTGCCATCTGGGGACTGTTTGAGTTTATTCCCGTTATTCTGCTTTCTCATGGGTTCTGGCTTCCCATGCACTCAGGAAGGCATTTTGGTGGTGTTGGCTGGGGTGTGTTCCTGGTGCTAAAGATAAAACTCTTCCCAGTCTATTATCTTTTTGATCAGGCTTTAAGGAACCCTTGTTTTATCACAGCTACCATGCATCTCGGCGTGTCCCGTTGCTGATCAAACACGACAGTTCTGGTGAGGGATCTGCACATAATCACCATGTAATGAGGAGACGTTTTCTGTCAGCGAGCTACGAGGCAGCTTATTCTCCAGTTTGATGAAGGTAAAATAATTCCATACAAGGCAAAAGTGGAAACCATCTAAGATACTGAGAGTATTTTTTTTCCCTTGTAAAAATGGGGGAAGATATGTGGGATTTTACATCATTTATGAGCCAATGATCTAATGTCATCTTTGCAGTACAGGATTAAACACTGACTAAGGTGTTTCTTCTTCTCCTTATTTTAAAAGTGCCCAATTCTTCTTTCTGTCCTTATCAGATGACAGGCTCCCAGGCTGGGAAAATCATGCCCAGAGGCAATGGGAAACTTGCCTTGATTTTCAGGAAGAATGAGGGAACTTCTGACAGTAATCACCTCCTGCTGTAGAAATAAAGCAAAAAAAAAAAAAGGCTTGTCTGGAGCATCAGTGATGGTTGTAATGGTTTTGAACACTTGGGCTTTTAAAGGAAAATATAGAGCAAAAAAAAGGCACAGGTAGAACCATTTCAGGAAATGTTCACAAATAAGATGTTGGCTGAAAACTCTGGCTTATGCACAGTGTTACTGGATACTTCTTGGGTCAGCCGGTGACCATATGGCTACAGACAGTGGCATGCAGTTATCACACACTGACACATTCAAGTGAAGTTTTGCTCTCTCGCAAGCTCACACTCACGTGCACACCCACACAGTCACTAGTATGCAAAGGAGGTTTGAACCATAGTAAAATATCAACAACAAAGTGCATAAACTCTACCACATAAGAAATTTGGGCTTCAATAAAAACTTGAGGCATGCTGCTGTAATGAATATTGAATTCTGGGCTCCTAATAGGCACCTTAAAAGGGGGCATATTAAAAGGGCAGCCAGTTCCTATTACTTTTAGCAGATTTCAGGGACTGCTTTCTGGCTATTGCAATGAATAACAAAAATAAAATATTCATTCTATTTTCCTATTTGCTTTTTCTAACCTACTGAGTCCCTAGAGCACTGTGGAATTGAAGTGCATCACTGACTGATAGCAGCGAGAAAGCAACTGAAATTCATTTTTAAATTGCTCTAAGTGTAAGATTTATAATTTAAAAAAACAATGTAAGGAGCGTTGTTTCTTGTTAGTGAAGGAATTTATGGTTTTAATATGTAAATGGTAAGTAGCAGCCCAGCAAAATAGAGTAGGTCTCAACAGGAGGCTTGCCTACATTTGGCTGCAGGCTGAGGTCTCAGGCAGATCTCACTCAGGCTCGGTAATGCCACATTGGAAGAACTCACAGGACCAAGCATTTTAGGGACAAATCTCTTTTTTGGAAAAAGCCAGCATTGTGCAGTATGTTTCACTGGAACAGCCGTTCCAGCAAAAGTTCAAGAGGCATTGAATGGGAGCCAGCTTTTCAGTGTTTATTAGTATCTCACTGATTTCTTTCCACCTCTGTAATGGTCTGGGTAGGTACCAGACATCTCCTGGGATGTTTATTCCTATAGAAAAATGTGTTCATATCCAGAGTCAAAAGGACTTAGGTAATAACAAATTATTCCAGTAATTCTAATATTGCTGTTTTTCAGATACTGCTGGCATACAGCTTCTGAAGGGGCAGGAAAAAAGGCACCTTTTGCTCTCCAGTGCCTGTGACATGCATAATCAATAGATGCTATTGGCTGCACTACTAGTGTCTCAAAAAGGCATTTGCTTTAGATCTATTAGGGCAGTGGTACTTAATTAGCAATCGATTATTAAGGGAGCTTACTGATGACTAACAGCCATTCTATATAAATGTATAACTTTTTATGTATAAAAAGTGATTCACAAGCATTGAAATCCTTTTTTAAAGCCCTCACTGGAATATAACACGTTTTGCTTCAAGCAGCAGCCACGCTTTTCAGGGTTCTGCCAAGGCACCCCGCTGTCCTTACAGCGGTCCCTGGCTACTGTTTGCCACCGGGTGATGGATGGTCTCCCGCGGGGGCTAGAAGGACCTTTCAGGGACGAGTAGTGGCTACCAGGGACATGGCAGGGCTCTCCCCCTTTGCCAGCAATCAGTTCCCGTGTGCTCTCACCCACCCGTGCACTGTGGCACTGGCACGTGGGGCTCTGGGAGAGTTAAAAAGTGCCTTTCAGATTTGGAAAAAGGCAAATGCTGAGTTTGGGACATATAAATAAGGCTTCTCTGGCTGCAGCTGAGCAATGGCTACAGTGTGTTGCTGCTCCACAAAACTTGGTCCCCCCCTACTCCTCCCACGATGGCTGAAAACGCGGGCGAGCACCCCAGAAACAGCAGCCTGGTGTTCAGCGCCCGCCCCGGCGAAGGTGACGTGGGCTCAGCGCCGCGTCGGCTCCTCCGCCCGCTTTAGCGTTTGTGCCCTTCGCCCACGTCCCACCGCTTCCTCCGGCAGAGAGCTGCTCTGCCCTGCCCGGCCTCCCTTGTCTCGCTCCCCTTGCATCATGGGTTTATTTGGTTTATGTATATATATATATTTTTTACTGTTTTGGCTCCATCATTTTGTTTCTCGGGACTGCATTTAGTACCGTCTTGCTTCTTTCCTTTTATGTTCCCTACATCCTCAATTGCTCAGTATATCACCGAATATCATCCTGTCACTCTTTACCATACCCATTTACTGCTGCCGCTGCTTCAGGCTGCAGCTCCGCCTAAACAAGCAGGTGGATAAATTACCTGGAGGGCTCACGTCGCACCTCCCATGATCCATGGGCCATGCGGCAAGTCACGTTTTCCCTGGTCATTAAATGATCTTTTTCCACTATGGGCTGTGGGATAATAAAGGAGGTGCTTACAATAGAGTGGGCTTAAGGTGACAGAAACCCAGGAGTGATTTACCCACTCTATCCACTTTTATTTATAACTTGTGGCTTCTCTTCTGGGGGGGAAAATGGGGGTTTTGACTTTCCATTTCTGGATTATGGAGTGGAGGGTCAAAACCAAGTTTTGACTTGGTGATCCCATGACCTGAAATGTCATTTTGCTCCTCTTGTCATGTTAAATTACCCTTTAAAATGTGTGCAGGTGTCACTGAGAGTAAATTGGGCACAGAAATTGATTTCATGGTATTTGCCTCCTATGTTGAGGTAACAGCCTGAGCAACTTGTTCAGATTGGCAGTAATTTGGGGCACCTATGTCTCTCCCCAGACTTGCAGAGTACCAAGTGTATTTCGTACGCAACAGCCCTACATCCTCAGTTCTTGGGAACTAACGCGCTGTTGCTGCCCGCAACCAGCAGCATTATTAAAACGGGACAAAAATGAGTATTTACCATTCACGCTTACAATTTGTATCACCATGCCCATTTTCAAAGAAACTGAAGATTCATGATGAAAATTACTTTTTAAAGCCTTCCAGGTGGAAGTAGTAAGTTTTATAGTGTAATACACAGGAGTTTGGACCCGGCATCCAGGTGATGGGTTGCATCTCTCCAGCCCCGGGGCAGCTTTCGGTACCCTCGCGTGCGCTTGGGAGAGCACCCAGCAAGGGGCTCTCCCGTCTCCCGGGGCAGGGTTTGTCCCCTTGTTTCTACTTGCCACTGGGCTGAAGGCACTACTTAATTCTTGCTGTCACTCTTTGCTCTGAGTTGAATGGAAATGTTTGGAAAATGAACACGTTTAATCAACATTTTAAACTTTTGTACTGACAGGAGAGAAATTGGGTTTTACAGCTCTGGAATATCGTTTCCCAATTTCTTTTCTGTTTGGATTGTCTTTATTGGCAAGTTTTTCCCTATATGGATACTATTTCCCATGTTACCATGCTAAATAACACACTGAAGCCTTCTAAAGTAATTAATAGCAAAAAAGAGGCATATGGTATCAGCAAACTCTCCGTTACGGGGTGATGGAGTTGCACCTTCCTGAGTGACATCTCTTCTGTCACGGTTCAGGGCAGTGGGACCATCTCCTGCTCGGTAAAACCTCTCGTATTGGTTTCGGTGTGCCTGGAGCAGGAGCAGAGCTCCTGGGCATGGGCTGCTGGTTCCTGCTCCTTGCTTTACTGGAGAGGCACTCTGCGTTTCCATGTCCTGCGTGGGCAGAGCCAAGCGGCGTTCCCAGTGATGCTGGCATTCCCGCATTGAAAAGTTAACTGTGCTTCTACATCCAAAATAGCTGCATGTGGAGGGTGGGAAATAGCCTGGAGCTGTCTCCCAGCATGGACACGTGTGGTGGGGAGCAGGCTGAGGAGGGAGCGGAGACAAGGAAAGCAGCTGCATTACCATGAGGTCTGCTTATCTCCGTGAGTCTTAGATAGGCAACTTCTAATACCTTAATTTCCAAACCTATGTATTTTTTCTCTCTTGATCTCAAAAACTTAAATAATTTAATTGATTATGAGATTCTGGAAAACAGAAAGCATCATCACCAATCATACACTCCCTCTGCTTGCCTACCCTCTAGGTGATATTAAAGAAAAAAAGACATTAACACTTTTCTGTGTAGTTACCTTCAAGCGCAGAGGATGTTTGTGCTGTGGTGCTATGGCAATCACAGCAAAGCAGCAACTTTAATTGTCAGGCTATCTATGAAACGTAGCATAAGCCCCTTTGCAGAAATTGATACCATGCCAAATGTATCTAGCGAATAAATTTTTTTAAGTAGATTGAGTAGGTCATATATTTTTAAATGGTAAAAGGTGTTTTCATTTGTAAAATAGTGTTTCCTGTTTTCAGTCATTTAAGAGGATTTTCATCATACAAACTGGATCCTAAAAAGCCCCCTCACATTATGAATTTATCTCTGTAACCTTAATTAAAAAAATCTTCATTTTTGCTCAGTTTAACACAGCAGGTTTAAACAGCTATTTAGAATGACAAGGATAAATCTGTGTTCGTTATTCACAAAATAGGTCAAATGTATCAAAAAACCCCTGCTGTAATGTGACTTAATCATCAGATACTAGCTTTGCTGTATTAAATACCCAGACTTCTTTGGGAGAACGGCTTAGGAGTGAAA
Organism: Aquila chrysaetos chrysaetos; assembly: GCF_900496995.4. Taxonomy (NCBI): domain Eukaryota; kingdom Metazoa; phylum Chordata; class Aves; order Accipitriformes; family Accipitridae; genus Aquila; species Aquila chrysaetos. Next base: position 17,296,570 of record NC_044025.1, read on the forward strand.
AGTTTTACTAAAGTGCTGCCTCACCCATGATACCCACTGTAATTAGTATTGCTGACTGCAGACACTACATATTTGTCCTTCCTCAGTGACCTACAAAAGCACTCTTATCTTCCCGAAATAAAATATCTGGGGCAGAAACAGATGTGATGTCGTTTGGGGGGTCAAAACTTGTGGCTCTCACCATACCTGGAGGTTGCCCTGTTGCCCTGGTGCAGCCAAGACCAAGGACCTGCAGCACTTTCCTACAGACACATCTAGGGACGCTTAGGCAAGTGCTTAATTCAAAGCACACAAACCATCTAATTGACTCTATACAGAGCTGAAAAACAATTGTGCAATAAAGTACATCACACTGTTGGCTCAAACAACAAGAGCTCATGCCTGGCTCTGAGAGGCATGAAAATCACAATCATCGGATGAACTAGCTATATCACAGCAGTTTCATCTGAATATGTATAATATCGTTATTTAAAAAATAACTTTAGCTGTAGTGTGCTCATTTTTGGAAATAGAGCAAGCGTACTAGGAGCAGCTATTTGATCTTCATCTGAAATGCAGTGAAATACTGCAGCTGTTTGCTGGATGGTTGTTCTTATTTTTTTGTGTTTGTTTTAAAGAACTTCGACCTAGACTTGAGTTTTATGGATGCAGCAATCCTCTCCATCAACAGCACAGCCTCACCATCCCATACCGTAGCTACAGCTATAGGGACCTACAGGTACTTATAGATATAAGAAGTACTTGTTACCCAGGGAATTTGGGATTGCTCTGATCCCTGCCTAGGGATGTGGGTAGAGGACACCAGGGTGTGCTCCAGGGATGCTTCGCTGGAGTTAGAAACGTGGGGTGTGTTGAATGAGAAAGTGTCTCTAAAAAGAAAGCTCCTTTCTGTCCGTGATAACCTCATTCTGCGTGGAAGGCAGGATGGCAAAAGGTCTGAGAGCAGTTTGCAAGGCAACTTACAGCAAAAAGAAACCAAGCTCATGCCAACAGAAAATGACATTTATTCCAGAGCAAAAGCCCACGGCATAGTGCCCGGAGCACCCATGGCTTTGCTCCATCCCATCCCTCTGCACCCAGGTGTGCTCGAACCTGCTTCAACCTTGTAACCTGCAGCTGTCCCTGCGGTAGCACCCAAGTGACGTACTGGGTCAGCAGTGACCGAAATGGGACAGACCAGTTTGGGTCTGGGTGTCCGTGGGTTGTGCTCAGGACAAGGTGCTGGGAAGTTGCAGGGATGTGCTGAGATAAATGATTGCGAATCTGGCAATTAAATTTGCAGCTGCCTTCACAGTTGTGGACATGCATGGAACTGAAGGAATTTCCTTTGCCTGCTAAAGGAAGCATGAAACAAATTATTTTATGTCCAAAGTTTGTAGTAGAGCCGTGAGGGATTTCTAATTAGAGAGCTAATGTGCACTTTCCCAGTGATTAGGTAAATACATTTTTTTTGTTATTTATAATAGCTTCCATCACACGAATTCAACTAATTACAAAAACGTCCCTTGTAGAAACCATTTACAATTTTAATTCCAATTATTTTTTGATAATTCTGAAACATTTTTCCTACTATTCATCAGAAAGCAGAAAGTTAAGCCATTCATTACCACACTGAATGGCTGATTTGAAACCAACCATGGATTACAAGGTCAGACTGAAGGTGAAAACAAGGCTTTGCTTGTAGAAAGTTGGAGGGGGGAATATCTGTAAAACCCCCAATAACATATTGCTGAAAAAAAAGAATAATTTGCAGAGCTGAAGAAGGAATGCAGTGTTACATTTGCAGCTTGAACACTCCCACGTTGAATGAGCCCTTTTGCAATGGCAGTAGCAGAAAGTCAGGGACGTGTGTTTGCCCAAAATATCCTCTCCGAAATTTCTGCAGCTTAATGAAGTCTGTTCAGTGGGTATGAATCAGCTCCCAGTAACGGCCGATCCCCATTGACTCGTGTAGGGGCTAAATGAATCTGGATAGGAAGAAAAGCTGTGGCTTGTATTTGAAAAAGCTTGGTGCAGCGAAGTATAAACTTTTGCCCACTGGTCTGTTTTGCTCTCTCTGTACTCAGCCACGTGCCAAGGCTGGCGTTTCCAGCTGGCTACGAGCCCGCGGCCGGCCGGGGTGCCTTGAGCTCCAGCTAAGTGCCAGCCTGGGACATGCAGGGCAGGAGATGGCCCTGGCTGTTTCCCTGCCAAAACAGAAATGCTTTTGAGTTAGCTGGTTTTGTACCAAAAACCAGCAGGAGAGAGCCCTAAGGGTGCCGGAGGACGGGGCTCGTTGCCATTGCATCCCAGAGACATACCCCAAACTCCCCATCAGTCCCTTGGAAATTGTAGGTATCTGTCATGTCATAGCTTTGCCTTTAAAAATACTAGTTTTTAACTCAAAATGTGAAAGGACCAAAGGTTCAAAGTGCCTTCATAAGCACTGCGGGATGACAGTGAATCTCCTGTGATTCCTTCTGATCCAAAAATTACAGGTCAGGTCCTCCTCGGTATGCATCTCTTTAAGTTATGTGCTTTCAGTGGAGCTGCACTGATTTACAGCCCTGGCCAAGGAGTGAATACATTTCTTTTAACCTAAATGACCTTTTTTTAATGTACCCAATCTAGGAATTAAACATCCCATCTGATGTCCCATTTGTAATTTTATTATACAAAGCTGTAAGACATATACAGCTTTCTTCCCTGAAAAGTGATTATGCTCTTTGTTACACAGTCATATAAAATCCTATAAAATTTGCTTCTGAGTCCCAATTTTGTATACCAAACTCCAAATTTAGAGCCCTATAAAACTAGTTTATTGAATTCAGTGTGAAAAGCTTTGATTTTGTATATAAATACTTTAAGAAATGTATTCTTACTATCTCTTACCTTTTCCAAATATTTATTTAAATACATTTTTCAAAAGACAGTTTCAACCTTCAGAAATGAATTGCTGCCTAAAATGGGTTCGACAAGCCACGAATGCAGCACTTTTAGGTCAGAAAATACAAAATGTTTTAGTTTTGAAATACATCTTGCAAGGCAGCTGCATATCTTTTGAAGGTGCAAACTCAGAAGGTCCATCTCAGCCCGGGTTTCTTAGCTGGGCAAAGCTGACAAGTGATGTTTGGGAACCATCTGTCCTGACACCGGCAGGCTGAGACACCTTGGAAAGGGCTTTGCAGGGAGCAAGGTAGAGGCAGGGAGGAAGAGGAGGGACGTGAAGGACGTCACATGTGAACACAGTGGGCGCAGATTTGGCCTTTTGGTCCTTTAAAGACATAGCCTTTAACTTGGCTGTGCTTTTATCGCAACCACTGTTACCAACGCTACTGATGTGCTCCAAAAATATGTGCAGAAAGGAAAAACGAGAAGACGACAAAGCATGAGATCTCAGCCACTTCTCTGAGGGCACCAAACTCATCCAGCAGCCTTCACCTTTCCTGGACATAAAAAATGGTTCAATGAACATCTATTGTCTCACCCTCCCCGAACCCTTTCAAGTACCCCCACTCTTCTAGTTGGCTTTTTTAAAAATCACTCTGGAGAGAAAAAAGTGCCACATCTCCCTGTTACTGGTTACTGCCCAATTAACTGGGGCTTTTGCTGAGACAGAGCCTGATTTGCTTTCAGCAACTAACAGTCAGACACAGTTGCTTTAGACCTTGTTAACATAAATCCTCCCTTACAGCCTTGCTGGACAGAATAAATCGGATCACGGGAGCAAAACGCTCTGAGACCGCAGGGGTTCAATGACAGAAACCATGGAGGAAAACAGGTCTAGGGGCTGCAGTAGAGAAACCGCGGCTGAATTTCTGCTGAATATTGGGCCTCAGAACCCAAGGGTGAAAAGATTTCCTCTGTGCCTGAGTCACTGCTGAGCTGGCACTTCTGTCTATACTGTGCTGTGTCCCAGCACACTACTTGCTCCCTTCCTAATGTGCCATGTCTTTGAAAACGAGCCTCTGACGCAAAGCAGTTCTTTCTTCTTCCTTCACCCTGCTCTGGTGGTGGATGAGACTAAAACTGGGAGGATGATTAGCTCTGGTCACAGCTTGGAGCTGCAGACCGATAAATTTAGGTTAAATATTGCTGGGTATTTCCTGGGGGATGCTGGAACCACGAGAGACTTTATGCTGGAGAGCCAGAGCTCAGACTGGCTCATCCCTGGCAGATAATGAGCATGGAGAGGCGGTGTCCTGGTTTCGGCTAGGATAGAGTTAACTTTCTTCCTAGTAGCGGGTACAGTGCCGTGTTTTGGATTTAGTATGAGAATAATGTTGATAACACGTGGATGTTTTAGTTGCTCAGTAGTGCTTATTCTAAGTAAAAGTCAAGGACTTTTCAGTTTCCCATGCTCTGCCAGAGAGGAGGTGCACAAGGATCTGGGAGGGAGCACGGCCAGGACGGCTGGCTTGAACTAGCCAAAGGGATATTCCATACCATAGGACGTCATGCTCAGTATATAAACTGGGGGGGACTTGGCCGGGGGGTGGCCGATCACTGCTCAGGGACTGGCTGGGCATCGGTTGGTGAGCAATTGCATTATGCATCACTTGTCTTTCCTGGGTTTTATTTCTCCTCTTTTTGTTATCTTCCTTTTCATTACAACTTATTATTATACTTCATTTCAGTTACTAAACTGTGCTCCTCTCAAACCCATGACTTTTACTTTTCTTCCAATTCTCACCCCCATCCCACCGGCGGGGAGGCAGGAGAAGTGAGCGAGCAGCTTTGTGGGGCTTCGTTGCCAGCTGAGGTTAAACCACAACCGTCTTTTTTGGCACCCAACGTGGGGGCTTGAAACCACAACCCTGAGATTAAGGGTCTCATGCTCTACCAATGGAGCTAGCTGGGCTGCACTTGCCAAGCTCCGGACCGGGGATAGAGACCACTAAGAGAGCAAACACCAGAAAATGTGTTTGTCATTTCTTCAGCTTTTTGGAGAGCCACCATCCATAGGAAAGGCCAGCCTGCCTCAGTAAATGAATAAACACAGGTAGTGAGTCCTAGAGCAAAGCATGTTGGATGTTTTCCTTGCAGGATGGCAAGAGAGTTTGTGCTTTTTGGCAGTAATCTCTGAAGAGCGGATCCTCCTGCCTCGCCAGCCTGAGCATGACAGCCTGTAAAGCTCCAAAAGCAAAAGCCAGATAGATAGCAGGAAAAAACCCCTCACCGCTGTTAATAAGCAAAGGGACCAAGGAGGCCAGAGCTGAGGGACTGCACTTAAAACAGCCCCACCTGAACAGGGACCCTCTTCATGACAGCACTTTGCTAGAAAGGATCCATTTGCTTCCCAACCAAAGCCAGCGATGGGCAGGCAGGGCTCTTCCATCCTCGTCATTAAAGATGATTACTCCGAAGGGAACACCGTATCTGGGGTCTGCCAGAGCCGGCAAGGCTCAACGACCCTTTCAGCCCACTGAAGTGGCTTTATCAGCCTCCCAGGCCCGTCTTCACCCAGCAATACTGGCTGGTAGAGGAGTAGCACTGAGGGAGCACATATAATTTCTAAGAGTTTCTAACGCTCCCCTGGGAGGATGGAAACGGCACGGAGAGCTGAACCAACGTGGAGTTGATGAGCAGGTCAGCAAATGCTGCTGATGCAACGTGCATATTGCATATGTGAGAGTACAAGTCCCTATAGGAAAAAGCTTCACAACTTTTTATTCTCTGCCCTAAAGTCACTGTCATCTTAAAATTCTCTGCAAACATGAAAACAAATCATGCTGTCAAAAAATCATGCATTAGAAACAAATTATGCTCTCTAAGTGCATCTTGGCAATATAATTGATAAACTGTGAGTATGCGAAATAATTGAAAAAGTGGGGGGGGACATGCAGGATAAATGACTAAAATAGGAAAGTAATGAACACGTGTAAATAAGAGCCACAACCAATAAATATAAATTATGGTGTGACAAACTGTAAATAATCAGAGCATTTCAGGCCTGAGATGTGATCCCTCTTCAGGGAAAGCTTGTGTTAGTAAATCTGCAAAGCCTTAGAGAAGAAAACAAGAAGAGACGAGGTTATCAGGGCTCTTTGAAATGGCAGGCACGATGAATTAGCCCCTGGATTCATTACTCAAAAACTTCACCAGCAGTGTGGAAGTAAGATGCGTTACCAGCCCACTTCTTACCTCCACCCCAACGTACAAATGATCCTGGCAGGAGTGATGCCGCCAGCCTTTCTCACACCACTATAGATAGATTAAAAAAAAGGGGGATGGCATTTATCTTCCCTAATTTAGCCATTTAGAATGGGCTTTTGATCGCTAACTCTTGTCTCTTGATTCACTCCACTCCCCCTCTCCCCCCCCGATGAGTTGGGAATCCTTGTGATATTCAGAAATAAATGTTCACTGTCCCTAGCTGCTTCTGCAGATGCACGTATCAAGACAGTTTTTTTGTCCACCGTGTAGGATTTTAACCCATCTCTTTGTTTCCAGGTCCTAAATCCTTTCCAGATCCTTGGGATTAAATTCTCATCAAGTCGAGCCCTTGCCAAGACCCTTCAGCGCCAGTGGGACTGCAGCCTGAATTAGGGATGAGGCTCAGCCACTGCTGCAGAGGTTATAAAGCAGCTGGAGATCAGTACTGCGGATGGACCAAGCGGTGTGGGAAGAGATTTGGGATGGATGAGGGCTGGCGGATTTACACCCTGGCCTCCTGGGTGACGACTTCTGAAAACGAAGGTGAGGGATGACACTTAGACCTTCATTTGCTGTTTCAGAATCTGGTTGCTTTGACTTAGGACATCTTTAACTCATTGCCCAGAGCACAGCAGGAATGTCCCTGCTCACCTGCCTTCCGTGAGTGGACTAAATCCCTCAGCGCTTGGTGAAGTTGCTGTGGGTTTATGGCTAGTTAAATGCAAGCGGGTTAGGACTGAAAAAATATTTCGCTAGTGGACAGGTTTGGAAGAAAATATTTGCTGCTCACTCTGATTGAAGCTCCTTTGGAAAGCACCTTCAGGAGCAGAGTTTAAGGCAAAGATTGCACCCCTCCACCGTGCTGCTGGCTTGCAGTCCATATCATGTGGTAGAAACACATTGTGCTCCATGTCTAGGGGTAATAAGAAGAAAAGAAATGACATTAAAATGCAAACTGTTGTCGGTGGTTATTTCCATGGATAGTCCTCTTCCATTTAATAGCACAGAATCCATCATGTTATGCCTTATTTCAGCTGTGATTGCTCCCGAGAAAAGATGTAGGTCACATCGTGTTGAACGCAGCGCCTTTCAGAAGAGCTCACGGTGCAGTTTTCAGGTAGTGTGTGGGGAGAGGATTGCTTTGCCACTTTATTTTATAGCTGTGCTGGCACTCACACTCGGCCAAAAGTGGTAGAAAATGTCGCTAACTAAAATTGGCCGTGAGGCTGTACCTCTGTACAACGTAAGTGGTGGCTGGTGGTGTAAAGCAAGAGAGGCAGCCCTGGAGTTCACAAACACAAGGACCTGCTGCTAGGGGCGTAGAAGGAAAAAATTTTGAAATTTTGGGGTACGTGTGAAAACAAGGGTCACCCACCAAATCATGCATCTCTACAGCAGCCCAGGAGCTCTGTTAAGTTAATGCTGTGCCGTGACTTGCACCACAGAGCCTGGGGGAGATGGAGCAGCCAAAATGCCCTGATTTTGATGTAACCCTACAAGCAATGGTTTGGGGACATACCCTTGCTCCAGTTTAACAGAGGATTTCATGAGACTCAATTAGCAAGGTTATTAATTAATCAATTATGTAAAACAGATGAGCAATCAGATATCCTGTTCTACAGTGATACAGCTCATTGTTAAAACTTAATTAACTCACAGGCTTGGAGACAAAATTAAAAAAAAAAAAAAAACCCCAAAAAAACCCAAGAAAAAAAAAACCCCAACCCCAACCCCTACAGAAGAATCAGTTAGGAGAGAATGATTTCAACTGAGGATGGAAACTGGGCTTGAGACCAGACGGGACGACAGCCCTGCTCTGAGAGGATATCATCAGAGTTATTTTGGGTAGTTTAACAACCAGCCTGATGTTTGTCTCTACTGCTACAGCCAGCTGAGCCAAATTGTGCTCTCTTGCTTGCCAAAATAAATCTATGGTAATTCCTTCTGTGTAACTGAATAGTGCCCACCTTTCAAAGCTGGCCGATGTGGTATATGACAAGGGAGGAGTTTAGCAGATGTATTTATTTGCACCCCATCTCCTCTCACTATAGCAGCAGCTATTGCAGTAGGAGGGGAGGTGAGCTGCAGCATTAGTGTCACTAACAACCACCAAAGCTCAATGTAGGTGTTGGATTCTTACGTGACTTGTACCAAAAGCAATGGGAATATTGATCTTCTGTAATAGCCCCTTGTAACCCAAGGTATTTCAATAGCCTACATTAATCTGTGAAAACTTACATCTTGTTACAGTCTCAGTTTTATTTAATTTTACTTTAGGCTAGTAGTTATTTAGGTCAATTCCTTGCCAGTTGTGATAAACTGATATATCATCTGTGATGGAGCAAAGCTGTGTCTGTATGCTCCTACTTGTACAGACTCTTACCTGAATATATTTGCATTAACTGGATCTGTGATATTCAACATAGAAAAACCAGTGTCAAAACCTGCAAGTCTCTCAAAACCTGCAAATAATTTCAGAGGTAATATGTTTTCAAAGCATAAACCAATGTGTTTCTGGACCTTTCCTCTAACAATACGCTCTGGGGTCGATTTTCCCATGTTTAAGGGCCAGATTGCAAATGTATTGGCTGGAAATGGAAGTAGAGTCATGCTCCAGCAATGATTTTTATTGAGTAACTATAGATGAGAAAAGGCAGTTACTACCTGGCAAAGACCCTGCATTTTAAGTTTTCTTTACAAACTCTCTCTCTGCCCAACCCTTTAGTGCGGAATTGCAGGAATTTATAGTGATACGTGAAAGAAGTTGATACTCAAGACCAGTGGCTGCCAGACACCGTATTTCATTCTAAATCTGTTGTCAGCAGAGGGTTTTCTTGCACAGCTACAGCTGGGGGGGGGTGGTGGCTTCATAGCCACTGAATGCACACATTAGAGCTTTTTACATACCTCTGCCTCATTACTGGGCTGATATAGTGCTGGCAAAATCTGAATTTGCTTCTGGCCTTGCTTTTCCCTTCCTCCCGGAGTGCCATTGTGTGGTTTGGGGTTTTGTTTTTTTTTTTAATCCTAGTTTTCAGGGATTCATTTCAAGCATTTACTAGATAGGGCACACAGGGGACAGGACCACCCCAGCCTGCGGCAGGAACCTGCCTCTGCAGTTTGTGGGTTGTGATGGGCTGATCCTGAACTGCTCCAGTCAGTGGGAAATTTCCACTGAAGAAATTAGGCTCTGTCCTGAAAGCAGCAGGTAGGACTGCTCTGTCCATGCTCAGTGGGTCTGTCCCTCCCAGTCACAGCTTACCTAAATCTATTTGTTTCACCATTTTTTTTCTTTTTCCAAGACTGCATAAAGCCTGCTCTTCACTCTGCCTCCCACACCCCCTCTAAGATGGTCTAGTTTCAAAGATGGGAGTGCTCAGAAAGTCAAAAGCTTATTAATAGCTCTCTGCTTCTTTTTAATCTATTCAAAAAGCTGTACAGTGTGCAAAGCTGTTGTGACATGATTTTTCTTTTTAATATCTCACCCTTTGACTGTCAGTATTTAAGGAAAAAGGAAACTAATCGTCAGTGAAGGCTGTAATGCTACTGTTTTATAGCTGGTGTGGATCTCAACAGAAAATTTTATAAGACAGAAAATAAAACGCTCTGCGTGTGTGTGTAAGTAAGTGCATGCATGCATCTCACAGTCGAGGGTTCACAGAAAAAACCAAGGACAGTATAATCATTAGCAAAATAGTATCAGTAAGATAACGAAAAAAACCAGGGGGAAAAAAAAGGCTATTTATTTCTTTGCAAATGGTTAATCTTGTAACTTTGTTGTGTGTGCCTCTTTCCATGCAGAGGTATCAGCCCCCCCAGTGCGGTACTGCCTGCTCTGGCAGATTTTACCGAGGATGCAAAGTACAATGTTTGAGTGGGGATGAACTCCACTGTCCTCCAGGTAAGAGCCATCCCTGCTGGTCGTTTCACCTTAAGCCCAAACTGACCTTTTGCCATTGCTGGGGCAACATTTCAGCCACAGACACTCTTCAGTATCACTAGGGAAGCAAAGGCTGTATTCCCTACCAAGGAGTTCATGAAAATGAGTCCAAGATCCTCATTCGAAATGGAAGACGGAAGTATGGAAAAGCTAAATATAAATCAACACAGCTTATCAGGACGTGACAAGTGGGATATAATAATCTACTACGAGTATTTTAGTGTATGAAACCAAAATACCAATTCACAGCATTTAGCTCAGTACAAGTTGTTACAGAAGAGATTAGCAAAGTATGGGTGATAAAACACCAGCTCAGCCTTATATGAGGCACAGAAGGAATTCCCAGAAGCGGGTATCCCAAAACAGGAGAGTCTAAAGACAGCAGCGACCGAAGCAGGACGGTGGTAATGGGAGGGACCTGCCAGTTTTCTGCCCAGCAGCTCCTCAGAGATGGCAGCGATGCTGCTGGCCGGGCTAACTGTGGGCTTCAGTCCCCACGCACGTTGTGAACTCTCCCTCGCTCCCCCAAAATACTCTGGCATGTTTTGGCCTTGACCAACACGTCTCAGGGCAGGTGATCATAACAGTATTTGCGTGTATATGTACATACACACACATATGTTATGATCATATATATGTACCCACACACATTTGTATATAGAGAAGAGGGATGTGTGTTTGTGCATGGCTATGCATGTGTAATACAAAACAAAGCTTGCAAGATGCCTGCAATTTTGTATCTAGAAGGGATATTAAAAAAAACCCCCAAACCCTCCAAGCATTAACCCTTCCCAACAACTAAAAACCTCGTTTGCAACTCACACACTCTTAAGCTTCGGATTTGGTTCGCTTGCCTTCCAGGCCTCAGTGTGACGGTATCTGACATCTGGCACAGCTGGATCACTTAAACATGAAAGATCAAACACTTCAAAGAGTCTCAGAGTGGTTTTGGAAAGGGAAAACCCATTTGTTCTCAGAGTCAGGTAAGGTAACATACTGGAAGTAACGTGTGGTACCCACAATAAAAATAAACTAATGAATGCAGTCAATTTAACAGAAATTTAAGGCAGGTTCTGACCCTAGATGACACAACTCAGCCAATGGTGTACAGACAGACAAGTTAGTTATAACTGGATACCTGATGAGATGATAATTGCAGAAATGTTTGAAAATATGTTTCATGCTTTCATGTGGTACTTTAATATTGCACATACAGAGGAAAGGTGATGGAATGACATTTTTAACTATGTAATTAGCACTGTAATAATGTTGGCTGTTTAAATTAGTTAATAATATTAAAGAAGAGCTCTAATTTAATAACAGAGATGCAAAACCAGGTATTTCAAAGTGAGGGTGGCTTCCCCCCAACTGTATTCAATATAATTTTGTCTTCATTTATACTGTAGATAATGGCCACTGTAGAATGTATCTGTGTTTATTCAATTTCCCTGGATACCTTCAGAAGAGAAGGAAAAACACCATTTTCAAACTGGGGAGGAAGTAAAATGGAAAGCCCCCCCTCCGCCCCCCCCGGCCCTGCTAGTTCATTAAAAATCAATTTTCATGTAATTTGAAAAGTTCTGGTTTTGGTACAGTTATTACCTTCAGTTTGGTTTCATTTCTGCTTTTAAAATATAGCTTTCTAGAGACCTTACATTAACTTCACAGATTACAGCTGACATTGAACAGAGGTGTAAGGTATAACCCAAATATAAAAGACCGTCCATTTCCATGCATGATTAAATGCTGACTCAAGGTACTGCAGTATTTTTGATCCCCAAAGTTTAATAAAATTCAGGACAGGCAATAAGGAGTCGCAGACAAATTAAAATTTATTGAGACAGACAAAAATGCAACTATTTCAGACTACAGTTAAGCATTTACAGTTAACCAAAGATAGCAAAATGCTCACATTCCACTTAATTCCTTATGGAAAAAGCATTCAGAATTTACTATGCAATTCTACTCACTATGATAGTCTACATCCATCTACAGTAGGGACATCAAACTGAAACACGTAATATTTGGATCTCTCCTTACTGATCTACACGTTTAACAGTAACGGACATCAACAGCATTGAGAAAAGTATAAAAAGACCAAAACCCACCTACTGTAGAAAGGGCTTTCTGATGTATAGTAACTGTACAAAGCAGTCTATGTATTAAAGGAACTTGAATGGCATACAGAAGGGACTGCAATAAAAGCCAACAAATGTAGGAAGCTAAGCTTGAGCAATCTGGTGGTCTGTACCAAGTGGGGACCTTAGATCTATGTATGTCATTTGCTGCTTGAGGGGAAAAATGCTACAAAACTCCTAATATCAAAATATTCCCATGCCAGAAATGTACACTGAGACTAACAGACTAGGCTGGAGAGGCGGAGAGAAGCATTCACTAACAAACAGTGTTGTTTTAAATATAAACTTTACATTTTCAATATAAACTGTAGAATAAATATTAAATAAACACTTCAAATGGTTTAAAATGATAGTACAGAATAGCTTAAAAAAAGGCAAAGAAAAGGAAAAGGATTCTTTGCGTTCACAGCAAAGGCCAGTAATGACCCAAAAAACCCAACTGTGCTGAAATCTGAACTCAAGGAGATTTTGATTTAACCACAGTAGTTAAAAGGACACCTTGAAACATAAAGCAATGCCTAACAGTATTTCATAGTCTCTAATACGAAAAGAAAATGAGATTAAAAATTGGTTTGTGTCTCTCAAAGAATGGGACAACTCTGATTCCATTTTTCACCAATGAGAAAATGTTTGGAAGGTCAATGACTTGATGCAGATGAGAAGTCCTGCTTTGCAAAAAAAAAAAAAAAAAAAAAAAAAAAAAGAAAGGAATTAAATTAAGCTGGAAGCAAATTAAATCCTTTACAAAGCATGACAAATGGAAGGGGCTTGATCTGGAAGAGAACTGGTTCTTGGTAGAATCGCTGGGTTCTTTTAAAGAAATAAAACATTTTCTTAATGCATCTTCCCAAATTGGACACACACGTATGCACACACATATATGTGTATAAATGTATATATACAGACACACATGTATATACATATGTATATATAGGCTGCAGATCCCCCAGCCCCTGGAGGATGCCAGTGGATCACAAAAGGGCTTTGCTAAATAACTTTGTAGTATTTGGGAACTTGCTCTTAAAACAATCCATGGTCTGAGCTGCCCTTCCGAGCACGACAGCCGGTCTGCCCTGTTCCTGACTAGGCTGTGACCCCTTGCGATGTGACACTACTCTCTTTAAACTCTTGTAGTCGTACCCAGCGGAACTAGTCAATAAAACGGCATTTTTCCAATGCTGGCCCTGATTCAGAAGAACATCTGAACAACTGAAGCAGGTGACTGAACGATCGCCTGGCCGGGGGTGTCTTCCTGAATCCAGGTCAGCGGGCGCAAACCGTGTGTGTGTGTGTGTGTGTGGACAGTAATTGTTTTATAGTTTAAGAGAAAGCTGTAAAACCTGCCAGCTCCGATTTGGGTTAGTTGCATGTGAGAGATTGCAGCTAGGAGAGGATCAGGGGTGTTGAGAAATGGATGGTGGTGGCAAGTCTGCTCATGCAAACTGAAAGATGGCCATATTCACTTTTAAAGGCTTATTTAACAGCTTTTATTTAAGCATCTTGCATGTTTGCATGTGACACAGAGGGGCTGCAACCTTGGACCCTGGAGCTGCCGGCGAGGGCTTGGTCAGACAGGCTTTACCCTGGTGAGGTGCTGGGCAGGAGAAGGGATTTACTACGTGGCCTTTGAAGTAAGGTGTAGTTCCAGGCTGAGCCGTTGCAAAGGGACACAGGACAGCAGAAAACACTAGTTGTGTGCGGAGAATGAGTCCAGTCAGGAAGATAAGCATAACTCTACTGATTGTGGACCTCAGTTTTATGTCAGACTGAAATGACAACTCTGTGCCTTAGGCAGGTCCCGCACAGGACAGCAGAACTAGACCCAGAGGGTGTGGGTTTAATTAATAAAATACCAGAAGGAAACAAGCCGTGATGTTCAAGAAGCAAGCTACTGATGGTGTTCAATTGCTTCTCACAAAATCATACTATTTAGGGAAGCAGAAACGCTGGTTGTATCTGTTCCTCTTGCGAGTCAGCATCATTTTCTCTGAAAGGTACGTAGAAACAGCGCGTGTGTGTGCGCGCGCACGAGCTGTGCAGCTCACGGACAATGATTTTAAAATAAATTTTCAAAAGCTATAGGAAAACCAAAGGGATTTGAGGCAGGGCGGATTACGGGCCTTTTGCAAATGACTGTGATGGCAGAATTTTGGGAGGATGCGGGGGCGTGTAACAACACACAACAAATTCCTCACAATTTTACACATCCTTCTGCATTAAAAACAATTACACAGGCTTGCTCTTTGTTCTCAGGTCACCTAGATAAATAGGAAATGAAAGAGGAGAAAACAACTGAGCCCCTGCAGCACGCGGTGTCTGAAAGGAGCTCCTCTTCTGTATTGCTCTTGGGATCACGTCTGAAAGCAGAGGTCCTACGCAGAGGGGGAGAGGGGCTGCGGAGCCCTGCCAGGCTCTGCAGTGGGCACTGACTTTGCAGAGGGCTGAGGACCACAGCGCTTGGGCCAGTGACCCTAAAAAACCTGACTTCTGCCAACCAGCATGGTATTTTCCTGCTTTTGAGCGAATATATAACCAGGCGTGCTTTGACTCCACACTGTCTCCACCTCTATTTCCCACACTAACTCAGAGGAAAAAAAGATTCGATCTAATTAGTTTTCTGTGTAACAAGCACATTTTTCATTCTGCAAAATAACTCACAGGCAAATCACAGGCACTGCTAAAATACTTACATCTGCATCCTAACGCAAGAGTGGGGTTAAGGTACCCCTTACTGTTTCTGAAAACAGCAGAAATAATAACAGGTCACCACAGTACATTACTGCATCAGAGAACTGCAGTGGGAAAGGATACAGCAAATAATTTAATGTCAATATGCTGTGATACAATTGAAGATCGATGAATATATGGGAGATGCTGAGGGAATCACAGATTGTATTTTAATACTATTCTCTTTTACGTGTGTGTATTACGAGTGTGTAGCTTGTCACACTGAGAAAAGGGGTTATGCTTTTGAAACGTGGCCACTTGAAGTTGCTTTTTTAAACAGGCCAAATAAATATTAACTATTTAAATTAAAGAAACAACAGCTTATTACTTTTGATGGTTAGTGTCTTTGACAGCTTTATAACTTCGGAATGAGGCATTGCTAAGAGTAAATGAAGAACAGGCAGATCCATAGTGTGTGAGCAGGAAGGGGAGGCTGCCTGCACGATGTTAGTGCAACTCTTAGTGCAAAACGGGTTCAGACAGAAGCTGAGGAACAGCTATGGAGGTGGTTTTGATGCTACAAATTCAGAAAACACTTTTTCCTTAAACACTTTGAAAGGCAGATGGAGTCTGTTCCCCGCCTGTAGGGCTTGCTCCATGATAGCTGCAGGTTCTCAGCAGCTCTTAAGATCAAGGCCATGTTCCTTAACCAAATAAAGTGTCAGTGAGCTGATCTATGCTCTGGTGGGAGCTTTGCCTTCAGTGTGGGCTGGACTAAGCCTGCTGGACTCATTCTCAGTGAATGTAAGGAAGAGAAAATCCCACCAGTGGGTTTATTTCTGGATTAAACCCCTGGTGCTGAGCAGCCAGAAGTCACTATCCAAAGAGACTTACTTACTTATTACTGGAACATAACAAATATGAACTAGAAAATGAGGCACCTACTTTTCCTTCTTCATAAAAGAAAAATAACTGTTTCTGATATGACCCAGGTAACAATTTATGACACAAATTCTCTAACATGAGAAGGGCTTCTAAGCCTTGTATTGGTTTGTTGAGCCCCTTCTGCGATTCTTCTTTCACAGGATATATTTCATAAGCTGTGCGAGTGAGGATTAAGACATGAAATGTTTTTGAAGCAAAACTCATTGCCCCCATGAATAGAACAAAATCCCCCAAACCAACTGAACAGAAGCTGTATTCCAAACAGTCCTTGCTGGGAAAAAAAGTTGTCTTCCAAATTAAACGGACTATACAAAATTAAATTCAGTAGAGAGGGAATATTTGTGCCAGGTACTCTCAGATACAATTGCAGAGATATGATGTGACTTGCAATATTGTGCAAAACGTGAGTCCTCATTATGATGGGCACTACCATATATAACCAATTTCATCATCCTTATCATCATCTTCATCCTCATCATCTTCATTAGCTGCTCTTACATGAATCTTCAGTTTTCCTTCTTTGTCTTTTTTTGCTGCTTCAGGTTCCTCTTCCAAATCATCCAACAATACAACAGATCCACCACTGCCAAAATCCCCTGAGGTTTCTTGCTCTTCTTCTGAAACAGGTGAGCAAGAAAGGTCATTCCCTCACATGACACCAAATCCCTCGTTCATCCCTACCCTTGTCATTCAAGCCACTGTCATTTGCAATGTGACTTTCTAAATTCGTCGGTTCAGCTATTGATGAAACAACCTCTAAATTTCAATTTTCATCCTGAACTGGGATAAATATGTATCAATTTACTCTGAAAAATTTACTTGCATGAAAAACTATGCATCGCCCTCCTCCTAGAGACTCAACTGGAGAGTCTCAGTTCACAGGCATGCAATCATTACTTGTTTGTAAATACTTTCATCCCATCACAACTCTGTAAACCAGGCTAAAAATATTCCACAAATTGATTTTATTTGAGTGCATAAACCATGCTCTGCAAATGTAGCTGTTGAGCTTAACATCTGTGATGTGATTCTGGGCCTCTCAGACCTTCTAGGTCTCTGCCTTTTCTGTTCTTTCTCGCAGAAGAAAGTTGCATCCACAACCATCGCTGTAGCACTCTGAAGGAATATGGCTGAAATCTTCCTTGCCTAGGTGTAACAGCTATTTGGTGATTTCACATATCTATATAATATTGTCTTGTCAGCAATTTTATTGGGCTTGGTTGTTAATTTATAAAATTTATACACATTTAGGGCTTCCTTTGTCTGGAAAGACATTTTTCATGAAGTCCCAGTAAATGTGCATTCCAGAGTATACAGAACAATATATTTAATAGCCATGCATAGCAATCCCATAGCCTTAATTTTAATATCAATTAAATTTTCCAGGCTGCTAGCAAAAATACCTTCTTATCAGTGGTTACTGCCTTTTAACTTCTTCTGCACCCCCCCAGTCCAAAGGACCAATACATATATAAGGGCCCCATTTGTAGTCTGAATGGGAAAATACAGGAACACTTTAAATACTGGTAGTCATGTTTCCCTGTTGTCATTTTTTTTATCGTACTTCATCGTACAGCAATGGCAGGGCTTACAAGAGTCTTAATTCCTTTGTTGTCCGAGGAAAGCACATCATTACTCACCACAACTAACTGTCCCTTGCTTTCTTGAGCCAGCTATCTCATTCCCGTACTTATCAACACACCAGCACTGCCCTGTGCTGCCATGGCACTGAGTGGCTTTGTAATAACCTTCTTCATTGCACCGTGGGATGAAAACACCTGAATAAAATATAAGGTATAATCAGTAATGCAAGCCTCTGTAGGAGCAAGCAGGTACCTAGAGTATTATGAATGTGTCACTTATTTACATTAAGATCTTTACAATGTTGGCAAGAAAATACATGGGATTATCTGGTACCTAAAAGGGAGCAGAAATTATATATGATTATTTTTGGCCACCCTGGTCACTGCACGGTGCATAAATGTTTGTGCATATATAGCACATGGAGGGTGATGGCATACGGTACTAGAGATAGGTTCAGTCTGTCCCTGAATGATTAATATTCCCACAGAGCCCCTTTCAGGTTTAACTCCTGGTTTTAAACTTTTCTTCCCAACTGGATTATTACCCCAACTTCATTAATTCTGCATTTGCCTTCCATTTGCACTCCTTCAGTGTTTATCATATAAGTCTTTCCACAACACTGTAATTATCCCTGGAAGGTATCTGCCATCTGCTTGCTATTCATACTAATCTCAAGCACAACTTTCGACTTATTGAGTGTTCCCACGTATAAAAGGAGACATAATGCATAAGCTTTACAGAGAGGGACAACAGGATTTGAAGTCAGTAAGTCTTTGGATTTGAAGCCCAAGATTTGTCTCACAATACACCCAATATAGTTCAGCTTTGTAGAGTGTGGTTTATTCTGGCTTCGGCAGACAGGGAAGCTCTCGGGAGAAACCCGTTTTATTGTTCCCACCATTTTCAGCAGATACAGCAAATGTACTTCAATATGAAAAGCCCTCTTGTCCTTCAAGATGAGTTAGCTTTATTCCCAGGGGAGGTCAATACAGTCATTTTCCCTTCTTTGCCAATTGCTTCAATTTGAAACATGGCAGAAACCCACCCTTGCCCCCAAATTTCATGTCAAATAATTTTTGAGAAAGTATTTTTCTCCTTTGTCAAAGATACCAGTGATTTACTGGTCATGCAGTAAGTTTCTTAACTAGTTCCATGTGTATAGCATCTCTTCAGACAGTTCATGTGTCAAAGGGGCTATGTCCACTATTTCTCACAGAAAAAATGAATGAGAAGGTGCTTCCCAAATGTCATGAAATTTCCTATATAAAAGAAAGACTTAAAAGTGGAAGTCACTCAATCTCATACGCACAAAGGCACACCTATATAAAGTGAATCCTTGAATTTCCAAACTCATCGCCCTGCAGATCTTATCTAATGTTTGAGTGCCACTAATGTAGGTGTGGAAGATGAGAGCAGAAATCTTTGAATATCTGCAGAAATCTTTGTATATCGGATCAGTTTTGGAGACCACTTCACATCCATTAGTGAAAGTATTTTAAACAACTTCAAAGCATGACCTTATAGCAGGTTTGCTTAAAAGTATCACCATTATGTTCACGTACAAATGTAAGGATACTGATGACTACCAAAGACCCATTTTCACAATTTATAAAAAAATGGTTCTAATAAACATGTACGTGTATTTGCTTTTGTAGGTTTTTGCCCACTGTTCAATCCTTTATTTCAACATTGATTGAGAATTTCTTTTTTTTCATATTTATGCTCCTGTCCTCCCTCTGTTAAGCACTCCAGGTGTTTATCAGACTATACGCAAGCTTGGGAAAAGCGCTCAGGTGCTGATTTTGAGCTGGTGTAAATCAGCGTAGCTGTACCCGTGCCACTGGAGCTCCCCTGTTACATCAGATGAGCACCTGGCTCCAGGGAAGCACCGAAGGGGGAACCTCGGTGGCCTTACGGGGTGAGCAGAGAGCAGCCTCTGCATTTTAAACTGTCTCATGCTTTCTCTTTTCCTTGGGCAATGCAACCTTTCCCTTCTTTGAAACAGGCCTTTTTGCATAGTTTCACTGTGTTTCTTGTAAGGTACTAAAATGTTCCACACTGCCTATAAAAGCCATAGATTTAAAAATAAATTATGGCCCAGGCTCACTGCCAACATAACTGTGCGTGGAAAGGATTCACACTTTGGGTCACAGCGAAGAGTAGAAGGTACTTTTCCTTCTGCATAGGAAATTTGTGCCAATTTGTATGTAACACTGGAGCTTTAAATATTTAGCTACGCATACTAATGTCACAGTATTTGCCAACCATCAGAGGGAAGATTACAGCATGTCCTCTCCAATGTGTCAGGTGCAGGTGATAATCTGGTGAGGATCGCGAGTCACTGGGAGCAAGTGTTGCACAGCGTGGTGATTCGTCCTGTAAATCCTACACAAATCAGCCCCTGCGTTCGTTAGAAATAAGCTCTGGCTACAAGCTCTGCTAGTCTGGAGCACGGCATCCACACAGCCCATTTAGTGGGACTCTTGCACCCCATAATTTGGTTTGGCATCAGACAACATCTGCGGACTTTGGAAGGAGAAAGGAGTTTTCCTCTCCAGAGGTTCTTGCACAGGCGGTGCTTCCCCACAAGTGTGTAGGGGATCGCTGGTGGACCAGCTTTGCTATTAAGCACTACAAAATGTTAGTCACTCCCCACTGAACTGCCTCAGGCTAGTGAATCCTGCTTCCCTCATCTCTCTTTGTCCCATGGAGTATGTCAGTATTCCATGCAAACTTGAACAGCACTGTTGCATCCATGTCCTCTTTACGGATCCAGACCTCTCTCTCTTTTTCTTTTTTTGCATCATTTCCTTATCTATATAATGCTCCCCTTCCCCAGAGGACATGGGGAGAATAATTATATGCTAAAGATAGTGAAGCACACAGGTAAAAGCCCGACAGAATTAAGTGCTAGCCAGCATAAAGCTCCTTGTATTAGCTATTATATTAGCTGAATTCACAGGGCTGATACAGAAGAAAATAGTGACGGGAGTAGAAATTTATTACCTTAGTGATGTGGGAGAAGCATTATCAGGCTGCACAGTTGTATGCTCTAAAAGTACACTCTCTGCAGTTAATTGTACTCTAGATAAATCTGGTAGGAAAAGATGAATAGTGCTGTTTACTTTTTAATTCAGTCCCCTGGGATGCTAGACTCTATTTGAAAGCTTCCAAATTCAACATATCTAATGGCAATGGCTTTGAAGTACTTTGTTGCAACTGTCATGTGTTTTGAAAAATATATAGAGAACAAAATATCAGAAGTCATCATTTTTTATCAATAGATACAAGTTAACAGAAATCTTCTTCATACGTACTGCCCAGACTGTAAATGCTGTGCTCTGTATGTCAGAGACAGAGAAGGAAAGAGAATAATTAAAGGTTAGTTTCTCTGAAAATATTCATCTCTCTTTTCAATCTTTATTGTTGCTACAAGTGTGTTTTTTGTCACGTGTATGTTTTGGTTTCCATTTGCATGATTTTTCAGTCAGTGAAGAGAAAAGACAATGTTTTCCGCTGTATAAATAGCTATGAGATCAGATTAAAATCTCACAGACAGGTGCCATTATGCAGGCAGACTTTCAAGGTAGGTGAAGCAAAGAGTTCCTCTCTATATTATAATTTTCTAGCTTGTGGAACAACCTATGCCTGACACGTCTTGATTTGTTGAGCTTAGCCACTTTCATCCTTCACTTTTTTTAATACAGTTGACTAGAAGTTATTTGTGGTAAGGGACCATTCTTAGTGCTTTTACTTTGTCATTTTACTCCTGCTATTGTGATCAGATCCCAGTGACATGTGCTACAACTGCCTGCATGTTGTACTACCTGCAATACAGCCATCATTTTTCCCTGCACACTGGAACAAACCACTTATGTTTCAACCTAGATGACATTTATTGCATATAGCAAATAACAGCAAAGCATAAAATAAATATGGGATAGCCAAAGCTATCTATTAGGAACTGGGCTTCTTATTCTTTTAGGTGGCTTTGAAAATCATGACACCCATGAGACAGAGAACACGGTGACTTCCTCTGCCACAACATGCATTTGAACACAAATGCAAAATATTTACTGAACGGAGCATACATACAACTGAGCGATCAATCCTCCCTTTGCTCCCACAGCTATGAACAGCAGGAGCTGTAACTCTGAAACATCTTAATCTTTATGTGAACTTGCTATGAAAGGATGATGGAACTAAACCATAGTGCCTATGGCCTTTGGGAATGTTTATTCTTAGTTTAAACCAACAAATCCAGGTTGGGATTGTTCATAAGGTACCTGAACCTTGCGTCCAAATGGCAGCAGCATCCAGAAATGGCAGGGTTTGGCAAAGATGAGCTTTGCAGAAGCTCTGTTTGTAGGGTCGGCTAATCAGACTAAAACCTGAGAGCAACCTGAGAAGCAGAGTGCAATCTGAGAAGCATTGCAGCAGAGCTGACACGCATGCTCTGTGCTGCAGCGAGTGATGCTGTAAGAACCTGACACAGGTTCGCGATGATGGGCCCGACAGCCCGGGTCTGAGGTAAGCCAGACTCTTCAAGGGTGAAATGCGGTGCTTTCTGTAAACAGAGACTTTAATCTGTGCTGGTATGCCTCACATGATTTGGCTCTAGGCACACAAATGCACTAGGACAGAAGTTTCAATAAGGTACCACTGCATAAACGCTAGGCTACAGAACACTCTGTGGTTTTAGGGTATGGAATTAGTTACCTTAAATTTACTCAGTTCAACAACCCTATTTTTTAGCAATTAAATGGCAAAATGCCATATGGGGATTTATTTCACCTAATTTTAGATATGCATCAGAGCAGTGTAAGTTATCAATCACTTCAGGCCCCCAATAGTCAGTAGAGAGAAGGGCAGGCGTTATCACATCTTACAGCACAGAGCATCCGTCAGGGCTGCCTAAAATGAGATGAAATGAATTCCCGTTTCCATACACACAGAATATACTGAAATATTTTTAAGGGTGATTAGGCAAAACCGAACCCCAAGGAATGCATGCATTACACCATAACTGGAAGAAGACATGAACCCATTGGTTATGCTCTGTGACACCTTCAGTCACCCTTCAAAAATGGGAGGCTTGAGTATCAAGCAGCCTCCGTACTTATTCAGACCTACGAGGTGATGAAGGCAGTACTAAGCTCTGTGCAGAACAAGGCTTTGCATTTCTGGAGAGCTGTAAATTAGTTCTGAACCCATTGCCACACTGACACCTGTTCTGTATGTTGCTATCTCATTATTTGTTTAATTTCATAGTGTCAGGCCTACACTCTGTGGTGCATACTCCTGACTCAAAACATTAGTCTCTAATTGAAAAACCATTACTGCATATAAAGTTACAATAATCACAGAAGCTTTAATTAGTTGAGTAAATGAATAGCAAGTAATCAAACTTACCCAACAGACTCTTCCCTCTACTTAGCTTTTGAATTCTATTCATTTCATTCTGGCAAGGAAGACCTAAAATATAATGTATGAGAATCAGTTTCCAGATGGTACGGGACAGACTCTGTAATGACTGGCTTCACTACTGACATGAAATGTAGACTACTGTACACCTGGGAACGAAAGAAGCCCATATGCTGGTACTGTACTGCAAAACAAATTTATGTCATTAGCTCCACTAATTAAAAAAAAAAAAGCAACACACTGTAGTTGAGAATAGTGTTTGGGGGCCATTTTCATTGTTAAACCATTTTTCCTCTCTTTTCACCAAACTGACATAATGCCAGCTCTCTTATTTATGATTTGCTAATTGACTAATTTTTGCATTAATAAAGGGTAAGTTCTTGAGCTTTCTATCAGCAATAGAGCTTATTTCTAGACTGTGTGCACTGGCACTTACTACTTCTTTGTTTGTTTTAATGATCAAGGGATATTAATGTAGTTTGTCTGTCACATTAAACACTGTTACACAATGCCCTTTCACACCAGCGCTGGAGAAAAGAGCTTTTTAAGGCCGCTGACTGCCAATTACCAAACTACCTCTATAAGCAGGTCAATCAAACCTGAAACACAGGGAGACCCAAACAACTTCTCTTTGTACTGCAAATTGTACAACTCACCGCCCGGCTTCTGGAAGCAGTAGCACCACTCGTTGTTTGAAAGCTTTCCGTCTTTGAAGGAGTCGCAAGAGTTGAAGAGAGGCTTGACGCATGGCTCATACTTATCCAGATAAATGGCACTGATCTCCGAGGGATCCAGCAGCAGGTCATAGTTCATGTCAAGTTTGTTGAACATCCAGCCTAAGGAATCCTTACAGATTGGTAGTATGCTGGTGTCAAATCCTGTAAGAAGATAGGCAAATATCCCCAGCTGAACCCCAGCACGCTCACTGCACAGAAATCATTGCTAAGCTGAAGCCTTGCTAATTTTTTTGGCTGGACTCTGAACATTAACCTGACTTGCCCAAAGCAGAATAAAATTCTAAGACTGAGCTGATTGTGCAAAGCTTAAAACCCAAGCACAGCTACAGACTAGAGCACTACTGACACTCTTTAGGAGCTGTGGGGTGGGGAGGGCTGAGATTCATAGCTGATTACTGTAATTCAAAGTTATTTCTACTCAAAAAAGTCTCACTTTTTTTTTTTCTGTCCTCAGTCCAAGTGGGTTGGCCTTGTTCCAAGAAACTGAAATGTGATGAGAAAAGGCTGCATCCACTGTATTTTCAAACTAGACTGAGCCTGAACGCGATCTAAATCCTGTTTCCCAGACGTGTTTCTAGTTCCCTGATCAAATTCTTTCCTACAGTGCTCTCACCTTCCACCTCTCATCCTAGCTTTTCACTCTTCAAAGCCCTGCCTCCTGTGGTGCACAACAAGATGCTTTGATCTGGATTGCGAGCTGTCTGGGGGAGACAGGGGGAGAGAAGGGACGAAGCGTCTCTTTTGCTTGCACCGCGCTGAAGAATGGCACTGCTTCAGCTGGCAGCTCCAGAGAGCTGCATACGCTCTTGCATGCCATACCAGCACTATTCCTTCTTGCGGCCTCCAGCGTTGTGCAGCAATACAGGATTCTGCTCTTCCAGCGCTTTGGAAACCATCATCATCATTCATTTTAATAGCCCAGTTCCTTAAAAGACTGCAGCAGCAGCAGCGGTTATCACAGAAAGACCAAGTCATGCATATAGATACCCACGATGTATATAAGATACATGTTCCAGTATTCTGCAGTCTCCACAAAAACAGTGGCCCTGCCTTCTTTCGCAAAGAAGACAGGGCATTATAAATGCATACTGTCACTGTATTTTTCAATGCTTGGTACAAATAAGGACTAATTTCCATGTTATTTATCTACGATGCAAGAAAGTATATTTGTAATGCAGAGCTAATAAATCTGATGATAAGGATATTGGTTTCAGCAAGGACTCAGAAACACGCATACATCGGCTGGGGATTTATAGGCACAGAGGGTACCCGAATCACGCACCCTGGGCTCCTCGTGCTCACGCTGTTCCAGCTGTGTGCGATAACCTGCCTGTGCACTGTTCGTTCTGCTATGGGCCACGTGGAGAAACCTGATGGGCTTTTCCCTTTTGCTGCATCTTTCACTGAAAGAGGTCAAGCTTAGCCTTATTTGCTGTACACGTCAAGTCCCATTTCACGATGCTGCTTTGTTAAAGTGAAACCTGAGATGTTGCTGGAATCACGCTGACAGTTTGTCCAAGCTCTGCAGCCTACCTGCTATTTTAAGTATTAATCCGAAGGAGGGCAGTGCTTTATGCTGTAAGCTATGCTTTTTGTATGCAACTGCAGCTGAAGGTTGTCAGTGACATGGAGGAACAATCAGAAGGGTTAACTAATGGGAAGGTTTATGTCATTCATAATACATGTTTCTCTAAGAAAGGAAGAAGGTAACACCATTTCCTCAGGGCTAGAGGCAGCTCAGGCAGGGAAGAGAGAAATCATGCTGAACATTTCATCACATTTTTGTGCTGTTATCTCCTCTAACATTATCTAATCAAGTTTGAGCACAGTGAAAAAGAAAAAGGCCATGTGAATAGATGTAGGGAGAAAGCCTGCTTGCCTTGCTGAAGCAATTAGGACTATTGACTTCAATTATTTTATTCATCTGAAGAAGGCAAGCAGGATTTGGTCACCGCGCAATCTCTTGTTGAGTGAAAGGATTTAAGAATCCTTGACTCTGCCTTTACAAAGCACCGAGGAGCAGGGCACACAGTCCTGCCTTGTGCGGGTGTATGCTGTGCCTGATTCCCCACCACGGGGCAAGTTAAAAGTAGTCAAACGGGCAGGGGTGGATCATTCAATTGCATGGCGGAGCTGGGATCAGTACATGCTTCAGCTATCCCAGTTTAACAGCTTCCAGGGGAAAAGCAGCTGGGTTCCATTGGCTGCTCTTTTCCTGCACAGATCCCCTCTCTGGTGATGTTTTTTACCCCCTGTCGTGGCACTTACTG
This sequence comes from Aquila chrysaetos chrysaetos, assembly GCF_900496995.4. Lineage (NCBI taxonomy): Eukaryota > Metazoa > Chordata > Aves > Accipitriformes > Accipitridae > Aquila > Aquila chrysaetos. The sequence continues at coordinate 17,322,410 of NC_044025.1, forward strand.
CTGCTAAGGTGAATAACTACAAGGTCTGTTGTACAGCCAGTTGAGTACGGTACGTGTTGCTCAGCCCTGTGGGTCTCTAAAGGTCACCTCCTAACTGGCAAGGATCAACACAGGGAAGAGGAGATCCTGGCATGAACTTTGACTCTGTGGGTTATTTCTGAGTCTTGTTTTTGGCCCTGCTGGGAAGTCTTTATCTGTGTGTACAACATGCATTCAGGGATAGAACAGCAGCGTGCCCTCAGTACAGATCTGTCTGAGCAGATCACAAGATAGTGACTGATGTGAATAGGAAGCTGCTCTGTGACATACCGCCAGGGCTTGGATGCAAGATATGATCATGAAAGGCCACTTACAAAGACAGTTAATTACATTAGTTGAAGAGTTTTTGATTGTAATTTCTTATAAACAAGGGAGCTTTCACTGTTGTGACCAGAGTTCCAGATCAGGTTTATTAAGAGGCTGTATTATTAAGCAGTCAGTGCTGGATTATTAGACAGTCTGGTCTGGAAGTCTAAATATTACAGTGGTAGGTGTGACGGAAAGCCCTTACCTAGATGGTTATTATCAGTGAAAAGGTTAATTCTTTAGTTGGCCCTCACTATGTGGTTGAAGGTGAATAGTAGCATCTACCTCCACCTCGTATTGTCTCCTGGTAAAAGCTACTGCCCGTAAATCACCTTTTACAACATTGCATCTGCAGTCCAAAACCAGCGATCCTGGATGCTCTCGGCACCCAGCAACAGGAATGAAAGCAAAGTGTGCCCCGAGTGTGCAACGCAGGCTCTGACTTACTGTGTAACAGGGGCAGCTGATGCAAAATGGTTCTCGGAGCTCACTTACCTTCACTGGGAGGTCACTGTGCTCCCATCACCTTGGTGAGGCCAAGCGATGTTGAATGAATTAACTCCATTTTAGAGTCTTTTGATATACTTGCTTATAAATATGATGCAATATGCTGGTTGAAATAGACCACACACTGTAATTCTGTAATGAATTAAGTGCTTGGTTAATAGGCTGAACTTCTAGCACAACAGACCTGGAATAACAGTAACCTCAGTGAGAACGTTTCTGCATCTTTCTGTGCATCAGCTCGGCGGTGCAGTGCCTATGGTGAGAAGCAAGAGAACGGTGCAGGCTCCATATCCCTCCTGCAGCCTCTGCCAGTCTCCTTGGCAGAGGCTGCCAACACAGATGCCAATTAATGTCAGTTGTGGTGGTGGTTGCTCTCATTTGGACACCTGCTCGCAAGGACCTGGACTGAGACCATCACGTTTCTCATTCTGACTGACAGCTGCTCAGCGTCCTAACAACTTTCATTCACTACAGATCTGGAAGGAAATTAAACCGGTGACCTACATGGAAAAGTCTCATATCCCATTACTACGTAAAACGCTCCACCTCCTCTGAATTAAAATGGAATTAAATTAAAAAAAGTCTTTAAGTGAAAATCCTAATTAAAAATAAACACACCTTCTGGCACATAAAATTATTTTCCCCCTTCAAGAGTTGACTTACATGAGCCAGTTTTATTTTATTAAAGTGTACTACAATTAAATTAACAGGGGAATAATTAACCTAATTTCCCCCATCACTTAAAATAAAGGAAGGAGGAGAAGAAATGTTCCCCAGAAAAAAATCCTTTATATTGCATAGATCTCTAGTAAAAGAAAAACAACTCCCACTCCAACCAACGAGACTATCTAGATACAATACGGGAATGTTATGAATTATCAACAGGCTCAGGAGCAATTTGAATCTGATCTTACTACCTAATTAGTTTTATTATTTCCTTATGTCAAAGCATGTCCCTGAATTGCTTATATTATTTATTGAGGAGATTTCAATTGTACAAAGCCTGCAGAAGACAAAGTTCCTGGCCTATGGTGCTTTGCTGGGATCTGGCAGTTAGCTCATTGAATGAGCGTTTGAGATTTCAAACACACTGACTTGCCCTCATCCTTTTCCTTTCAAGAGAGTTAAAAAAAAAAAAAAAAGTAGTGTACTTTTTTCTTCACCTGGGGGTGAACTTAATACACTCAAAAAGCTTATTTACACTCACAGTAACATCTTGAAAATTTAATGTAGCATAAAGAAATCTCTGCTGGAACACCTTCTCTAGACAGCTGATGTGTCCGAGGCATCGTAGTCATCGCATCCCACCATCTGTTCCTTTTACCGCCACAGGGGCATACCCAAAATGGATTACTTTGAGGATGTGCATGCCTTTTAAGACTCTACAGGCATAACCAAACCCGTTCAGTTTAATGAAGTGATCAGCCTGGTGAGGAGGGCAACACATGCAGAGCAATAAAAAAAGGGCAATGTGTACATCAGAGCGTATTTCCAGAGCTGCGTGTGTCCTGTTTGCCAGGATTCACACAAATTCTTTTTTTCAGCTTGGGTATGTGAACTTTGCTTTGAATTCTGAGCCCTGTTTAAGATGTCTTTCATTTTTACAAATGTTTGAAGTTGGAGGAAGCCAAATACTGCTGTCCTTACTCTGTTCCTATTTTCAGTGCTACCAGAGAGAATTGGAGCTGTGGAATTTGGCACATGCAGATTAATTCATGAATACTGTTGCAAACTCTTAAAAACAAGCCCAAGTTTTGTGGCATTCAAAAACGATTTAGGCTTCTTAACTCATAAAGTTTCTCTCTTTTTTTTTTAACTGACCTATAAGAAAATAAAAAAAGGTGCCAAACTAAGTCAACAGTCTAAAAATGAACATTGTTGAGATCAAGTGTTTAAGATCATCAAGGCAGCCTTTCATATAAAAGCTGCCAGGAATCAAACTAAACTAAAAAAAGATAACAGCTCCTCTGTGAATCAGAGCAAACACTGCAGAACTACTAGGAATGTTTTTCTCACTGAAATTGCTTCAGCAAAAAAAAAGACCCAACACCTTTAGGAATGAATTTAGTCTTTGGCCTTTGGTAAGGTCCTCATGAGCAGCTCACAGGTCATCTGCATGAAAAACATCCTTTCGACAATCTGACAGAATGAGATTTCATGTGGTTCTGGGTCTAAAGGACTTCAGACAGTTTTAAGTCTGGCGCTTTCTGTCGTGGGGTCTGAAATGAATTCCCAACTTGAAGCCACGATTAGCTGTACATCCAGTTGTCTTTTTGCACTATGTTTTGGCTTCCTCTGCACGATAATACCCTTTTTTGGAGTACCGTTTAAGAAATAAGTAGGACATATGGTTTTAAAGATACTGACTTCGTTGTAAATACTATGCAAAGTAAGGGACATATGAAAAAGATCTTTTACACAGAACATGACTTGTTTCACCACGTAGTTTTAAGATACAATTACTTGGCATTAATGAGGTTTGACTACAGTTTTGAGCAATATAGCCTGTGGTATATTCTGTCTCTTTAGGAAGAGGTGATGTATTGCTACACATGCTCAGAAATAGCGCAAAAGAAGAGGGGCTGTGGAGACACAGACCAACAGTAAATGCCCATCCTGATGTGCTAGGTCTGCTGTACTGCACCTTTAGCTTCTCCAGTGTCACACTACAGGGAAACCAGGATCTTGGGTCAAAAGAGCCACAAAAGGGAGCAGTTGAGCGAACCCTTTAGATTCTGTGTGTGTGGACCCTGGCTTTAGACAGCTTGTACCAGAGAATCAGGGCAGTGAAGTGAAGGTGAGTCACACACCTAGATAAAACTTGTGCATCCTACTTTGCAACCCAAGGGCCCACGTGTTTTGGGACATACTACTTAAAAGGATTAATGAGTCCTTACAGAAAATAAATTCGCATTTGCTCTCTGATGAACATGACCTCTTTTGATGCTGTTAACTGAATCTTTCCCCTCCCAGGTGGGTAAATGACATCAAAATCAGTCCTGTTGGCTTAACCTACAGAGAGTAAATGTCCTCTAAACTGTTCACTTTCTTCCTTTCTTAAAAAAAAAAAAAAAGCATCAAAGGAAGCAAAGATGTTGTTATTAAATACCTGGGACAACAGATTCCAGCTTTCCACACCATTTAACTATTCCAGCTCTGTGGCTGTGATGGGGATGTTTTTATTATTCATGCTCTTATATAAGGTGTTAGCAGGAAATTGCAAAAAAAATTTGAAGTGAGTCTTTTCTAACATTGGCATAATTTTCCCTATGCTTGTATGCCATGTTTTTGGCTCATGCCGCTGACACTGGGTCAGAAAATGCTTGGCCATAAACTGTGGGGTAAGCATACGCCACGGTCCATCCCCAGGAAGTGATTTGGATGCAGCCACCCGGATTTGGAGGGTCATGGAATTTAACTGTACAGACATGAACTATGTCATGCTAGTTAACCTCAGGGCTTGAGAAAAGTCCCTGAGCAGTTTTATTTATTAGTATAGATGCGACCTCCGTGGCCCTCGGACACAGTTATTTGCCTGATTAACTTGTAAAGGTCTCTCCGTCTCTGACTGCCAGTTTTTAGAGCAGTTTGGGCCAGAGAGAGCAGCGACTGCAGCTCCTTCAGAAAATGGTGCAGCTGTTTATTTGCAGGATCAGGTCTCCTGCGTACCCGCTTACTTGCTGGCACCGGCTTGACGTGAGGTTGTAGCACTAACAGCTGTACTCAGCTGAATGCTCTCTCAGGCCGGGAAGCTGCCTACAACACTCAATATTCAACGGGTAAGGTGTTTTCTTACTGCCTTGTGCCGTCTCCGAGCTTGTTGGTTTGATGACACGATTTGCGTCCTCGTGAAGAGCACCAAACCAGTCTTTTAGTCGCGAAGCGAGATTCCTCAGTTCTTTGTCTGTGCAAGCTAGAAAAAGAACAAAGCACCAGACTGAGTCAAGAGCACCAACAAAAAACCTTTCTCCAGATAGTCTATTAGAAAAAATATTGTTTATGGTTGTAAAGTCCTTCTCATTAAGAGCTCTGAAGTAGAAGAGAAGGTTAGGGAAAAGGATGCATGTTAAAAAGAAAATGTAAGCCATTATGAATTAAAAGTTGTACTCAAGTACTTCCTCAGTAGCTGACGTGATTTGTGATGGAAGAAGTGACACACAGAGCTACCTGCAGGTTCTCAATCAGAGCTATGTGACTACTTCACTTAAATGTTTTCACCTTTTAGGATTTCAGAGAAAAATATCAGTGAAACAGATGGGGAGGAGGGACATACTTGCCTAGACATACTACTCGAACAAGATGCTAGGAATAATTTATAACCACATTTGGCTTAGTATAAGGCTATTATCACAGTAATAGGAAATATATATACTTATTTATACACATAAAAAAGAAAATCATTATGTTCTCTAGTTCTACTGCAAATGAGACTTTGCCACCTCTGAAGGTTGTCAATTCCATTTTGTTAGCTAGGTAAAGCATTTCTTTTCTTCTAAATTTTTACTGAGAAGTATCTAATTTTTCCAGAAATTTCTGCCAAGAGATTAATGTCCAGCGGAAGCAGATATTTTTAAGGAAGAAAGCTGCATTAGTCATCAGTCTCTGTCAGAAAAAATATTCTTGTTTCTGTATCATGTTTAGTGCTTAAAATTCACATGCTCAGACAATTTTATTATTCCTGCTGTGCACTCATTCTACATTTTAAACGACATTTCTTGGAATACAGAGCAAGATTTTATGCCACAGAGGCAGACATCCTTCACAGGGCAAGCCACAATATGTCTTCTCCAATTCACTGCACATTATAATTTTCCTCCTTCCACCTTACTGAAGAACAATTGAGTCCCACAGCTTGTCTTCCCAAGTTAAACTCCCTGCTCCAATGACTGCAATGAACTTGCTGATACCTCATGGCTCTGGTGAGTATTTGTTTGTTCTCACAGGGGTTTTGGGGGTCAGAAATAACTCTGAAGTTAAAAATAGGACATTATAGCTTTTTCTAAGTGGAAAATTTTTTAGCATTTGCCTGGGGGGGGGGGGGTGTGGAGAAAAAGAAAGATTTTTCCCATTTTTCTGTAATGCTGAAAGAGTTTGATATATTTTCCTATTAAAGATAAAAATATGAAGGTCACTGTCCTACTAAGGCTAAGTCCAGGTCTTTAAGAAACAAACAACAGTTTCAGGTCTTTAAGAAAAAAACAATTAATGTCAAATAAATGGAAGACAATACAATATTAACCTTAAAGTTGCTTACATTACTGAAAAAGCTTATTTTCTCACTTAAATTAACATTATATTTACTCATTGTAAACTATCCTATCTTTGCAAGCTAAGACAAAAATCATAGAGTGATAGGATTTTTGAGCCCACCATGCCATCTTTTTTATAAGGAACATCTCATGCCACTGTTGTTCCTTGGCTGTTACTCACAAACAAAGTCTTTTATCTGAGAAAAATCACAACAGAAGTAATACCAGAACAAATTCTATCATCTTGCCTGTAACAAGCCCCCATCAGGAGATGTTGCCTGAAGGAGTGAGGGGGTAGGAAGAAAACTAATTTTATAGGTAATAAATATTCAGGAACGAACTAGCTCTAGACAGGCACAAATGATTTCTTATTTTGTGAATTTAGATCCATAAAGAAATTTCCATCGTGCACTAATTTCAACAGGAGCTGGGCACCTAAATACGTGTTAGAAGTGATGGAGATACTGCTTTTACATGGGATCGAGATGGTCTTCCTGCATCCCCTGTTGAATCGCCATCAGCTAATTTTCATTGGACATAATTTTTGCCAAAATATTATTAGGCAACTACAGCAACATGAGAGACCATAATAGCCTTATTTTCAATAACCTGTCTTCACAAATGTTTTCTGAGAAGGAGCGTACCGATAATTGTATCATCTTTCAGAATTAAAAGCAGGCAGTATCTTTTCTTCTGCCAAGTAGTTGTCTCGTCCTTTGAAAGTCAGTTTTGCAAAGGCAAAAAAGAGAAATATAATACATAACAAGTAAGTGTTGTTTAGCCCATACCTCATATATGACAGGTTATCCATATGTTCAGAGTATTTCACAAATGTATCTCCAGTCAAAACTGCACATATAAACACAGCTTTGACTACCGATTATATCAAGTGGGTGAAAAAAAAGAGGATTCAGTTGTCCGAGAAATGAGTAACGTAGTTTTATTGTGCAAACCTAATACTTATTATATATTTATTGTGGCACGCAACATCTTTAGGAAGCCAAGGCTGGAACTCTGGACTACAAACAGCCATTCCTGTGCCATCCTGACACCCTCATCGTGCCTTCTGTATAGGTATACTGAGCTTCACGGACTTTCAGTCAACAAGTCACAGGGGAAAAAAAAAAAAATTAAAGAAAATACCCTCTAGGGCTGTTTTCCTTATTAAGATTTGTGTACTTCCAAATACAAAGACAACTCTAGACACCACAGAAACCTAAGGTAAGTCAAATGCTCTGAGGGATGCTGTATTTGCTCTCAAACCCGCAATGCCATCCTGCCAGTGCAGAGTGCCAGGCAGGAGCTTGGAGCACGCTTGCCTCCTCTCCTGGCCTCAGCACCACGCAGAATGGCCTTCCCACTGAAAAACTAATGTCTCTGAAATAAATTTCACAAAGTGGTCTTTTGGTTTAAACTGCGTTGACTGAGGTAATTTGAATCCATGCTTTTAAATTGCAATAGAAAACAGGATTGAATGCACAGCGTAGGTGGAACAGAAGTAGATTAATTAATGGTAAATCAGACTTGAAACGATTTTTCTGTCTAGTCCAGCCAATCAAACATGTCAGGATTTGTAAAATGCCATTCACAGTGAAGTGGTTATTTTTTTTTTTTTTTTGCTTGTCTGTAATGCTAACCATGTCGAGAAGCAGCTTTTACCACGTACATGTACACTCCAGCTTACACCAGTTCTCTGCTGTTACCCAAGTGCTGCAATCCATGACCTACCTCAGCTCGGTTATACCCTACGGCTGCTCAAACAGACACAGGACCCCTGTATCCTCCTGTCATTCCCTAACAATATTTCTCTTGATTTTGATGGAGCAAGGATAGGCTTTCAGCCTCTTCTATGCTGTAGCTTCCTCGAAGACTGCCTCATTCACTCGCTCCGAGGGCAGTCTTTAACAGCGGACTCTGGATGACGCGTTCTCCTGTTTTCACCAACAAGTGTGCAAAATGCCACAAACCCTGCAGATTTCCTTTGGAATTCAGTCTGAGGCACAACTTGACAGTAAGCCCAGAACTGGAGTTTTCTGCGTTCTGGAGAGGTTTTTTTGTGAATAACTGAGATATTCCTTAAGTACGTTGCTTCAGGATGATTCAACAGTGGATATTATGTTGACGTTCTCTCTTAGGACCGCAGTCTTTCTTCACAAGAATAACTGCTGTTTCATGAGTAAAACAGGAACCAACTGTGCTGTTAATATGTAGTGAATAATAAATTTCTTCATGAGACTTCAAAAATTTAATGCAAAGTTCAGTTAAATTTCTATTCAAGTGTTTCATGCTCTCAATCTTACTTTCTACTGAACGTTAAAATAGAGGAAGTATTATTTTACATTTCTTGTATTAAATTGTATTTTAATGCTACTATGCGTGGTTAAAAAGATTCTGTCTCTCTACCTAATGAAACTGCATTCTATTTTATTTATTTTATTTGAACATTTTCAGACGTCCCTAATCATTCTGAATTTGTTTGGTTTGGGACATGTTATTTTAGACACTTCAAAGTGGATTGACATTCAGAGGGCATGAGTCTAATGCACACAAAGTCAGGCTCAGCCTCCAGCTGGGTATCCAGGAACCAGAGCACTTAATGATTTATTTCTGGTGGTAGAGCCCATTAGTTACATATCAAACAATTAGGAAGCATAGCTCTGAGGAACCCCAGATCTAAGATCCTCATATATAAATTTGCATTAGTATAAGTTGTAAAGCATTTTTAAGAACCCTCTTCATGAAAAATACAGTGCAAATGTACCTCTTTACTATTAATAGAAGTTTCAGGTAACATTTCTCAGATGAGAAGAATAGAGCTGTAGGAGGAATAGATGTGATAATGGGTCTCTTGCTACTTGAAGATCTATAAGGAGAGAATACCTAGGTTGCAAACAATATGGATATTAACATGACTTGAAGCACTGATTAAAAAATCTGGGATAAGGAGACACACCAAGGGAGGAACCTCTCTGTAGCCCCTCTCTAGCAACTGAAATCTGTCCAGTCAACTGTCAACAACCATTTAAAACTCTAGTGCTGTGAAAAAGACACAAGTGCAAACACATGCAAATATGCATTTTTACTTCTGTGTGTATTTTCTTCAAGATAAGAGAATCTGGCTTCAATTCATTTCCTACACCTTTTAAAAAGGGAAAACCCAAAAGACTTTATCCTTGTTATTTTATTGACGTCACCAAAAGTTCTGCCTTAGCAGCCCTCTGATACCAGGTCCCCACATAACATTAATTCCTGGCTCCTTCACTGCCGATGCGCTTCAATGACGTCCGTTCATAGCCCACAACTTCCCTGCCTGCAGCAGGTTGGTATCGCTGCTGTTACAAATGGGGATGGCAAGGCAGGTTGGTTAACATCCAGCTCGCCAACTTGATCGCAGCGCACAGTGCCCTGCGTCTGACGTGGCAGTGGGACCACGAGCAGCGGCAGAATCCGTCACTTCTCTGCGTCACGGCAATGCGAACGCAGGATGAGCATCTCTGCTGCTGGATCCAACTGACATCCTCAGATCTGAATCTGCAGATGTTAAGAATCATCCTGCAGAAGTGATTTAATAGCAAGCACTGAAAGTGTAGATTTATTCCCAAGGGTGAAGCAATTCATCCAGCAGTTATTTATTCCTAACAAACTGAAAGCACTGTTGTTAAATACCTATTTTCACCAAGCAGAAAACATTAATCTGACCTCATGGAAAGCCATTAGCATGCTGTAAAGGCTCAGGTTTTTATAGGCATGCTTCCATTATGGACTTTTTCAGCTCTACAGATACTAATCTATATACATTGGTGGTGAAAATTAATGGTATATGTGCTGGTTTTGGCTGGGATAGAGTTAATTTTCTTCATAGCAGCTAGTATGGGGCTGTGTTTTGGATTTGTGCTGAAAACAGTATTGATAACGCCGAGATGTTTTTGCTACTGCTAAGCAGTGCTTACACAGAGCCAAGACCTTTTCTGCTTCTCACCCCACCTCACCAGCGAGCAGGCTGGGGGGGCACGAGAAGTTGGGAGGGGACACAGCTGGGACAGCTGACCCCCACTGACCCAAGGGATATTCCAGACCGTATGACATCATGCTCAGCATGGAAAGCTGGGGGAAGAAGAAGGAAGGCAGGGACGTTCAGAGTTAGGGCATTTGTCTTCCCAAGTAACTGTTAAGCGTGATGGAGCCCGGCTTTCGTGGAGGTGGCTGAACACCTGCCTGCCCATGGGAAGTGGGGAATGAATTCCTTGGTTTGCTTGGCTTGTGCAAGTGGCTTTTGCTTTACCTATTAAACTGTCTTTATCTCAACCCATGAGTTTTCTCACTTCTTTTACCCTTCTGCTTCTCTCCCCAGTCCCACCCAGGGGAGGAGTGAGCGAGCGGCTGTGTGGGGCTTAGCTGCCGGCTGGGGTTAAACCACGACAGTAAAATATTTAATGTCACTTTCAGGGGGGACTTTCAAAAGTGCTCAGTGCCAGAAATCAACATTAAAACTGAACTTACCTGTAGACGCATAAGATTAAATCAATATTGAATGTTCTCTCACATCCCATTTTTACTCCAGCCTAGCAAAACAATATTGTAAAATCTCCAGCTGCTAACAAAACAAGCCTTATAACTCATAGTGCAGTTAACTCTAAACAAAACTTAGTACTAAGGAAGTACATTACTGCATTACTGCGTTAATGTCTCGCTTGCTGCCATAACGTTCTGGTACTATGTGACAAGCAAGGAGTCCATATTGTCCAGAAAAAAGTTACAGTGATACATTACCCTGTATTTCACAATAAGCAAGCTATGCAACCAGATTCACAGAGTATATGTAACGTTTTATGTCATTTGACTTCTCTGTCATCTACCTGGCATGTATCTGTTGCCTTATCATTACTACTGTTATTATTGTAATAATAATTCTTACAAATAGTACTACATTACTACCAATTACACGTGGAAAGACTGGTTCTTTGGGTTCATATTATTATTATACAATACTAAATAGTCTCTTAGGTAGAGAATGAGGAGCAAATTCCCTATTCCCTGAATGCCAAAGTGGAGCATGTGAAGATTCCCTGAGAGCTGGACTAGTTTCAACTGTTTCTGTACTGTAGAGGAAAGGACACTGCAAATGCAGAGAAATTAAAAACAAAAAGAAAAAAAAAGAAATAAAGTAGAATCTTTAAAAAAACTCATATTGAGCTACTGAGGTTAGTGTCCTTTCCATGTGAAGTAAAATCTGCCATGACAGAATTCAGCTTAGGAACATGTCACTAATTTTGAGTCACCTGCTTAAAAAGATGCAAATGTCCTGCCGTGGAGCAGAACTAATGTGTTGCGATCGAAGTGACCAGCCACATAATGTGAATAAGAAATGGCAAACTTTGCAAGAGAGTCCATCTCAATCCATAGTCTGAAATTTCAGACTTGGAGTTCCCTGAGCAGCAAGAGGGAGTGGATGAATCAATGGAAACTAGCGCTGCTTGGCTCACAAGCAGAAAACCAGCTGTATTTGTAAGACATATTAGTTGTAACAAGCAGTTCAGTCATTTGTCCTGTAAGCCTGGAGGACAAGTCCATTTAGTTTTGATTAAAATGTGATATAGCACAAACCTACATGACATTGCCCAATAGTGGTATTATATTCTTCCAGTTACAAATAGGACAGGCATAGTTTCAACAATTCAGAAGGAAAAAGAAGTCTCCTTTTTGTGTTTTTGAAGACTAGCCTGACAAAGTTATATGGTAAAACACACATTTAAAAACACCGTAATAACACTATCTAAAAAGGTTTGATGTAAAGGTATCACAGCATGGAAGTTGACAGGAGATAATGCTCATCTTTTGCACTAACTTTTATATTATTCTTCGCATAAAAACAAAATGTGTCAATTTTAATCATGCTTCCTCTGACAAACGTCACTACATTTTCTCTCTTGTAGGTAAGTCAACAACTTATTTCACCCTGCTATAATTGTTTCTATATGTTTGTGGATTATCACAATAGGTTTTAAAACTAAAGTAAAAAAAATGTATCAGCTTTCAGGCTTCAGGGAGTGCGTCTGCTCCCAGTCACGCAGAATACAAAGCGTGTTCTAAAAACTGCTGCTGCAGGAGCTGATTTGTAAGTAAACATCAAGATAAATTCAGTGCTGTGCTAACCCTCTACTTCAAATACAACTACACACATATGCATATAAACACGTACACGTATATGTGACTTGTAGATGACTCCAGGTGTTTTATCTGTGATATTTTGGAGATGCAATTGTGGCAATAATTACCTTCACAAATATTTCACCGTTCTTGTTTGGAAGGGGCAATGCTCTAATTTGATCTTTTCATTGAGGCTTCAGACAACTTCTTATAACAATAAAAAATGAAGTATTATGCCAATAATTTTATGAAGTAGAAAGGAAGGGACTGTTTACTATTACTATAAGCAAAGGTATTGCATTCTAAACATGCTTTGCTGGTTCGATAAATGAAGGTCTTTCATTTAAAATTGCTCCTGTAGTCACCAACATTTCATGACAAAGTTCTACGCAGGTGTATTTGTCGCACTGCATTTTTGGCATTCATTGGCTATTCTTCCACAGGGTTGACACCTTTGCTGATAACCACCTCTAATCCTTCTGTCACTTGTTTTGCCTTGTCTTATAAATACAGCAGCAGATGCCAAGATCCTGCAGTTCTGACTTTGAGATGATTACAGGAGCAGCTGAGTTATTGGGAAGACGAAATAGGCTTTGATCTGAAGCTTCCTTAAAATGGTACATTTAAAACACAAAGCTCAGCTAGAACTGTATAAACAAAGATTTAGAGCTACAAAGCTCACTCTCTAAAGCTGTAGGCAAAGCGTACATCTGCTTTCGTAGTACTTAACGCTAGCGCCTTTTGTGCTCGCACTAATTGTAAAAGCCCTGCAAAGTTCATCTTTGCTAGGTGCTTCAGAAGCCCGGAGGCTTCTTTTAAACACAGTCAAACTGTAATGATGCTGGGGGTCTGTCAGAACTCGGTAGGAAGGCTTGTCGGAGTAACGTCCCTCGTGACATTTTGGCCATGTCAGGTACTAATTAAAATGTAATCTCCTGCATGGTTCTTAGCCTCCCAAAATTCATTTGGCAGCTCACCCTAATGTTCTCATTCAAATTCTGTCATATCACCTGAAAGGAGGAATAGAGAGAGTTGTATCAACTGAAAACTAAAACAGAGCAAATAAAAATGTCTAACTGAATGGACTTTTCCAGAAGTTCATGCTGTGCTCTGGATGAAAAAAGTCTTAGTAGAGTCATCATCTCTCCTCTTGCCTCCCTTCCTTCCTCTCTGTTTTTACAGAGCCTACTCCGAACAGACGCCCTTGACTCGGCAGACGTACGTATGCGCCCAGCGTCTTCTGCGCCGAGTCTCGGAGAAGGCACTCCAGTTAGCTGTAGTCGTGGCTTGTCAAGCATTGGCCGGTCTTTGCAAGAGGGCCGAGTTCTTAGAAAAACTGAACATTGGTTTGATTTTAAAGCAGCGTTTAAAGCAGACCCACAGCTCACAGTCCATGGGAGGTCTTCACAGATACCTGACTTTGCTGCTAACAGCTTAGCAGATATTATACTCTTAGGCATTTGAAATAATAAATAAGCAAAGCTGGAAGAATAAGAGTAGAAACAAAACTCACTGGGCTTAAAATGAGGGAACTGAGGGATGGTTATTTTTGGGCAAACAGTATAGGCTACCATAGTGTGTACACTTGAGCTTTAGATGGAATTGTTTCCTACAGACTTTCCAAAGCCACAGCTGAAAGTGTTAAGACAACCTGCTGAACTTTTCCACATCCAGGAGGTTGTTTTGCTCCACTTTCTAGAGCTGAACAGAGAGAAATTTTAGATTCTGATCTTCAGTAAAAATGTTCTGAATTACAATTGCTGGAAATAACTTGAGCTGTTGATGATAAGGGCAGCTGCTAGCTTCCATAATGAAAATGGCCTTGAGCTTGAACGAGCAAAACTCAGGTAGTAAAATTAGTAATTTGACAGTATTTGAGAAGAAATGGGCAGATCTATTTATGTTCAATCACAGGGGGAAAGCAACAGCCAAGAATCTAAATTAAAAGATTGTATGTAGAGAAAAAAGTAAAAACCTAAGATGATTTCACGGAATGCCAATGTTAGAGCGTAAGCACATGCAACGCTTCTCAAAAAATAAGTTGAAAATATGGCTATATATGAAATGAAATGTAAAAGACTTCTAATTTTTACAGTTCCTTGTGCAATCACAGATGGATCTAAACTGAATTAGGAAAAAACCCCAATGCAAGTAGATCATTTTTGTAAAGTGTCATAGTAAACAGGGATATTCATTATTATTTGATACCATTCTTTTAAAATGCATGAATTCTTGAGCAGTTCATAGGATAAAACTGCTTCTTTTACACAGTTCTGTTCTTCTGACACTACTCCATCTCTGTAAGTTTGTTCAAATCTAAAATTCATGAGCTCCCAGATGGTTATTGGGGTTTTTTGTTTGTTTTAATGAGAAAAGGTATTATTTTTATGGCTAGCAAGATCTAAATGCCAGTGTGTGCTGGACTGGTAGATGCCTATTCTGGAGGTGAAGTTTGGGCTATCCATCCTTACCGTAACGATCACTGCTGCTACCTGAAGAAACTAACTGCAGAACATGGTACAGAAATGCAAAAGCAGCACTCTTGTTATGCAGCCTATGTATCACCGGGCATTTCCAGAGGGCCAGTGAGCACAATGACTGATCTGCTTTCCCATAGGAAAAAGAACTACCCCACATCCTTCTCAGAGTCCCTGCTGTGATTTAGGATACTGCCTAAAAGCTGCAAGAGGGACCCAGGAATTTATTAGAAAGACTCCTTTTTGCTAGGAACTGGTACTCTATCATACAAAAAAAAGGGGAAAGCAATTGAGTAGATTCACTTCATTTTTACTGGAGTCCACCATCTTTATTCGCTTCCTCAGGAACCCTTGAAAAGTGATAGATAAATCCAATTTGCCCATGCCTGAGCAGGATGGAGAGAGAGATACTCGTGAGTCAGCATATGCTAGCAGAAACTATTTTTCCCCCTCATTAACTTTTTTGCACATCAGCTGATTTTTATTTTATACTGTGTATATCCCTGTTCTTATTTTCTGTGTTCCCTACTGAATGTTATCACATCTGATACCACCAGGGCTTCATTAATGTAAAATGTTGTCATGTGGTGAATTATTCCTAAATGAGAAAACACAGACAACCCTAGAAGAGAAAATAAGGAGTTGTTGGACAGCATGGAGCTAGAAGCATTTGAAGATGTCCCACAGGAATTCTTCCAGCAAATTGTTGGGAAAACTGATTGAAATTCAATAAGAAAGTGCAAATGAGACAACACAGCTCCCCAGTGGATTGCAAAGATCCCCTGGAAGGAAATCAGAACTATCTCTGCACTACTGCACCTTGCAAAATCAAGAAATGCATAAATCCCACCAGGGAATACAGCATAGTAACGCAGCATTCAGGGCAATATGAAACACTCAAGTGAAGGAGTAATTTTAGTAAGGAAATGCAACGTATTTTGAGAATCAAATTTGAATGTATTTAAGATCTGAATAGGATTTTATCGGAACCAGTTTTACACTGGTGCAGTGCCATTAACTTCACAGGAATGAACAGCAATCGGTACATCAGCAAACATACTTGTCTGGGTTGGTTCAACGACGCTCAGATGCATCACATTAATGAAGGCACTTAGAAATATACTTCTCCCTGGAGGTGACTTTGAAGGTGAAGGAGGTGCTTCACAAGCAGGGGTTTGGCTTCTGGTTAGACAACTGTCTCCTGCGGTGTGAGCGACAGGGACTGTGGAAACTCCCCAAATGATGGGACCTTCTTCACTGGGTGTGAAATGAGGAAGAACCTCTTCCCTTACAAAACCGGTGCTCAGGAACTTGCTGGGATTTACACTGGCAAAGTGGTGGAGCGGCTTAATTTTTAACAAGCTTTGGGTTTTTTGGCTGAGGTAGGCACTGATGTTTCAGCCATTATGGCCTCTGCTTCTGGATTGAAGAGCTGGGGTGTTGCTAAAGCACAAAGCAAACTTCTCTGGGATTAAAAAGAGAATAGCTAAACTGAGCTGAGTGTCAGGGAAGGCTGTAGATAAAAAAAGGCTCAAAAGATGCACTGTCTGTTGTTTACCTCCTGTGACATGTACCTCCTATAGCTACATAACTTCATTTAACAGTATAAAGAAAAGTATGAGATGAACATACTAATGAGCACCTGGCCACTTAGATACTGTGGGAATCAATAACTTCAAAAAGTATGGAATGGAGTTGCAAAAATCCCCTACTAATGTGTATTTTGAAGAATCATTTAAAGGAACGTCAATTCTTTTCTCAGTCCTTCATGCGCATTTGTGTATTTTTAAAGTCTTTTAGAGGGAGGATTGAGTTTTGTGTATTCAGGGATATGATTTATTGAAAATGTCCCAATTTTTTAAAAATATTTGCACTATTAAATTATTTAACATCCCAAAAAAAAAAAGGCAGCAAGTGAGATCAAAACCATCCTGTGGTATTATGAAGACCATAAGCTGAGCAATTCTGAAAAGGATAAAAATGGCTTGTGTGAAAGGAATTTTTTTTTTTTTTTTTTAAAAATGACAGATTTGGAACTGTGGCTGAGAAAGCTTTGAAAGCGGCCAGGCTGACAGGGTGTATTGTAGGGTAGTTGTAAGCTTTTGTAGAAGCAATTATTATCATCTCCCCAAAGCAAAAGTCTGTGAGCAAAAAAGCAGAGAAAAGGAGAAAAGGCTGGCTGGGAATTAGACCCCCTTTCCCAGGCCTAGATGTTTACTTGCTGACAGCTTAAGCCAAAGTGAAAACAATCTGAATCTAATTTAAACTTTACTCATTCCGCAGAAAATTAAATAGCTGGAACTGTACCTGCTGAAAGAATGGGCAAGGAAAGAGCAATGTTCTGGGAGGGGGCCAGCGGCACTCATTTGAATGTAGATCTAGTGCGGTTCTTTCAGACCCATCACTTGTCAGCCCTCATAAGTGTTCTTCAGAATAATTATTTAATCAGAGCAGCCGTAGATCAAGGCTCTCCAAGTGTTCGTGATTAACAAATTTTGTAGAAGGTCCAGCAAGGCATCCTGTAGAACTGAGGATTCGGAGCTCCAGATAAAATTTGATGTTGTGCAAACACCAGCAGCTTTCCAGTGGCAGCTTTTTATTTGGGAACAGCGAGGCCATGCTTCTGGCAGGTTTCTCTTACGCTGTACAGAGGTATCTACAGAAATTCATCCTTTAGATAAACCGGTATTTTGTCTAGATTTTTTCATTTATCAGGCTGTCCAGTTCACACCCCACATTTCAGTATATTTAGACCATACTATTAAAATTAGACTATGGGCCTGATTCTGCTTTTCCAAGGCTCTGAATTTACTTGGGTGCAACTAAAAGTTGAGTCTGATTTCTGCAGGTGCAGTACGCTGAAAAACTTTTTGAATATATCTTTCAGTCTCCCTCCAAAAGTAGCCTTGTGCATTTTAGATTTCATTATTTCTTTGATGCTCCTTAAAGAGGCAAGGATATGTTTTCACACTCTGGCCCTTTTAATTTTACTATTTTTTTAATTCACTGCAGAGCTGGAATGTACTTTTCCCATTCCCCCTATTCGCCCCCCAGTTTTTGGACATTAAAAGCAGGACACTATAATATCTGTAGGCTTACAGGACACTAAAATATCTGTAGGCTTACAGGCCTTTAGTACGATATTTGCTATGCTTGTCATTTTCAGAAAAAGCAGTCATTACATTAAAGGAAAGAAGTCCCATTATTTTCTTGTAAGCTAATAACCAGCAAGCTGTTTTGTGTGTGTCATTGCAAAAATTAAAAATAATTTCCTACTACGTGTGCTATGACTGATCATAGCTTGTATCCACAAATCTACACACTTAGTCAGTATAATTCTACTTTTCTAATAGCAAGAGTCAGACACTATACTCACAATTATCCTTCAGGATGATAGCATCCCAAATCTCAATCCTCTGCTAGCCAATGTGGCCACAAGGTAGCCAATGGCAGAATTGGGTGGTTTGATTTTTGTAGGGCTAACAGAGGATCCCAGTTTGGTTGATAAGTTTCATCCCGAAAGGATTCAGTAAATTTGATAATCAACTCTTCTTTAAAAAGTAATCTGTGGAATGGCTTAGAGTATTGATGTTAAATTTCGATGAGTAAATCCAAATGAGTAAAACTATGTAAAACTATGTATGAGTAATATTAATTAATGATAAAAACCTATATGTGAAGCTGGATAAAGTTACCTATTAGGCCAGTTAAGACTATTTTGAATAATTTGATTTGAGGAAGCTTTAATGTTTCCCTTGATTCTAGTGATAATCTTTCATCTGGAAAAGAAACACTTGAGCAGGTACACAGCACTTGTAATGGGCATTAACTGAACAGTGTTTTTCAGAGTAATCTGTGGGGGCTGAGGCCACTAACTGGTATAAATATTTTAACAGTGATGCCAAACTATCCATTTTGTTTCTGAAAACTGCCTAAGTAAAACATAACAATTATGTCCTGTACTAAATAACAAAGATTACTTTCTTTACCTTTCTTCATTTATCATTTCCTTCTGGTTAACAGAGGCAGTCCTGCACTGCTGGGGCTATCAAGTCCTTGTTTTCAGCGTGTATTTACAAATGGCTTGGGCACAAGAGATTGGTTTTTATCTAGGGAGGTAAAAGTCACTTTATTCCTTGTTTCTAGGCAAGAGATGATGACCAATAATGAGCATGCAAAAGATTTGTACAAATACGTTTAGGAGTGTTAATATAAATATTTATAGTAATGGAGTTTGAGAGGGTTCTTTTTGCTGTTTATCTAGAAAAGCAGTCATACTGAGAGACTAATGTACCAAATTTTCCCCCAATAAATAGGTGTGAGAGTAAAATGCTTTGAAGGAGTTTGGGGAGAAGATGTTGACTCATCAGTGATGATGGAGGTTGGCTCGCTTCGGTGGGGAGGGAGGGAATAAGTGAAAAAAAGGGTAATATGTTGTAGACCTGTGAAGAAGGTTTCAGGGTGTCTCTCCTGTCCCAGGGCTGTAAACTACAGTCTAATCCACTAGAGCAAAAATTACCTACAGTCATACAGACTTGTATTAGGTATTCCCTTTTAGCAGAAATGCTGATGTGTATTTCATCAACCAAACACAACACAAGCCAACCAAGGATCTGAGAAAAAAATCTGCTGATATACTTCAACCGTTCAAACACAACTATTTAAATATCAACATTATTAGTAAGTGGAAGTATTTGCTTTAAACTTGGCTAAACTCTGTGGAAGAAAGCAGACATGAATGATCTGCTGGTACTTCACACAGTTTGATTACTGTTTGATCAGGACTGTTCTGCAAAACACAGCATTTCTTTTATTCCATGGTGACAGTGCATAGAAAGAACTACATTATAAATAGATCAAGTGGACTAGTTGAGATCTACACGCATAAATTGGAATAGTGTAGATTTCAGCTCACTGCATAGTATTTTCTTGGCTAATTGGTTGCAAAATGGGTTTGGAAGTCAACCCAACATTTTCAAACTAAGCTACTGCAGTCAAGACAGTGGGGTTGTGCTCTTGTAACAGGCATTTCTCCACCCTGCTCCCACATAAGAACACTACAAAGCCTTCCAGTGTGAGAAATGAAAATTTACACTTTTTTCAAGTGTAAAGTTCTCAAATATTTTTACAAACATCAGTTTTTGAAAATGTTTTGTTCATTTGCTATAGCTCTAAGTAACTAAACACAAGAGAAATGCACTTATGTTAAAAAAATCTTCGAGAAGTCACTGGGATATTTTTTTCTTTTCTTCTTCCTGAAACCTTCACTGACAGCAACAGGAGATTGGATTTAAGAATCTATGCAACAACAGGTGAAGGACACACACATTCACTCGTTTGCACAGCAGGCAGAATCACAGAGCTACCCCCATACAAGTAATAATGCAAGAGGAGCCTCCTTTGGTTGTAAAGGCAAGAAGTAAAGACAAAAAATCACCCTTGGATTCATATCCACCTGCCTGCAAAAAGCACTGCTGAAAGCCCAATTATTTTGATGGATACTGAGGAGAGACAAACAAATAAGGACTTATGTAAATTACAACAAAAGAACTCAATGTATTTCTAAAAGTATCTCAGGAATTTATAGTAAATAATGCTTTCAAAGGAAATGGTAATCATTCTGCATTGAAAGCTTCTGATCTTACCATCTTTACTTCAGATCACATTAGTACTGTGCATCATTACAAGAATGTGTTCTTTGAAGCATGTGTACTCTATCTTCCTTCTATTCATCATAAATACCCTCTCGGTGAAAGTACACTTTGCCACTGTGCACACATTTTTCTTTCTAAGATTTAATTCATTTCCTAAAGAAATGTCACGCAGAAATCAATCTTGTCAGTACAAGTTCACAAGGCCTGATTCATTTAACAAATGATTTATTGACAACTGTGAGATAGAAAATAACGGAATGTTGTTATTAAGAGCAACTTTACACATTTCCAACAGTCTATATAGAGAGGGTATCTATAGAGGTTGTTAATATTCTTTCATGAACAAGTAATACATTGTGAGAAGAAAGAAGAGAGCTTGCCATGGTTAATGGCTGGCTTCCAGCTTCTATTCCAGCTCCCTCTTTGTACTCACAGCTAATGTTATTGCATAAATCCTGACCTTTGCTGGTTTTGGTTTCATTGAAAAACAGTAGCTTGTAGAAAAAGAGATAAGAAAACAAGTGTCCTGTTACAGAAAATGTAATTTTGATTGGTATCCAAACATAATGAGTTCTTCAGAGAAAACACGAAAGTTCAACTGAAACAGTGTATGTAGCAGCAGACCACAACTGAGTGTAGTAGTTAATGGTTTGATAGCTAATCTAGAAGTATTTATCTAAGCAGTGTCAAACATCAGGATTAACTACTTCTCCTCCTCCTCCTCTCTTTCCTTCCTGTCCCTTTTTCACCCAGTGCCAAAGCAAGCAGTGTTTGCAGCTCTCCAGGCGAATACGCCTTGGATTTCTTCCTATGGTGTATAGATCCTTTTTATTTTCTACTAAACAAGACATGAAGAAAAGAACCAATTCCCTGCAGTACACATTTATCTATATACACCGCAAGCATGGTGGGATCCTAGGGTGTCTCATAAAAATAAAGAAGATTTCCCCTGAGCTGTCTTCTGCTCTCATATCCATCATGACTAGAGTGATCGAATGTGACCTTCAGCATGGTAAGTACTTTGGTGTCCCCAAGTCAGGTGTTAAATCATCCAAATTTTAGTTCAATGGCTCCTGGAAAAGAGTCCAAGCCCTAAGGTCAGATGCTCACGCTCCTGACTCAAAGTACCTGCACACACCCTGGGCAGAGAGCATCTCACCCGTGCCAGAGGCACAGAAAGAGTTTCAAAGTCTCGCTCGTCCCTGAGGGCTGAGGAGCTGGGGCTGCGCTGGCAGGGAAACGCCCTGTGTGCTCCAGATCCGGCACCCAGAAGCCTTGCGAGGAACTCGGCACACGGGGGCTCCCGCAAAATACCATTTTAATTCCTAGAAAGCAGCAATGGAACAGCACTGTGCTGAATTAGAAAGCAAGCAGTTCTGAGTGCAGTCTGTCCCGCCAGACTGGTCCCCTAGAGACTTTGAACCCTTGCCAAATTTCTAAATCCCAGTGCTGCAGAGTTGAGAAGGTGGTACCTCTAACTAACCCATCATGCTAAATGCTATACAAACATAGGAAAAAATGGCTCATGCACGAAAGAGTTCATGCTCAGCTTTTCTTTTCCAAAAGTAAACCAAATCCTCAGTCCTTCTTTGTATTCCTGAAGAAATTATCTGACAAAAAGTAGGAAAAGAAATTATTTCTACAGATTTCTAAAGTGCAAAAAGTGAGGAATATTTTACATGCTTCGTTAAACACAGATGAAAATATAAAACATTTTGAAAACATATAGTTGAATAGGATATAATATTTCCACAGGACTCCATTAAAAAAAAAAAAAGGAAAGATTAAAATCTGTTCCCAGCAAGATATTTTAAACTTAGAATGATACATTCCCTCCCTAGTAATCAGTCTGCAAATAGGATGATTTAACTGAGACCCTCAAAATCTCTGTAACAGAAAAGCAGGGAAACCTGAGGAATTCAATTGTACTGTATTGCACTGTCAAAATTATAAAGTGAGAATGTTAACTCAACCTACAAGGCTTTTTTACTGTGTAACAGAATTTCAGGAGTAATTAAAAAAAAAAAAAAATCTCAAGCACCCATATTTCATGAAAACAAGCCTACGTATTTTCTGACACCAGAGGTATGCTGAACGGGAAAGCCAGGAGATGCGAACTCAGGCACTGGTGTATTTACAGCGAAGAGTCACAAGGTAGCAGCACAAAGCATTAGTCTGAAGAATTTTTTAAAGATACTGCAGAGGTGGAGGTGATGTGTCATCAGTCACCAGGACACAGCTCTAAGCGTGGAGGCAACATAACTTACCGCAATTAAGTACTTAGTGGGGAGTAAGTTCGGTGCTGGGGTAGCCTGTGCTAACCTTTGTGAGCCAGCAAGCAAGCGCCCAATAAAAAGAACTGACTTTTTTGGGGATTTACTGCAGACATGAGAGATGTGTTATATGAGCCAATGTCAGGGCACAATAAGACAGGGAACAGAGAACGGCTGGTAGGGTCGTGGAGGGGGAACCTTACGTCTGGCAGTGTCTCGCAGCTTACAAATTGGTTGCACAGTTCCTGAGCCGACCTGCTTTCGAACAAGAAATGATTGTTTTCCCCTTTCAGTACCCTCTTACACTTTTTAAAAGAAGCAAAAGGAAAAAGGATATATATCAATTCTCTACACATTACATTGTATATACAGTATGATGGAATATGTACACATGTAGAGTAACTTGGAATTCTCAAAAGTAAGTAAATCCATATGCTAGGAAATAAATGTAAAGGTCAAGAAAGATTAATAATGTCATTCTTGAACTCCTATGAGGGGAAGAAGCACTCATAGAGATGAACTGAGATCTGCAGTATAGTTGTAGCTGAACATTCACCGATTTTTCAAGAGCTGGATTTTTTGGCTATTGATCTGCCAATCACTTTTTCTGTAAGAGGAAATTCAGTTAGCCATGTCTCAGTGAGCCTTTTTCACCCAGTTGCTTTTGTGGGAGTTGTGTTTGTTGTACATCTGCATCTTTTATGGTATCTCAGAATAAAAAATTCAATAGCTGCTGTGTTGAATTCTAAAGATCATTATTCTACTTGTTTAGAAAATGAAAATGATACCCGCTTTTCTTTCCCCTTGCTTTCACCATCAGTTCACTTTCAAACAGTTTGGTATATTTTACTCAATTAAAAAAAATGTATCTTTTGTTAACTGGTTTTGCCTGGGCAAATGCTACAGGTGTTCCCAATTATGTCATTGTCCCTGCCATCAGAATAAATTTGTAAAACTCTGTTGAATAAAAGCTCTCTAGTATAAGAATCGTTATGACTTCTCTCTTTAAAAATATGGAATCATTTTTCATTACTTACTACAGTTCTATCATAAACCCCAGTGACCTCCCCATTGTCTGGACGCTCCCTGCGCTCCCTGCCTGGTGCGTTGGGTCCCATCCCAAAGCACCACCAGGATTTCCTCTCCAACTCAGCGTCCACTTTCTGCACATCAGTAAAGCCAAATTCATTCATTTCAAGTGGCCTGTATCTGGCTAACGTTGATGCCAGCTGCTCTTTCTCTATTTCTTCAACTGTCAGCTACCTTCAATGCAGTTTTCTCAAGAATCTTGTTCTCCCATGGCTCTGCCTCCCACGTTTTTCTGCCTGTCTTCTACCTGTCCCATTCGTGCTCTCTGCAGCAATCTGGGAGAGGTCCTCTGTCCCCATCCCTCTTTTGTCCTCCACAAACTCAGTTCAGTTTCCAACACACGCATGTGAAAGACTGATGGATTGACTTTTTTTTCCATCAAATTGAAATTTTTGTCCATGTTTCATACATCTCTTCACAAATGCCAACTTGTCAGCTTAAGATCCCCACAGGCAGAACTGATCTCCTCATCATTCCTCTCTTGTGCTCAAACCCATTCAGTGATCTTCTTCAACCCTCTGTTACCTTGAAGTGGGGCTGTAGCCTTTCCCGGGACTATCTCAAACTTCAGCTCTGCTTAAATTTTTTGCAAAGTCAGTAAACGACAGTTTAAAACATGACTTTTCCAATCCATTCTCACATGTAAGCAGCTTTCATCAGCTTTCCTCCTCACTATTCTCACGCCCTTTCCTTTGGCCTTACTGAGTCCCACCATCTCCTCTTCATATCCTTTCAAAAAGCTTCTGCAAAGATAATTTTGCAAAGATAATGTAGCCCAGCTCTTCCTGCTGACCATGCTATCCTCTGCTGCCTGTATTTTTCCACCAGCCTCCCAGTCCCCACTGCATCGCACATAAGCTGTAAGTCTCTGTTTCAAGACCCTTCACAGTTTCTATTTTACTTCTAATCATACCTCTACAAAGTCATCACTGACTTCTCTCTGTTAACGATGACAGCCTTTATTACCCAGTTGCTAAATTTTGAAAAAAGTATCTTGAGCTTTTCTTGTCATACCTGTCAGAAACTCTCTGTAAACACCTGCAAAGTCATGTTCAGAATACTTCTTAAAACGCAACTTTAACATGATGCCTACACAAACCCAGACACATGCATGATAATTAGGCTCTGAGGCACCGTCTGTAAGACTGCCCATACTGCTGACCTGTATTGTCACATTTTTAATTAGCATTGCCATCATTGTTTCTTCTCTTTGCTTTCTGTAGGTTGTAAACTTTTTGCTTAGAAACCATCTTTTTATTCTGCTTACATGAAACAGGCATTGCAAATATCTGACTCCCTTACTATCTTAAGCAAGTAAATTGTTAGAAGAAAGCTATCTTAAAATAGAGAACTATATAAACCCTTCCAGATGTACAACATATATTTTGCAAAGGATAAGAAAATGAAGACAACAATTTGGCGCAGTGTCAGAAAGAAAACCCACTAATTGGGATGGATGATAAGGAGGTAAAGAAAAAATCCAAAATTCACGGCATGATTTACTTCGCTGTAAATCTGGAAAAAAACTAGTGGTATCAGTGAAATTATTCCATATTTGTTTAACTGAGAGGCTGTACAGGATGCAATTCAGCCATCTGTGCTTGGCCCATCTCTACTTCGAAAAGTACCGTACTACTGTGCTGTACTACTTCTGCTGTCAAACTTTGGAGACGTTACAAGATATGCCAAGGAGCACAGAACGGTAGATGACAGCACATCGATTAAGATCTCTGTTTCAGATTGTCTTCTCTCCAGTCACTTACAGATGCACTTCAAACCAAAATCACTAACTAAATTTTCCTAAGAACTCCTTGAAATTACCTCCTCATTCCTCTATTGTACATGTATTTTTACTCTTCCAATGGAAAGACAAAGTACTACCATCAGTCAATAGCTATATATAAAAATAAGAAAATAAATAGTGCTCTAAGTAACAGAACTAACAAAGCCTGCTTTGCTTCAGATTTGTTTGCTATGTCCCAACAGCTTAAGCCCATGTAACTCTCCAACGCCACACGTGCCAAAGCCATCCCCAAACTCCCCCTGAAATACTTCCCTTCCCACAAAACTAAATCTCCAAGGAGCAGATGTGGGGACTTCCCTGCTGTCTGCATGACCTGTAACAGCCAAGCAGCCCAGGGAACTGCTGAGCCTTTCTCTCGGGTCTCTCTTTCTGCCCATCTCTCAATTTTGTCCCAAACCAGATAGGAATCACGACCTCTACTACTGTTTGAGTTGACTTATACGCTCAAGAGTTACGAAAGGGAGTTCGGCAAACAGATTGTATAGCCTTTGTTAAAAATCCCTCCAATATATCTCAATGCAATAAAGGAAAATAGTTCTCGACGCAGGTAATTCCTCTCTGTGGGTTTGTTTATTCTGAAATTGGGAAAAATGGTGTTGAAGCCACTAAAGCATAGATGTTGAAGCCTTCTCCCCGCTCTGTGATTGCTGTGAGGAAACAGCACTTCTGTATTTAACAAGACATGGGGACAACACGTGCAGAAGCACTTGCAGGTCTTTACTATTGGACATGACCTCCTTTCATTAGTTTCCTTGCCTCTTACATACATCAATAAAGGCAGCTGCAATGAATTAATATCTATATATTCAGAAAACACTGCAGTTAAGTATGAGTGGTCTGATACAAAGCCTTACTACCAGAGAACTATATCTGCACTGCAAAGAAAGTAGTAAAACCCACTTAGCCATGTATTAATACATAATGAAAAACTGACAATAATTATTTCAATATAGTGTTCCTGACCTGCTTCAACACTTCCTTCCTTTTTCTCTAATCATATTTTCTTAGAAGGTTTTGCACTTGATTTCTTAACCACAGAGGCCCTTAGTAGTTTGTATTTTCCATTAATTCTCTCTATAATAGTAACTATCACTTCCCTCTAAGACAGAAGGGTAAATGATTGGCTTTTTTTTTTTTTTTTTAATGATGAGAATGCAAACCTTGTGACTTAGGGCTTAGCAGAGCTCAACACATCTCATGGACCTTTACTGTGATAAGACTTTGCTACAGAATGAGAGAATTCAGTGAAGTGTGGTAGGTGTAATTAAAATTGTTATGCTGCTGATCCACAGGCAGATAAATCCTATAAGCATTAAATTGCAGTGGTTTGTTAAAAAAAAAAAAAAAAAAAAAAAAAAGGCTGTTCATTTCCTTGTAAAAAACTACATCAATTTAAAGATGGTGAAACTATAAATCTGAAATGAATTACAGTATTTCACAAGTTTCTCAGAATAAACAGAGGTCTATGTACTTGCCGACCAAGAGACTTAACACTTTATGCAGAGTGCAGTGAACCACTTTAATAACAATTACAAGCTGAAGGGATCTATATGCACAGATTGCTGACTGGTGGCATATTAATCCACTTTCTTCCATCCAGACTACAAACTTCTTAATGGAAAATACAGGGGTTTTCTGGGAATGAAGGTCACAGGTTTAAATCAAAATGTTATATTTGTAATTTTTTAATTTGCCATTCATTGAAACAAATTTGATTAGGTGAAAATAAGCCTGGCATCAAATGTCATGATGTGGGCAGATCTTCTGTTTGCTCTGATTTGAAATAAAATTTCTGGCTATTTTCCTTGTGTATTAATGGCAATATTTCATCATCGTTAGGAGTCAAATCACAATATGTTCCACATGGAATATTATAAATCAAGAATGCTGTTTACTTTTCACATGGGGTTGCAAGTTCAAAGAGACTAGCCTTTTTGGAAAAGTTACCCTTTATCACATTTATCAGTCTGTGAAAATCAGAGTAAAAAGTCATCTGTTACAAAGTTGTCTAACAAAATATTAACACATACTCTTTCACAGACAGCAGCAATTACTCACAGGGCTGTAGGGATAATGGGAAGAAACTAATTGAAATGACTTTACACATGCAAGCAAATTCTTGAATTAAAATAGAGGAATGTCAGATAAAATTGCACCAGGTTTTAATCTGAAGCTATGCAATAAGTTTTTACTTAATGGGCATGCCTCCATTCTGAAAAGAACATTAGCTCATACTGCAGAGTATCCTTCACAGATTTACCTGTGAATATTTATAACAAAGTGAATAATATTTATTATATGATCTTTTCCTCAAGTTATTTATGTAGTTCAGATGAGGAATAATATACAATGAAGATTATATAAATAGGATGAAAGGTCAGGGCTGAAGAGCTGGAGTAGCTCATATATAGAAGAGAAGCATTTTCTACAGAGAATCAGTTCATGAAGTCTTGTGCTCATGAGAAGAGAGTCAGGAGCAAACAAATGAATGGGGAGAGGAAAGAGCCAATCTGTACGTGCTCAGGTAGTTCGCTGGATATGAACTGAAGTTTTTGGTGGCACAGGCCAGATTCCGAGAGATTCCGCGTATGCAAAGAGCGTGACTTTTTGCCAGGAGACTAGGTGGCTCTACAGCTGGGATAGCAGCGTATGAGCTGGGGAGAGAGGACGGAGCAGGATGGCGACACGGAGAGTGCGTGTGAGCCAGCGGAGGGGTGATGGAGAGGGAAGAGAGACGGAGGTGTGCTGCAGGACAGGAGCACAGCTTAGGAAGGAATATATAATAAGAGGGATGAGGAGACACAGACTTCCCTTCTCTTTCATTGCCACACCACACCGTGCCTCAAATCTTCTCATTTTCTCACTGATTTTCCAATTAAAATGATCAGCTACATCTTTATGTATAATGTCAACAGTTCTTGAGAGAGTCAACTGGAGTTCTCTATTTCCTCTTCAATTTAGACTCCCAAAATTCCAGTAGCTAACAGTAAGGCAAAAAATGGAAAGATGGGACTTTTGAATTGGTAATATCAAGCAATTACATTTTTCACTTCCAAAGTTTTAACTGGCAACTTTTTCTTCCTTTCAGGAAAATGAGAACAGAAACGGGTATTTAATGCTGAAATCTGAATGCCTACCTTGCCCTTTTTCATACTGTGAGTTTTTCATATAAGCAGCAAATCTTGGAGGAAGCTTCCATTCACTGTTATCTGTTGTTCCCATTTGTTTGTCTCCTGGCAGATATCTGTCAGTTCCTTAAGTATGTCATTTATTACTGGCCTTTTAAAAATCTTTTCTGCAAATCTATGTTTTTATTTTACTGTGTCTTCCCAGAATTCTTGTGGAGTATGAGTAAGAGCTTGTTTACATATGAAGTTCTTTATAGACAGGAAAAAGCATATCTGCTTCCTTCAAGAATGATTCCATGTGCAGATAAACCCAAGGCTATACTATATTCTCAAGGAATTTGCAGAAAGTTAGCAGAATAAGTGGTTAGAAAGTGCTTTGGTGAAAAGTATCTTGATATCTTGTTTAGAATTAGGCTACAGTGATATTAATCTTTTCCTTCTTATCTACATACCTATGGGACATCTGAAACACTAGTGAGCCATTTCTGGAAAATATATTTCAATATCCTTCTGAGGGGAATATAAAAGGGCAAAATCCCAATCACTAGCAGTTTTAAGAGAGCAACTAGTTGCTTTGAACTCCACCCTACTTTACCAACCTGTTTTTCAAAACTGTTGACCACCAGGTATTACACAAATATCATAAGGCTACTCGTGAAAGTGTTTTTGTGGTTATTCTGCTGAAGTTAATACTTTCTAGAGACAGAGGAAAACACAGCACTATCACTGCAACAGTTGCCTGACTTGTTCACTTGAAAGTCATTCAATTCTACTGGTTAGTGAGGTCCTTTCAGATCATCCACGTTAGTGTGTACATTTTAGTCTCATCCCCAGAATAACGTAAGGAGGGTGCCAGCATTCAGTCCCTCCTTCTCCCAGAAGTGAACAGAGTCCAGAATAAGCAGAGCAGGTAATAATAGCATGCAAGTAATGCAGGCCCCCACACAAACTGCATACATTTACGTTTTATTCTAAAGCATGGTCTAAGTGAGACTCAAAAGTTTTTGTATTTTCTCCAACTATAAGACTGTATGGAAACCAACATACAGAGCCCATCAACAGAGGAAATGGAATAGAACATTCAAGTTGCCCAGGGAGCCCAACATGGAGGAAAATTTGGTTTTGCTTTGCTTGGTCTTCACCTCCAAGTCCAATTAGGAGGAGCTGTGCTGGTGATACTGCTCAGGCTCAGAGCGATGAAGCTATTGGTTTGGCCTCCTTAAATTTACACGTTAAAGCTTTGTTCCTTCCTGTAATTGCAGGTGTGTGAAGCACAAGGTAAGATGAGTGCCTGTTCCTACATGGGGAGTGCTCAGTCTTCAGCCTGAGCATGTACATGCCATGAATGCTGAAAACATGAAGCAGCACAACACTACAATGTCGCAACAGTAGGTTTAGTGGAAAAAGTAATATTTGGATCTTTCCCATTCTTGCTACAATCATTAACATAAAATCAATTTATGTTGTGACATTTTCAGTTCTCATTATGAGCTCTGTCACAAGAGGGAGGTTTTTAATCCCCCATAAAGTCTTTAAGAGACAGCAGAATAATACACACTAAATGCATTATACATTTTCTAATATGACCTTTTCATGGTTCTTCAGTTTGACTCCCTGGTCACTCCTGTTCTTTGGCTGCCTTGGTAATCTGAGAGGAACAGGTGGAATGGTAAATAATCAAAATACTGAATCTTTAAAAGGTTAACTTCATACTGCAAGTGACTCTTTTATAGGTTATATATACTGTATGTTCATATTCTGCAACCCAGAAAAAAGCTAGGAAGAAAAGTAAATGGCAGACTATGACTGTTCTCATGACAGTGATAAAAATTATTCAGGAAAGGAGTAAGATGGCTGTGTGATTGGTACTAATTTTATTCTGCCAATAGTTCACGTGTATTTATGTTGTGTGAAACAATCTACTCTTTCTGGAGATGGGGGGACCTTTAGTCACCCTTCACCCTTAAAAGGTTTGAGACCCTCAAATAGAGAGAATGGTTTCGAAACGGAAAGTATATTACGACCCAATGCTAATCCTCTTCCTGCTGTTGGGGTTCGGGTTTTTTGATGGGGGGTATGAAACTTAAAAAGTAATCAAAAGTGAACCTAGTATTGAGTAGTTTGTAAAATAAGTGGCAGGTAATCATCTTCTCTCATTATCATTTTAAACTGTGTCATTAACTGCAAAAGGACCCAAGGTCATGCAAGAAAAGAGAGTATTGTAAGTGCTGAGAGAAAATAGGGAGAAGCCAATATATCCAGTCAACGAGAGCATGGAGCAAATGTGGAGGATGTGACCCATCATCTGAGTGTATTGCATTAAAACTAGAGACTCTCCTTTTGACTCTTTGATGCTGCCCTGCCATTCCTTTCCCATAGCTAAGCACAAGAATTCTCCCAGGAAAAGAGATGGGGAGACAGGCTAAGAAAGGAGGTCAGTTCCTGGAACAATTTCTGTATCAGTAGCAGAAAGTTTTTTCTAAGAAGGGCTGGACAAGGAGTATAAAATGTAAGAATGTATATAAAAATATAAGTAAAATGAATATATAAATATAAAATATATAAAATATATATGGAGTGATAACATACCCCCAACAATGCAGTCACGGGTATATAGAAATAAGGGAATGGCACTATAGGTGTCAAATGAATTAATAAAAAATACGAAGGCCCCTATATCACAAGGATGTAAAACTTTACTGTAGTGTGCCTTCCTTACAGGAAAATTCTTAGAAATGAACAACCACAACAACAACAAAAAAAACCCAGAAGGGAGAAAACTCCTCTTTAATGGGATTTTAGAAAGAATCCTATTATACAGAGAGAAGTGCAGCTGGAAGGGGTCTTTGAAAACCAATATCCTATTCCCCAGTTTAAAGGCATTCAAGCCCTTACATAGGTATCTGCAGACCATTTAGTGGAGATAGGCGGGATCCTTTTTTCTTTCATTCTTTTTCCTACCTCTATCACAAAACTCCTGAGAGCTTAATGATGTATGGTCCAACCAGAAATATTTTGGCTGGGGGGGGTTCAGTAGTTCAAACACGATGATTTACTTCTCCTTTGTGTGGGCTGGGGAGAGCTCGCCTAATAAGGCACTGCTGAGTTTGTCAGAGAGATCGGCTTAAAAGTTTCTATGAAGCTCTAACGCTACATCCTAGTTATTCACCCTAGGAAAGGGGGGATTGGGTTTTTCAAGTGGTTGAAACTCATAAGCAAGTTAACGTTCTGCTCATGTCTAGGAAGACTTTCAGAAAGGGGGAAAACCCACAACCAACACGCAGAGAAGCTACTCTCTATTCCCTACTAAAATGGCAATAATCTCTATTGCTTTGTAGCCTACAAAGCAATAAAGAGCTGCTAAGTTTAATTAAACTCTGAAGGGAGGCTGAAGTGTTTAATCAATCACCAGTGCTGTTTGTTGCCAGTATAGCATTCATAGAGATTATTATATAGCAATTCAAATTACAAAGCAAGGCATTTGTAATACAAGAAGGACATTGCTAGTCAATTTTTGGATATCTAGTTCCAGGTATTGAGGACCTGCTTTTTCACAGTATCTGAAAACTGTTAACAAGTTCACTTCACACTGGCCATTCACTTCAGTTGTGGGTGCTCAGCACTTCTGCAAATGAGGCCTCAGAGTTTCAAATCAGGAACCTGGAAAATTAGAAGATGCAGCTAGCAACCCTTCGTGAAAAATCTGGCTTTGGAACATGGGCAGCATTACGATGGAAATCAGTGCCAGGAACTGCACAAGAACGAATTTCTCCAGGGCAGCACACATCAACCACTCTGCCTATGTGACTTTTTTTCTTTGTTTTCTTCACCCTTCGCAATTTGCTGCCTCTTGTGCTCTGCAGCTTTGGAGAAATACAATGTAACTGTTGTCTCCTCTACTATGCAAGGTGACATATGGCCAAAACAGGAACATTCTGTACTGAATGAGAAAATGATGCTATGGACTAAATGGTAGACAAACATGTAATTAAAAACTGTATCATATTGAATACAGAAAAGGGGTTGAATTAACTGTATCTGAAAGATGGACTCAGCAACCTCTCTCACTTTCAGGTGTACTTTGAAAACCAAACAATTATCTGAGAATGATTTCAATTATCAAAGGTTTTAAAACCCCATTCATGAAGCTTCAAAAGACACTTTTCTTGAAAAAAGTGAAAACATGATCTTGCATAATTTCCAGGCTGGTGACATTCAGGTGTGAGATGAGAAGAGAAGCATGGTAATAAACCTTTGAATTAATGCACAAATCCTGCATTTGTTAATAGCACGTTTGCTTTTGCCTTCCATTCTAATAGCGGTTAACACGTATCTTTAGGGCAGCTAGGAGAACATACCCCCACATTATACATACTTCTAATTTTCTAAGGTGGCCATTAACAGAATCCTAAATATATATAATAGCAATGCGAAGGGTCACACTTCCTATGAACCGGTGTGAACCGAACTGCTTTAAACTCCTGTTCTTTCAGAGTTGGTTTTATTTCTGTTGAAAGGAGGAGGCCATCAAACTGTGAATACTCCAGGACAGGTCCTCCACTGATATAAATCAGTACTGACTTTAATGGAGCTATGTGGATTTACAGCAGGCAGAGATCTTGTCTGGCCGATTGTCCAGAGAGTGTTAAAGCAACTGACAACTCTACCACACGGAGAACTCCACTGAAAATAGGCATTCCCTACAACTTTTGTTTTTTGGCATCTGCCAGACCTCTGTGTATGGTACAAGTCACTAGTACTGAGAGATTTAAAGTCTATTTGAGGTAAAACAATCATGAAAAGAAAAGACACAAAAAAGAGTTTTCTATAATGATAAAACCACTTACTGTATACCTTATACGATAAGTACTCAAAGCACTTTAGTAAAAAACTGTTCATTTCCTTTCATAATATGGTAAAGTATGATTTCTAACACACAGAAATGAGAATCGTCACTGCGGCTTTTTGGAACTGATTATCACGTACTTCAACAGAGACCAGCAAATGCTATTTCAGGATTAATTTGAATCACTGATGTGGTCGATGCAGGAGCCAGTTATGTCTCCTTGGTATGGAAGGATAATCTGTCACAACACTGCCAATGCACAGAGCAACTATGAACTATCCTTAGATTACTCCAGTGCAGCAGAAGAGAAACGGAGGTTTGCTTTCATGTCCTCTTGCTGGAGCTGGTTCCATTTTGGCCAAGTGACAAGGACATCTAAATTTGCATTCAAAGGGCATATAAACAGGTTCACCCTGAGCGGAATGGAAAGGAATAATGGGTGTCTTCTGAGACCAAGGGAGACAAACAATTGCCTGGGGGACAGGACGCTAAGGAATAAAAGAATATGGGATGGTCATACCAGGTTCATTTAGCCTAATGCTCTGTGATGATGGCCAATGCCCGGTGCCATTTAGGAGAATGTACAGTCGTACCTCTCCGGAACATTCTTCCAACTTCCCATGATTTTTTTGCTATTTAGAGCAGAGACAAATTAAGAATGTGAACAGGAGGCTAAAATACAGATGCAATGACAAAGTGTCTCTGAAGTATGCCAGAACTGAAAAGCCTTCACAAGCAAGTGGAGTTACATACAAGCAAAATCATCGCTAACAGAAAATACCTAATACCATGGGAAGTTACTGCACTCCTGGGGAGAAAATGATGACTTCTATTATTATTGTTATTATTATTATTTGGCATACAGCTTCTGTGCTGGAAAATGGAGTTTTGAGACAATCAAAATAATTTACAAATTGAGATCGACAAGCTGAAGCACTGAAATGCTGAAATTAAGCACATTCATTTCAAAGTGATGTCTTTGCTTCAAAAACTGTCAGTTTTCATTTTAAAAGAGTTTTTTAAAAGGTCTTTTACTTTACCATGAAGAATTACCCCCTCAAATCCTGACTTTCCAGTCCAGTCAGTAAACTGAAAAATCAATTATTTGCACAGTACTGGTTTTAGGGAAAAAGGCCCAAAGAGAAGACAAGCACATACAAAAGTCATTGGGGAATCAAATGGGGAGTGAGAGCAAATAAACATGGAATTTATCCACAGGACTGACAGAGCCTTATAAAAAGCTGACTGCTATTCCTAATTTATATTTAGAAATGTATGGGGAAAGAGAAGAGAAGAAGCTTTGCTGAATGTGGAAAAGCTGGCAAGTGTCACAGAACCCAAGTACTCTGACTTGGCGAGAGGGCAGATGGTCTCTGCAAATGGTATTAACACTTCTCAGCAGAAGACAGCCATTTAAAAAAGTGAGGGAGAAGTTGGCCTCCAAAATCTGGAAAGAAATTAAAAGGATGTGCATGACACAACAGTCCCTGAAGCAAAGTGTCTACACAAAAAGGCCTGAGCAGAAATTGGAAAAGAGCCCTCTGGCAGTCCAACTGAAACATCTCTCTATGGAGGAGAGTAATTATTGTTTTGGAAGGAAGCTGAGTCCAGCAATTAAAGCAAGAGCTTTAAACCTCAGCTGGAGGTTTCCTGCAGTATGCTCTATGAATCATAGAAACCATGTGTGCATTTGTTTACCTGTGCATATAAACAAACCCCTAAGGCAATGTGAGGTTGAATCCATTAACATTAGCAAAGTGCCTAAAGAACTCAAATAAAGGGTTTTGATGGCACAAAGTGTTAAAATGCCCACAACAGCATGTTGGTTAGTATTTAATGGCAGCAAGAGGAACTGGATTGAGAACATATTCAAACACCTAGGCTGTGCTTACTTATATTAAGATTATACAGGTTATCTGAGAAGAGTAACGTGAGGGAGCAAGCACTGCACAATAAATGTAATTTGTTAAGGACCTTCTGTAGCTAGGCCACATGGCATCTTTCCAACCCAATGTCTTTATGCAAAACAAATCATTTTGCATAGATTTGCGTGTTACTAACATGAGAAGCGACTTACTAACAACACAAATTACATCTCACTTAGATTTCATTTATTATCCTGAATTAGCTGGTGAGTGTCTATCCACGTGCCTTATCTCTCTGTGTAGGCATTTACAGAGCATTTATCATTGTGGCATCAATGCCACTCTTCATCCTTGCTATAAAGCCGGGAATATATATTCAAAACAGTAATCTGTGAAATAAAGCAAGCTAAGTTTAGCTTTACATCTGGGTATTCTGAAGGAGGAAGAGAAGTCATTTGCAGAAGCCCAGGGCATTATGTCCTATTAAAATAAATTTCCTAAAAGTATCTGATACTGTAACTGCTTTGCCCTACAGCATTAAGACTAGTATTTTCAATAGAATGTGTACACCCAGCTCTTTTGTAAGCGCCAGTCTAAATTTGAAACCAGTTGTTTACAGTCAGTCTAACAACGTACCCATAAAACCAGCTGGCTGGCTGGATGTCTTCTGGCTGCTTCCTTCTCCTCTTATTCATTGTGACCTACAGCTAAGGACATTTTTCACACTGCAGACCCATAGAAAAGACTCCCATAATCTTGTTAAAGGCTGGCATACTTGACTTGCAATACAGAATCCCGCATTTGTCTCCTCAGGGAAATAAACACTTTTAAAGAGTCTTTGGACTTCTAAAATGACTTAAACAAATACAATGGTCACACTAGTAATAAGCGAATCAGTTTTCTACTTCTCACAAATATGTCTACAGTGAATAAGTTGGATTTTATGTGCCCTTATACAAACTCATCTACAGCTTTATTTTTTATTACTCACATGTTCTCAAGGGAAGCCAATTTCTCTGTCAAGCAGCAGTGACTTTAGTAAGTCAAAGCATCCAATTGCTAGAGGAGAGTTTACTTTACCTCTCATCACTGAAACCCTGCTGTGGAATACAATCTGTTTTCAGAAGAGCAAAGAGGTGAAGGACAAAAACAAACGGCAATTACTCAAAGACTGTGAAGAGCTTGGAGACTGGTATTCTCTCACATTTGAATTAGGGTAAGAAAATATACCGGTCACAATGTTGCCAAGGAAAATGCTCTATTGCTGAGCATGCTGAAATTTGTCTTGCTGTCATCTAGAATGTGAAGCTATAATTTAATAGTATATAATATTTGCATTTATGGCTGCTTTTTAAGAAAGATTGCACCAATTTGTTAACTCTTCTTTAGGATAGGCATTGGGCAAGGACATGATAATATATTCACAGTTTGCACCAATAACTGTAATTCCATTATTTCATGACTAAAAACTTTCTTGCTACTCTCAATCCCTTGCCATACCAGTGAAATAAGCTTCTGAACTTCCCCCTTGATAATCTAAAATAATGAAAAATAACTGCTTTTCAATCTAATTCATGCAACACCTTTCTTAGGGATTCCACCAGTCCAAATTATAACACATTTAATCCATATTAATGTATTTGAAGCACCAGGAGAAATAAAACACAGTATTTTTCACTCTCAATGTTGCCAGAGAAGCACTGTCTTTAGCATTAGCAAAAGACTTGGCTATGTGACAGTTTTATATACACAGCAACTCTACCACAAAGAACTGGTTATTTACCCAGACACATTTCAGGTTTTCCAGTGGGTATGTTACAACGCTTTGTGAGGTTACTAAATAATCAGAGCAGGCTTGAAGATCAACCTTTAGATCATGTGTAGCAAAGTCTTGTGCAAACTACAGAGGGAAGAAAAAAATGCGCCAACCCCCAGTCACTTCCAATCACCTTGTAAACTTATGATATACTGAGCAACCTCAAACTCTTCATGTTTTTTTTTTTTTGAAAAAGTTCCAATTACAGAAATTGGAATTCCAATAATAATTGGAACATTATTGGGGATTGTTTACAAACTTAAGGTGTAAATATTTACATATATAATCACTTTTTGTGACATATGCTGATAAAAATTATCCCCAGTCAACAAACCAAACATAAATGTGTTTGGAACCTGGTAGCTTTTTGCCATAAAATAAGAAAATAATCTCTCTTTATAGTAAGTTAAATGCAGGAGCTACTCTGTGGCCTTCACTAGTTCTCAGAGTGTGACACGCAAGTCCAGGCTTGCTTAAAACATAAGCTGCTTTAATGTAATTCAGTTTCCCAAGGTCAGGAGGAGGAGTTTGTTTCTGAACCCTTGTTAACAGCGGTCGTGCAACATGAAATAGCACCACCACATATCAGCAGATTCTGAATTTCTTTTGAAATGTAAAGACCTGCCAATGAATCTGCTTCTCAGAAGCTTAATATATTGTTTTCACTTGCATCTTCTTTATTGTTACTCTTTTATACCTGTACTTCAATTGCACACAGCATCTTTCCTTTATTGAGGGCTGCAGTTAATCAGCTGGTTCCATAAAGCACCACATAAATTGCGTTTTATGAATTCTTTGTCACAAGAATGTAGCCAAATGCCTTGTGGCCCAAGACTCAGCAGTAACACATCACCTTTGCACAGCCTTGCAAAACTGTGATGGAAATTACAGCAGCCCAGGAACAGAAACTCCTCAATCACCTTTACTATGGTAGTGTTGGTAATGAAAAAATAGAATCAAGTGATGTTTAACAGACAAGTCTTAAAAAAGACAGCGAGAAAAAGAAAGAAAATCAGTCTGGGTACATGAGTGGATAGACGTTTGCAAGGTTGCCTTTGCAACAGAAGAACCTTCGACAGTGTGAAATGCTGCCATGAGCTTTCATTTTCCAAATCTCTTACAAGTAGCAGATGTCTTTCCCCCTTCCTCAAATTCCTCATTCATTTTACATCCTAAAGTATATGACTAAAAAAAAAAAGTCTATAAAATTATGTGCAAAAATATACTCTTTTTGAATTAATGCATACTGAAAGAATTGCCTTAAAGTTATATTTAGACTACCATTTAAATACCTACACCAGACTAATGTCTTCTCTAAAGCGGCTGTAACACATCTTTTCAAGAGCGCTGTAGCATTAACTTTTAGGGGATGGGACTTTTTACTTCGTTATTGTACCAAGCACAAAGGAGTCAGTGACAGGAGCGGCTTAGCTCCAGACTGAGGCAGAGAAAAAGAAAAACTCACTCTCTCTCCTGTTCCATCTTGAAATCATCTCTGATGAACATGGCTGACCCAAATCTACAAAGACTCCAGATGAGATCTTACCAATGCCCTGCAAAGTATTACCAATATTTCTGGCAGTGCTTTTCCTGACATACCTGAGGATTATTTAAGTCTTTTTCACCGCTCATAGTTGCTCATAGTTATTCCGTGACCAGCTAGCACACTAAGGTCATTTTCCCCTTTAGACATTTCTAACCAAAGAGCTCTTAGCTTAAAGCAGATGTTCATATTATTAGACCCCAAGTGTATAATTATGCACTTCGTGCTAATGAACTTCTTCCCATTTCTATTGCTCCAGTTCTCAAGGACATCCAATTGAAAATACAAAAAGGAACTTCTTTAAAGAAATGTGAAATATTGTCCAGTGTTTTTGCAACCAACCTGACTTCTTTTCTTAAAAATGTAAACTGAACAGATAACACTTCCTCCCACTTGCTTCCTTATTGAAAAATCTATTTTAATTATTCGTTGCCTTCTGGGTAACAGCATTCTCATAGTTACTGTATACACTATATAGCAGTCACCATATATCTTTCCTCCTCATACGTTAAAAAAAAATCAAAACACTTAAAAATTTTATTTACTAATAAACCCCCACCCCGTGCTTTAAAAATTCTGATCTATTTTTTTGGCTGAGAATTTCTTGTTTGCTTATCGGATTTTACTAAATTGAGGAAAGTGATTCATATATAAGCTTCATTTAACAATCTTAAACATACCAAGTGAGGATCGGTATGAAAGATTTTTTTATTTAAAATATCCAGAAAGATAGTGTTAACATAAAAAATGAAAGGGAAGCACGATGCATACTTCATAACACTGTTTAGTTTTGTGCTTTTGGCAATTTCCCTCAAACTAATTCTCTGCTGCCCACCAACAATGTAATTTAGAGATAAGGTGCTTCATCTATGAGACACTTCTTCCAATGCTTCTCCAGCTCATCAGGCTCAGAAGAAAGGACCGCAAACGAGGGCAGGCTTTGCACCGTTACACATACCAATCTCACTGCACTGTGGAACTGTAGGATCTCACGTTTTCTGGATGCGATCAGCTACAAATAAACACTGGGTTTGATGCAAGGAAAACTCACGGTCTGCAAAGCTTCCCTATGACTTCAGTATTTTTCAGGCCCTTAAGGTCTTATCGGGAAAAGTGCTATACTGGTACCTCGGCACTGGGACTTCTGGAGACAAAGTTGTTTCTGGCATTTTCCTGCATTTCATTTCAACTGAACATACCTTAAGCAGAAGCTAATTAATCCCATCCTGAAACCACAAAAGAGAATGAGGCACCTTCTATATATAACTATTTTCTTAACCATACCTGAATATTATAACATAACGTTAACAAAAGATGTATTATGCTTGAGAAACACTTAGGCATTCCTTTTTCACAGCGAGATAATACAGAGATGAACAACCATGTACCATAACTGTTTTGAAAATCATGTTGCAAACAAAGAGATATATATTTTTTTTCTCACTTTACAATCCCAAATGAAGCCTAATTTTGGTTGTTTCAACTAAAATGCTCAGGGAACTGTGTTTTTCAAAAGATTATACCCCTTCCACTTTTTTTGCATCTTAGACTCTCCAAGAACATTGCAACCTTTTCAAGAACTGAAAGCCTAAACCTGAATTTCAATCGTGAAGGATCAATGAGGCATTTGTAACATGCAACTTGCTGCCTGAAATGACTGTGACATGATTTTATTTTACCCAGGTTTCATTTTTCTCGTTGACAGGGATTGCCTGATAAGTGAGTACTTGCTGTTACAGACCATACTTACAATTTGGACAATAAGAGAATATGCGTGTTGTCTGTACCTGATAACTCCTAGGCCCTGACTGTCACTGTAAACAAATTGAGAAATAGGACATGATGATATGTAAAATTATCTTTAGGCAAGCAAGATGGAGCCAAGGCCATAATTCATTCAATCCAAGAATATAGTGATATCATTGTATATAATATATTTTCATAAAGGAAACTAAATCATTTCTCCATAAACATACCCTCCTAAACAAACTAGTCATGAAACTCTGTCTCACTTAGTGAAACATGGTATTAGAAAATCGTAATTAAAACTAGGTTGGAAAATCATCATACAGTGAACAGATTGCTTGGACATTAGCTTAGCCACTTTCCGTGCTACTATTAATTAGAAATATTATAAAGGCATGTCTGAATGCTTTTAGGGGACTATGGTTTTATAATTCAGCTCCAAATACAGATCTGACTGTCCAAGCCAGTCCCAAGGAGACCTCCAGAGAGGCTGGACACCTGCAGGGAAGATAAAACTGCAATCTTGAGTGACCAGTCCCAGTCTTCAGAGTTTGAGCCTGTATCTGAAAAAATAACTAGACAGAAACATGTATGTTTTAACATTTGGGACATAAAGATCCTACGTGGGTTGCCTAGAAGCTTCTCTAATATTGACATTTATTTTTTTGTGTTGCAAGATATTTTAGTAAGTGTTTTCTCTGTGGATGATGGACTCTTGTCTAACAGAGATGGACTTGAGCCAAATCATTCCGATTTTAATAACACACAAATGCAGATCCTGGTGCTCATTCTAGTCCATCTCTAAGGAGAGACATCTGCTTTACAGGAAGCAGATAATTTTTTTTTTTTTTTTTTTTTTGATTTACACACAGTCCATTAAACTGAATTACAAAAAAATGCAATTCTTCAGAGGAAAATGAATGTAGAAATGTCCCTGTTGGGACAGTGAAAGCTCTAAAATATGTAAGCATATATATTTGGAAAGAGGTGGTGATATCTCAAATACCATCTCCCTTCTTCTGCACTAATAAACAGGGAATTGGAAACAGAAAAAATCAGAACTAATTTGACACAATGCTGCATAAAAAGTAACAAACTTTCTGAAATGATCAATTAGTCTCTAGTCTATATTCATTTATACCATCACAGACTCAGGATAACTTTACCAAAGGCAACTAGCTCAACATTGTTGATGGAACTATTCCAGATTTATAGCGGAGTAATCAAAGATGGAATTTAGTCCTTAAGATACCAAAGGAAAAAAAAAACCCAAACCACCAGAAAAAGATGTATTTGAAATTTCAAAAGTCTGATTTTCTCCTGTATTTTATTGAAAAGGTTTGGGTTTTTTTCCTCACCCTAGGGATGTTTTAGCTTAACACTGCAGTGATAAATACTATAATTTATTTCACTGTCAGGTTTCTGGAGATTTTACAAACTTTTTCTTGTATTAAATGTTGGGGAAATATTCCCCAAAATGCAGAAATCAATATCCACGAGAAAAAACTATATGAAATCAGTCTTATTTATTTGGTTTGTTTATGATGAGAGAGATTTTAGTGCCCTAATTATCATTATCAGCACACAAACACCTGCTGTTACTAGATGGTGTTTCCATTAACACAGTGTGCCACTTCAATAGTTTTCGTTGGCAATCCAAAATCAAATTACTTCTTGTCTGAAAATTATTGTTACTTGCTGGCTCTAAGTGTTTACTATGCCTGTCATTTTCTAACCTTTTCTTTATGGTTTAAAAAAAAAAATAATCAATAGCCATTTTAACATTTTGTTTAATAAGTGTTTACGAAACTCTGATTACCATGGAGCTAAGTACGCTCTTACTGTATTTTGTGGGTTTATACACCCCAGTAGCATTTGTATCCTTTGCATATCAAAGCGGGAAGTTTTCTGCAGGGTCAGTGACCCAGGTTGGACTCGATGATCCTTATGGGTCCCTTCCAACTCGAGACATTCTATGATTCTATGGACCTGGTTTAGTGGGCATGGTGGTGGTGGGTTGATGGTTGAACGTGACGATCTTAGAGGTCCTTTCCAAACTTAATGATTCTAAGCCTTCCCAGGGGCCAGGAGGAAACTCCCAGTTGGACTCAATGATCCTTACGTGTCCCTTCCAACTCGAGATATTCTACGATTCTAGGTTACACCTGTACTGCCCTTGGGACCTGTGCCCTGTTCAGATCTGGGTTTGCTGAGTCAGGTGCCTGAAACGGGGTTGTCCACGCTAGAAACACCAGCTCCTTTCTAGCTCCCAGCAGCTGTGTGACCGCTGAGCTTTGGGCTTGCCAGCTACCCCACGTTGCTGAGCACGGCCCTGCAAGACAGCCACCTCCAACTCATTCCTCCACAGCTTTGTGCATGCCCCGCGCTGGAACAGACCCTGCCCGCTACAGCTCTGGAACCTCCGCATTGAACTTCATGTGGAAGTAAGCAACCCACGGCTACTGGTTATGCGGATGAGACCTACCAAATCGATTTGTTTATAATATTTCCATTTTAGGTGGTGACCACTCCTGGGCAAGCGGTGAAACCCATATCCACTCATCAGCCTGGGGTAACAGTACAGCTATAAATGCTTATGAAAACATAAGGACTTGCCTCAGCCACGGAGAGCTGTCAGAGAAGTAGCACAACCTTAAAAGTTTTCTTCCGTAAGATTTCAAAAGGATTTTTAAAAATCCTACAGTTTTTAATATAATTACACCACGACACAGTTATTTTTATGCAGTTCCTGTCTCCCGCTGCTGTCTGGGATTAGTCTTTATTTAGCGATGATGAAGAGTTGTCTCATGTCCTGGTTCAACCTCAGAAAATTATGACAGGAATTCTGGCTCAACATTATTCTATTGGCATGTTATCTTGTTAAAGAGATGCATTTACTAAAAGTGCAAATCCTGCTGACAGCGATGTTGCTACTACAGCCAACATCGTTTCAGCAAACACCTGAAAGAAACAAAGTGAACGGTACGCTGCTGCTAGCGCTGCTTTTTCCTCCTTTCTGTCACTTTTGCCTCTAAAGCAGAAGTTGTCTGTTATATTTTGGAACCTGCTGTAATTTCATCAAATCCAAGGAAGATCATGCCAAAGAAGTGACAGCTAGTCAATGGATGGTATCGTCCCTAACTTGTTATCCGTCTGGGGTCTGCTATGATCAATGCTTCTGTGCTGAGTTCCAAAACCTTAGAGCCAGACCAAAGTGCAAAATAACTT
Source organism: Aquila chrysaetos chrysaetos (assembly GCF_900496995.4). Lineage (NCBI taxonomy): Eukaryota > Metazoa > Chordata > Aves > Accipitriformes > Accipitridae > Aquila > Aquila chrysaetos. The sequence goes on from NC_044025.1 coordinate 17,366,127, forward strand.
CTACAGGGGAAGAATTCTTTCTCCTTTTCAAGTTCACATCAAAGCAGGCATCACACATACACCCGAGTGCTTTCTGTGTATAATTGTTGAAAGTACAAAAAATATTTTAATTTATACTCTTTGGTAAAAAAGCATTCAGGTATCATAGGTTCAAACCTGAATTTACACTTCAAGCCTAACAAAGCTTTTTGGGCAGGCAATTCTCCTGTACAACACAGCTATAATGGAAAAATGCAGCAGTCTGAAAATACGCATTTCATTTCTGTTGTATAAATACTTTGCACATATAATTCAAAACCTCAGTATGTCCAGAATGAATGGTGGTGAAAAATCCAATTTTTCACCAAACTGAAGAGTGATTTTTGATATGATGTTTGCAATCTCTTTGTAGTCTTTCTTTGTGAAGGTTTGAGCCCTTCAACTATACCATTATGACTGTTCACACCTGCATCCTAAAATATGATACTCACATATCGGTGAAATTTAGAGTTGTTTTGTCAATTATAAAGTTTACAATTCACATTATGTGTTGGCTAATTATACAGTCAGTCAATTGTATTTGGGAACAGGAAAACCACCACATGATTTCTATAAATAGCTAAAGGCCTTGTATTACAAATATTGATATCCTTAAATGTAGTCAGATTATCTCATTCACCAAAGGGAATGGACCTACTTACTCAAGCTGTAACTGCCGAGTACAAGTGTTTGCAGTGACAAGACTCATCTCGCAGCACAAGTTGGTTTTTTAATTGATAATTAAGTCATTTACTTTTTTTGAATTTCAGACAATGAAAACAGTCAAGAAATGCATATTTTCAGCTATCACTATAGGAAAAAGTGCAGCTTCTCAAAAAAGATTATTGAGAATTACTTGCTAGGAACTAGGAAAAAAGCATGGGTTCAAAATTATAGTTTTGTGTCTACTTTAAATCTAACTGTGTGTAGTACCTTTCTCCCATTTCTCTTCCTGGCATGACTAATGTCTTTTTATTTAATTGATGGCTACATTCTGCACTCTTTACTTTCTTTTCTTCCAATAGTTTTTTGCTAACTTTGGAATATAGATACCAAGCCTTAACTTTTCCTCAAAAAAAGGAATATTAAAACCTGCATAAACGGAGAGGGAAGATCATTATGTGAGGTCTTCACAGTGAATCCTGATGCATGCAACCCCTATGGAAGCTGGTGATCCTTTCCAACTCAAAGTAGGTAAATATCAGCTGATTTGGGGACAGAATGGGGCAATACTTTGCATACAAGGTTATACTGTGCCTTGTCCTTTTACGCTCTTGTTGCTTTCATGAAAATATTTGAAAGGAAGCCTTACAAGATTATCTGGCTTCTGAGTTGATCTACATGATTCAAGATGCCTCCTTGCCTTCTTCAGGGAAGTACCATACTTTTAAGGTGTGATCGCTACTTATTGTAAGGCCTTACAAGGTCTGTCCTGATTTGCTAACAAAACTCTAGAAGATTCTGCAAGTGATTTATCTGCAAGGGTTTTGCAGTACCTGTAACTGTTCTGCATAATGACTTGTTAATTGTACGCCATGGAAATTCCTTCCACCTCGCTTCTGCAATACAGCAAAGTCATTAAAAAAATTTTGGACGTTTTTGAGGTTAAATTACATTGATTAAAGATGTTTCACTGAATTTGAAGGAGAGCAGTAACTACTATTGATCACCTCATTATATGTAGCTAGCTGAGAAATCAGTGCAAAGAAGATGTATGATTTGATGGGAATGTAAGTGATATAATTCTGGAGTGATATAAATAGCAGCAGTTTCAACGTTTCCAATTCAGCAACATCTATTGCTTAGTTATAAATGCTTCAGGATGATCAGATTTTCAAAACGGACCAGAAAGAGCCTTGTATGTACCAAGCGCACGGAGAACGTCCTACGCAGATAGGGAGTTAGAAACATGAAGCTTTGCTAAGCAATCCTCTGTAGTTTGTGGATGTGGTTAAGTATTGACCACACAATCACACCAGCATTTCCTTCAGCAAAGAGTTGGGCCCAGTGGCCTCTCAATCAAACCTCTTTGTAAGGGCATCACCATCTTTCTGAGCTACAATAAAAGGACTTGCATTTGGAGCCATTATGGCTCCTTCCTGAGCTATTCCAAGGCTAGCTCTACGTATGACTCTTGATAAAGCACACCTTCTTCACAGACATAGCAGATGATATCAGAGTGATGTGGTACAGGAAGATAAAAAACATGTCAGGAAAAACTAGCATTTGTGTATCAATCAATTAACATGTCTCGTTCTCATTATTAGCTTTTTTGCTCTATTCCTTTTCAGCATGTGAACATTTTATTCATTTGGCTCTTAGATTGTGCATTCTATTTAACACAACACTCCTACAAAAATACAAGTTTTCCCATTAAATATGTATATGTAGAATGTGCAGCCTTTCTCACATAAGCTCCTGCTTTTGTCTGGTGCACAAAACGAAGATACATGTGAGGTCAAGCAGCAGAACAAAACATCTCCAGCTACCATTACTTTGCTCTTTCTTCTGACCCTGGCAAGAACTTGATTTTGCTGTCTTAGTCTTGAAGCTATTTGCTTTTGCTTCTGATAGGAGCGGGTGATGGTAATAGCCATCCATGAAGAGCAAAGGTATCTGTTCTCGCCTGCTTCTCACTTTCTTTTAATCAAATATTAATTGGCTGCAGCCACTTCACTACTCACAGATAATATCTAGCAGAAATGAAAAAAGTTAATCCTTCATGCTTTCAGGAAAGGAATAATAAAGACTGATCTGCTTGTGTGAAAGCTTGCAGGCAAAATCATAGTAATAAAATAGTAATAATTATTATTATAATTATTATTTAAAGATACTACATAACTCAGATTTACTTGGGTAAGGGAATTTCATCATGTAACAAATTAAAAGACTGAATTGCAGTATTCATACAGAAAATTTTGGAGAAAATATCAGATCCTGCAAAGTTTAGAGCTAATAATCCTACTCTTTAGTGATGAAGTCCAAAGAAGGATCGTGTCAGTGTCTGGAACACACATCACTGTGTTCCATGTCCTTATATCCGCTGTGCACTGAAAGTTACACTTTGGTTTGAACAAACATAATTTCTGCTCTGTAAAACAGGAAAAAAACCCCTTCCAGATTTAATGAGATATACTAAAGCTTTGAAACTCTCAGTAATCTTAATTTTAGAATGTTTTTGCTTTACCATTCCCAGAGTTTGAGACTCAAATAGGTCATTTAAAAATCTACCTGGAAATTCAGTGTCAGAAGGAGTCGTTTTTCAAAGCTAAAGCCACAAAAGGAAAAATTTCCTGGCAAATCAAACCCAGGAACCAATTTCAACTCAACCATGTTCATGACTCATACTTCATAAACTTTAAAATTATGTACGCTGCAGTCACGAAAACTTGTGAATAGCAATTTGAAACTGAAATATTTGCTGAAAGTGGATTTCAAAGAAAGACTTAGTTCCAAGACTTTGAATTCTATTCGTTGTCAGTCATTCAGGCACAAGAAGCGATACAACTCATTTGGGAAACACGACTGTGATTTTTTCAAATGAATTTCATGCACTGAGTACTCTTTTTATAAAGGATGGAACATTAGACCTTCTCATCCATCACACCCAATAGGGCTAGTAGTTAAATGCTACCATTCATATTCTAAACTATACCCTAAACAAGGTAGATTCTTGATCGAGCTTGCCAAGACCTATTCCTGTAACTTAAAAATGTTCACTTGGTTCCCTGTAGAAATTTAAACAACACTCAGTATAATTGAATATATTTGCTTTTGCCTATTGACCTTACATTTCCCTGATCAAGATAACAGCATTTTCTTAGAAGTTGCCTCGGGCATTTCTGCAAGGTCAAAAGACACAATGCACAGATAGGGATCAACCTCCTTTGAATTACTGCATCCACTCCAGTGGCTCTGCAACCCTGATGGCAACAAATGAAGACTAGTATGTTGGGAGTATAGCACTCAACTTAGAAAACACGAAGAGGGTATGGTCAGAAAGAGCACTGACATGCTGTTAAACACTTACCATCCTGCCTGAGCTACTACACCGTTAACATATGTAACAAACAGGAGTCACACAGGTGTGGGGGAAGCCGACAGAACCACATTATTGCAACTCCAAATTCACATTTGCCAAGAGATGCTCCAATCATTGCACGATGTTGTCTTTTTGATAGAATGAACTGCACAGTCAAGGGAAAAATCTCTTCCCTTGCCAGTAGGTTCTGAAAAACTAAAACTGGTTGTTTCTCATCTGAAGTCCTTTGTTTATGGAGGGGTTTTAGAAGCTTCAGCTAGTGACAAAATAAGTTACGCTTGATGAGAACTCTAGTTAATATTGCAGAGCTTTTGGAAAGAGGTACCTGAAAACCACCAGCAGACAGGACTTTGTGTCTTAAATAACTTCTCTCACTTAGGTGCCACTAAGAATCTGTTACCAGTCCTTTTGTTTTGTTGAAATTATAGCCTTATTCATTTTATATTATTAGATAAAAGGGCATACACACTCTGAAAGGGCAGCTAACCTCAGGGCAGATTACAGCTCAACCTTTGTCTCTGGGTAGCTGAGTTGAAAGTCAGTGGCTATCATGGGAGCACATTGTAAAGCTGGGATACTGCTGTGCATAATGAAGCTTACCAAGTGTTTTGATAAACTAAAGGAATCTAAATGGGCCTCAAAAAGAAAAGAGAAGAAGCATTAGGGCTTGTCTTCTTTTCCCAAATCTTCCATTAGTACCCTCACAGAGTCCTGTTCTCTGACTCTGACTCAAAATTCCATTTAAGAAAATGAAGAACATGATCCTGCCATCTCTTGAAAGATTTAACTTGATGGTAGAGAGATTATACTGTTGTTGTTTGCCATTAAAGCTAGTAATTCTGGTGTAGTTTTCTTTTGCTAGCATTGGTGTTATTTTATTAACGTCTCCATAGTACCAGTTAGGACTATAAAAGGAATTCCAATTTTTAACATTATTATTAGTCTTGATTTTAATCCTCAAAGCAGAGATGTTTTTGAAGGAGCCTAGGGAGGAGGAAGGAATACAACTCAGACACTGCAGTCAATTGTTACCTCTGAGCACATACAGTTAGATTGCTTTTCTTTGATGCTGCTGCCAATTTTATTCACAAGCCTATAAAAAAAGGTCATGACATTTAGAATTACAGTACTCTGGAAATTAAATGTTCCTTTACATTTTTAATTTCTGAAAGTAATTTATTATGGAATAATATTTGAATATGATTGAATGAATGTGTAAAGATTAATGCAAACTGTCTTCAAATTGGGAGTTCACAACCACATACATTTAACCTTGTTGTATAATAGGCATAAAAAAGTTTATGCAGTAGCTGTAAGAGCTGCATTTCCATTTTGCTGGAAGCATTTGCACTGTAATTCTCCTTAGTATTTTTCCACTGACATGTCTGTATGAAGCATGAGGTTTAGCTCTCCATCATTTTCTACTTAAGGTTACGCTGTATTGAATAGATTTCACAAACCTGGCAACTAAAAAAGGAGCAGAAACTGAGTCTCAACTGTCTACACAATTCTTTTATACAAATTTTTATATGAGAAATCAAATGACCAATTTTTATACCAATTCAGCAATATTAATGAGACTATCATACTCTAGGAGGAAAATAAAATAACTTTGTGTGAAGACCAGAGAAAACACTAAGGTACCAAGTAACCAAAATGCTAGTCCGAAGCTCCAGACTGAGAGGTCTGGGGATTTGATGAAGGGGAGATCGCTCAAGTGCTGCCGTGACCAGGCTTCGGGGGACTGCCACGCTCTGCCATGTGATTGCCTCGTATCTCTCACACATGTCACCTCAGATACCAGTCAGGGTTTATTTCTCCAAAGCCAGGTGACACTACTTGTTGATCAAATAAAGGAATCTTACGAAAGGCAGTGCTATGGAAATTTTTTGTGGTCAGCTATTAGAATTCATAATTCTCCCATAAACCTAAGGCTAGCTGGCTGGCTTCCAGGCTGTAAAGGGCAGACACACACAATACTGAATCCCTTTTCGGATGCTGCTAAAATTGCACCTGGGTAAAATTTATACTGGTATATAGAATTTACTCATTTTTGAGTCAGTTTTGTCATGGAAACTCCTGGGAGCTCTTTGTTAAAAGACTGACAAACTCTGAAATATTCACTTTGAGACCCCATTACACTCAGTGGGTCAGCTGAAAAGACAACATCTGAAGAAAGGAGACCGAGAAGGTAAGTTGAAGGAAGTCTTTAACTGGCACGTTACTGGCACATTCAAAGATCCAGAAGAAAATTTAAGATAAAGCAAGTTAGAAAGCCCCTTTGCTATGGATTATTTGATTCTCAACGGCAAATCCTTTTGTGGGCTTTTCAGCACCTAACCCCAGGAAGAAACAGACAGTGATAAAGCAAAATATTATACTGCTATTATTTTTTGCATATACATATACATACACACACACAATCACTCCCATGCCTGTAAAAGTATCTTGCTTATGCCACTATAATCAGGCTCATGAGCAGTTTCTTTGCATACACTTGATGCGGGAGATGACTAGTGTCTTCGGCTTTTTGAATGTTTCCACACACATGTGGCAATGATTTCCATTATTTCCCAGGTGACTGTGTTCCTCCAAGGGGGCAGCGCACTCTCTTCATGCCACGCTGAAGATGGCAGAATTGAAGCATTTAATATCCTTGTCACCAGGGCAATGGCAGGAGTACTGTTAGCTCAAGTTTGGCCTCTTGAAAAAGCCTTCAGGAAAGTTGCTCTGCAGATCACCCCATCTATTAAATTAATGCTTTGTTGGCTGGAGTTAAAGTTTTGAGTCAAGCAAAACAAAAGCCTGGGTTTCAGAATACATATACCCTGTCAAATTGCATTTATCAAGATAAGGGTTATTAGAATCTTTTTTCTCTTGTGTGAATGAAATTGTAAGCTTAAAATGTCACTGAAGATTTATTAATCTGATACTCTTTCTGATAAGGGCAAAGAAAGAGAAAGGGCAAAGAAAAAGAAATATTTCTTGTAGCCTGATAAGGGCTACAAGAAATAGAAAATATGAATAAGGCAATTTATCAGTGGGTATACTGTAACCAAAAGATTCAAGCCACATAAAACAATATTACAGTTATATATTGATATCAGAATCTTGCCATCTAAAATACTTCATCTAAGTTTGATAGCTATGCAGAAAAATGTCTGTGGTTTGCAAAAATTGAAATAAACCTGAATTTTCAAAATCTAGGCTGGAGAATCACTTCTTTTTCTAGAAAGTAGATGGAGGCCTAATGTGAAAACTAGTGCTGTGCTAGAGGATACGGTGTGTGCAGCATCACCAGCAGGTCCATCAGTGTTTTCAGCTGAAGCGACAGGGCCCGAAATAACTAGAGGAAGTGCTGTTTAAACTTTTTTTTTCTGTTTATGTGCCTGCTACTGTTGGAACGTGTCCATAGTGGGGAGGAGTAAGAGCGAAGAGAGGTTCTCAAATATTTTAGGTCAAACAGACCATTGTTAAAGCTTCATCTTTTTTGTACTCCTTGGGGTGCACAAGGCAAATAAACACATTTCACTGCTTAACGTGACAGAGCAAACCCTGCTTAAGTCACTGCTTTGGCTTTGTGAGCTACTAATACAGCCAGGAGCCCAGCAGCTGTCAGTGCATTAACCCTCTTAGCACTCTTCCTAAGGGAGGGGAGACAACACTGTACTTAAAACAGGCTAGTATTCACTTTGCCACAGATGCTCTCACCAGCACATCTGTACTCATATCCAGAAACCACAGCCACAAGTAACAACTCTTTTCCCTTCCAAAGGGCTTTCCCCAGAGCAGGGTGGAAACTCTTAAGACAGAACCTGGCTGTGGCACTCGCCCTGCTGCTGGACTTCTGCTTTTCATCAGTCTCTTTTGCAAGAACTAATTCCCTTTGGATGAAGTCCCTCTGAGACAGCTTGGGCTTACTTCCTTGGAAAAGACCTGGGGGACTAAATTAGCTCACCAGGCTTTCCGACCTAAACAGAGAACTCACCAGACAGCTGGCAGGGAGAACAGCCATTTGTACTGAGACTCCAACCTTCAGTTTTATATAACATCATTTGCCATGAGTTTGTTGTTGAAACAATTTCATATATAAATACAGATATGTATATCTATTTAATATATATTTGACTTTTAATGATAATGTTAATAACAATAAAGATGAAAACGAGAATTCAGATGCCATGTAATATAGATGTGTGACTTCAACTTTTTGGTTAACACACAGGCTACTAATTTTTTTTTAACTTATGAAGTAAGGAACCATCAAGTAGTATTTTATCTTTTCTATCTTCTTTTATCTTATGTTAGTTTTGCAGCAGTCGAGATGTTTGAAAACACTATGTGTTTAGAAAAGGATTAGTTGTACCTTCGCTTTTTCTCAGAAAGCTTTACGTATAAAATCTACTAGTTAAGAAACACCTTTCTTACATTTTTCTAAGAACATAGCAAGAACCAATTAATCTACTATAGTCCCATTAACAGCTCAACTTACCAGTCTTCTCCGTCTTGTGTTTTGAACTTTCAGGTCCTGGAAGGCAGGGGCAGGGCCCTTCGCATCGAGCTGTGATGGTCTTGCCAGAAGTACATGCATGAAACTCCAACTTGCACTAGAATCATAAAAAAAAGCAAAAATACGTTTAGAATTAGGACAAGATATAAAAGCAGCAGCTGTGGATTAAATGAGAAATTGCATTTAGCAGTAATGGCATTGGACAGATTGCAGAACTTCAGCCTCTATTGAAAATGCCATTGTTTTTATTATTACAGATAACAACAATAATAGCTACTTCCTATGCAGAGTTTTACGCGGCACTTCTAAATATGCCTCATAAAGTGTTGTTGTTATTCCCTGCTTAAATATACAGAATCTGCAGCACAGAAAGCTGAAACAATTTCTTCCAGGTCACCTAAGAGATCAGTGGCAAAGCTGGGAAGAAAATACAAACCTCCAGAATCCCATGTGTTTCCTATGCTGTATTACCATGTTTCGGCTGTGAAATCATGCCATCTATCACCTGTTACCACTACTGATTTATTAGTTCGGTCTTTTTGTGGAGCTGGGAGCACTCAACTTCCACTGCAAGCAATGGGCTTGGTCTGAATAACATCCATGAAAAGACACCAATCCTCATAATAGTGAGAACTAAAAGAAATCAGCTCATCAGCTGATGAGACTGGTCCTTCAACACGTCAGCTTCTCTGAACAAGGAGGAAATTTTAAATGACTCCTACCAATAACTATAAATTGCCTTAACAGTTAACAGCACCATCCCTAAAAATAGCCAATCATCATGCAATCAACTCCAGAAATACAACAAAATTGTACAACTGAAGAGTGAAGATTAAAGCATGAGGGATACAGGATCGTTCCCTATATCTGCATATTGTTACTTCTTCCTTTCCCTTCCTTCAAACCTCAGCAGATGGGATTTACAGCGCCTCTTGACAGTCACCACATTCAAACCATTTAGGGCAGCAGGACATGTGCAGTATCAGACAAATGAGACAACCCAGGAGAATTAATATTGCAAAAGCATGCTAGTTAAAAAAGCCCTGATTTATAACATACTGACTATTCATAGCCTTTACTGTTTGCATGACATATATTTTAGTGCTGACTTTCCTAAGAGCTTTGTGGCTGCGTAGTTGTCCTCTCTGCAGTTACTGCTCCAAGGATATTTTCCCCAGACTGTGCCCAGCAGCACGGTTGCTGGAGACTAGACTAACCTGCTAATAAAATGGAGTAAAAGAAAACAGCACGCAGAAGCAGGAACAAAAATGTGCGAGGCGTTCTCTTTGGCTTGATACCTAATGAACTGAATTCAGTTCCATTTTTTGTCGTCTTCAAGCACTGATTTCACCAGATCGGAATCTGAGGGCTTTTAATGCAAGGGGGGGTTTTGCCTGCAGCGCTGAAGCTGGCGCTCCTCCCTGCAGAGACTGCCTCCTGCCAGGGGAAATTGGAAACGTTGGGCTGTAAAATCCCTTTGATAAGGCTGAGTTTTATTATAGATTAATTCTTCTTCATTTAAAAGTAAGCCAGCATGCTTACACAGCGTGACACAATGTGTTTTGAAACGTGCAGCTTTTTTGAAGGCCGAGGGACACACGGCATAAGACCACGGCATTACCCAAAGAGCATGCAGTGGGCAACTGGAGCTCATCTAGCAACAGCCACTGACAAAAATCACAGCATCATCTTCTGTTATTTTGGTACAGTGGAAGCCAAGAGAACAGAACGGGATGTTGTTACAAGATAAATGCCTCCTGCTTTGGAAGTACTGCAAATATCTTGGCTTTGCCTCTGTTTGTTTTTGTTAAAAGGGCTCATCTTTGCCCAGGCTTTAATCTAGCAGCAGGAGACCATTATCCTGTGCCTACATCCTATTCTGTTGACATTATCTCCCAGCCATTCTGAACTTCAATGTACCCTGGTGGTTGCATGCCGTGTGATGTTCTGCCCTTCCGATTTAGAAAATGCACGGCCACACACAAACATGTGCAAGCTTAGCTTGCGCTTTACACTAATTTCTTGCAAGACTGAAGGGAATGCAAGTACTTATTTTTCATCTGTCTGCTCCATAAATACACTTGCTTAATCTATGCTGTTTGGACAGAAGACAGACACAAAAGAAAGCACATCAGAAGGAGAGGAGAACGGGAGAAAGGAGAACACTCTCCGAGCACACAGTCCTGAAGGCAGTGACTCTCTTTCTGCAGCGTATTCTGATAGTCAATATGTTATTGAGAACACAGGCATAAATCTTCTTCCTGCAGCTGGAGTTGATCATTTAGTCCCTTACAGAACATCAATTAGTTACATATTTTATTATACATAATAAATGTAAATTATGTATCTAAGCATTAGCAATTATACTTCAAATACCACCTTTAAGATGGTAAGGCCTATTTCAAGCCTGTTAATTATCTGTAGTTAAGAAAGAAAGAGTTTTATACTTGGAAACAGCAAGGCGAGTTTTTTCTCAGCTTTCCTTATGACTGATAAAAATGACAACCAAAAAGCTCAAAATAAACCAAAAAAAGAAACTGCTTAAAAAGGTCTATCTCTATTACCTGAGTGTGCAGGGCAAGAAAGAGAGCTAAACTTGAAGATCACAATGGTGCAGTCACATGTAAGTAAATTTACACCTATGATTAACCACATTATATTCCCACCATACTTGTTTGGGATGTTAGTTTGCATACATATAAAACTGGGGTGGCAGCTTGGTGTTGAGGGAGAAAGATGAAAGAACTCCATTGTTTTTAATATTAAATTAGGGAAACACTGATTACTTTTCAACATCTAATCACTGTATGTAACTGTTTGTCCCTTCCCTAAAGAAAAACATGGAAATATACTTTCCATGTGATGGTGTGCTTACTCACTGTAATAACCTACACAAGTAGCTCAACTTTGGATTTAATGATGTTGCCTAAGCCAAACTAAGCGATATGCAGAGGCAGAGGGGCCACAGAAGATGTCTTGTGGTGGAATAATGAAGCTTTTGGACTACTCCGCCACTGGATCTACAGTCTAGAAGGAGCCTCTTGGCTTCCCCCAAGCCACAGACACTGCATTTCTATTTTTGTGGAGAAAACCCAAATACCCTCTTTCCTTTTGCCATCCTCAACTCCTTCTCACATGAAAGTAAAAAGAAACACACTACAGGACAAAACATATTAAACGAGGGAACGATCCAACCTATCAGTCATTAACACCAAACAGACATTAAGAGTTTTTGCAGACACAAGCCATTAAGACCTTGCAGTGATTCTATGCAGGACTCACTGGGAGCAGTCCTGCAGTTTGGGGCTGGTCCCTCTGATTTCAGGGAACCCACCTCACTCAAGCTATGACTGGGTATGCTTTGGCTCTCCACTGAGATCTACTCCTACTAGAGCTCCCTGGGTCCTGTCAAGCTTCATGTTTCTCTGCTGCCTCCCTGGTGTTTGAACTGCATTTGTTTACTACGAACCCCAAGGCCCACATAAACATCTCTAAACTATTTTACTGCAAATGGAAAAGCAGCTCTGTTATTTGTTGCTAAATGTATATGGAGATCAATAAAATATATGAGGGGAGAAACGGTTGAACATATTCATGGAAAATTCATAAATTAATTTATTCAACTAAGACGTGGGAAATTATTGCAGAGTGTGTTTTGGCTAAAGTGTTCCCCTGAGAATCCACTACTCGTATAATGATTCCCTCTTTATTGTCAGTGAATCTAAAGCAATGTGTTTTGCATAAGCATTCACATTTGAGGGAGAAAGAAAATAGCTACATAAAATTTATTCCCAGCTATTTTATTCTTGTCTGTCAGTCTCCAGCCTGTAGTCCCTGATAGAGTAGAATCTAGATGTTTTTTTTAATGATGTAATAAAACAGCGTATTTCTGTCTTTATCCTGGCTCTCAACTTTTGGCAGCCAGGTTTTGATCTAACCTGCACGTAAGTAATATTTTCGAATAAGTTACTGTGATCTTTTACACAAGGGTGTATATTTGACTAACGAATGTCTACGCGGACAGCTTAGTACAGCCTCCAGACCACATCAATTCTCAATACCTTGAAGAGCTTTGCATCCTGACACAAGGAACTCGGCTATTCGCTTCAAACGCAGCCGAGGCAGCAGTCAGGTGAAAGAGGGGAGAGCAGCGCTCCGGGATGCAGGCGGGTGCTGGCCCTCCGGAGCATCGGGACGGAGGAGCCCGAGGAGCTGCCTCCCGGCTCGTACGGAGCGATGTGCAGCACCACGCTCTGCTGCAGAGCTGAAACTCCCTCTGGCAGCCAGTCAGCCACAGGTGAGACAACAGCTTAGGAAGCTACTTCTTCCACCAGCAGATACCCAGCTGGTCCCTGCTGAGATCAGCTAATACTCCCCTGCCAGCGGAGGAGAGCAGACAGGAACACTGCGACAATAAATGCTCCCAACAGCAGAGATGGCCTTGGTGCACACCGACAATATTTGATGCATTAACTACACGTGCTGGGATGCAGACCGGCAGCTCGCTCGGTAACGGACATAGCTCTGCATTTCTTCATTGTGATTCTAATTACAATATATAGGGGAAATACTGTCAGATCCTAGCCCTGACAGCACCTTTCATTGGGAATGCAGATGTAATTGAGAATCTGCTGTAGGTGCCCCAGATGGCCTGGGACATACTATGTGCCTAACATTACTCCTGTTTGTAGGGCCACAGAGAGGACGGACGACCGGAGCGCTTCGCACAGGCTCAGTACCCTGGGCGATCTCACAGCCTTGATAACAAACACGCACCAGGGAAGGGGATGAGGAGAGAGCACACTTTATCCAGGGTTCAGCAGAGGGGAGGCTCTCCGAGTCCCTGATTTAGTCTTAATACGAAATCTATAATTTAAAATTTCTTGTAGTTATGCTAGTAAAGGAGAAAATGTTCACTTCCAAACTTCTATTGCTTCTGTCATTAATTGAAATGTGAATTAAAAAGGAGAGAACCATATTTTTGTTGGTGGGAGTATGCAGGAATTAGCAGACAATATACATGACGAAGATCAACTACCATGAAGTCTCTTTCTTGAAAGACTGAAAATTGGAATAGGAGGTTAAATTTTATAGTATACTAATTAAAATATATGTTAGAAACCTGAAATGTTACATCTTACTAATAGCAGTGGCTCTAAAATTCTGTTGTTGAACAGTGCTCTCGCCTGGAAGACACTGCATCTTCTTTAGCGCCCTGCAGCTTTTTACATTTCCGCCGAGAATTATTTCAGTGAGTGTTTGTTTTACGGTGCATCTTTTGTTCACTCACAATATCTCTTCTAAACTTCAGATATGAATAACAAAAGCTCATTATTTTCTACCTTATCTTTTACTTGGTACCTGCCACCAGCAGAAGCTAAAACTTCCTGAAATTACAGCATATATATTTTTTAGTCCAGAGAGTTTCTTTATATCAGTAGGTTTTCGTACCTATCTGTCTTAGCAGATAATTAGAATCCATTGGAATTCAGACACTCATTTGAGCAGGATTGTTTGTTTACATGCTTTAGAGCAGTGCTTGCCATCGCTTCCTTAGCTAGGACTCTTATCAGTATTTTCTTTATAAGCCTCTGTTTCCAGTTTTCATCAGATGGAAGAAAAAAATACTATATTTGGAATACTCTCAGACCAAAAGATTTTTTTTTTTTTTTTTTAAACTTGGCACAATAAAAAAGGTTCAGTATCTTTTCTTCAAATCCCCAAAGAAACGTCATATGGTGCACTCTCATTGCATACTGCTGAACATGTACATTAAAAAGTTTTAATAGGAATTCTGTAAACTTTCGGGCTCTGTAAAACCCGAAATCCTGAAAACAACCACCCAGCTGGGCAGCTGGGAGACGGCAAAGTCAACCACGTGAATTCACGTTTGTAAAAAGCCAGACGCTAACGCGAAGTCCTGACACGAGTCTCACATTTTGGGCTACGTGACCGGGTTGTGGGGTCCCTTAGCACTCCTCCTCCCCGCCGCGCAGTTCCGCTGCTCTGCAAACCAGCGCCTTGCCCAGGCCCTGCTGCCCTGCGACAGGGCGGGAGAACTCCGTGCCTCAGAGGGGGCACCGAAAATACGGACCGAGCTCTGTCCCCAGGACTGACCGCTTGGGTAGGATTTACACTGACAGAAGTGGCATTCTACGGCCGGATGAGCATTTTTGCTAGCTAGTATAGTCATCTAATTTCTCTGCGCACACACTTGCTGTTCCTTCTGCTCGAAGGGTAAGCTCCCTGCAGCAGGGCTTCCTGCCCTGCACAGGCTCTGCTCCTGGGTAGGACTGGCTCATGTTATTGCAATAAAAGTAAAGGGGAACCTGGAGGGGGGAAAAAAAAAAAAAAAAAAAAATCATTTGTTTTCTTTTAGAATAGCTGCCAGGCAAACACACAGCACTTTATCTTTGCAGTAAAAGCTGTACAAAGATATTTTAAAAACCTGGAGTTCTAATTAGGAGCTCTGTTCTCCTTATGAGAATATATAGCTGCTGATGATATTAATGGGACTTATGCATGCATACCAGTGGTGGAATAAACTCTAATTAACACAATCTATTGTGTAAATACACATTGAGCCATTTTTAAAACATGTGCTAGCTGTAGCTTTGAAGCAGATGTTATAGCCAATTGGCTCAGAAATTCCCCTTTCTGCAAGAAATGACATGAAGGACCTTATTATATCTCAGGTAAACAACAAATATTGGAGAAAGTCTCTCACTGCACACTTAGCTGACAGGCTAGTGGTTCATAATCTGCTAGGAAAAAAGAACAGCTTCCAGATGTGGGGTCAAGAAGAAAGAGACCCAGGTTTCAAGGCACTGATATTAAACAGGCTGAACAAATCTACGCAGCTGAATGCAGTAACACCAAAAGGTCTCATGCAGCAAAGCTCTGAGGACCACAAATTGTTCTACACTCCACAGCTCTGCCCTCTGCAATCCTGCTGCTCTAATGAAGGGAGAGCTGCAGGACTTTGCACTCCGGGTAGAATTAACCATGGGAGCAGAGGGAAAGCATAAGACCCGGGCAATCTTTAAACATCTCTCTTTAAATCAGGAGGTCACATCATTAATATTGCCAACCGCCGGTGCTCCAAGTACATAGCTCAGGTCCCTAAAATTATGCTTGTCAATTTTAAGATTTTAAAATGTAACAACACTTTTTTAATTTTTCACCTGCTTTTTTTTTAATTAGGTCCCGCCCTTATGCAAATTACATGGTTTTGACTCTTACAGCCTAAGTTTAAACAACTGACTACCAATTCCAGAACAACTGGAAAGACAGAAGGTTCATCTTCCAGGAAGAGACAATCGGTTCCTGGCCTGGGCTTCAGAAAAGAGCGAGCTGAGTTGCAAGAGGCAGCTTTCACGCAATTCAGAATGGCTTTACTTGCATATTTTGTGGCTCCGTGCTATAACTAGAAGCATGCACACCTCTCTCAAAATAGGTTTCGACCTCTCGGCAGGAGAAGAGCAGAGGAGCTCCTTGTTTTCATCAGTTAAAGTCAAAGAGTTGTTTAGAAAACTGCTCAGCAGAGGGTCAGCTCTGCTCCTAAGAAGAGTTCACGTCTCTCTGCCTTCAGATTAGTGCGTGAGAGCGCCTTAAAAGAGAGCCTGTGCCCATGGGGTCCAAGTCCTACACAGCACAGCCAGGAGAAAAAGGGGGAGGAAAGGAGCAGGGCAGAGCCGTGGGGCCAGGCATGCTGCCCGCGGGCTCTCAGGACAGCGCCTGGAAGCACTCCCCAGTGGTGTGGAAACCCAAGGTAATGGTACAGCTAAAGCAGTGACTCTGGAGCAAAGTATCTGACCACACTGAAATCAGAATATGGGTTCCTAAGTGTTCTGCCATTAATTTGTTTCTAAAGGACTACTTGGTTGATCTTTCGTATTTGTAATTGGACTCCAAGTAGCCAAAAGCTTTGCATTTCAGTGTTACCCTGCTGGTTAAAACTACCCAAAGAAGAAAGAAATACAGCCTTAAAAAAAAAAAAAAAAAAGAAAAAAGAAAAAAAAGAACCATTTCCCAAACTGACTGATGGCTGAAGAGTTAGTAGGGTGACTGCTTGTAGGCATGTTGAACCATTCCAGTGCTTGAATGGCAGGGCTGCAAACCAAGGAAATGATCATGTACTCATGCTGCTGCAAACTGCCCTTACGGACAGAGCAAAATCGGCTAATTTGGGAACTTCTGGACAGACCGGTGAAGGACAAAATTCTGTTTTAATACAAAACAAATTGCCCTGAGAAATAGCTGGCAATCAGCTCAATGTGAAGCAGGAATTTTGAAAAAAAATGCAGTTAATTGCATCAGCTAGATGATATGGCATATAAGGTCACAGCACTGGATACAGGAGGCAGAGGACGTTCAAGGGACCATTTATTAATGCAATGCAACAATGAAAACAAATGGTTGCCATTTTTGAACAAACAAGAAAATAGTTCTAGGCACCAAAAATCTAGCATGTCAGATAGAAATTAAATTTGTTTTTACAAGTAATTTAGATGCCAGTTCTGGAAACACCTAGGCCAAGGCTGGGGAGGGGGGAGGCATATCATATCTCAGTTGATTTATCATCTTGTAAGAAATTTAGGTGCTTTTTGGAGCAGCAGGGGCCAAACAGGGCTGGAACTTGACACAGAAGAGTCAATTCATAAGTGGAAACATTTGTGCAATGCTGATTTCAATTTTTCTTTCGCTGGCTGAAAAGACCAAGACAAGTTAAAAGGCAAATGAAGACAAAGTACTTCTGCCACTATGAATGGCAGCGTCAAAATAGAGACACCCATCCCTCCTTCTCCCTGAGATTTAACACAAAGTACCAGCCTGTGTTAAATGTGCAAACTACCCTGCTCTCCTCTGATTCCGCCTCTGTTAGTTATCACGCAAAGGCTACTACAAGGTAGGCACACGCTTGTCTTCTCCCCAGCAGAGTCACATTCTTAGACTGAAATCTGGGCTTCAGCCTGCGGTTCGATCATTCGAGTACCAAGGTCATGCCCACCCTCTGGGCTCTGCGAGCTGGTTCCTTGTGCACGAATGCAGGAGCTGGGGTGCTGAGGAGATGGTGCAAAGTCACTCGTCCCCAAGGGGCAGCTCCAGCTCACAGGCAGCCCAGAGCCTCCTCCCGCACACGGGGACTGGCTGCCGCGGGTTGGCACTAACTTGGGGATCTCTGCAGAATGCTTCATTGCGTGGCATAATCGTGCACTATGTCTGGTAATTACTGCTATGAACTGCCTTTGGAGATGCTAATTCTGTTGTCAGGAATATTTGCAGGATCAGAATCCAAATGCAAATGTAGGCAGCAACGCTGGCTTATTTAAAAAAAAATAAAATTAAAACTGTATCTTATAGCCCATATTCTATATTCACATACAAAAGCATTTCCTGTTGCTAAATGTCTATTCCTTTTTCTTCCTGCAGGATTTGCATGATAGTTCACTAATGATGACCATTTTCTAGCTGCACATGGGAGTTTTTGCTTTCCAGTAGTCCGCCACATCCCAAGATGTGGACTTTAAAAATCACTTTCCTACTGCATTTGTTTTCTTTCATTTCTTTCTCTCTCTCTATTATATTGCTTTTGTCTCTATGAAATCATTCTCTATTCTAACTCTTCATAATTATGAGCTGAGAGTTCATAGCTAACAGCGTTATTCAAAGTGGAAAAAAGCTACTTTTTTTTTTTTTTTTTTTTAAATAGACCAAAGCCATCTTAGTTTAAAAGTAAAGAAAATCACAGGAAAACAATTGGAGATTTGGAATGATCAATGCTGCTTGAAATGTACTTGCCATGTAATTGAGATGCATTCTCGTTCTGTAGCCGTTTACTGATCACACGAGAACGATGATTTGTCATTTTTACTTGCTTCAAATTACTAAAGGCAATTTAATTTCTCTCATGGAGATGACACATCAGATAACATGAACATAATCAAGAGGTAACGATCTGTGGCTCTATGCACATAGAGATACTCCAGTTACCACCTAAACAACTGCCTGCATATGGCAGAGGGAAGGCAATGCAAGACATTCAGATCCCCAAGCACAGGGTTTCCACCCAGGCAATGACATTTTAAACAGAGCAATTTAGCTACACCATGCAACTCTATCAATGTAGATTTCAGATGAGGCAATGCTCCATCTACTCAGGCATTCTCATATCCATCTGTCCATACCTGGGCAAAAAGCAGCCTCTGGTGACCACTATAAAGGGCAGGCGTGTTTTCTTCAGCTTTTATGCTATTGATATGATGGCAATATCTTACCATCTCAAAAATCTTTCAACCGACTCTCCCCATCAATCAGTAACTGCAGAGTCATATGCCTTCTGCAGGAGAACTATAGCACATAAGGAGCCTAAAGCAAAGAACTGAATATTGGCATTAGGTGTGGGTCCCATATTTAGCACTGTATTTGCAGTTACTTTAAGGTGTCTGATGCATCTGACAGTATGTTATTAGGGACGAGATTCTGTCCGCCATGCCTGTACAGGCTGAGAACAGTTCAGAAGTGCAGTGTAACCCTCTCTCTGATGTACATATTTTTACAAATTAAAGTTGAAGAAAAGTTGGTGCTATACCTACTTCAGCTCTTGAAACACTTGTGAATTAGTCTGTTGAATTTGTTCTCTGCTGCCTATTCCTTCTCTAGCAACCTTGCCACAAATGACAAGTAACTCTTAAACTAGCACGTCATGTTCATAAAGTTTTGTGCTTCCCAGGGCCTGTGTTATAAAATTACTGGGGAGAAGGAAGAAGTGTTTGGAAACATCTCAGAGCCCACATCGACAAGGGTCTGGGGAGCTTCCAGGAGAGACTGAGAGAAGAGAACAAGGGTCAGGCTAGGTGCTGTACTCTGGGCTTCTGAGCTCATACATCTTTAGCTAGCAATGATTTCTTAAAACTCACCGCATTTTTGTTTCTAGAATGAGTAAAAAGTGATGGGCGAAAAAGGACATAGATACACTGAAAGACCACCTTGGCTTGTTTGACAACTTGGCAGTGCAGCGAGCAGCTAAAGTATATTCTTCCTTTTTACCAAACTCAGTAGTTTACTTGTGCTACCAGTCATATGCAAAACACACGACCAAGTCCTGAAGTGCCTCTGTAAAAGTGGAAGTATGAGCTTTTACAGCATGCATGCCTGGTTTTCAAATGT
The DNA here is from genome assembly GCF_900496995.4 of Aquila chrysaetos chrysaetos. Taxonomy (NCBI): domain Eukaryota; kingdom Metazoa; phylum Chordata; class Aves; order Accipitriformes; family Accipitridae; genus Aquila; species Aquila chrysaetos. The sequence goes on from NC_044025.1 coordinate 17,385,866, forward strand.
TGTGTGGTCCTTTTCTAACTGAACTTGGTCTTTCCACGCGAGAGGTGAAGGTCAGTCCAGGTTCTTCTGTTCCCAAATAACACCACTGGTAATAAACTTCAGGAGGCCTATCCTCTGCTCCAGGATAGTTATCCCATTCCTTTCCCATCAAATCTATTAGATTAACTAGTTCACAATAGATTTGCCCAGGTTTCACTGACCATGACGTGGCTGTAGCGGTGTTCATTCCTTTTTACTTGACACAGTACATTTCATACATCAGTAAATTTTCAGCTCTCAGAGAGAGTTTTTCTCTGTTGTTTATAGACAGAGCAAATCTGAAGTGCAAGTACTAATATAAAATAAAGAGCATTCTGCAGTACCACTGCTCTGGTTGCTTTCAGAATAGCAACAAGATTTAAGAGCTAAGAATGCCAACCTATTTTTTAATTGACTTCTCAGAATTTTTATTTTGTGAAGAATAAATCAAAACAAAAGCCAAACTGAAAGCCCCAATGCTAAGAAGTGCTGAAACAAAACATTTGGCAGTTACTAGCAAAGAAGCTTCAGGAATGTATTTTGAAGCATAGCAACCAATGAAGAGTAAGCTGGCTTAAGCTTTGAAGTTAAAGCTTTCAGCAATGCTTCTGATTTCTAAAGACGACAATAGAAACAGTGAAAAATTAAAAAAAACCAAACAAACAAACCAAACACCAGACCTAGTTCAATGCTCAGTGAATGGACTCACTGTGAAAGACACCCATACAAAGAAAGCAGAATTAGTCTGTTTGCTCAGAAATCAAGTAACCACAGCTAATCCTTTTGCAGTATTATCCTGTTTCGGCCTTTAATAAATCTGCTTTAAATTAAAGATGTACCCAAGCCAAGAAACACCTCCTTTGATGTTTTAAATGGCTCAAATAAGCTGTTTGCTGGTAAAAACTCAAAATATGAATTCTGAAACTGAAAAAAAAAAAAAAAATAGTCATTTTTCTGTGCTAAGAGGCTGGTGCCTCTCAGGAAGGTCAGAGCATTTAGGATCACAACTTTTAAGCATCTCAAGCATTGGTGTATCTTCTGCCCATGCATAAAGGGAAAAGATCCTGGAATAAAAGTATCTTACAAACCAGTTATCCAAAACCAGCCAATCCCCTTGTTTTACAACTGTTATATCACATCGTCTAGATACTGGAACAAGGAATTTTACATTTTAACTGAATGCAGGCATGGAGCTTGGAACAAGGTAACTAAATAAATAAGAATGTCATTTGCACTAAAGCTTGTGTAATCTGCTATGAGTTGGTATAATAAACTCTAAGATTTTCTTGTTTCCTGTTCCTGTCAAGAACACAACTTTCAATGCTTGAACTTTGGCAGACGATTCATAATGTAAATAACAGCCTTCTCCTATTTTGACTTCGGCTGCAGAAAGGAGGATTTTAAAAATAACATTGGCTTTACACATAAAATGTACAACAGGCAAGCTGAACTAACAACAAAAGTAATCAGGTCGTCCTTAGCGCAGAGGAAACTGTAGACAGAGAAGTGTATGTAATTGATGGGTTTTTAAGTTCCGACCATCACATGCCAATTTGTTTGATTTGGCAGTCACGACTGTGATTCTAATCAAGTGAGAAAAGGAGCCCTGTGATTACCAAGATTGGTAGCTTTCCCCAAAAGAACAAATACTGTATTTGCAATCCTCGCTTATTGCTGAATTCTCTTCAAGGGTGTTCTCTGGCTCAGCGCAAAAGCATTCATTGCGTAACACAGATCATCAACCAGCCACAGACGGCTCAAGAACAGAAAGCTACTCAAACTTGGTTGCTTTATGCTTTGATCATCCTTTCAATGGAAATCGTTGCAGCTTTAGAGAGAGGCCTGGGAACTTCTTGGTATTCTCCATAAGCTATATAAATATGCTGAAGTCTGCAGGTGTCACGGTTAAAGTGCAAGGAAGCCACATGCCTCACTGTCCTGTGGGCCCTTCTCAGTCCTCTGAGAAACTGGACTGGCTCAACAAGGGTAATGATGGGAGAAAGCCATGTAGCCATAAAACACAGCACCCACCCTCATCAGGATGTGACCGTGACATTTCCCTTCATTTCCACTTTTCCCTCTGCCTTTCTCAGCCACGTGACCTCGTTCCTACAGAGTCTGAACCAGGCAGATGCATGAACCCTTCTCCCTTCAAAGTGTGCAGGGCAGAAGACCCCTGTCTCAAACACATTTTTGGCAAAATAATTCAGCCCAGTGGGCACCCACCTTCTAGGTCCTACTGCAGTATGAATTGATAGACAGTAGTGAATATTGCTGAAGGAGGGAATTCCTTAAAACATTTTTAATCACATTCACTGTAGAACAAATAAATACCTCTGTTTAAGACAAGCTGAATTACAACTTATTCTGGTTTCTTGTAGTTTTCACATGGAGCAGTACATATTATTTCCCTCCTTACCGCCTTCTGAATTCTCATTAACCTTCCTGTCAAGACTGCATTAAACATGTCTTGTTAATTCACCATGTTCTTTGAGAAACCTGACATGGAGATGACAAATGCTTATCTAAAAAAAACCCTCTGGTTTAATGAAGTGCATAACAAGAAACACAAAATTCTAGTTTACAACATAGGTTTGATTTCAGCTTTGCTACTTCAGTGAGTTCAACAGCAAGACTATCTGAATAGCGTGAGCATCTGTCCTTCAGGGAGCAGAACAAAAGGTCACGGACCCTGAAGAAATCCTAAAGGCTTCAAGAACCTCCTCCAAAGTTGAAGCATTATTACTATTCTAATATGATATTCTACAGCATGCATGCCTCCTAAATAAGAAAAACCTTTGCCATTAATATACCCTGCTCTTACTCTCACACTTACTATAGGTCAAGGCACTAAATTTCTCAAGAACGTTTATAACCTTGTGGGCATTTCTAGTGAGAAGTTGTTGCAGTCTTGGTGCAACACAAGGTAGGGTATGAACATTTATATTCAGCTAGGTTCTGTGAGAGAAATAGTGTATGTTCTATAAACACCAGGCAGCTAACAGAGCATTCATTAATCCTCAGAAAAGATCCCAAAGCAGTTTAATTGACTGGTATTGATGTAGTACATCTATCCTACTAAATATTTTCTGAAAAATATTCAGCAAGACAATTATGCAATGAAATTACCATTTATATGGCTCCTTTCATCTACAAAGGAGTCAAAGTCCCATGTACTTATAAGGGTTTAAAAACATACTACTGCTCAAGTGCAGCCAATTCTGCAGCAGGAAATATCAAATGCTCTGCACCAGCACACAAAGTAATGGGTTGTACAGACGGAGCGATGATCTTTAAATCCAGAGAGATGACAACACCCAATTAACCAGATTAGAGTACTAAACGTACACTCTAATACAGGCGACTTTCAGACTTTTGTTTATTTACTGGCTCCTAAAAATTCGGTCCACTATAGCATGACTTTAAACCTCCTGAAAATAGCTTTGCTTTTCTTACATACCTTTCTTGACCAGGCAAAGTAGTTCAGGGACCCTATACCAAGCAAAGCAATTCATGGACCCCATGTCAAATGCCCACAGACCACCTGTCAGAATCCACTGCTTTCTTAAAAACATAAATCAACCAACATGGCAATCCTTTCACCGAAACTCATTGGTTCAGATTACCAAACCGATTCTTGGTTAAGTCTCAGGCTTTTATGTGGAGGTGCAGTCTTCTTTTATTGACTTAGCTTGGTGTTGAGTGGCACTAGATCTGATAATAAAAATAAAACTGTTGTCTCTTAGCAAAAGGAATGATTGGCAACAAATTATTTCAAGTTGGAAAAGCCTATGAGCAACAAATTCTGTAAAAAAATCCAACCCTTACAGCTGAACGCTACAGGTTTTTTAGAAAAGTAAAAGAATTTTTCCACTTATTTCTGCTAACAGTCGCACATAATGAGGCACACCAACTGGTCAAAACTCCTCAGTTTTTCTCCATTTAACAGGCCAACTTAAAATACAGTAACTTTACACTAAGGAAACCATAACAGTAGAACTGTAGAAGGTGTCATATAGTCTGGAATTACTAATTACTAATTCTTGGGATTAATATATTCTCCAGCTGGCCACTGTGCAGATGAGGTTTGTGGCATATATCCTATTATTCTCCAATATAAATTCATCAGGAATGAGTGAAACTTATTAGTAAAATGTAGATGTTACCTCCCAAAGAACTCCAAGACTCCAGAAGATTAGAAGTGTTTTCCTGCAATGAGATGTACAATGACCTTAAAGATTCGTACACCCTTTGAACTGGAAAATGCCATCTATTCTAGCTTCTGTGTAGTATTACAGGACTGAAGAAAATAGAATACAAGAACATTCCTGCTAAAGTTTAACCCCATAGAAGCCTAAATAAAACTGTGTTTGAAGTCACATTTGCATGGTTCAAAGTCCATGAAAAATGTTTGGTGAATGCATTTACACTTTTGAAGGGGATTCAGCCCATTAGGCTAAGATTTTTTTTTTTTTTTCCTAAAATACAAATAGCTCAAGAATCAAAAGATTTGCCTAGATAATAAATCAGTATTTTTCACATAGTATCAAATAGCCAGTTATATACCATTGATATTTGAACTGTTTTAATTAGCAAGAGATTTATTTTTGTATTTTTTTGCAACTTCTTTTGAAAAAGCTACTTCATAGAATAACACAGCAAAGCTCTCATGTCTAATACCGTACATTTTGTTGACCAGTTAGTTATCCATTTACTGGTATGTGCACTTATTCCCCATTTATGTGAATGTTACATTCGTTCCAAACGGCTGAGCTCAAAGCCGGTCACAGCAGTTCACGCTGCTGTGATGCTCCAGACAAAAACCTCCCTTTTCCCCCTCACAGGCCTGAAGCATTCCTGCATGTCCTCAAAAGAACTCAGAAATTACCCTTCTAAATGGCAATACATCACCCTTCCAGACTATAATAATAATATTGTAAATTACTGTTGAAGTTTCACCAAATTAGAAGTCAAAGATGACTGCTTTTTTGGAACCAGTTTCTGGAATACTCCAATATTAAGCCTTGAAGCCATTTCTTGCAGTTGAAAAAGAGCTGCCTGTGGTTTCTGACACAGTACCTGACTTGTCCAGAGGACGTTACCTTTGAAATGCAAGGAATTGAGGCATCTTTGCCCAAGTCCTGCTTTTACAACTGAAACTCCAAGCACAAAGTTATGCCCTGCTCAGAGGAGAGGCTGAAAAATTGGGTCCTAGAGGCAATATTGGCCGAATACTGCAACATGCCTTGGACAGACACTATAACATCGCCTTTTCTCGTCTGGATTTGGAAAGGGTTTAATTCCCTGCAGAATCAATGAGAGTGAGGTTAATCCAACTGATGACTATTGCAGTTAGTTTGCCACATAATTAATCCCCACAATGACTGATAACAGGCATTTATAGAGTTGACACTCAAATGAGATTTGATCTGTTCAACCTGCAGACATTTAATGCCTTGGACACTAAATTCTCGGGCTGGGTATCTACATGTTTGCCACACGCTTCACAGACTTGTCCTCTTGGTCTTGTAGCACTACTGGCTATCTTTAGAGCTGGTGCTGGAAGGACTGTCTTCAGCATTTGAAGGTTCAAATGTCATTTTAGCAGTGGTATTTTTCCTCTTGAACATTATGGACACTGTGAATATTTTGACGGGTGAACATTGTTGAAGATAGAAGGATAAAGTGACTTATTTCAGCTGTTCATTAGCTCACACAATCAGTGGGATGCATATATAAGTATATTGAAAAATTAATTGTATTAAAATGCTGAAAATAATGTAAATATTTTAATTGCCACTATTTGGTGCACTGTCTGAAGGTACTATCAGAAGACGCTGAAATGAAGACTCATTGTGTTGATTTAACACAATACACTTAAGAGACTGTAGAGTTCGTCTTGCTTTGCAAGCACCTGCTCCTTTGCCCCGGATAGCATGTTTCGGGTTTCCAAGCCCTCAATTCCATGAGGAGGCATTTAATAAGTCAGTGAGTACTGGCCTCCATCCCTCAGGAAAGGCACCGGTCCCTTCTCATTCTGACCACAGCCTGAGCAGCCAGACAGATAAAGCCTCACCGCCCCTAAGCATTCTCCTGATCTCTTGGTTGTCTCATCTCAGCCGGGAGGGTTCCTTCCCCCCATCAAGGTGCTGAGGAGGGGACGTGATCTGGATCATTTGGTTTAAAAATGACATGAGAACGGGTGAACTGTGCTGTCAGAGTGATGCTGAAGGACGACAGCAGTGTGCAGAAGTCAACTGCAGCCCTGTCCATGGGATCACCAAGGACATCTATCCCCTAAGCACTGCATAAGCTGATGGTTGGAAACTGAGGGAACATGACTGATTTGCACAACTCTCTGGGTAGCAAAACATTTAATTTAAGAAAGATTAGATTGTCACAATTGCCCCTGACAAGAGTGCCTGTCTAGTGAGGCCTTGAGCCTATATTTTGGGCTAGCACTGTGCTCTAGCCAAGACCTTAAAAATATTCACAATACGAGCTGTCACCAGTGCTACAGCTCCTTGTCACTCTCTAACTGTGACTGATTTGCCAAGATCAAGACTAAATTCATGATCAGCAGCAAGGGCACCTAACATGAATTATACAACTGGCTTTCCTTCCTAGCCTCCTGGATATGCTAAAGAAAATGCTTTCCCTGCATACATTGTTGCTTTTTATATCCACACCATATTCTCTGTGTAACGATGCGTGACTGCTCGGCTCATCCCACTGTCTCCTCCCCACTCCCAAAACAAAGATGATGCTCAGTAACAAGGAGGCATTTAGCTATTAAATATCAAAGCCTGTATTAGAAAATGTATTGATATCATAGCAGAGTGTCTTGTGCCCTGGGATAAAATGGAAAAAAAAGAAGGGGGGTAGAAGTGGTGATGATTTTTTTTTTAGTGAATTTAGCACCGAGGAAAGTGACTGTTTGCTCAGCGCAGCTCCGGAGAAGCATGGGCAGTGCCTGTGCAGAGAGCTCCATCTATGGAGACAAGAGCTCTCCCTTGAAGACAAGGGTGGGGAAAGAAAGCACAAACCCAAGGGGATCAGCTGATTAGAGGAAAGAAGGAATAGGAAAGGACCTTTCCCTTCACTTTCCCAAAATCACGGATACATAGATGAAACTAAAGTCACTAAACTGACAAACAGTACACCCAGGAGGAGCTGGGTCAGATCCTTTGTGAAGTCAAAGGATCAGCTTTTTAAATTTCTAAGTGGCATCCTGGAGCTGACCAAAAGCAGGGAAATGACTGTCGATACAGAGGAAACACAAGGATGAGAGAATATCAGATTTTGGGAAGTGGCAAATGATTCTTCTCCCAAACCTAGGATATAGCCCAAAGCCAAAGCTGTAAAACGAGGGAGCCAGAGAATAACAACGAACAGAAAAATCCACAGTGCTCTCAGCTCTCGCAGTAGTGAAAGATGATGTCTTGAGCATATTAACAAAGCAATAAATCCCACAGAGTAATCTGCCACCCTTAAAGCACAGTGTATGCTTAGTCTTGAGAGTTTTTGCCCAAGGGAAGAAGATACTGGAGTTTCAGTGTCAGCTCACATCTCAGATTCTCTTCTAAAGGTATCTTTAAGTGGGTCACTCAATTTACTGGTAAACCACAAGATTTGATACTGAAGTTGCACAGCATCTTCCCCGAAGAATTAGATGATAAAATTTTAGACACTGATGGACTGGGTTTCACTCACCATGTCAATGTAGAGATAATCAGTGATAATGAATAAAGCTTTTTTCTAAGCCATTTCTACCGAAGTTTATAAGCTTCACTGCAGTCAGTTATTTGGAAATCACCAGGCTTATTCAAAGCCTTCACATTCTGTGCTGTGCGGTGTCTCATTCTTCCACTGACAACATTGAAAAGTTTATGATAGTGCATCAAAAGAAAAATATGAGTTAAAAAGGCTTCTGACTAATGAAAATTGAAATAATGACAAAAACCAGATTTTAAATCATTTCTTAGATTAGATATAAGGAGAAGAAAAAAGCAACCTTCTAGTAACTGTCTACTTACAGAAAAGAAACACCATTAATTAAACTAACAGAAGACCAGAATGAATGAGAAGATTTAAGGTGTAAATACCAGGAAACTATTGCTGACTATCATTCAAATATTCTGTTGCATCAACCTGCGGGGTTATTCCACAAGGAGATAAGTGAATAATTCTTCTCATTTGATTTTCCCAACCAATACAATCACTGTTCTTTAGTCACGGATTAGCCTTGGTGTTGCTCAAAACGACCTACTACTTTGCAGTTATGATTTAGGTCTGAAAACTACTCTAATAAAAATATATGGAATCAACAAACAGAAGAAAAGGAGCTGAAATTTAGATAACAATAATGCCAAATTTATCACCACAGTAGAAATATGATTCACTTTCACCTGTAAATCTGCAAGAATTTTTCATCCCTCATTCCTGAATTACAGCTATCACATCATCTAAACCCATGTATTATTCATACTTTTCTATTATTACGGTAATCTGAGAAAGCTGACTAAAAGAACCTAACAAACTTCTTATCAGGCATTAGGCTATATTTCAACATCAGAGAGCAAATCTATGGCAAATACCCCTACGATCACAGCATTACCCTTGTAGTGGTGTATTAGGCACTTTTGGAGCCTCAGCTTTTGGCCCCAACCAATGGCCTTTGTGCCCCCAAAATCCTGACCGCCTTTCCTGCTAATTGCGCAGAGCTAATTAAACAACAGCAAGGAACATCTCCTGTTATTGTATTTTTTTGATGCTGTGAGCCTTTAGCACAGATGGAAGCTGTTTGCTGCAGACTGAATTCAGACATGCCTTCTGCTTAATCCTAACCTGTAGTCACAGCCATCAATTTATATATTATTCATTTTATTAAGCTAATATTTAACTAATATTTCACTGTATTTGACAGCAAAAGCTATCTCTATATATGACCATATGAGCTCATAACACTCTTGCTTCTTAAATGCATTCTGAATTAATCTTTACATGCCCTATTTCCTATTTCCATTTCCCAAGGAACAGCTTCTTTTTCTTTTTATAGACTCTATATGGTCCTAAGAAATAGATAAGTGAACACAATAACAGTTAACTACCCTCAACCTGCAGCCCGTATCTTCTGGCATCAGTAGGAACACTTCAAGCTGCAAGACTGGATTCAGTATCTCCTATAAGAAAATTTACTGCTGAAAAGAAAGTAGACAAACACCTTTGAACACCGAAGTGTCCCCATCTAACCCCTGTGTTAAGCAGCAGCATCTACAGGACAGCTTTATCAAAAACACTGACATCCTACCAAAGCTGAACAAAATTTGCATAGGAAAACCCCAAAGGTTGATGGTGCCTTTCCTTGTGGAAGGGTGCAGAGTCACACCTCGCCTCTGGTGCACACATGAAATGGCAATCCCAGCGCCTGGCAAGAGTAACTGGTTAAAGTTTGTTGAATTAGTAATACTGGCAGCTTACGGCAGGTAAAACTAACTTCCCATCGGAAGTACGCTGCCTGCAGATATTAACGTTGAGATATCCCTTGCCACCACCCATAGCGGTGCATCCTACAGGAGCGCAAGCCTTCATCCTGTTTTCTGTTTAGCCCATATTTGTATTTGGGCTGACAACATTCTTTGCCTCCTGGTGCCTTCTCCTGGGCAAGCTGCCTTATGGTTGTCAAAAGGTATATCAGAGAGCCTGCAGGTGATGTAACTCTCAGTCTGGAAATAAAGGATCAGGCACGTCAGATAAGCGTTCAAACTAAACACAAAAAGATTTAGAACATGCTTTTAGATATAAGGAAAAGTGTAGTCTTTAAATGACTGCTTTGGAATTTACTGGCTTAAAATGAAAGACCTTATGGCATCCCATCAAAGAGTTATGTAACTCAAAAGGGTTTTCTTTGCTCAGTGTTGCCTGTGTAAGATATATTTAAGTAATAAAACACACTTCCGATACTAACCCTCTATGCAGGCTCTATGATGACAGATTTTAGTTTTGAAAATACAGAGGTGTCTCTGTACAGGCTAGCATTCCTCTTCCATTTTCTTTACAGAGGCTTTTGCTGGTTATTTTCTACTCTTTGTTTGTTTGAACTGAAAGGCTTTTGATACCAACTTCAGCAGAATTTGGTCATGATGTGCAGCCTAGGGTCCCAGGTTTGGCACCCAGCACAAACCAGACCGTATTCCAGCTGAGTGCAGCGCATCAGCTGAAACAGCCTTTCATTTCAGTCTCCCTGCAATTTAAATTAGCTACATATGATCTGTAAACGTCTTCAAGCTTCACACTGTATCTTACAGCATTTAGCCCCCCTGGGTGGCAGGTGCCTCTTTGACGTACCTCTCCTGAGAATGTTAAACACAGAGACTTTAAAACTGGAATTTCTAGCAAGTAGCTTTCATTTGCCTCAAAAGCAAGATATTCCTGAAATAACTTGAAAATCTGAAGTTAAGAGGGAAAAAGTCCATTAACAAGTTGAAGCCTTGATCTACAGGAGGCTTTTAGCACTTTATCTAATCTAATTTGTACTTAATAAGACAGTTTTTTTTCAAACAGTGCATCCACAATCCCCAGTAAGAACCCCTGTGAATGAAATTAATTATTTCGTACTTTCTGCAGAGTTCAGTTTTATATCTTTAGATGTTCTGCTTGAAATTTATAGCTAGTCCTTGTATTGCTTTTGCCTTGTAATGATGTCATTTCCACAGATAATTAATCCCATTGATTAATTCTATTTGTTACTCTTAGAGAGGCAGCTAAGAGAAGTAATAACAATTTATGCCATTTTTATTTGTGATCTTCTATTTACAACTCTATTATAGTTAGGTCAAAACAAAAATTTGCCCACAAAACCAAGAACAGGCTGTTGATTATGACCTGGGTCAAGAAGTCTTGCAAGTTGTTATTTATGCACTGAATCTTAACCGAAGGGTGGAAGTAAAGTATACTTTAAGTCATATCCAAACATGACTAAAGGTTTCAGGATGCCATTGGTTTGACAGGCAGAATAAGTGATTATACACTCATTTTAGGTTTAAAATATCTGGGGACACAGATAGTTTTCACATTTCCATTTAATACCCTATTTATTTCACTGGAGGTTCATCTCGCTCCCATGTGCTATTGCTGGCTATAAATATGTAAAGATCACTTCCATTCTCGGATTTACCCTCACCTTTTATCACAACTACACTCTGAGTGACACTAAAAGACAAAATAATGTCACACGGTTGTGACACCAGATGTTACGACTCTATTCCTAGCCATTGGAGGAGCATGTAGAAGCCACGTGACGGGTCATGCTGATCCTTTTCTTTGCCTAGTACTGGTGAAAGTAATGGAGCAAAAATAATGGAAATAGGAATTGTGGGAGCCAGTCTTTCACATCGACAAGGGAATTAACTATACCATCACCTATAGCATGTGGTTTTTTGTTTTTTGTTTTTTTAAATTTGATACGCAGTACTGTGCATTTCTAGGTATATACCCTTGCCAATGCCTCCATTTGAGAACAGTTTTCCTTTTCATTATCTCTCTGAAAACATCAGTTCTACTTTTACCTTAGGTCAGTATTAAAACTAAAGTGTTACAGTAAGTTTCTGTTTGGCAGGGTCAATAGTATTGGTCCATGCAGATATAAATCCTACAGGTTAAGGTACTATTTTTTTGTTGATAACTTTAGTTTTAAATTTAGGCGTAGGACTAATTCCAGCCTCAAGACATGTTGGAAAGACAAAGGGGGAAGATGAGAAGCATCTCAATGTCTACAATTCAGCTTTGGTAATAGTGTCATCCTGTGAAACAATAGTGGAAACATTAACTTTGTCTTTTGTTCATCTGTGCCCAACATTTATATTAAATTGTCTTTCTTGCAAGCTGAGATTTTGACGGAGAATCTTTTATTCGTTATTTATTCTCAGTCTTTTGAGCAATGGTGAAACCAGGAAAAGTTGCAAACAAACAAAATTCTTGATGTTATAATAACACTTTGAACTAACCAAGGTAGCTGAGATCACATAGTTGAAAAATAACCACACAGAAATCTAAAACCAACTAAGTTTCCACTGCATCCCAGTGAAGCGGGCATAATTACGGGTGTTGTGGACTCCCAACTATAAGATAAAGTATCCACAAATATCTTTCTTTGTCACGGGCCCTGTCCGTGTGCCAACTGTCTGAGCGAGAGCAAGCTCAGATGCAAAGGCTCTCCGCTCATACCAGTACACACGCATTGCTAAGAGCACAGTGCCGTAATACGTAAGCGTATCTGTTACACAAACTTGGCCGTCATTTGAGTGAATACTGTAGTACTTTATGCAAGTCTTGAGTTCACCCAGCAGCCTACTTCACAGCAGAGCACTTGGTATCTGCATCTGCTCAAGTTTCAGGTGCTAAGCATTACCCCTAACCTCTAAAGGGAGCTGTACTGCAAAGGGAGAGCATCCTGCACTCCAACAGGGTGCTGCTTCAGAGGTCATTTTTTTTGGAGCTGCCACTGGAAATCCAACTACGGACTTCAAGTCTTCAAATCTGTTCTCTACTTTAAGCATGATGGAGGAAGAGAGCTGCTTCAGAGCATTTACAGCCAAAATAGAAACAGCTTTTTACAGACTTCATGCTGTGTCATCCTAAGCCAGGGAGGTGTGAGAAAGCTGTGGAAAAGATGCACTTTATCACATGTGAGAGAAGGACACAGCTACCGACTAACTAAAAAAAGCCAGATTCCATCTCTCCAGTTAGCTGCACCAATCTAACACTTCAGTCAGCCCCTAACTGGAACTAGAAACAGCCCAAATATAATACAGAAAATAAAAAGCAAAGGTTCACCTAAAGCCAAAACAGTACAGGGTGGCAGACAAAATGCATTACATGATGCGATTACATGTCTGTAAGAAAAGAAATTCTCTCTCAACACAAAATATTAAGACTGCAGGCCAGTTTTCAAGAACCATGTGGTGCATGGCTGCATACAGACATGCAGGAACAGGACAAAAATATTCCCCTGCTGACTGAGCCCCATCAGCAGTTCCAGTCTGCCTCCCCAGAGCTCACGCGGGGGTGGATGTAATCTGCAGAAGACACGCAATCAAATAGGGAGGATTTGCATGATGCTGCCATGTATTGCCCCAGGACACGAGATCTATTTGCAGAGGTCTTGCAGGGTGAACTCTGCAAGGCTGGGCAGAACCCCAGATTAGAACTGCATCCTACAAGGTTTTCCTGTCTTTTCTATCCTACAGAGGAATTGGAAGAGACAGCTTGAATAACAGTGCCATCTCCCCTCTGAAAGCCTCTGCTTTTCTATTAATAATTTCTTGCATTTTTGAACTCGCTCTCATAATGAAATGCAATATAGTGCTATGTCTACACCACTGACTGAAGAAAGCCATCACCATCCCCATTCAACCGCTGAAGTTTTTAAAGGCTCTTTACCCTGTCCGTGCTACCCAAGGAAACTTTTCTTTAAAAGACATTTTGGCACTTTCTCCCCCTCATACCACTCATTTTAAAAAAAAAAAAAAAAAAAGTCTTTTTTGACCTGACAATGCAGGTTACTAAAAGTCTTTTGAGATGTCTGCTCTATCATCTGCAGAAATTCATACTGAGATCTCACAACCAGCATTACTGAAACCTAAACCAGGAAACTTCCCTTTCTCCTTTATTTCCCTACCTTTTCATCAAGATCTCCTGCAATAAAAAGTGAGTACAGCTGGCTAGACCTAAAATGACCCACTTCACATTCTTTTCTCAATTTGAACAGGTAACAACAATGGAAGACAAAACTTGCATTAACAAGAAAATATCCTCCACTGTCATACATGTGGAACAAAATACATACCATTTTCTTCCAGGAAAAAAAGAAGTGTATTTGCAGGAGAAACTACTTTTACTAGGATTACATTACAGCAAACTAGAAGAATGTTTTATTTTTGACTGTGATCCTTTCTCCCTACATATTTATTTCTATATGTAACACATTAAAATGGGTAAAAGGAAAGCATACACCATTGGAGAACAGTCTGAAGCATATGGAAACAAAAATTAATGGATGTAAGTACATGGTTTTTAAACCCTCTTCTCTGCTTTCCTCCATTTATGATGAAAAGATCACAGATGAGGGGAATGCAACTAGTTGAGCTCTCCATTTCCGTTTTGTGTAGCATTACCTCTGGGTAGAAAATCCTCAGTGAATCAAAGAACTCCACTTGTACCATCTAATTGCCAGTGACTGGGCACAGGCCCAGTATGTGTAAGTTGTTCTGTAAACAGTGAAACAAAGTCCAATTTTTCTATGAATTCATGTCCCCTACATCTTCCCACCCCCACTATAATATTCTTAGCATTCTTCTTTCTCCTTCCCACAGACTCTCTCCCAAGACCATCAGTTCCAAACCACCTTCCACACCCTCTGCAGCTGATCACTGCAATGCTCCCAGGTCCTCTCCACAACCCAAACTCCCTCCTGCCATTTCCTTTAGTTGGATGGAGTAAAGGCCTTAATGCAGAGTACCTGGAGGTATAGGGAGGGGGAAATGGAGAAAAGGATAGGAATAGCCCTTGAAAGGAAAAGACAGAATCATCTAGAAATGGCCCAATCTTTACAATACCATTAAAAGGTAATCTAGATGACTCCATGTTTTGAAGATTTGGAGGACTCTGTCCCACCTCCATCACTTTACTTGTTTTGTTTAAAAAACAAAACAAAACAAAACAAAACCCGACACCGCCAAAAACCCCACTCCCTATCTCCTCAGGGAGAACTGCCAACCTGCAAGTTATCATTGAGCAGGTTCTCAGCTGATTTCCAGCCCATGGTACGGATATTTTGAGGGCCCAGTCAGGTTCCTCTTTGAATTTTGCTTTAGATTCAGTGAAGGTTCAGAGTAGTGATTTTGATGAAAACACTATGAGCTCAGACTGAGATTTTTCTGTAAAATGCTTTCACTGGAAAATACTCATATCACTGTACCTGCAACAACTATCACAATATCTCCTCAATATTTTGTAACAATGTGATTTCTTTCTAACACCAACTAAACACATTTTATACGATGCAATTACTTTGTGCGTGACTATTTAAAACCCTGTTTAGTTGTGCATCTATACTGCACAGATTTTTTTCAAATATGAGAAATGGTTCACTTGTGCTCTTCATGCCACACTGACAACTCATTGAGTAACGTCAACCCCAAGATGCATCTTCTAGTCCAATTATACTATAGGGGCACATTTGAGCATGATGCATAATGTAAAGATACACACATAAATCCCATTATTGTTAATGGAAACTATGTGCAATGCACACTCCCACACACTCTTTAAAAACTATGCCCCACGGAATCATTTTAAATAACTCTTATTCTACACAGTATGAACCTGTTATCTAAAAACTATTCCTTTGCCTGCTCTATTATAAAGGGACAAGAGACAGTTTACAAAGAACAAGCCTTACGGCTTCAGTCCCTTTGAGTTTCTAGCCTTTTCTCTTGAATACTAAAAATGTAAAGCAGTCTGTATCATTCAAATAACCTAATTTTCCAATCCACCTTCGTTAACATTGCTGGCTGAAGCCAATTACAAATGCCTTAAGGCTTATAGCCTCATAAGCATAGTGTGACAGGTCAAATTTTATTGTTTGCTCCATCCATCATTACTGACACAGTAATTCAAAGTACACAAGACATAGTCTACTCACTGCTGCTTCTTTCTCCCTGTGCACCTGCTGTAATTTTAAT
Source organism: Aquila chrysaetos chrysaetos (assembly GCF_900496995.4). Taxonomy (NCBI): domain Eukaryota; kingdom Metazoa; phylum Chordata; class Aves; order Accipitriformes; family Accipitridae; genus Aquila; species Aquila chrysaetos. Next base: position 17,401,627 of record NC_044025.1, read on the forward strand.
GTAGAAGCTTTATTAATAAAAAGTACATCATCTTCCGTCATTCAGTGCTGGCTTCTTCCACACACGTGAAAAGAAAAAGCCCCAAGTTATGCCTTTCTTCTAGCAGCATCTAATGTTCTCTCCTTTGGGGTAACATGCCCAAGCAAGTAATCACTGGTGATGCATCTCATCAACAAATATTTTTTAGATCTAATGCAATGTGATAATGAGAATTAAAAAAAAAAAAAAAAAAAAAAATTCAGCCTCAGAACAGCCAACACTGGGAAAAAACCCTCAAACTTTTGGAGTGACCTAGAGAACTAACCAAGATGTTCATTTACTGTGTAAAATATGGCTGATAGGCCTACAACTTCTAGCCTAAAAATGGGTGCATAACTTCATTTTTCAAGATGCTAACGAGATGCAGTCTCATTTAATTCAGTAAGACTTCAGCACATATATTTAAAAACACTCCCTAGAAAATGGTTGTTTTTCTGAGTTTTTGGAATGCTGAGCAGCCAACAGTGGGACTGTTATGTATTCAGACTTCTAATTATTGGCAAAAGTTACCTGGATGCCTAAATAAAAACACTGCCTTCAACACTGTAGAAGCTCATAAATGGGAAGGAGAAAATCAGTGACATTCTAAACATTATTTCATCCCTCCAAAAAAAAAAAAAGCATATGTGGGCAAATCAGAAAGGCATAAGGAGCAAATGTTTCCTGCAATGAGTTGCCCTTCTTCAGCATTGGTCTTTGCTATGTAATGAAAGTCGTTCCCCCCCACTTTAAAAAAACCAAACCAAAACCAAACCCCTGCAAAACACCAAAACCAGAATGAAACATGCATCTAATTTAAAATTATTTTAGCATGCTACAAATTGCCGTAACAAAATCCCAAAATATTAATTGTTGTTTGTCAATACCTTGGCAAAGAGTATTTTAGACACGTCTGACACCCCCCCACACCATCCTCCCCCCCCATTTTTTTTTTGCTTAATCTGGTAAAAACTGACATGTAAATATGAGGAGCTGCATCATCATATGGCAGGTCTAACTGTTAAGACTAGAGACTCTTAGTGGGTAAACATGAAATGAATATATCCAATTTAACTAAGACACATTTGAGTGAATCTTATCAACTGAATTCTAGTCAATTTAAATAAATGCAATTAAAAAAAGGCATAAAACCCCCACAACAGTGTACTACTTTTGTTTGACTTACTTAGAGTTTATTATCCCGTGGGAGCACTAGTGAAACTCAAGACAACAACCACAAAATCCTGCACAAAATCTGCAGCACCAAAAAGATGAGCTCATTCAGTTACTTTACAGAGCTGTATGAGTATTATCAGAGCCATTTGGGAAAACTGGCTTGTAAAGAATTTAAGGGGGTTGGACGTGAGAGAAACAACCTTACGCTGCCTGAAACTTCATCTCTTCCTGTCACTCAGTGATGGTGTGCGTTTGTTCGAAATCTGAAGGTTATTTTATTCTGCACAGGTTCTTATACTGCATTTCCCAGCGTGGTATTTATACATCACTACCACAGCTACATATTGAGAAGGGTTTTTTTAGGGAGTTTAGAGCAGTGTTTTCTCTATACTCAAGTTACCAAAATAATATGAAGAATGAATTACCACTTGCAGCAACATGCCTAATGGAGACATTTTATTGCCATTTCCCCCAGGTTCTGTGGGCTTAACTTGATAATTAAAACATTCAACTCTGACAAGCCTTAACTATAGTAAAATAACAGATTCAGGAATTAAAGAAAAAAATACAGATTTAGAAACTGACAAAATATATTAAATCGCAAAGAACCCAGTCTGTCAAAGCCAAATTGTTTTGGACTGAGCAATGTTAGGATATGGAGAAACAAACTAAAAATATCCTTTCCCTGCTAGGCAAGGTTAGAGAAAGGAGATAAACATTGCCATCCCCCAATTAGACCAACTTGCTTAACCCATAGTTGTTAAAACTTGGAGGTACAACTCTAGATAAATTTTGCTTTCTGTCAGGGCCTTTTACTCACTGACCCCAGTAGAAATCAAAGCAGTAGGAATTTTAACCAGCCTCTCTTAAAACAAATTATACCAAGAACGAACAAAACCAGGTTGTGATCCATCTAACCCTGTCCCCAGAATGCCTCCAATATTTCTCTGTCCTGCCTTTATGCAAGATATGAGAGATCACCAGTCTCCAGCAGAACCAAAGCAACCCCCTTCTCTTTCCAACACTGACCAGTAGCTTTAACAGAGTTTTAAGTAGCCAGTTTCCCACAAAAACAATCAGTATCCTCTGTATAGGAGGGTTCTTCATGGGATTAAAAAGATGTCTTTTTTTTTTTTTTTTCCCCAGTCAGTGTTTGCAGAACTGTGTTAATGAAGACTCCTTCTCCAAAGACTAAAAGGATAGCAGCAAGCAGTCCCTGAAAGAACATCATGTCTTGAGCCACAGCAATTTCTCATTAATTCATAGAATCTTAAACCTGGCAATACGACAAAGCAGCCCCTACCTGGTGAAAATTGCCCAGAGCTCTTCATTTTTTCCTCTATCTGTTGATTCACTGCAGAAGCCTCTATTTTGGCTGTTCTCACAATTCATACTACGCCAGGTGAAAAATCTTGCAAACATGTATATATTCATGGAGTTTAGCTGGGAAGCTGTCACAGAAGTAGCTACGATGCACAGATCAGTAGTTATGCAGGCCTGGTTTTTCCCAGTTAGGATATAAAATTGGTAGAGGATTGTTTGGGATTTTGAATTTACTATCTGACACCACTGAAAAGCAAAAGCTTCTCCACTTCAACATAAAACTAAATGGGATTTGAAAGGAAGCTCAGGAATTTGCTGAATTGCATGGTTATTTAAGCCGAGTTCAAAAGTTGTATTTCCCAGCTCCCTCAGAGTTTAACAAAGGTTACCCTAACCAGGGGAAAGCACAGATCTCCGTGTCCTGGATTGTTTATTTGTGGCCAAAACACCCCTATGAGGCAGCACTGAAAAGAACATAGGAGACAGCCATTTTTTGAGTGCATTAATTGACCAAAGGATAAATGTCAGTCTTTGAGCATATGCAAAAATACCCCTTAGACATAACTCTATTAAGGCATTGGCATAGATTACAAGGTACACAAGAATCGAGATCTACCTTATCCCTGATTCTCTGCTCATTCCTTGAGACCATGCAGAGAAAAAAACCCAAACATATAAACAACAGGATGTCTTTAAGATAAACAGCACTTCATCAAACAACATCGCTCACCTCATGCTTCAAGCCAAATAAACTGCGCAGCTGCAGTAGGCACAGCACAGAGCTCTATGCATTTTGCCTTCTGAGAGACAAAGTTTATTATTTAGGACTTGATTATGCAATAACGGCTTCACATAGCTTTTGGATTATAGGACTCGAGTCTCACTGGCCCAGACTACAGGCTGAGGGAACATCTACCTTATTGGGAATACAGTAGCCAAATGTGCCCGAGTCAAACGAGTGGTCTACAAAGGTACTCAGCATTAGGCAAATTCTAGTCCTCTCACAGTCCTCTGGAGTTCCCTGTTGTTATTTGTGAGAATAAAGTCAGTAATGCTAAAAGCCTCATGCCCGGTGTATTACTACAGTTAGGAAACCCCCTGCAACAAAAGGAATCAAATAATGAAATAGAAATGAATGTTGAAAACCTACTACTGGAATAAAGTAGTAACGACGCCGTAAAATATTTTTCCTGCAGAAAACTCCATCAGAACAGTCACATTCCACGAAACCCATCGATTTCCACAAAAAGATATTTGGATACTCCATTAAAAATCCTGACCAGCTTGATCAGAAAACTCCAGGAAACTTAACAACAGTGCTGTCACGTCTTATACAGACACATTTGACTTAAACAAAAAACATCATCACACCCCCACAATCCCTAAATCATGCAAGCTTTTTTCATCATAACTTCAAAGTAGCTCTTCCAGTATTTTATTAAGGGAGCAAGTCCAGATCTTTCCAAACTACAAGTGAGGATAACGTGAATTGCCCAGCATCACAACATAGGTCAGTGGAAGAACTGGGTAACATACCAGATCTACCATGTACAGGTTCAAGCCATGATAGACTACATCAGGCCTAGACTCTGAACTCCCAGCAAAGAATTGAATTCATAGATTAAAATAAGAAGATGAAGAAAAAGAGGAGTGGGAGGTGGAAGAATAATTTATTCTTGTACCTCCCACCAACAATCTTTAAACTTTGTACAGTGAGCAAATGCATAAGGATGACTTAATTTTCTTTTCCATGGATTTCTTTAACCATATCCTACCTTGTCTTACTCTTCCTGTCTTTCATTCCCCCCTCCCACCTCCCCCCTTATTTCATTAATTTTCCCTTACCAAGCCAAAGCTAAAAGTTAACACAGAATTTAATCCAACTCTTCATCTAACTGAGGACATAACAGGTCATAACACACTCTAAGCCTCTATCGAGTATCTTGTTTTCCATCAGGAAAGGCTGAGTCATCCCTTAGACAAACCGCAGGCAGGGAAAGCTGTGCAAAACCACAGCTGGATAACAGCATCCCACACCTAGAGGAGAGGCAATCCAGCCGACACTTGGATTATGAAAAACCAAACCATGCTGCACTAAACACTTGAACACTTCAACAAATATTTGTTAATTATGCTTCTGAATACAGACTCCTCCTAATTAAACATAGTAGCCCTCATATTGTACATATTTAACTAATAGCGTCTCGTTATTTTGGTCATTTTTTTTTCTCCCATTTCAAGATTGTTGGAAAATTATTTCTCTTGCACATCCCTTAATATCAAACTTGTTACCTAATGTTATGACAACAGGAGGTGATTTTTCCATTTTCAAACAAAGAGACATGATCATGGACTTAATTAGTTTGCAATGATTTAATTAAAATTTGCAGAACAACAATGTACCTAATTAGAAGCATAATAATTACACCAAGGTACCTTTCCATCTTTGAAGGGACTATTAGTCATTGAGGTGGTATGTTTTGTAATTTAAGATCATCCTTATTTTCATTTTCTGATTAGTTAAGTGCAGTCATCGTCATGTTCAGGTAATTGCTTTATTAACTAGCTTAATTAAACTTCCTGTAAAACTGACAGCTACAGAGTTATTCTTCTTAATGTGTTGATGACAAAAACATTAACTAATTACATAGCGCTCTTTACAGGCCTTACTTACCTCATAAGCTTAATTCATTAGTACTTTAAAGAGCTTTGAAAACTCTGACTGCAATATACTACGGAAGTGCTTTGTATTGTCACAGTATTAAATAGAGCTGTTATACCAAGGAAACAGCAATTTCTCTTCACAAAGTTCTATAATATGGCAGAGAGCATACGCATTTGAAAACATTTGCATTTCAAGCAGTAATGAGAGACTTAGTGAAGTCATTGACAAACCTAAAGCCCACAGAGTTCAAAGTTAACAGGAAAGGGTGATAAAGGGTTTCTAAAGTTTCCAGAAATATAACAAAATTATGCAAGTCCAAAAAAATGCTAGGAAAAATTGCTGGAAACAGGGCATGAGGACTGAACAGATACAGGCCACATCCACGTTCAAATTTTGTCATGCACAAACACTGAATTGTTGGTGCAACTAAAGAATCCCATCGCTCAGAAGAATTAGCCTGTCATCTCGAAAACAAAACAAGAACAGAAAACCCACTGCACATCATAGCCAAACATCTTCATCCCCTTCAACTTTAGCACTTGGGTGAAGCAGGGGCAAATAACCCAGATCAACAACAGAGACAAGTTTTGAAGACACTTCAGAAAAAGAACCAGAAAGGTTTAACGCCTAAAGGGTGGTAAGATTTTTCAAGCATACAACTGCCACATATGAAGCTAAACCAACTTAAGATCCATCAAAGTACTCAGTACCTTGTGTCTCCTATTGTGATAGTTTAAATCCATTGTAGCACAAGATCTGGGCATGGACCTCTCATGATTTTCAACATTTTCCCCATTTACCTTTGTGTTGGAAGCCAACACCTTCGAATATTTTCCAATGGAAGATGAAAGAGAGAAAGATTCCTTTGACTAGCCCCCAATAAGTTAGTTGAGAGACTGAAGGCTTCGATGTATTTGGTGGAACTGAGAGACCAAGTTAAAAATCCTGAGCCTCTATCTTAATTGACCAGTAAGCTTAAACACGGTGGTTTATAGTTTACATTTTATATTTTTTTTTTTCCTGTGACCCTTGTATTATTGAGTGCTTTGGGTTGGATCACTTTCCCCAGTTTTATCAAGAAATTCTTGCCTCTAGGTCTACAATGTCTTTCTTCATGAAGAAAATTTTACTAATTAAAAAATAAAGTTGGTTTTGAGGAAAAGCCCTTCAGTTAGAAAACCTCAAGTCTGCCGCACTGACTTCCTGAGGATGCTTGGACCTGCTGTTAACCCAACTCGTTAACCTGAGTAAGGATCCATCATTCTGTTTCACTCTTTTTTTTTTTACCCACAGTATCAGTTACTGAGCATCTCTAGAGACATCCAGGCACACCACCACATTGCAGTAGTGGTCCTCAAGAATATGCCACATAGCCCGTATTTCTGCTGGGCCAATAACAGTTCCTCTGCTGCTCTGCAAATGGCTGCCTTCAGAGAATCCTAATCCCTTATAATTGAGGTGGATGGGCACAGTCAGTTCCCAGAATCACCAGCACTATAATTAACATAAGCAAAATGCTTTCTTTCAAAATGCAATCTCCGCAGAAAGCACTAGAACAAAGAGCATAGCAGTCTGAGGATTATCAAACAGTGCAAACCAGCAAGATGATAATGCTTTTGCTATTTTGCCATACAGCCTTTATGAATGGAAGATTTTATTATCCAGTCAGGAATGAGTAAGACATCATTTAAAACAACAACTAAAAATGCATTTTATGTTACTTTCCTGGAATTGAATCCTTAAAGATTTCTTGAAGTTTTCATAAGAAGAGAACAAATCAAAGTCCTCCACATTCCTCAAGCTCTGTTGAGCATCATTCCAGATCAAGTTCTGCAGTCTTAATTTTGCTTTAAGGTCTAAAACTAAACTTAAGGGGTAGAAACTAAAAATGCCAAGTAATGATATAAGGAATACTCAGAAACTGTTTAAAAAGAAATTTCTGCTCCAGCCAAAGTTGAAATGGAAAAGGAATAGGCTCCTTTCTTAAAGAGCAGTACTCTGATGAAGAGGAGCATGTTAGCTCCATTTTCATCTCGCCTTATCTAAAGATATGGATGCCTTCACTTTTGCATAAGAATCACATTAGTTCAGCCCTCCCATCCCTCAGCCTAGTATCCTGCCAAGTTGCAGACCCTTAAAAGTAAGAAAACTACAAAGGAGTAAAAGAAAGAGCAAATTAGAAACAGAACAAATCGGTCCTGCTGAACTACACCAATCATCCCAGCTTCTGGTCATGACTGGCTTAGGGACTCAGTGTGCTAGAGGTTTACCAGCCTGCAGTGGATCCATTCTCCATGGATTTATATAAATCCCATTTATATCTTTGGCCTGCACAATACTGTGCTGCAGTGAATTTCACAATTTTATTTTGAGCTGAAACAATAAAAATACTTCCTTTGTTTTGAAACTACTGACTTGTAATTTCATTAGATCTTGTATTATGAAGTACAACATTCCTTTTCTAATATTAGTCATGACTTCATGTAAAATAATGCTGAAATGTTCCAGTTAATTCTGCGCTTCCTTGCAGGTTCTACACCTCTGACAGCCATTACTGCCCTTCTCCGAGCATTTTCTAGTTCTACCATGTCAGCTTTGAGATGAAGTGATGATAACTGAAGGCAATGAGAAGACCAGGCATTTACAGAGAAATATAATAATGTTTTGTGCTTTTTCTCAATTCCTTTTTTAACACTTCATTTGCATTTTTGCCTCACAGTGATCATTACAATGTCTTCTGAGAAACAGCCAGAATTATTCTGAGATCAAGTGGCTAAATTAGAGCCTGTGATGTATATATTTGGTTATTTTCTCTTAATGTGAATTACTGTGCATTTACTGACACCCAAGTTTCATCTGCATTTTATCAGTCAGTCATACTCCTGTTGTATCCTGTCCTTTTCATTCATTTTTACCTCAGCTAACAGTTCAAAGCACGGAAAGAGCAAAACCCAGTACAAACGCTACCGAGAGTGTTGAACAGTAGCCCCCAGTCACCAGTGAAATGCTTTGATGCTGTTCTGCCAGGCCACGAGCTGTAAGCCCAAAGCCTGTCTCCCGTCTAACCCCTGCTGCGCTGGCAGGGAAAGGCAAAAATCAAACTGAGCCAGGATGGACCGAAATGCTGGTGTGTATGCGTATACCGCCTCTCTGCCCACGTGAGTAGATGGCCAATATACAATTTCAGAAGACTTTTTTCTCCCTCCGAAATGTAGTGGCTACTCTCCATCTTTTGTTTACAAGCTTAGCACGAATCCTTTCATTTGCCCAGAATATCATTACGTGTTCACCAAGCAGCTGATGCGGAGCCAGATAGGAATACATACATAGAAATGCAAAGCAGTGTGGTATTTGCCCACACTCAAATGTCTACCTTTTTACATTTTCACAGTCAATACTAGAACATGCCAGCACTGCAGAGCCAGAAATAATACTTGCCAATAGCACTGCATGTGAAAGAAAATTATCAAAGAAAAGCTTTGATTTTGGAGACTTAAGGGCAAGAAAGAGGGATAACATTATCTGGTGAAAACTAATAGTGAATTTGAGGGAAGAAGTTGTATTCTGTTCATAAAAGATACCAGAAACCCATGATCATTCCTGACCATAAAAATGTTATTTGTTAGGACATTAAAATATACCATTTAGTTTTAATGCTCAGTCTAAAGTATTTTCAGCTCATTTACCAAAATTTGTCTTTTGAAATAAAAAAAAAATAAAATAAAATCAATGAAGCAGAGCTTTTCAAAGAAATTGTAGAGAGACAATGATGTTCTACAGGTTACTGTAATAACATACTCACAGATTTACAATGTACTGTATACAGCAAAGAACAATAGTACTGCTATAAGCATCTCCTTGATATTGCATAAAGGTTAAGCAGCTGTATCCTTTCATGAGGACTGGATGTTACAGAAAGATTACCAATCAGCATGACACTAGAGGAGCCTTCAATCAAAAAAAAAAATTTAGAAAAAGCAACTACAAATATGCAATGTGACAAGCAATCGCTGCTGTGGAATGGTACCCAAAAAGCAATGAGACCCTACCTTCCCCAGGCAGTGGTAAAGGAGGACAAAATTCATGGAAAAGAAGTTGCTGCACTTGAGAGACCAACAGGATGCTGTAATTTTCAATTGCTAGGACAGGAGCAATTGATAGTTAAACACACAATAAATGAAGATGAGATAAAGTTGCTTCAGAATAAATGTTTTAAAAGTCTCCTATAAAAAAAAAAAATACTTCTCAGACACAACTTCTGGGAGGTAAGTCTTTGATAGTCAAGCATGTCAGCAACGGGAATTGTTTGATGTCTTCATTATAGCTGTCAGGCTTATATCGTAGTCACAATAGTTTGGTGAATTTATTACATTGGCAGAATTTCTGATGAAAACCATTTGGATCTTATGGCAAGAAACACAGAAGGTCAAAAAAAAAGACTCAGCTAACAGAGATGCAGGTAAGATGCAGAGAAATGAGCTCAATAGGATGACAGAATATGCAATAAAAGCTATTTACTACAGAATATCTTATATACTCTCAAGACTTCAGGCAGAAAAAGTTGTTTTCAAAATAAGACCAATTTTAATCCTAAATACCAGTGCTAAATTACTGCATTACGTACTCCTAGAAAATATTAAATAGTAGCTTGTTTAACAAGCAACTTGGAGCCCTTTTTCTGCAGTCTACGTGTGCAAGGATGAGAGAGTTTCTGCTGATTTGCTCCTTTGGCCACGTAAATCCTTCAGCCACAATAGAAGACATGCTTAAATGAATTAGCCATGGCAGCATTTTAATATTTGTGTCCATTAATGGATGAAGAATTCAAGCTGCCCAGCTGAGAAGATAATGTAGCTGCAGTATCATCATCACTATTACAGCCCAGCAGAGAATTTCTGCCCCCCCATCACTTTTTTTTTTCCTGGATTTTGGGGGGAGCTATTTTTTGATTTTTTTACTGGTTGTCCAACCTTACCTTGCATGCAGGAAGAGAAGAAAACCTTAGGGGTATTCCCTAAACATGACTTCCAGTGCCTGAAGTGCTGTTTATGGAACATGTATCCGAGACATGGAAGGCTCTATTTGGTAATGGGAGATCTGGACTGCTGAATGGCTCTGAAGCCAGCTTCTTTTATTGAGTCAAGCCCTAAGGTGACCATATTTTCAATACAACAATGAGCCAATTTATCCCCACTGGGTTATGGGAGATTTTTTTTATGGTACCATATATGCCACATCTGGCACACAAACCTATTAAAACTGTGGTTTAAATGAATTGTAACATGTTACCCATGCAGCCTAGGAAAAAAATTATTTAAAAAAAAAAAAAAAAAAAAAAAGTATGTCACAAAACAATGATAGTGCCAAGTTACTTCACCATTTGGAGACCAAATCTTAAAAACAAGAACTATCCCAAATCCTCTTGTCTGAACAAGCCAATCTGATCAAATGAGGTTTTCTGTTGCATCATCAATATTGAAAGTGTTCTACCCCATTAGCATGAATGAGCTATTTAGAGAAACATGAATCATGAAAGTTATAAGATTCTGATTTGTCATTCTGATTTGCTGTTTGTCAAATATGTAAAAATCTACATTAGCAGCACTTTTTTTTTTTTTTTAACACAAAAATATTCCAAAACTAAAGTAGACGGTAATTTAATACCGCCTATTAATGAAAGCCATTTCATCTTCATACCGCAGCCTGGTTGACTACTACTGACAGAATTTCAGGTCACAAGCAGAACTTACCTTGGTAGTATATGTATGTCCATCAGATCCACAGACAGCGTTGGCATGCGTCATGGGGCAAGGCTTGCATTTTACTATGTTAGCTGGTCCAGCCCAGTGCTTCTGGGCCAAGTTTCCTTTCTTTTGTCGAAAGCTGTAAAATAAGAGACACAAGGTTTTTTTGAACACACTTGTATAAAACAGAAGAATGAAAGCTTCTCTGAATAAGGCAAAGCAGGATTTTCAACACAGTGTTGATTTAAAGCAAGTAAATTAAATATAGCTCCTAACAATGCTTCTATAACATGGCATATTACAGCAGGCAATCTAAAGAGTCATAAATTGGTAGGCAGTCCTAGATTTACAATACTTGGCAGCTTCATTTGATTTATAACTACAAATGACTTCACTTAAGAGCACAGCATTCTGCTGGACTACACGGCGTTTCTGGTGAAGCAGGCAAGTAACGTTACATCAGGTTGTATTTAGAGACATCCTCACTAGGCCTTCTCCGAGTTGCCAAGTTACTGTTAAAGTAGCGACAATTTTAAAACAAAATCCTTTGAAAAACATTGCAATTTATATTATGCTTATAAAAAAATTAATGTATAAGAACCAGCAAACAACTTTGTCATTGTACATGCAGTAGCCCTCTCTACATGCCAGCTACTGAACAGCTGCTCTTCTCAGATCAATCACAGTCCCCCAGGAATGCTATAAAGTAACAGAGAGCATCTCCAAATCTACAGATGCATTTGTACCATGGGAGCGACTGCAGTTGTCCTCAAGTCATGGACTACTCAATTACTGCATTAAAAATGTCTACGAAAAAGACATCTGCTCAAAAAACTTATTGCAAAACATGTGCAATTGATTCTGATTAATAGCTCATTTTCCTGTCATAATGAACTACTTGACTGATCCAATATTAAGTAATTATCACCAGCCTACTGTTGTAAGCTGATTAAAAGTTTGCTTTAGAAACCACAAGTCAACGTTACAATGCAGATTCATTTTGGCCATGTGTACTTGTCTTTCACTTGAAAGCATTTACAAGGGAAGGCGAGGCATCGCATCAGCTTTGCTGGAGACTGTTAAGAAAAATAACTGCCATCTGTTCTCATACCACAGTAAAAAAAAAAAAGATATAACAGTTCAGCTAGAAATACATTTCAATCCACCACTGAATGACTTCATCATAGTCTTAGAAAAAATATATACAGATATTTTTTTAAAGCAATTTCACTACAGCTTGCAATTTGCTACACAATACTGACTCTGATGTAATGACACATTCAGCTGCTAAAATAATAAAAATTCTATTCTTTCATCTCAGTTCTAGTTTTCTTCAAGTCTAACCTTTGTCACAGTGATGACTAGTACTATTAAGAAGCTTGTGTCCACAGAAGGAATCCAATCATGATATCATACGCTATGAAAATAGAAGCCTAGTATTTAAGACTAAATTTCCTTGTTATTTTGAAGAAGTTTTCTTAATGCACAGCTTTCCCTCTTTCAGATGCATTCTGCCTTGCAGAGTTACCATTACACCAGACGCTAAATGCTGCAGATGGGTGGTTACTTGGCTCTGAATCCCCAAATACAACTCTGCAGACATGCTCTCTTAGGCTAGAGCTGTACAAACCATTTATTTAAGTTTTCCAGAGTAACTGACTCTTCTGCAGCCCCCTTGCCTCCAACAATGCTTTGTTACTAAAATGTAATGATTATCTTATTTTCTCAAACTGTTTCCATTACAGGCATTTCTTTTGTCTTTTCAGCTTGACAAGAAAATTTCCTCGTTCACTTGACTTACAGCCCCACACTTCTAGAAATGCACAAACTCAGAGTCAAAAATATGTTTGGATGTAGTCCTGTAGATACTGATGAGCAGAGATCGGAGACAGATGTGAAAGGTTCTGTGCTTCTCCTTTGGGGACTGCAGAAGGATGGATCATGGCACAAAGCAGACTTGTTACCTTTTCACAGACTTTGATTTCCACAATCTCAAAAGGCAGACCCTTGTCTATATGTAAAATTGTTAAGAAGAAAGTTTTAGGATGAGTTATAGAAAAACATCTAAGAAATGCTAAACTTGAAGTGTATGATTTAGTGCCATCGTCATCAAAGCCATTAGTCACAAAGCACACAGGATGGAGATGAGCGACTGAACTAATGAGCACCTCATCAAAATTAAATACAGATTGGAGTTCTTAGCTAGACTGATGCCTAACAAATGACAGGATCTTGAGGCTCTGAGTGACAAGGATAAAATACATTGTGCAGCATTTGTGGACCAAACTACATTCAGGCATTTTACACTACAACCCTAAAAGACAAGTCCACTCCAGACGTGGCTGCTTGTCCCTCTCTGCATAGCCTTACACCCCCCAGCTCTTACTTTCTTTAATACTACCTTGGTCCCTTGAAGACTGATATTGCAAAGCCAGTTTCTATTGGAAGAGTTTTCTGGAGCTAATAATGTTTTCCACCCTCACTTTAAAAAAAAAAAAAAAAAAAAAAAAAGTAATTTAATTTGTCCATTTCAAGTCATTTCAGCAGCTCATCAAGCCTGGTGGCCCCTTCCATCACTTTACTGAGAGTAAAAAGAACATGCACAGCCTTAGGCCTAAGCTCTGTTCTCACTGCAGCTGCTTTGAAGCCAACAGCAAGCCATGTGTGTAAAAGCAGAGCCTCCCCCTTAGCTAGGAACTATATTGGTTTCACCTGAGCTTGATTTGCAGTGAGTGTTTCACTCACTGACCCTGAAAGAAACATTATTCTCTTCCTCCCCCCCACATTCATATTCAGGATCTTCTTTGGTCAATAAGAAGAAATTTATTCTCTCAAAGAGAGTGCTATTTAATAACAAGAAGAAGTCACAGTGGATTACATCTCAAAGCATTTTATTCTTTTGAAAAGAAAAAGTTAACAATTTTAGTAGCACTTCGTACAATGTGCATAACGAGGCAGGGGATTGCTGCAAGACACCTGCAGCAATCCTAACTTCTGCACATGTGATGTGATTAGCAGCACAGGACAGCAGCCATTTTAGTTGCAAGAAACAATCTGGGTTTCAAAAGTGAATATATACTTTTTGAGCTACAGTTTTGTCGGAAACAATAGCGCAAAGCGTCACTGTATTTGAAGCAAGTAAAAAATAATTATTGTCAGCTTGGCCAAGCGAGCAATAGCTGAAAGTTTTAACTGGATATCCTGATTCCACACCCTCGCCAAAAATACAGATAAGCACCTATTTCCTAGGGAGAACTATTTTCCAAAAGTAAACACGTATTTTTCTGGAGCAATATTTTGAGAGGCTAGATAAGACTTTTGGAAGCTTTTCAATCCTATAACCCCTAACACCACATCAAACATCCAAACAAACAAATTAAAACCCAGACAAGAATATTGGCTGCCATAAGCAGCCAGCCAGCAAATCCCTTCTCAATGGAAATGCACATTCACATACTCTGGGAACATGTTTTGCTATGCTAATCATCTTGTTTTAGAATAAATATGTCAGGAGCAAGCCAGGCCAAAGCAAATGAGGCCTTATTTTTTTTCTGACAACTTAACCAACTTTAATCCTGCTTTAAGACTCAGAGTGGAAAGGATCTACTACAAATCATTAGAAAATAACAACTGTTGAGAAAAAACAAACCAGAAACTCCCCATTGGGGTAAAAGTGTGCCACGGTTATAAGGACAAGAAGGCCAAGTATTTTCAATATTCTAGAAGCAAACAGACACGAACGTCTTGCTCAAGTATTAAGACTTACAGGCAAACCCTGCCTGCTTTTGCTTTTCAGACTGGTAAACCGATGCACCGAAAGGTGTAAGATTTAAGGAGTAGTTAAGTTTTACAGAATTCAGCCTCTTAACATTTTAATGCATAAAGAAATTTTAGTGGTTTAAAACATTCACACTTCACCACAGGGAGAACGTACACTGACTCAACTTCATTACTCATTACAGAGACATACTACTTACCACATACTGTGAAAATACAGGGAGACTACATCTGTTTTGCTCGCACAGGAACAGGGAGAATGCAGCAGGGTTTCCAGATGCCGTCAGCCAGCCGCTCGGACCGTACGCGGCAGCTCTGGCCAGCCCCGCCGCACAGCCTGCCCCAGAGCCACAAACACACGGGTCTTCCGAGCACAACGCTCCGGCTGTGGAAGGGGGAGCTCAGAAGGTCTACAAAACCTGGCTCCACCCAAGATTTTAAGGCTTCCAGGTGCACCCTGGGGAGCCAGAAGCTCAGCCCCGACCAGAGCTGGTGTGCGCAGCTGGCAGCTTTGCCCCAGCTGGCGGCCCCAGGGATGCGAATCCCTGAGCCTCATCCCACCTGGCCGGGAGCACCGGCTCTTGGCACTGAGACAGCCTGCACGGGGCGTTTGAACTCTGCCTTTGATTCAGCAAAAGTTTATCAAACCCAGTGCCTCATACAAAATATCTCACATTGAGTCATATTTTTTCCAAAAAATCCACAGCCTTAATTCCTGACCAGCTCTCTGAGTGGACGATATGGGCTGTGCCGTTCAGGGATCTCCGCACCTTTGCTTATAACGATTCTCTCCAGCACGGCACAGAAGCGCATATATGGAAAACACCTTTGGCAAAGCCAGAGGCCAAAATAAAGTCACTTGCACAAAAACTATCTTTTGTTTATTTACACTTACAATTTGTTTTATTTACATTTAATTTTAAATTTTACACAGGTCCTAGAACTATGAATAATTTCATTTTTATTTGTCTTGAAATACTCTTGGAAAAAAATGAAATTTTAAAATATTTTAAACTAGCATTTTAAAAGAGAATAATTTATCTCTTAGGGTGAAACCTGGAGGGCATCACAACCACAACATAGGAAGTGAGAGTGGATATGAAATGGGTAAGCTTAGTTTCACCCAATACTTACTTCCAAACTACTGCACAAAGTTCATTTTCTTACCATTTACTGAGCTAACTGATAGATCGTAATTAATTTACTTATTGAGAAGACAATGATCTCTTCGTCTCTGCTCTGCAGTTGATTTCTCTTGTTGATGGAGTCTCTAGGTGAAGCTGTGGTAAATATAGTACGATATGATTAGGTGGTCTATAAAGACATGAAATTAAAACTGGGACCTCGTAAATTTGATACAGAATGTGCAAATTGAGAGTATCGATGTTCAATTTTGAGACAACAGCTTATCAGAAAACATGGGCATATTATATTTTAATAAGCTGTATAATATTGCTACATCAGATAATGACTATAACTCAGAAAAACAATTGAGAAATTGTAATATAATTTAAAATGGCAAATTATATCAACTTTTTTTGTTTCAATTAATATTTGTCTTATCACTGCCAGCTAGAAACAGCCAAAATATCAACAGATTTCATAAGCAAGACCAATTCTGTGCTTTTATGTAGCTATATTTGATCGTCCAAGTGCAAATTCAGTTGAAGCTGTAAATGAACTTTAGTATTAGTAAAGATATAAAATGCACTAGAATTCAGATGTTTCATCCAGAAGAAAATTTACAACATTAAGAGTATCTTACTCCTCTTCAAGACTAGTTATTACCAAATGCACATACAGTAAGCAGATTAAGCATTGATGGTTTTAGTGCAATTACAAATTAGGCTCCTTTGAATACAAGTTGGCAGGCTGTTATTTTGAAAGTCCTGCCAAAGTTTTGGGAGGAAGGAGACAATAAGTAGAAGTTCCTCCTTAGGACTTTAGAACCTATTTAGTAATTTTACTGGACAAGAAAAAGACACTTCTTTACCCAAAGGAGTTTTTGTTAGATGAATTTTCAAAGGCCTGCTGCAAATAATGGCAGAAAGTTTCTCAAAAAAACCCCAACAAACAAGTTACACAATTTCTTCTAACAGAAAGTATCAGGTAAACAAAATAGAGGGATTGGTATTGTCTCTTCTTGTTCTTGAAGTCACTGTGTCAGTGACATTACACAACCATAGAATTTGATTCAATACATGTTGCAATTACTTGCTATGCTCACCTCTGTGTTTCTGCTGCCTAAAATACTACAACTGCTTACTTCAGGTCCTGTCTGAATAGTATTGAGCTGGTCAGGAATTTTTTGATAAAAGAGGCTTTAACTACAAAATACTAACCTGACAAAACCAAATTATTTCATGGAGATAAATTGGTGTTACTGAACTTCTAATGATGTTGTCACTGGCGGTCTAGATGGTGGTGTGCCAGTTTATCTCAGGCTGCAAGTGACCTTGAGGTCCCAAGGTTGGGGCTTGTAGATGCCTTGACACGTGAAGTACTGCAGGGACAGAAATTCATGTTCCTATTTCCTCTGCTCTAAAGGCAAAAGTCTTCAGACTTCTCAGAGCTCTGGTCCTAGTTGGGCGGATTGCATGGAAGACCGTCTCTTTCAGAGACCTCTTCCATTGCAGCAAAAGCAATCTCACCATCCTCAGGGTTTGCAGGTTCCCTGGGACGCAAGCTGGAGTTAGGCACCCACAGGTGGGCCAAGCTACTGCAAGGATTCTCCATATAACCTGTGTTGTGTGTGTTAGCTTTCAGTTACAGCTCACATGGAGACATTCCTCAAGATTAGGATTAACTTCATCCACGTTTCTTTCTAGACGTTATACCAAACCAAAATTCTGAATGTCACATACAACTACTTATCAATCATGTCCTACTGAAATAAGATTAAAAAGTTCAGTGCACCAAAGCAGGTACCATTTCTGCTTCCTGAGAAGTTGGAAGGAGCTCTGACAGAGCGAACTTAAATGGTTTCCTGAAGCTGGAACAATTCACTGTGGAAAGAGTTTAAAATGTACTGCCTGTACCTTCTCTATGCCTTGTGCACAGTTTGTTCTTGTCTCCCTGAAGGAAGCTTATCACACTAAAGATAAACCCAGCAGTGCCTGGCTGTTTCTATCTTTCCTTTGCATAAGCTGTTCCTCTTGTTCTTGAGGAAAAGAATGACAGAGCTGAAATTTGCCAGTATAAATGGCAATGCTTTCTTCTCCCTTTGTATAATTTTTGTATTCTGTTTATTACAGCTAAGAGTTTGGCCTCATTTTTACAACCTTTCATATTTTTCACGAGAGCTGTATATACCTTGAGCCACTACCAATCAAGCTGTGTGAAGAAAACAGTCTACACTTATTACCTTGTAAAAAAAAAAAAAGATACTAAGCTTTTGAATTAGACACAGACTCCTTATTTAATACAAACACTGTAAAATGAGAACAGACATATGATTAGAGTAATTTTTCTACCTGGAATTTACACCTTCACATACAAAGAATAATAACATGCAGAGCTGCTTTGCATTTCAGCATCATCCCATTGGACTTAGATACTACCACTTTGATTTCATTATTCAAAGAAATAATTTCAACTATCTGATTGTACTAAGGCTGTTGATTACTTTCTCTTGCTCCCCAACCAATCTGACTTAAAAGAGCCATAAGAAATAAAAGGCCTCTACTCACTGTACTTCGGTAGATGTGCAAAGATTCTTAATGGGGCATGGTGGTGACTGGGGACGTTTCTGGCAGAATGAGGCTTGTTCAAGACTTCCTCCCACAGTAAATGGATCGTCTACTTGCTTGCTGTTCTTTCAAACAATGACACCGATGAGATTATATTGGGAATTAAATCTGTCCATTGCTGGGGAGAACCAGCAGCCACAGGACTATTCTCAGAAAGCAGGGTGTACTCAGAAGATAGAGTTGGAGATGAAAAATTTAGGAAAGAGTGAAAAGGAAAATCTTGACTGTTGAGGTGAAAGTGTATCAGGTGTCATTCCAATGAAATGAAAAATAGGTATTTCCAAGGGAAGAGGCAGAGTCAAGGAAGAGTCAAGCCTCTATTTCTCACCAACAGTAAGAAGGCAGTATAAAAATAAGCATGGGGAAAACAACATACCAGGAGGAACTTGTCAGCTAGATATAGGGAAGGCTGAAAGTTTTGGTATAGAAGTATGTTTTGCAAGAAGAAAACCTGACACATCTTGCAGGGAAAACGCTCTGAAGATTCTTGCATGGATCCTACCAGGTCCAGTTAGCAACCAGCTCTTGAAAGGGTCTTGGGGCCCAGGGTGCTCAAAGTTATTGGTTCTGCAAGGTGAAGGGATCTTTATACTTTTTATTTTCTTACAGGCTTTAAAGAAACAGAGGATTTGGAAAAGCTGACATAGATTCCGAGGACCTAGTCTAACTGTAGTCTGTTAGACTGACTGATTCGATACAACTGCTGCAGGTTAATTCCTGAGATCCAGCAACACTGCTTCTGAGTCAGAGAAACCCCCGAGTGCATCTACTTGAGCAAGGCCCATCAAACAACAGCAAGGTCTGGGTCGAAACAGCTGTAATATGGCATTTAAATACGGATACTGTTAAACTGCCAAGACAACTCGTTCTGCACAATATCAGGATCTCCCAGTACAAGTATCCTTCTGAGATGTTAGTACCTGGCCTTACTTATTCCCAGACTAAAAATTATAAGATTGTTCATTAAGGTCATTAAAGAAGCACATGGATTTCTGCCTTTGGGCACTTTAATACATAAAAATGGTGTTAGAAAGGTCTCCTTACATTCTTAGCTAACAGATTATTGTGCTTACAGGTGATTTATTTTTGCATCTAAATTCTTAATGATTTGCAACTTTTAGACCTAATACATATGCTCCACAGCTGCATAGATATGAAAACTGGCCAGGTACACAAAGGAAAAGAACCAAAACAAGAAATCCACACAAACATACAATCCTAGTGTTTTTAAAAGTCATTATGCTCTCCTGAATAAATAACACAGCTTCTAAACTCTGTCTGTTCTCATGAATTTTCATAAGAGAATTACTTTCCTTTTCATCGTTATTTTTATACTAACATAAAAAGGAATCTCAGACACCAAACTATGTAAAAATAAAATGAAGTGCCTTGAATTTCAAAGGAGGAGGGGAGATAGCAGGAAGTTCGTAATTAAAGCTGAAATCTTCTCTACTGCTCCTCAGTTTGTAGTAATCTTCAGCAGCCACTTCTGAACCCTGGATTTTGCATGCTCTGTGAGATGCTGTAACTTGGCACAGAGTGCTTAAAGGTGAAGTGTGGAGCAAATTTAATACTTTTGTTGGCATTGGTTTGCTTTCCTTCCTTCTGTGACAGCCTATGTGGTTTTTCCCTGTTACCAGAAAAGAATACTTTTTAAGAGGACGAAGGTACCTTTTCTCTGCCCAGGTTCTGATTATTTTTTGATATTAAAATATTGTATTGATCAGGTCTGCCTCCTCCTGCTGGCAGAGCTTGCCAAGATCTCCAAGGAAGCTGAATTGCTGATGGCATGTGAGATTAATCTGAGCTGTCACATTTGTTTGGGAAGGAAAGCTGATCCTCACTCGCTGTGGCCTGTTTCATGCAATTAGACAGCTTCAAAATTGTTTTCACCGAATCTGGCAGAGCAGTCATTTTCCACCATTTCCCTGCTACAGCTCATATTTCTAGTTACAATGTTGAACGCTGTGTGGCTGAGTAGCTGCGCAAAGAGAAAGGTGCAAGTTACTCAGTAAGGCTACAAATAATGGCAGATTTCTTGGCAGCATTTAATAACACCGGGGAGTTCCAACATGAGTGATGAACCTCCCAGAAGCTGCAGATAGACAAGCTTTAAAAGGGTCCTCATTCTCGGCCAAATGCAGGGGTCTGTCAAGTTTAATGCCACCAAAACTCCACTGCCTCATGTCTCTGCAGACATTCAGCTGCTTGGCAGAATGAAACTGTTGGGAGAAACTAGTGGGCTGAAATAGGTGGCAGACCCACACTGGGATCTTTATCAGCTCTATGTCCTTCAGGATGGTTTATAACCTGGCCTTATTTATTCTGGCAATGGGAGCAGTTCAGTCACATGCAACACATTCCTTACTTCTACACTCCAAAAGGCCCTACTGCCCCAAAAGTGTGAGTTTGTTTTTTTCTGAAGCAAAAAGGTTCAGAAATCTTATTGTCACTTTGCAACTGCAGGGGAAAAATCAACGACCCCCCCCAAACAAGCATCCTTAGACAGCTCAGCCGTGTTCTGCTTCATTATGTTGATTTTGCTTTTCCTAAGGCAAATAACATGCAATCCTCACAAAAATTGACATATTGCTGGTAGGGATGAGAAAGTAAATGCATTTTAAAAAATATAGTAATAATTCTTGCCCCTAAGGCACTAAACCAAATGTTTCTTTTTAAAAATGACTGCACGGTACTTCTGTTGTGTGAATACTTGCTACCATGGTACAAACAATCAGTTACAAGCTGTGCTAGCAAAATATTTGCCCCTTCTGACACATTTTATTATGAGAGAGGCTTATTAAATTCTCAAGAAGGCTACAGCAGATTAAGCTGTTGAGGATTTTTTACAATTAGCATCCATTGCCTAAGAATTCATATATGATTTCTGAATAGAATTGGCTTGTCAAACAACAGACAATTAAAAAAAAAACAATCCCAAAGCCACATCCAGAGTGTAGTCAAAATCCACTGTTCAAGGTTGGTTTGGAAAAATAATCAGAATGCAGTTTCCTATGTTAGAATAAAATGAATGTTAGTGAAATGCATGCCAACCAAACCAGTTATAAATATTGTAAGGAGCTGGGTAATTTTAAAATCCCATCCTTTTTAGCATCTAAATAGGCTAATGCTCCTGTTGCTTATTCAGCACTGGTGATTTACAGAGCTCAGTACTATGAATGTCTAAACATTCTGCTGAATTTCTCAACATATTCAGTGCTGTCTGTCTGGTTATTTGATGCTAGAGATGGAGATCATAATATCTATACCACTTCCAGCTTCTCAAATGAGGCCATCAAGAGCATTGCCCATCTTATATCAGGCTATGTCTTAATGAAAGGTGACTAGAGCTTCAGGAAGGTCCCAAACTGATAGACAGAATTTACATAATCACATTAATTTATGATACTAACTGAATGCACATGATCCAGTCTAGGGACAGCATGTGGTGAAACACACCTTTAGGTAAAATTTGAAGATGAATGCAATCGACATACTTGCAGAAAATGCAAGATATACATTTCATGAGTTACTTCCACTGAGTTATTAAAATTTCACTTTGCTGTGACCTTGAATCATGAAGCCTAGCAACCACGCATTACAAACCACCCATTCTTCCCATATTCTTCAAATATGTAGCTCCATAGGCTCCCCTACCCATGGAGGCTCAAGGTGCCATTAAAATGCAATGTAGCTATGCAGTTACACTCTTGAAAGCTTCAGCATTTTATAGCAGCTTCCTCAAAAGCATATTTTACTGTGTGAAAAAGTGAGACTCAACCAGTGACATATTTAGATATATAGCATAACTTTACCTGGGACTTCTACAGGTTTTGTAACAAAATAGATTTAAATACTTTGCTGCTAAGTTATTAAACAGGAATCAATTTAGTGCAGACAATGCTGTTGGCTTAACATGTGCCACCTTACTTTCAGTCACTCTTTCCCACCTGAATTTCACTTCAGTATACATTTCCCTTTGTTTATCTTGCTGTGATCAACTATACACCTATGTCCTCACCGCTCTGATTTTGTCCCCATTCGTCCTTTCTGACTTAGCTTATGAGAGACTAATGGACTGAACAAGGGTCAACATTTCTTCATCTCTATCAACTCATTTGGACTAATCCTGAATTAACCATCTCACTCAGAAGAGATGGCCGCTCTTTTGACCACATTTGTCTTGTATCCTGAGCTCTATTCCTGTGAGCTCCCAGATGGCTTTCAACAATTTCTCTTTCAATCCCCTTGTCTCCCCTGTCCTTCTCCTACTCGCTATTTATTCCTTGTACCCTATTCTTATCCTTATTCTTTCTTTCTACCATTTCTCTGCTGCTCTGGTGGAAATCTAGGGACTGCACTAATTTTTTTCACTGCAAATTAATCCTATTTTTTTTCCCCAATGTTGTTGCATTTCTTCATAAAACACTTTTTTTCTTTCAAAACCTACTGTCTGTGGTCTACCTTCTTTCTGCCTGACTGGCAACTCTGATTCTCTCCTCCAGCCCTGTTTTCTCAAGATCTGGTCAGCTCGTTTAAGGAGAATTTTATAAAATTGTGAAAAAATTGCAGTGCTCTTTCCTACTCACTGTTGTATTTAACCATTTTGACTCTAATCTTTCAGCCTCACCACTCTGCTCCGACCTCCTCCCAGCTCCTTTTCCTCTCACTTTCCCCCTCCTACCTCCGAAACGTTGCTCTGCTTCATTCAACCTCAAAAATGAGATCCCTTGGAGAAGCAGTTATTTCTTCACCTATTCTTAACTATTCTTTCCATCTCTGCTAGGAAGTATCATATTAAGTATTATGTTCTGTCTAGATGGTCTCTCAATGTCATTTTGGTGCTTTACCTGTAATAGTCTAGTCTTCTTACCTTTCTACACTTGAATCCTTGGAAGTCTGAGAAACTTTACAGGTGTCCTCTCTGGTTTATTCTTCTATCTCTTTGTACTATTACTGTGATTTCTTCCCAGGAACATCTTACCCACATTAGAAGCTTGCCATGTCAAAACCAAGCATACAATATTTCTTCTCACATCAGCTTCTCTATTTTTCAGTCACTGTTTCCCTATCACCACATTTATCATCTGGACTTATTCTTTAACTTTATCTTTCCTTTCCCAGACACAAGCCATAGCACGTTATCTTTCTGCTTTCCACTATGTCCAAGAGGAAAATATCACGAGTTTAGCTATGATGTCCTATATCTTCTTCCTAAAGTCCTTTCAGATCACCTGAACAATCATTCTCACATTTTGCTTGTTTACAATCTATTCGTCTCTTCTTTTCAGTCTGTATACTGTTTAGGATACAAAATGTACTTTTACCTTTAGACCTATCAGAGTTCTGGGTCATTAGTAAATAATACTTTGGGCGAGGGAAGGAGGTATTTGCAAAGGTAAAATACAGAATATGAGTTTTTTTCTACCCAGAGCTGGAAAGTAATTTACATGCTTGAGATAACTTCCGCATGAGCCCATTTCCTTACATATAAAGGAAGCCAAAGGCTGGTTAAATCTTACTCTGAGGGTTGCAGTATAGCAGCTGTAAGGCTGTTTTATGTATTGACAACTGTGTTTTGGATTCATGCTCTAATGATCCTCATTTCTTTCCTACCTTTCAGAATTTAGCAGAAAGCCCTATAAACAGGTGAACTGGAGTAATCAGACCACTGAATACCAGGAACACTGAAACTTCAGATTGTGTTTTCTGACCAACAGCCTACAGAAAATTTTTCTCATCTTGTTCATGATCCTAAGGTGTCAGTGATGGAGCTCTTCTCTACGCAGCTGTGAAGAGGGCAGGGTTTCCATTCCAGCATTCAACATATTGCTGGTGTACTGTCAAGGGCTGGGTGAAACCTGTTATGAAATGAATAGCTCTCACTGTGTTTCATCAAAAACTGAAATATGAGTTTCTGAAAGGACTATGAACCTCAGTTATACAGGCAGCTGGTTCAAAATGAAGCAAAAATTTCTGAACTAACAAAGGAACTAATTAAAAAAACCCCTCAGACTTGTGAGGTCTTCCTTTGCTAAAGTAAAATTTTGTTGCAAATGAAAAGTTTATACACAGATAAAACATAGGAGCTCAAGAAATTAACTATGGATGAGGTGCTAAGCAGGAATGACTGCAGTGTAATTCAATTTGGCAGTCTTGGGCTTCAGGTAAACTGGATTAGCTAAGACTAGAAAAATCTGTCAAAGGACTTGAAAGAGGTTTAAAGCCAGATGACTGACCAGAATAATGGCACACAGCATTACAATGTACAGCAATGAAGAACGGACAGACTAATTTATACAATGAAACTACAAAATGTCTCTTCTGTTCAACACAAACCATCAATTTAAATGCCAATAAGGTACAAAGAAAGAATTTCTAAAGAAGAGGAAAGAAAAAAGCAGAGGACATACAAGTTTCCTGTATTTCTACCTGTTGAGTCATCTTCTGAGCAAGGCAAGAGACTGGATGCTAGACTAGAGGAGCAGGTTTGATTCTTTATTAGTGTTTTCCACACTTTTTAACTAACCCTGTTCTCTTGACTTCTTAACTCATTAAACAAACTAACAAAAAACCTTACATTATGCTTTACTACTAAGGTTAATTAGACTTCTGCAGCTGATGATCACTGATTGTAACAACCAACTAATTACGAGGGTTTGTTTTGTTTCATAAAAGAAGACGGGTTGCGTGGTGATCAAAGCTAGAGGCTAGCTAAATCAGCAAAGCAAAATTCCCAGCTGTCACTCCCCATACATATTAAATAACATTTTCCTGGATATTATCATAATAAAGCTGTGACAGAGTTACAATAACAAAACTAGGCTAAGCAGACCATATTGTTTCTTACTAAACTTTATATACTATGTGTGGATGATGCAAAGACAATTCTCTTTAGTAGCTGCATAAATACAGATAAATACAAGAAATACAGTACAGCCATAAGCTGTAACAAAGCACGCATTAACAGGATATTGCTGTGGACCAGGTAGCTTGCGAAATGCAAGGCATGCAGCCATCCAAGAATCTCAGCAATAGCCTTCTAGCAGAACATGGATAGCTTGGTATGCTACTGCCAATTAATCACTTGTTTGAAAGAGCTGTTTCCCCACTTTTTTTAGCAAATTCCATCAAACTTCAGCAAATAAAAGGATATTAAAAGGTGTTATAAATACCTCTCTTTCAGCTATTTTGACCTTATTTTCTAGAATCATCATTTACCACCCAGTACTTTATTTCCTGTGCATCAGGAAAAGTAGTTGGTGCCTCAGTGCCCCTTGTCTTGAAACTGAGAATATGGAAAGTTTAGAAACATAGTTAACGTTTCTTTCTCAGAGAACCAACTGCCGACTAGTTGAATCCAAAATAATCCATGGGAAAATGGATGCTGAAGGAGAAAAGGGCTAATCTTGTCAAAATGTTTTACTTACCCAAATACAGAATTATAGGCTAGTTTATATTAAAAGCCTTTTTGTGTTAAAGCAAAACTTACACCAGAAGCTGTTAAAAAAGAAACAACAAAATCAAACTGAAATATTTCAAGATCAGATGAACAAACACTTAAAGTAATTTGACTGAACCTTATTGTGTATCTGAACATGAATTTTGTCACGATTTTTTTCTTTTTGTTAAGATGGAAAAATGCTAAAACTCCAAATTTGTGAGGAGACAAGAAAACAGTTTCTCACCAATTCCAACAAAGAATACTAATAAACTGATTTAATGAGAGTAATTAGATCACATTTATCCTCTGTATTTTATGAAGCCTCTTGAGATTAATACAGTTGGAAGGCTCAAAATTATTGCCAGTAAAAGGAGAAAGAAAAAGGGGAAACAGAAGAAAAATTGACAAAATTGCAACATAATCTGAAGTCTTAAGGCTGCATTCTCCATCAGTGATAGTTTAAATGTTACTTCAGAACAAAATGTCACTATCATGTCTTTAAGGTAAATTGTAAACAACATCTTTTGCAAAGGGTTCTTTGCAAAAGTGAAATAACTTAGTTCAAATATCTCCTCCAAAACTATTACAAAACTACTCCTTTCTAGCAGAGTGTGCTACATGAAAAATTAACAGATGATTGATTCAGTTTGGGTCAAAACTGGGACTGCAGATGAGAGCTCCTCTAATCCTAATCATAACTGTTGGGACAGTCCTTCCTTGACTCCCTTAAAAAATTGGCTGCACAATAAGAAGTGTAAAGTATTACAGATTCAGTATGGTGCTGCAAGAAAGATGAGAAAACTCTAAAGATGAGAATATAGTTTAGGCCAGAGGAAAAATAAAAATACATAAAAATAAACAGGAGATAAAATATATCAGTGAAAATAATTGGGTTCCAATGAACTGCACAGCATGCTTTAGCCCTCGGGTACATTTCCTTTTTTTGAAAAGTAACATAATTTTGAAATTTTACAGGGTTGTAAAAGAGCCTCAAGGTACAAAAATTGTTCTTTAATTTAAAACTATGTTATGTTGTATAGGAGCATGGTTATTCAGATGTGTGAGGTAACATAAGCCCTCATTAAGGGACAAAATAATTTCTTTTCAAAGTGCCGATCTTCCAGGCAGGAGAAAACTACAGAGACTGTCAGAGAAAATTTATTTCATGACAAGTTTTGCTGCTACAGTTAAAATGTAATATAAGCAAAATACTGCAGTAGAATGATCACATCACTAAGCGTTCACAAGATTTGTGAGATTTTTTTTCCTGAATCCTGCAGGTCTAGTAGCAAGTCCTCAGAACATGCTGAAGCATTTGATTTTCCTGGAAAAGTATGAAGAGAGATAATGACAGAAATTGCCTGTTCTTCAGTATGCAAAGAGAATTCTGAGAAAAAAGACTGGTGGAAGGCTATTGGGAAAGTCTACTTTGCAATATCCACTTATTAAAGATACTGTCCCAGAAAATGGAGAAGAAAGAAGACTGGGATTTTTTTTTTTTTTTTTTGGATAGTTGGCATTCATCAGAAACCAGTGAAGACCCAGACAAAGGATTGCATCTTTCAGAAATCACAATCCAATATGTTTCATCTCTACCATTGTAGAAATAAAATATGAAAGCAGCAATGCTAGGTCACTCCCAAATAATGAAAAGAGAAGAGAAAATGTCTCTGGACACTTTTCCAGGAGCAAAGCCATACTCTGCCTCTTGAGATAATAATGAAAGAAAATAATGCCTTATCTTCCCTAGGTGCAAATGATAATTGAATGCTCAAGTCATGTGGGAGTAACTATATGCTATAGACTCTCTTCACCACTTTAATATAAAGTAAATTTGTCATATCATCAAGACAGGGGGTGGTGATTACATCAGTCTGATTGTACTGACTTCTCAAAGGTGGTATGCTGGAAAGTCACGGGAGTGGATTTTATTTACCTTTCTGTTAACAATAGCAGTACAGACTCAGTAGAGCTTGAGTCCCAGTTCAGTGCCATAACCATCAGGCTACTGAGTGAATTTTGCATAATTAATGAAATGTTCATTGGGTCAGACATGGACAGATACCAGTTTGACAGCCCAGTGATGAAGGCACTCACCCAGGCTGATGGGACCAAATCCCTTCTCCAATTAACACCAAGAGAAAGGAATAAAAGCTACAGACTTTCAGGGAAAGCCATAAAGAAAAGGCAATAACCACTTATCAGAAGATCCAGAAGACCATTCTACCTGAGTGACTAGGCTTGAACCTCTCTTTTTTACATTCTACATTCAAGGTCTCTTCACCATCCTACTCACATTTCTGAGGTGAGAGACTTTCTTGTCAAGAACTATTCTTTACAGTCCTAGAAAATGTTTTGTTGAATTGTCAGGAAAACCATTTCATCAGAAGACTCCAGTACATGTCTACTCAATACTTAAAGCTGAAAGCTTGTTTTCATTTTAAGCTTATTTCTGTTTCCACTTTCTCAAAATGTTCCCGTGTTAAAAAAAATCTCAGCAGGGAGCTGAGTGCAAACTGAGACTGCAAAGACTATACAGATAATTCTACGAAGTTAAGACCTAATCCAAGAACATTAAAAAAACTCCAGTTTTAAGTACTGTATCTAATTGCAATATTTGATTTCATAGAGGTGGCAGTTTTACACTGGCTGCAACACAAGTTTTCTTTTTCTTCTTTTTTTAATGTACTAATTAGAGTAGGAAATAACTCTGTGGAATCTGCTAGAAATTTTGACTTTTTAAATTGCAATCGCTGAATGTTCTGTATTTACTTGAAATGAATCTTTTAGGATTTCATTGTTAAAGTAGTGAACATAAATCCAATAACTGATAGCAGAATGAAGGCTTGATAATTCTCTTAACTAATTTGAAAACTTGTTAATCTTCCTGCCCCTGCTATTCCACAAAGATTTAATAGCACAGATCTGTAGAAATGTTTCCTGGTAATTATGCTTCATTAATGTAACAGAATCTATCATGATATATTTGGTATTTATTTATTTATTTATTTTAGCTCTACACTGTAGCCAGTTAAGTGGCTTAGAATGAATATACAGTCCTTGATAAAAGATATACCACTGAATTTACAGATGAGAAAGGTGAATATTGATCCTCCAAACATAAAATGACCCCGTAGGCTTCCAGCTCTACAGGCATGTAAGTATGAGATGGGCTTTAATGAATCAATATTTTCCTGTTGAGGAAAGTGAATGCTGGAGTTCAACATCGTCTCATGGACTGCCTGCTCACAGCCTCCAGACCATCAAATCCACCAGGCCAAATCCTGAGAGTTCTGGGATCCTGAAACGATAACTCTTTTCGGTTTTAAGGAGCCATGAAGATGCATGATACGAGATAAAATTTGATCTTTTGACTATGGGCACTGAGAATTTAGCACCGACTTTCACAGCAGATTCAAGGGAGAAAGAATGAGGGGAAGAGCTCAAACCACAGAAGCGAATTTCCTTCTTTTCCTTGTTAGGTTTTGAAGTTCAAACATATGATCACCTTTTCCAATTATTAGAGAGAACACACAAGAGTTTTGCATTGGTGATATGGACTGTAATTAAAATGCACATCGGCATGGTGCTTCCTTCCTTGACTCCCTTAAGAAATTGGCTGCATAGTAAGTGTAAAGTATTACACAGAACTATCAAGATTTTTTCTGCCCCTCTTTTTAAGGTACAGAAGATGCTCCTGGGAATGAAATTATCATTTAATATAAGACTGGTTTAAATCTAAAGACACATGCAATATGTCTTTCAAAAGTGTGCTAAAGTATTACTCCTTTTGCCTAAAAAGTTAATGGCACAGCATTGCCTTTCTTTCGTTAATTTGTAAGTGGAACAGTGATACCTGAACAGACATATTTAAAGAAGCAAAATATTTTGGCTTGATTTCTAATCATCATTAGTACTCCCTATGTACAGAGCTTTAAACAGACTGTACTTTGGTGGCTCATGTCCATAAATAATGTCATTTGTGGTTCGTTGGTTGAATTAATCTGATATAAAATGACTAAATTGAAAATCTGTAGGTTGAGCTCTTGATGAGTTCTGGCAGAGCACTAAGCAGGCAATCATAAGCTTATTAATGAAAAGAGAATGATAGAAATTGAAATATTAAAGAAGCAGGAAGTAACAGATTAAAAGTTAATTTTGATAACATAACTTGCACCAAATAAGAAAATGATTGATGCAAGAAGCTCCTTTCTCTTGTTTCCATATGCTATTTCTTTCAAAAGAGTGCCATTAGATGGAACTGCGTGGCTGTGAAAGGGATAAAACACCTAAGACTACCTTTTCCAACTTCTTATATTAGCTGTCATTCATACCTTTGTTGCTAATCTATTTTGGAACTGGCAAACCTATGTGGAAAAGGTCTTCACAGTGTAAGTTTTTTGCAAGCTTTAACTCAAAAATGAAAGCCTGTAAAGATACTCGCTGCTGAATTCCTCAGGGTGGTCTTGGATATGGCTTCATCATTTTTCCTAGTGAAGTTTTGTGCCTGAAATGATGAAGGATGTTGAACCAGATATGAAATTCAGCAGAACTCTGCAGAAAACCACTTCCACCTTTAGAGGAGCCAAAGTTTCCCACCCAACAGAGCCATACACACAGGATAGAAAGCTGTGAACTATGCAAGGCAGGAGGTGTAAAAGAAGAGTCTGGCCCAACTCATTAGAATTTTAGCCTATTGTTAGCAATGCCTTTCACTGCTAGTGAAAGGCTTTAGAAGCAATAACTGGGAAATCTCAGAAGAGTAATGGTAAAATATAGAACTGTTTTGCAAACAATAAAGATCAGTCTTTGGCAGGTTTAAAAGTTAGGTATGTTGAGTCCGCATCATATTGAAGACACACGATTGTAAAAAGCAGCAAGCTGACCAGCATCAAATGAAATGCAATATTTTTAAGGCCTAATTTGAAAATTTCATACAAAACATATTGTTTGTAACATTCACTGAATTGCAATGTATAATGCTGTTTATCAAAAGGCAGATTTTAAAATGCTGCACATTTAATACTTTTTCCAATATAATGGGATGTTGGAAATTGAAGAAAAGCTTTAATAAAATGCCTTTGCCATAAACATCAGTCCCAATCTTACAAAAGCATGCCTTTTATTAGCACTAAAAAGACTTTTCCACTGAACACATTCATGTCCTGGGGCTTCTACAGCAAAAACCAGCAATAAATTTAGAATCTCCAGTAAACAGATTATTGTATAAATACAGAATAATTTTCAGAGCATTGGAGGTCATTTGTAAACATTAAATAATAATTTCTGACTGACTGGATTACTCAACAGATTTAAGATAGGGATAAACAGCAAAAATACAGACACGTATTAAATACCATTACAAATTTGCTTCCAGCAATTCTGCGGTTAAGATTTTTAGCACATAGAAAATACAAAGAGCTTGAATTGGGAAATACATTCTTAATCTACTGGGCTGTGGTAAACCCAGAAAGACTGCAGATTCCAAGTCATTTGAGTGTTAACGCAGTCATAAAGTCAGCCAACAACTTAAGGCAAAAAGACATGCATGCAACCTCCAAGGTCAATGGTCAAATGTGGTACTGCTGACAGGTATATGGACAGCCTGTAGAACTGTCCTGTTGGGTCCCACATCTGAATATACCTACCTGTTTATATTTTAATAATAGTGATAATGATGATGTGTTAAGGTTGTTTGAAAAAGCGTTAAAAATCCAAGAATTACCAAGCATGCAAAGCCTAATGTCTTCTTACAGGATGAGGATACAAAGGCAGAGTCCCATCCAACTTTATTCATTTGTTCATTATTCATTTCTTGACAAATCTCTTGACATTTGCCAAGCAGATGACATTTATACCAATTACTGTTTTCGTATCTTGCTCACTTGAGAGTGAGCAAGAAGAGCTTTCCAAACAACAAAAAAGCCAACATCCCTTATGCTATAAACAGCTCACAATCCAAGTCAGGAAGAGACAAATGCCATGGAGGAGGTGATTGAACTTTTAACTCAGCTTTCTTCTAGGTATCTCAAGGGAAACAGGAGTTTTTGGATGCTAACTTAGCTTTGAATGCTAGCTCTTGACAGGTTGGTAAGAGCTATATCAAGAGGTTTATATATGACCAATTCTGCAGTCACCAAAAGAACCCACTGAGATAGTAAAACCATTGAAGAACAAACATTGTGTTGCCCTTATTTTCTCTTTCATGTATTTAAGTTTTCCTGCTGGCTTGTGTTCCCTATGAATCTGCTGCACAAACTTACATTCACACATGAGCTTTCAGACATGCATTTTCCACCATTATACATTTAAGTTTCACATTAGTCAGATCTCAGAGCTCTAAACACTGAATTTTATATATAGTTTATATGTAATGCTCTGTTAGGTATGACTTGTATTTATTTCAAACTCCCTCCTCCCCCTCTTTTTGTTATCATGTTAATAAAAAATGTTTTGCTCAGAGAAAAGTAATTTTGGCTATTGTATGTTTCTAGTGAGGATGAAACAAATGTAGAATGCTATGTACAAATCCTTGAAACAGTAAATTCCATATATGTATACCCAATTCTGGACTGTATATCAATCCAGAGGTACACAGAACATTAAAGCCAAAACTGTCCTCCAGAAAGCTCAGCTGAATGCCCACCTGGAATACGGACGTTCGAATTGCAGATATTCTACTGGGGCTCAGGGAAGGACAACCACAGGTTTAAAGCAGGCATGAATAGAACAGGCACTTAAAAGAGGGGATTAATTTAAGAAATAAAGATTAAAATCTTAATAAGCAATGACTCAGAGGGAATATAATACCTAAAGATGTGTAAAGAGTTTAAATAGCAAGAAGACAAAGTGATAATTTTGAGTTTAATTTCTTGACTGATCTCAGCAGCCAAGCCCAATAAGCTCTGCCACAAAGGAAAACTAAGACAGTCAAGAGGAATGTGTTTTTAAGAGAGCTGTAAGAAAAGAGTAGGAGCATTTGCTAAGTCTAGCAAAACCACAGAAAGTCATTATTTCCAAATAAATACTGAGGAACCATTTAGGAAAACTCCAGAAATTTTAGCTGGATTTGAATAAATTTAGGCTAGATATTAGCAGGTTTCTAACCAGAAGGGTTGAGATGCTGAGATTCTTCCAAACAGAGTAGAGGGGGCAATAAACCTTATTAACTTTAAGACAGAACTTGGTAGGCTAATAAAAAAGTTTATATGATACTCTTGCAGAGGGACTGAACTTAATGATCCAAGAAGTCACTTCTGGTCCATTTTTATATGCTGCTAAAAGCGTACAACTAGAAATATTAAGAGCAGGAATTTTACAAAGTAGTATTCAATCCATCGAATAATATCTTTAAATGCACAAACTATTTATAAATGTTAATTAAAGTGCAGAAGATAATAGATTATTTTCTTATTCTATTCACTGTAATAACTTTCTGATGACAGCAAAGGTATCCAGAGGTATTGAGGTGGTTTTCAGCGAGTGCTCTGATACTGGTCTAAAAGGAGTTATGCAGCAGGAGAATGTCTCAATAACCATTGTATTTCCTCTTGTGCCTGCAGCATCCTCACAGTAAAGTAGAGCACAGTAAGATAGGAGCTGCAGAGTAAAAGACAATGACCTTAGCAGTGAGATGTTCACCCCAGCAGCCAGGTGCTTGGTGACTGTGAATAAAATACAGTAAATCCCCTGTTGATAGCAAGAATGAGTTCATCTATTGCTATTGCCAAAGCAGACAGAGATGAAGACTACACACTCTAAAATCCATTATAAAAGAGCTGTGCACTACCATATATTTCAAAAATTACTCATGTCCAATAGGCGACAGTCACCTTGCACTACTCTAATGAGCTCTAAAGCTGATGAAGCATGACTAGCAATGAGTTACCAGTTCTGGGGAGAGAAGTGCAGAGTGGCTAATTGGCCTCGGGATGCAGAAAGTTTCACATCTAGGCTATTGGCGACAATCTTGTGCAATTTCCATGGGAGATGTCTGTGCTCTGTCTGATCATACTTTAGCATGTCTACATTCTTCCGTGGAAGTTTGAAAATGCATGGAAATTCCAAAATGCATGGTGCAAAACTTGGGAGCTTTTTGCTTTGAGTCAGGAACCATATTTGAATTCAGCTTTAAAGATGACTGAAGTACTTAAAGTCAAGGAAGGTGGATCTTTCCTTCTACTTGTTTGCTAAGGTTCAGGAGTCTTTTACCTCTGAGGTTTGAAATACACCAAAGTCAGCAGCGTATCTAGAGCTCAGGAAAGCCAGAAAACAGCCTAAAAGGTACACGAAGTCTTGTCTATTGAGGGGAGATACCATAGCCAGCTTCCTCCAGAAAATAAGAAACTGGAGGATTTTTGTGCAGAAACTCCTGGCAGCCAGTAGGTCACTCTCGTGACTCAGAACAGAACCAGCTCATATCATCTTGATTGATGAAAGCCAGTCCCTCCACAGACTCTCCCTATGGTCTCTTTAGTTAAAAGCAATTTACCTTAGGCAGAATTGAAACTGAGAAATGGACCACTTGGAAAATGAGACCTACAGTTTACAGATTATCCTGTTCAGGAGAGTAATATCTGCTTTTAAAACCAGTGAGTGCTGTTCCAATATTTAAGCATCCTTGGACTGAATCGCAGGCTGTTAAAGATGGAGACCGTCTTGGAGGAAAAGCTAGTGACCTTTTGGGGTTCATGCTTAGACTGTAATTTTCATAATTAAAATTTTAAAAATAACTGTAATGGGGAATAAAGGATAGTGCCAGACTCTTATGCTGTTCTCTCTTAATATTCAGTGGTCCCCTTGAGCACTTGTAGATTGATGGCACATCATACCATGTGCTCTCTGTCTTACTACAAGGCAACATAGCCCACATAAGAAAAACAAACATTCCTGATTTCCACACGTCTATTACTTGTCCGCTGCAAAACCCAAAGCTTTTGCACTGTAGCAGAGGCATGCCTTTGTTGTCAGGCAGTCCAGAAATGAAATACTTCTAAAAGCTTTCACGTTTTCTCTAAGGACTTGCACACATCTCTTGCACACCACTTGCACATCACATTATGTGCTTTACTTGGCTGTGACCTCAAAGGCCCCTCGCTCTTTTGATTTTCCGGGATTCTCATTTATTTTTCTGGACAAACAGCATGAGCTACAGTTAAACTGTGCAATGTACCATGAGTGATTAGATATTAGAAAGAATAATAGTCTTTACAGAGTAATGCATTATAGTTTACAAATTACCAAAAAAAAGCCATTTACTCCATCTTGTTCATGTCTAGAGCTTTCATTCACAGAAGATTAAAATAATTCTCCAAGATTCTGTCAGAGGTACCCTTGGGAATAATAAGCCTAAATTTTGGCAATTTCCCCAGTACAATATATCTGTTTGAAAAAAACCTAATGCAATCTGTTGTTTTTTGTGAGTGTGTGTTTAATCAAATATTTCAACGCTCTTTCTTCTGAAGCAAAAATCTATGCCAGTAGATTAGAGAAATCAATGCTCAGCATTAGAGGTGGATAAAATGTTTCACATGAAAACTTTCTTGTTTGCAGGGAAAATCACATTTAGTGACTCCAAAACAGTTTGCAGAGAGATGTAAATATT
Source organism: Aquila chrysaetos chrysaetos (assembly GCF_900496995.4). NCBI lineage: Eukaryota > Metazoa > Chordata > Aves > Accipitriformes > Accipitridae > Aquila > Aquila chrysaetos. The sequence continues at coordinate 17,437,127 of NC_044025.1, forward strand.
GTTGTATTGTTACTTGGAAAAAAAAAATCCAACAAATTTGAAATGGCTTTATTTTTTTCTAAAACAACTGTCAAAAGATTTTCTTTTTGCTCTGAACTAGGCAGTTTTCTTCCCTTAATTCTGAAAATGTTAATCAACAAAAGAATTCATTTGGTGCCCATAAACAAATCTGCAGTAAAAATTAACTCATAACTGTGAATTCATCCCAGAACTTAGAAGAAACTCTGGGGATGTGAAAAATAATTTTGATATTTATGTTTTCTGCATCCAGTGCATGCATTAACAATTTAATCTTCATAATGATTTTATTATAGAGCTGTATTATCCTGAATTATTGAGTGGAGTCCCACATCTCACCATTAAAGTTATGGAAGCCTGTTACTCTAGGAAGGCCTCAGTGTCCCAGAACACATTTTTTGGCATGCTGCCTACCCAGGATGGATGAACAAACTGTGTTCCACTGCAGCACCGTTGAAAACAACTGCATTTTTCCTCAGCTAAGATTAAATAATAATTGAAAGAACAGTATTTTTACAGCAGATTTTTCAAATTTCCTGCATAATTTTGCCTCTCTTGCACCTGCCAGCTTACAAGAAAGCATCAAGGCTGCAGTGAAAAGGGGGAGAATTCACCCTATTAGGGAGTCACATCCCCTCCCTCTTCATTTTAGCACAAACTGAAAGAAAAGTAGGGATTTGCAGAGAAGTTAGAAATACTGACACTTTACTTTGGAAACATTCTGAAGTAATAAAAGCTTACTAGAAAAACTACTTGGATAGTCTCCATGGAGAAAGACAAGAAAATGAATAAACTACCCAGTGGTCTTGCCCTATTATTGTCTGGGTTCTCCCATCTTGCTGCTTGTGGTAGCCCATTCAAGAAAATACATACAAGTAAAGCACATAAAATTAACACTGATAAATACACCAACAGGAAGCTGAACAATGTTCTTTTGTAAAGTTCCCTTTGGGATATGCTTTTTTTTCCTGAATGGTACTTAATACAAAAAAGAACAACAATTATTTTCTGAATCAGCATGAAAATGAACAATAGAAAAAAGCTGTGAGCACAGCAAGGCTAACTGGGGAACAAACTGATGTTATTAGTAGATCCAAAGATAATTAATCACCTCCCAGGTTTGGGTCTGTTACACCACCTCATATAGGTTGCTCACGTATTCAGGCTTTGATAAATATTACCACATAAATCATGCAGAATTAAACATCATGAGCTTAGAAACAAGTCCTCCCTCACATCCGTCAGGCCACTGAGAATATGGGAGTCAGGTTTTGGGCACAGGAAGATATTACCCCAAAGGAGTCCTTGGTGTTTTGCCAGCCCTCACTAGCATTTAGCAGCAAAGCAAGCAAGAGAAAATACTGACATGCATGAGTCAGAGAAGAGAGCAAAACAACAAGCTTAAGGTTTATAGGCCCTATACTTAGTGCATTTTAAAAGGTAATGATCTAATACATAGCCATTGAGGAACAGCGCTGTTTAAAATCCTTGCTTATGTGCACGATTTTTCAGTAAATCCCTAGAAGTGCATTTGCTGTGGTTAAAGATTTTTCTGTAATGCTCCCAAGCAGTTCTTGAAAGCAGGTGGGTCACTGACATTCTTGCAATTATTAATTTTCTTCATTCATGAATTCCCTTTTGGATACAATTTAAAGCACAAATACAAATAGCACATAGAATAGCACTGGTATGAAAATGCTCAGTTTCACATATGGGGATGTTTTACTGGACTTGTTTTCAACAGAGTCCTTCCTAACCAGAAATGGTGTATCAACTGCAGGATTTGTAAAGAAAGAGGGAGAATTGACTGCTCAATGTGGCTAAGTGTAGTTGCCAACACTGCCACATTGGTCAGACCAAGCTTTTGATGTGTAAGCACAAATACAGGCTGGGCGATGAGTGGATTGAGAGCAGCCCTGAGGAGAAGGACTTGGGGGTGTTGATTGATGAGAAGCTCAACATGACCCACCAATGTGCGTTTGCAGCCCAGAAAGCCAACCGTATCCTGGGCTGCATCAAAAGCAGCGTGACCAGCAGGTCGAGGGAGGGGATTCTGCCCCTCTGCTCCGCTCGGGTGAGACCCCCCCTGCAGTACTGCGTTCAGCTCTGGGGCCCCAACATCAGCAGGACATGGACCTGTTGGAGTGGGTCCAGAGGAAGGGCACAAAAACGATCAGAGGGCTGGAGCACCTCTCCTATGAAGTGAGGCTGAGAGGGTTGGGGTTGTTCAGCCTGGAGAAGAGGAGGCTCCGGGGAGACCTTATGGCAGCCTGCCAGTACCTAAAGGGGACCTACAGGAAAGCTGGAGAGGGACTTTGTACAAGGGCGTGTAGTGATGGGACAAGGGGTAATGGCTTTAAACTGAAAGAGGGTAGATTTAGATCAGATGTAAGGAAGAAGTTCTTCACTGTGAGGGTGGTGAGGCACTGGGACAGGTTGCCCAGAGAGGCTGTGGATGCCCCGTCCCTGGCAGTGTTCAAGGCCAGGTTGGATGGGGCTTTCAGCAACCTGGTCTGGTGGAAGGTGTCCCTGCCCACGGCAGGGGGGCTGGAACTAGATGATCTTTAAGGTCCCCTCCAACCCAAACCATTCTATGATTCTATGATCTGGGAGCTTGTCCAGATCTTAAAAAAAACATTTGTGAGGAACTCAGTAGTGGCCTTTTTTGTCAGCAACAGTAGCCTCAAAAGTACTGAAGAAATACTGAGTAAATAGCTGGATTTCTAAGTCACAGCAGAGAAGCAGAGAGGTTGCATGATTACCTTTGTGAGTGACATACACTGCAGTGATGAACTAATTGGTGATCGCCAGTTAAATGGACTGAACAAAGGTGTAAACCCTGGACATGTTAATATGCCCATTATTTTTTCATCAATCGTCTTTTCTAATTCTGTTCTTTTCAGAAAAGCCCACGAGTGACATCTTTCCTTCCTACCAGCTTCACTAGCAACACCAGAAGAGACAAATGGCATGAAGTTTTCCAGGACTGTAAATGTATGAGTAATTTTTGAGAGATATTAACTACTGCATTTCATGCAAAACCGAACTAATAATGAACCTTCCTCATAGATCGTGTCCAAATTGAAAGGCGTTTCAAGCCACACAAAAGATTTCATAAGGCTCCATCATTAGTCCAAGGACTATTAAGCATATAAGAAGGCACCTTCAAATTTATCTTTTACACTCTCTTCAATCACTGCTCAGTCTTGCCTTTTCTCTTAATGCCCTGTCCAATTTGTACTGTAAACGCCTTAGAGGATGTGCTGACAAAACGCTGTTATCTGCCTGAAACACCTCTCAGACATCTTCTCCCGTATTTTCAAGACCAAGGGCTGCTCACCAGGTGACTGTGGAGGGGAGGGAAGGAGGAAGAGGGAAGGAAGGAGGAGGCTGCCCAGGAGGGCTCAGGCTGCCAGGCTGCCCCTGGGGCACGGGACTTCTAGCAGGCTCCTTTGGCACCCCTGGGGTAACCCCCAACCAAACCGAGCAGCACCGTGAGCTGCTGTCCCATGGACCCAGCCCGTGCGCCCTGTCAGGGGATCCCACATCCAGCAGATCACCATGGGCAGGATCAAAGCCACAGCACTCTGAAATATGTGGCAGCCGTGGTGCCAGATGTGAGAGTTACTCTAAAGGCATGAGACTGAAAGCTTTACAGGATGAGTTAGCCATCAGGGAGCCAGGGTCTGAGTAAATATAAAATAACAAGTTTCCATTTAACTCAATTTTATATGCTGTTATTGTATTCTTGCAGTGGTTTAAAAAGTGTGCATTCCAGCACAAAGGAAATGAAACAGCAATGGCAATGTGTTGTCACTGGTGATTTCAAAGTTAGCTACACTATGCCTGGAAAAATACAGTTTCCTTGTGCTGCAACTCTTCAGTAGGCCAGTTAATCAGGTGATGCAAATCAGTGCAGCTCTGTCTGGAAACCTCAGCAATAACACAAGATGTTGCTCTCCTGATTACTTTTTGCTGAGCCTACATGCTTTGTAAAGCCACTACAGCAAGTTGATAATGATGCATAAAATGGAAAATCCTTCTGAGCACACCCAAAATCACTGTGGATGTGCAAAGCAATCGCAATGGTGCTCTGTTATTTGACGGTTCTTACTACACATATGACCATGCTAATATATTCAGGCTCTTCCTACTTTTAAATAGGTGCAACTCCACCTCTTGTAATGCATTTACTCCTGATTAACACACCCTTAAATATGACTGGAGTATTTAGGTCAGGCACAGAAAAAAGAACAGAATGTTGTGGGACTAAAGATGAAAATCTTTAGTGGTGTCACTCCACAGATTCAAATCAGCAGACAATTTGACCTAGTTACTTTCCTCATTGACATGTCAACCCTCTGAGGCAAGGGTAGCCGGATATTTTGAGAATAAAAACACTTTGGGGACATATGTGCCACTATCACACATCAGCAGTAGTTCTTTCAGCATTACAAAACTTGCTGGAAATTGTTTGGAGAATTTTCAAAGTAAGTTTTCAATACTTTTCTATTCATCTCCATAGTCACAGTGCTCCTCAAAGGTTAGCTGAAATAGCTGCAGGCAGTGGAGAAATCAGAGAGAGATCACATGAAACACAGCCTGGTTTCTGGAAAAAAAAGGATATTCAGCTCCTCCTCTATACCATTACTCTGTATCATTTTGACCACTTTTGGGACATTAAATACTGGAAATAGCTCAGAAAGCATTTGGCTTAACATCTATGTCTATATATCATATGGACTACTATATAATGTAAGCGCTTTAAATCCATCCTAACTAGAAAATTTAAGCTACATAATGCCAAAAATGTCATTAGAATGTAAGCACTGCACATAGACACACTCCTAACATCCTTCCAGGGTTCATTCCACATTGAAAACCAAAGATTAAACATACTGCCTCATGCACATTACACCATTAACTTTGTATTATAAATCAAATGCAATTTTTTTTTTTTTACTGTATTAGCTTCCTCAGGCAGGTAGCAGTGAGGTAAGATAAGATGTAGTACTAGTACCTGGGAATCAGATCATCCTGAATTTAGTTTGGCTTAAACAGTTGTGGAACTACAATCTCAGCTGACAATGACATTTAGGGACCTGAGTTGTTACAGGTGAATTTTTGCTTCACTACTAAATAGGGAAAGAAATTGGAGACCAGTCCCCACATTTATCACTCAAATGTAATGAAAGCAAGACAACGTATTTTTCTTAAAGTACAGACCAACCATTCCAAGTTGCCCACTACAGCAGTACAGTTTTGTTTGACATCTGTTGGCAAGTGGAGGGGCTTATTTCTTCAGTTTTATTCCGGGTCTTGACTCAGAGAGCCTCTGGAGATACTTGAGACCAGTTTCCTTACCAGTTCTACTTGTTCTGCTTCCAAAATGGGGCAATGTTAGTTTGTTTTCTCTAAATTTGTTTATAAATTTCTTCATTCTTGATTGTTCATAGCATATTTCAACCTATTCTCAAGGAGGCTTTTCTTTGTTTATTCATAGCTTCTTTCAGTGAAGTTCTGTAGTCTAATTTGAACATCTTGGCCAAAGCTTTTAACATATTAGCTATTTTATTTGCTCTTAATTCAGTCATTCAGCCATCAGATCTGGAGATTTCTGTACTTACGTGACTTACCAGGGAGATGCTCTACAAAGTTCCACCAACATTTTTCAGTTCTTTACTAAATTTAAGCAGAAGTTTGATATATTTAAAAAAAAGCCCTTTATTAATATTTTTTAATTGCTTCTAATTAAGTTATGGGAACTGTAGATGTCTCTGACACAATGTTTTCATATTCCAGGTTTTCAGATTTTAACATATGTGTAGTTACTGCTCTCTGGGAGGAGAAAACCACTCCCAGAATTGGGAGAGCATTCTGTACTCCAGACTACATGGTGCACCATGTTCCAGTTCATCTTTTTGGAATAGCCTCAGTTATAAATAATAAGACTTCCGTTTGGTTTTGGAAAAAAATGCAAATTAAACTTTAAAGGAATGTTTTAAAATTATGTTTTTTCATGTCCATTTTGGAGTTTTCTCATTTTATTTCTTCTCATCATACCGTATGCCTGTGAAGACACAAAAACCTCAAACAACTTAAAGTTTCCTTACCTGTGTACCAGCTGCTTGCGGCTTACACAAATAGCAGTTTCATAGTCATGAGTGACACACACTTTATGTGGGCTGCACTTCACCTTCAAACATGGATCTTTGGATGGATCAAGGGCTATAAAAAACCAGACATATTAAAAAAGAAAGTGAGAAATGCATATAAAGTTATCTCTTGGTTGACAGATGACAACTGGTTAGAATGAACACTCCCACATCTGAGTGAATAAATACTTTGCCATTTTAGAGTATGTGCCGTTGTTTTCAGACTGCATGTTAAATAGAGATGTTTAAGTAGAAAGATAGATGGAGAGCTTAAAGACTGATTATTGAACAGTGATCTGAGTCTAACTTGGCATTCACATTAATACTAGACATGATACTTTGGGATGAAGTTCTGGTATAATAATCTATATCATGGTGTTTATTTCATAGAAAAGTTATGGTGGAATGAAATACACTCACAAGTAACAAAATAACTGGTATTTTAGAAGCTGTCTAATAACTGACATATTGCAGAGTGCTACTAAATTTAGTTTCACAGATACTATGTATAACAGGCATATTATTTTCTAGAAGTTATTTCTAATTTTTACAGATAAGCATCTCCTGTACTTAAAATGCTTAAGTAGAAGAGCAGTAATAACAATAAAATAATCCTGGGCTTTTATGCAACAGCTTACGTCACGAGCAGTGCTGTCAGAAGTGGGATTAGAAGGCATGATGAGTTGCTACCTCAGAGCAAATATGCCCAAGCTGTTGTCCCTGCTAATGCTCCCCAGAGAAATTTCTTCCTCTAAAGTCAGTCCTTACACTCTTTGTTCTCCTTCCAACACTATCCAATGTTCCCCTCTTGGTGCTGGCATCCCTGCTTTGGTCTGAGGTTGTGGTTCCCTGTGGAGTGATCACTGCCGCTTTGTCCTTCTCTCCAGCAGCCTAACAGGAGCCTGATGGGACCGGGGGACAGACAGGGACACACAGCCCCGAAACGTATCTTCAGTACTTCAGTCAGGCCCAGGATGAATAACACAGTGGTCAATCTTTCTCTCAACAGTTCTTAAGCTGCTGGAGAAAAGGACATGGCAGTAGTAAAGGGAGCTTCTCTCCCTCTAATGCGATGGATGACTTGAGGTACTGCAGCTAGTCAGGAGTCTGGAAAATGTGCAAAAGTGACATGCAATCCTGCATTGGAAAGTGCAAGGTACTAGGGTTTACCCTCTGGTACCTTCTTTACAGTTTTGATTAGGAAAGATCCCATGAACCTTCCTCCTGAACATACCCATTTCCCAATCCTCTCGTTAAAATCTGCCACTCTATGACAGCGTACTGCAAGGCAGCACAATAGTGGACTCAAAGGAGTGAATAATGCTGTACCGTAATGATGATGCAAATAGACTTAAAGGCCTGCAGACAGAAAGTAAGCATCAAAATTGGCATTTAGCCAGGACACAAGGATTAACACACATGTGCACACACGTGTGCGCACACACACACACACACACATGCCCTGCTTATCTGAAAAGGGCACTCAGAGACCGAAATGGCACAGTGATACACTGCCAATATTCTAACAGGAGGCTCCTGCAAAGATCCTCATTTAGCTTGCAATGAACCATTTTCCCCAAACACACTCAGAAAGGAGCAGTGAGAGTCTGAAAAGCCCCTTCATGTTTTTTCTCTATACACAAATATGTCTCCTAACACTAAATGAAGAAATTAGCACATGGCACATTACACTAGGTTTTACTAGAACTGCACATACCTTTCCCCTCTTCTCAAATAAATGAAGATATTAAGCATATATCAGAGGCCTGATGTGGTAAAATTAGGATTTGGGTTGGGATCATCCTGTTTAGCACCCAAAGTGAGCGAGGGTCTGATCTTAGTTGAGGCAGGAGCTGCTCCTTCACAGAGGCAAGAAGATGCTGGTGCATTAGGCACTGGCGCGGGTGCCGGAGCAGCCTCCTGGTCCCTACAGAAGCTCAGCAGAGGCAGACAGTATTTGCTGTCCTGCCAGTGTGCAAGTCTGTCTGCTCCTGCCAAGTTTCTATAGAATGCTTCCTTAAATGAGTGGTGATTTGGTAATCTTGGAAATAAAAAAAAGAGGAGCGATACAGTGCTATGCTGGATACCACTCCAATTAGAGCACTGATCCCACCTGGGAAAATCTTTTATAAATACTTTTCTGCAATCAAGTCCCATTTGAAAAGCTATCTATCTAAATTTGTTCTCTTACAAAAGGATGCTTCTAAAGATCAGCAATACAACGTATCTGCCAGCATGAATTACAAATATTCAAAAAATGGTTATATGAATACTTCAGAAGAAGGGAAGTCACAGCCATACAGAGAAATTTCACCTTTAAGAAGTGATTTTTAGATAAGCTTTTTTTTGGACATTATTTTGCCATGGATTTGACTTTCTATGCCTCTTCAATGTACCCTCAAATCCCATTTTACCTCTCCCCTCCCTCCCCACATAATGGGCCACTCGTGGAAATGGGCAACTCCTAGTTTCATTTTGGGGACTGTATAAAACTCTTATCGCACATTATAACTGAGCTTCCCACTTTTACTGAATGATCAGAGAAACTTTTAAAGGATACTATTTGAAGTACAAGAAGTTTCAGTTTGCTATGTACCAAATTTCTTTATATGGCAGCAAATGTACTTTCAACAAGCAGAGGATTCTTCTGTTTTCCTGCAGTGCTAAAGTGCTGCAGCTGTTCGGTGTTGGTTTAAACAGCCATAGCTACAAGCTCTTACCACATTAACACCCATTACACATTTGTGATGGGCAATTGAGCTTCACTAGTGCGTATGTATTTAGTGGAATGCCTTTGGTGCAAGACACGGGGAAATCGTAAAAACAAACCAGAAGTGTTAAAAGCATTTTCTTTTAAAGCCATTAAAACTGATAGAAAAGGTGAAGTGAGCAAGGAAGGAGAAAAGACCATCTGTTTCCTGCACCATAAACAACAAGGCATCAACATCCAATGAGTTGCCATTAGGAAAATATATAGGCAGTGTTTGAGGGGCCAGGGTCTGTCCCACTGAAAAGACCAAAGGCTGAAAAGGCCCTTCAGGGGTGTTTTGCTGTTGCCTCTTGGTGTCTTTTCCAAGTCAGACTAACATGCACATGAGAAGTAGCCCATCCCCTGCTCCTTAAATTCCCAGAACACAGCGGGTGAGATACACATTCTTAATCCTCTTACTTTGCTCTCACCGGAGACTGAGTTAAAGACTGAGGTAGATATTTGACAGGGATTGAAATGGCAAGCCACAATTTCCTTACCTATCTGTCTATGTAGAAGTTCTTAAACTGCAAAACAGAGTAACACACCCTCCTTCTGCAAAGCCTTCAATAAGTAAGCACCACTTGGAGCATGAATGGTCACCAGATCATAGGTTCAGTGGGCTGATGTAATTCAAAGGTCATATCCACACAAAAAAATTTAATGACCAGAACTTTTGCTTGCTTGCAGCTGGCCTTGCTCTTTTACTGGAGCTCATGCACGTTGTCTGCTTTTGCTGGTGACACATCCTTGATGCAAAACGCTGCATCAACAGAAACCATTGTGCAAACTGGCTAGGAGCCCAGGGCTAATAGCTGCCAACCTTGCTGGGTTGCTGGAGAGCACTCTGGCCTTGTGCGCATAGTTTTCTATCAGCTAGAGCCTGCATAAGTAGGGATGTGGGTTTAGCCTTGCAAGTCAATATTAGTTTGTCATGAATAAGAGAAGCAAGCTGTAGGCCCCCATGGTCTTTGTGACATCATGCACAGTTTCAATACTTAGCATTTTTTCACAGTAAAATTTACTCTAATTGAAGAATTATATCCACTTCAGGAACTCCTTAGGTCTTCTAAGGCAATAAAAATGCATGCACTTCTGAAGTATGTACCTTCTGAAATAGCATCACACAATATATTATTGTTAAAAGAAACAAAACTTTCAAATATTTTGCAATTAAAAAATTGTCTATTGAAAAAGAAAAATATTGTTGAATGGTCATCAGTTTGAAGCAAAGGAATGGGAAAAGATGTGGTTGGAAATCCCGGTCACTATTTCCTTTTAAATCAGGCCTCAACTTCTCTCTACCTCAGTGTCTTGCTTCTAAAATCTGAAAAGAATAATAATGCTGGCAATAATAATAAATAAAGCTTTTCCCCACCTATATGTTGGATTAATTATTTCATTCATCGTGGAAAAGCTTATGAAGATCCTTAAATGGAACACACTATAGAAGCATCATTTATTATTCATTACAAACAGCCTTTGCATACAGTTCAAAACAGTAGCAGGAAGTTTATTAAATACAAGCAAAACTGTGGGCTTTTTCAGAAGACAGCAAAAAACCCCATGATGCAGATTATTATTTCTTGAGGTTTTTTTCCACTTCTGCACAATGCATGATCCATATGAACATAAAGGGTCAAAATAGGGATTTATATGTCTGCAAAGTTCCTCAACATGTTAAATAAGTTTGGAAGGTTGTTCTACTGCTAAGCAACACAAGCCCTAAGGAGAGCTCATAATAAGAAACAATTTCTGAAATATGCTAATCAAAGATCATGCTTTGTTAATCAGATTTCTACATGACTAGGAGCAGATGCTCATCATCTGCAGAAGAAAAGACCCTTGGGAATAAGATGAAACATAACAACCATATTTGTCATCACAGTTCTTTCTGCCCTAAAGCAATGAGTATGAAATCTTGAAAATGAAGAACCAAAAGTACAAATAAATAAATGAAAGTGGGAAGAGAAGTGAGCAAAAATTTGAAGGTTTTTATTTTAAAGATGTTATTTTATCAGCTTGAAAGGAAAACTACAGCCATCCCTTTTCTATGTCAAAGAGTCTGCACATAGTTACTCAGGTCTGTCTGCACAGTAATAACAAAAATACCTCAAGCCTGGTTTTAATATGTGAACATTTTTCTACTTTTTCCTTAGACTGAGACTGAAGGTGAAATTGATGTTACTTAATCTGAGCTCATAGTGGCTGAGGATTGGTCCAAAATTTTTGGAGAGGATACCTGTCCAGCCAGAATTGGAATGAAAGGTTTCACATGAATGTAAATTCTTTGATGAAAACCCACCTCAGTCACCCTGCCTATCTTTTTTTGAGTCCAGGCTTCATAGTTTCCTGTCCTGAGCTTTTCCCATGTTGTTCAAATCCCTGCACACTTGGTCTCCAAGGGAGGTATCCATCCCAGGAGAAAGCTGTCTGAAATACAGAGAAATACAGTACTGCACATCTCTCAGTGCAATCATTTTCAGAAGTTTTTTATCTTGGAAAAATTTAGAATTTCTGGCTTTTTATCTTCGCTCAAAAGTCTTACTCTTCCTCACTTAACACCTAGATGTTTCTGCTGCTGACATTTGTTTTCTGGCCAGCTGTCCTGGTACTGTGGGCTGTGAAGTCTCTTCCTGTGTGGCAGAGCACAAGTGAAGAAGTGTTTAGATGGGCTAAAGTTTCTGCTTCATTGGCCACAACATTTTTGTAGGAAAATTCTACTCTACAGGTCAGCTGATTGCACTGCAAAGGGGAAAGGCTTTCATATGTACGCAGTGACCCAAAACCTGTGCTAGGGCTTTTTATACAAAATAGAGGTGCAGAATCAGGGCTCCTGTCACCAAGAGACAAAACACTTGCACTCCTTTTTTTTGGTCAAGCTTTTATTATACATAGCAACCTAAATACCCTCTTAAAACTATTAAACTTCTGCGGTTATCTCACAGAGATACCAGAATAATTGGTAAACAATAAACACCAGGGATTGCATCAGACCATGAACAACCTCCTAATGGTATATTGACATCTCTTTCCAATATCAAAAAGGATTACAAACACCAATTGCACCCCAAATCCCTTTCCCTCGCAGCTCCACAAAGCACACCAGAGAATGTTTGCTTATGAACTGTACACACTTTGCTCTCCCCTCCCTGCACCATTCACCAGAGGCTGTGTTTGCAGTATAAATCAGTGTTGGACAAAGACCTAACAACAGTGTTGGAGATACGTTTCTATTACATTTCATGTTTTTATATATTACCACTATAAAAGAAGACTTATGACTTGCAGGAACCTCCTTAGTTCAGACAAGGGCAGTACAGGGAGAAGTTGCTCTATAAGATTGTAGCTCTATACGCTGCAGCTGTGGGTCATTGTGTTAATCACAACAGAGTAAATTTATTTTTCACACATTTGACTTTAAAAGGGTGATAACAAATAAATACTTTCAATGTCTTGCAGCAATGGATGTGTAATCCTGCAGAAACCGTACAACTAGTTCACAGAAAGATTTATGAGCTTGATTCTGTTTTTATGACCATTCGTTTGGGGGAAGAGAGTAATTTCAAACTCATAGCTGTTTAGTGGAGCTGAAACAAACTACACAATCAAAAAGAAACGGCATTATGTAAATATTGGGTTTTTTGTTTTCAAAATTGCCTGACAATAAGTACTATGATCACTCAATGACAAAAATACTTCTGCATAATGAAATGTCAAGAGCAGTTGCTTTTATGCAATCCCCTTGGAACTGTTCTGACTATATGAGAAAAGAACAACATCTGTTGAGAAAGGTATGATGAACTGGAAAATGGGACCTGCTGTCTTCGATGCAGAGATCCTAGCGCATATTTTAAGACAAAAGAGATTGATAAAAATACAAAGCCTCTCCATTAAATGATGCGTTACATTATAGGTGTGCATTTCAATATTATTATGTATTACTTGATTCCAGCAATACTCCACAAGCAAGCATGAGAAGGAAAGCAGAGCTCCTGGCCGTACAAGCCAGCAGCTAGGGCGTGGGAATGAGATAGCTGTGAATGCAAGCTGGTCTGGGCAGGCAGGGGCGGAAGGCTGACTCCTCACCTGGCTTCCTCCCCACTCAGCATGAAGCTCAAATGGCAGCTCATGTCAAACTTCAGATCTAAGAGGCAACATTTCAAATTAGCATCTTGTCTCCACTTACAGCATAGCGACAGCCAAAGAGAAAGTGTGATCAAAGCAGCTAAGTAGTGACTTGGAGGAATTTTACTATGTACTTCCATGAAAACCATTGTATAGCAAACGTGTAAGAAGCCACGCAGCCAGCTTAAACATGTATTAATGAAAGTCTCTACAAACTTTGCCCTTGAGTTTTGCTAGGGAAAGGGCATGTTTTCAACACATGATGGCTAACACATGATGGCTAAAACCAGTTTCAGATTTTCGAAGTAAACCATAGACTTCCCCCCAGAATTAGAGCTTCTACTCAGCTTTAAAGTAGATGATGAATTTATGCTTTTTTTTCTTAAGGTGAACATGCCCATACATATTAACTTAAAGAGCACTCAAGTGAACGTTGCTCTGCTTCTCTGTGAAAACATGATAGTTTTCAATGGTCCAGTGGTAAACTCCAACCAACCCATGTGCTGAGGTTAGACTGTAGGTGGAGCTTAATCCAAGTGCAATGGGACTACCCCATCGCCCTTGTATGACCAAGACACCCAAGTAAGCCTGGGATGGACTTCCAGGCTTTTATAGCCATTCAGAAGGTTTCTGCCTACACTCCTTCCCCAGATTTTCTTATTTTACAGGCTGGTAAGTGGCTACATTGAGTGGCTAAGACTATGTTGTTTATTGGAGCCGAGTGTAACATTTCTTCTCAGAGCTGGTATTGTTAATAATTCTCGTTTTAAAAATTGTTATTTAATAACAGATTACCCCCCCCCCCCCCAATATCAATTGCAAATAATTACCAATGTTTTTTATTCTGCTTCTGCAAATCTTGGCATAAATCATTCTGCTTCATTAGGGAGAAAATTGGTGTTAGCCCTCCCCCAAGTCTAGGGGAGAACATGTCTTCGATTAACAAGCTCAGATATTTAAGTCTCTCTTTCTCTCTCGCATGCTCCCTCTCTGCATAATTACTCAGAGCAATTTGCATACAGAAATCAATTCGGCTGAAAATTAATTACTGTAGGCCTGAATGTTTCAAACATGTATGTGAATTATTTTCAGTAAATGGAATTTCTCAAGGCAGTTAAACAGTAACATCTCAAACTGTCAGCATTTATTCCATCACTGTGTAGTATTTTTGTATAGTTTTGTTTTGGAGCACTCTAACATTTGAGTGGCTGAAGACGTTGGTACAGTGCACAGAAACATCTATTTTAATTTTTACAGGCACTTTCAAAAATCATTTAACATAACAGACATATAATTGCTTTTGACATTGCTGAGGGCCATCCAAAGCAAAAGATGCTTCAAAGGACTCTACAGATTTCCTTTCCGAAGCGAAGGATAAGAACCCGAGTATTTAAATGAATTTGCTTGACAAATATACAGAAATCTGATGCAGTGAAAATAAGTGAAGAAAAGGAAAAAAAGATAGGATTGTAAGTTAGGAAATGTGCTTCCATTGGTGGATGTGATAATCAGTCACAACCATCAACGTAGGTATTTGGCGAGCAACTAGTAAACAGACATGTACAAGACCAAAGTTGATTTGCTAGAGAGTCATAAAAGAGAAGCTCCCGGTTCGATTTCTGACAATGAATCGTTATGATTTATATTTCAATATACTGCAAATGTATCTCAAGTACTTCCCTACAATGGGGCAGGTTTTAAATATTTCATATACTTAGGTATGTTTAGCTAATACATTTATCTTTTTAACACCTTCTTTTCATTCTGAAAAAACAAACTTCCACCGGAAAAAAGAATCTGTCAAATCCAGCTACGTACTTGCTGTGTTTTTCTGCTAGCACCAGGCACACTTTTCACAAACAACTCTCCTACCTGCAAGACAGAGGTTCAACCAACACGCAAGTACAGAACACTCGCATTGGTTCAATAAAGTATGATCTGGCACCGGTGCCATAATGCTTCTCTAAATTCCAAGCACTTCCACTATGTGATAATTTGTGCTTCTACATGTCATACCCCAGGGTGTGTTTCTGCATATCCTGGGAAGCTGAAGGCAAAACAGACCTAAGAAACCTACAGACAGAAGGACATTGGTCAGATGTTCCATTCAATTATTAATTCCAAGAAGTACCGAGGGTACAAAAACAACCCCATTCTCCGGGACTCACAGGGCTTTGGCATATGTTTAATGACAGCAGCTCTACAGTTTCTCTTTTAGAGTCCCTCAAACCCCTGGGGTGATCCAGCTTCAAGCTTCCTGGGATGGAAGTAGAGCGCTTCAAAAGACTGCTCTAATCTTTAGTTGGTGGAACGTGAGAAAATGAAGACACCTCTGCTTCTGCCTTGCAGGGAGGACCTGGTTCCGCAGTATCTGTCTTCACAGATCCTCAGCAGAGGAGCAGAGCTAAAAACATGACTGTTTCCTTTGGTCAGCCTCAGCTCTCTGCTTGCTTTTCAAAGGTACCCCATACCAACGCAGTCAAGCGTCTCTAAGCCCAGGCATCCTGATGCTCCAAATGATCTCCACCCTACCAGCTTTTCACTGCTCTGCCAAAGCAGGCCCGGCTCTTTCTGCAGGACAGCCATTCCTGACACCACCTCCCCGTCCCCTGGGTGCTCCCAGCCCCAGCCATACCTCTTCTGGAATGAAATGTGCTGCCACAGACCTGCAAGCTCAATTTTCTAGCAAATGAGCACGAGGAAAAGACAGAGAAAGCACTTGGATCTCCACACGGGTAGAACTGGCTAGCTGATAACATCTTGTGAAATGACTGTAAGTCAGATTTTAGTTTTTTAAGAAGCTGAGGCTGCATTTTCCCTATCTGTGGCTGAACTTGGGTCCTGCGATACCTGCTGATTCCCTTAAATCTGCAACTCCTAGTATCAGAACAGAACTTTGTTTTTCTCTCCAAAAGCCAGTAAGATTTTGTTCTCATTGCTGCTGGGGAAATACTGAAGATATAAACTACAAAGATTTTAAAAAATCAAAGCCATACAAAAGACTCCAAATCATTATAAAAAAAAAGAAAGTATATTTAAGATTACTTTGAGATTTCTGAATGTTTGGGCTTGACAATCCTATGGTAATTTTGAAATCCCGGATATAATTTTTCCTGTGAACTGACCTAGACTATTTCTGCTTTCTGTTACACTGGAATTAATTATCATTTATTTAGTGGGATTTCATTTAATACAAATTATTTTGCTCCAAAGCCAATGAAAACAAAACAGATTATACCTTCTTCAGAAAATAATATTTTAAATTATTAATGCATAATTAAAGATACACTTTTCCTATTTCAGATGAATACAAACAGGTATTTTGATTTGCTTGGAGAGAAGTTGCATCATATGTCATGAAACACTTCTGTAATACTTCTGAAGCTGTAGTAATTTATAGTTTAACTGAAGCAATAATATAATGGGAAAAAAATTACCACTATTTAATTCAGATAGCAAGTTTGAGAGATACTGAAGCCTTTCCTGACTTTGATTAAAAACTATAATGTGTAATACTCTGAACTATGAGTAGAAAAAAATAAAATTGAAACAAAACAGAACTCCTCTGTGTAGTTTTTGTAGAGAAAAATCTCTTACCAATCAAATTTTATTATTCTTCAATAGATATTTTATGTCATTAAATTTCATTTGAAAACATGAATAACAAATGTATCTTTTAATGCTTATTTTTTAGAGGTAATGCAGAAGCAAAAGTGCATCACTGTTATTACTGATTCCGTCAGCAAATAGCAAAAAATAAGGACCAAACGGCTGTTTTTACAAATCAGTATTCCAGTATGCACAATTACAATTCTTTTCTAACACAGCATTGTAGAGAGCTAGGCAAGCAATAAAAATTCTGGATATGAATTCTCTGAAAGGCTGACGAGTTTGCTCTATTTGTCGACAGACTGAATGTCAATGTTGTAACAGTTACAGCAATTCCCAGCCAGGCACCCTGCGTATCTCTACATACTCGTATTTAAATGTTAAACTAGATAAGACAGTCAGCCCTGGAAATAAGAAAACCTCTACTTTTTCCATTACGTTCCTTTGTTTATTTGCTAGGATAAATGAAACAGAAGTTGGGTCCAAACATTATCAGCTATTGAGTATAAAATATAGGAGCTCATTTTATGCTTAGGTGCAATATGGATAACATTTTTTGAAACAGTATGCCATGGAAGAATTACCAACTTTACACTTGTTCTTAGCATTCTTAGCATCTTAGCACATGGGCACTGGCTGTCCTAGTCAATGGGGCAGGAAGGAAAGGACACCCTTACGTTGTCTTCTTCTATCATTGCCTTTTTTGTGACTTGGGATAAATGAGTTAGTCACTCTATGCCTCCCTCTCTTTTTCAGCATTTAAAATGGGGATAGTAATACTTACCATCTAGAAATCACCCTGGGACTCTTGGAAGGCATCACAGAACACAAGCAAAGGACCCCTGTGAATGACTTGTAATGATTTCAAAACAGCTAAATTCTGCAGAACTAAGAGCCGTTTCATGTTCATTTATGGCAGTCTGATTGTCTCCATGGAAACATGGGCAAAACACTTCATTTTCTACATCAACAGAGGAAGATTTGTTTCCATATTACATTAGTTTTAGTGCGCACTGAGCAAAACAAACACAAAAATAAAAGACTTTTCAAAGACTGATTTCATTATGAAAAGGTAGTTTCAGTCCTATCACATGGAAGCAGTTCCTGTCAACCTGATACCACAGTGGAAAACCTTGCAAGATGGGCAGCATTCTGCAGAACACCTCTGGATTAGGGATGAGATAGAAAAAACACAGATTTGTAATCTTACAGGTAAAGAATTTATTGTCAGAAGAAACCACTAGAATTATAAAGTTATAGGGATTTTAGCCATGAGACATGACCAAAAAACCCCCTTACAGAATGAGTGCTGCTGCTACTACACACAGCCTGTACATAATCTAGAAATCTGTGTCACACGAAACACATCAAAAGTGTAAACTGGCTGGGGGCTGGCTAGCTTAATAGATTGTTGCTTAATGTAATTTCCATTGCTTTTGAGAGGAATTACCTAAGCAGGAAAAGACAAAGCTCCTCTATGGATAATCAATTAGTCATATCATTGATATCTGAAAGAGGCTTAAATGGGAAATAAATGAAAGGACAAACACCTGTCCTGCCTGGTTCTAAAGTATAGTAAATATAAATACTGTAAGGAGAATTCCTTCTTCTAGCATGAGTTTAACAGAGACAAGTGCTGTGAAAATCAGTGAATATCTAATACCATTCCTCACTCCACAATGCAAGAGAGAATCTCTAATGTGAAACAAATAAAGATGAAAACTTATAAACTACAAAATCATTTTGTAAAAATTAACTCCACTCTGCTGGAGTTGACCAGCAACTGCTGGAATTGTGCCAAAGGCAGAAATTTTGAGACTGGGAGTTTCTAAACAGTAGGAGATTGGTGACTTTTCTGCACAGAATGAAACAAAAGGGTAAAATAAGCAGCTAACCTCAGAAGTGGAAAAAGCGGATTGTCAAATGGGGCCAAGACAGAAAGTGGTCACAAGGAAGAGCATTAGCATTGCAGTTTAGAAGTGTCTAGTGGTATGATAGCAATGAATACATGAAGTTATAGGACTCGTACAGCCCTGCAGAACAATACATATAGAAGGAAGAAAAACAACATTGGGGTTTTTCTACAGGGTTTTTTGTTGCTATACTTTAGTTGCTACAGAAGTATGGAAACTGATGATCAACTTTTAATTTACACAGCCTACAGTTCATGTCTCAGTTTTGAGACCTCAGAATTAATTTTTAACAACAAAAGATCACCTCTACAGAACTACTGCTAAATCAACACACTTTGCAGCTGTCTTTTTATAGTTCTCTGGCAAATGCTAAAATTCTAGCCTCATTAATGCATTCCAGGGCATCTCAATACATCTTTAGATAAGTGATCGGTAATAATTTTTAAACACACAAAAACAACATTTAGAAGGCTTTAAATGGATTCACAGTTTAATTAAAATGCTTTATGTTTCTTAAAAAATTATACATTGATGAAGATCTCATCTGACAGAGGAGAAATGCTATTTCTCTTGCCAATAGTTAGCTAAAGTAATTCTGAAAGAAGATCCTTTATGAGGAATTAAAGTTTGAACAGTTCCTTGTGGATACTTCAGTAACTCTCTGGAATAACTAAAATGTTGTTTTGTCCTTTACCCACAGAGAAAGAGCCAAGGTTGCCTCAGGCAATACAACAGCGAATTCTGTAACTTTGCACTCAGCGTGGTAGCTAAAATCCACTTCTACAACAGAGGAACAACTGTTCATAAGAGAATTGCTTGATTTCTGGAACACCTAGGCAAGAAATGCCTTGGAAAAGAGTAAGCTTCTTGAGTTATGAAGTAAAACTGAATCATTCAGGGTTCTTGATGTACATGTTACTTTTTATTAGAACAAAGATAAAATATACAGTTCTAATAAAAAGGAACCCTGTGTATCAGTAATGCTGAATAATTCAAACACAAAGTAACAATGGAATTGGAAACTGAGTTCTACAGTCTTTCAGGGAATATATATTATATTTCCAGAGTCAACTTGTCTGATCTATCTCTAGACATATCTGGAGGCATTGCCCCCAGTCTGAGACAAGAATAATGTGAAGAGCGAGAAACAGTGTTAACAGTGGTGTGGTGATAGGAGATGGGAAAGAGGGAGGACACTAGCAGGCACTACTACTATAATTCTAAATGAATTAACTTCATTCAGTTTTGATCTGAAGAGATGTAAATGTTACCTGTAACTGCTATCCCCTTCTAGACTTCACCATTCCCAGTGAATATGGAAAACCCAGGAGGATAAGCAGTGGATCTCAGATTGGAGGGAATACCAAATAATGCCAGATGCTTTTCCAATTTCAAGCAAGATCCTTGTTGAAAAATGACAGTCAGAAGATAGAAACAGTATAATTGTGAACTTAGTATTAAGAAGAAAAAAACATTTCCATTTATATAAATGTGCTGTGATATTAAGGGAACAGAAATTGTACTTCAGCACAATTTATCCATCCCACCACTTCTTCTGCAGAATATATTTCTATTTGCTTTTAATCAGTAAATTGACATTTTGATAAGGGTGCATCACTACTACTGCAAGAAGGCAGAGCAAGTCGTACAGTAAGGCGGACTGACAATGAGGGAGTATCTCTGCTCCTTTCTGATTCCTCCTCCCTCTCCTGTGGGGTTTGCAATACCTCCCTGTGTTACTTGGGCTGACACTGAACTGCAAAATGAGTTTAGCTTGATTTTACCATAGTCAAATATTAAAATCTGTTCAGAGAAAATGTGTTTGTCTGACATGATGACTGAGTTTGCATTTATAATTTTTCCAGCTGATTTCATAGTACTTTCCAGGATAAAGTCGATGCCAGAAAACCTAACTCAAAATTTTCATCCACTCTAAGTCACGTCAGAGCAAAGACTGTAGACAACCTGAATATGCTAGGTGTGCAGGAGAGAAAAAACTAACCAAGAGCTTCATGTTCTGTGCTTTGACCCTTTTTCAACACTTTGGATATTAAAGTAACTTTCTTTACTGAGATACAGAGGTGAGGAACAGCTGTACAAACTAGTAAGCCTAAGCAGCAGTTAAAGCACAGTCCAATCGACTATATCACAAACCTTGGAAAGAAATGCTGTCACATCAGCTTCTACTGTTGCCACAGAGGCAGTCTTAGCATTCAGTACCGTTAAATTCATCAACAACAGAGTAAAAATATAATTCTGCCCACAATGCTTGAGAGCCATTATGTTATACATCACAATTTGGAAGCAGGGAGTCAGTGTTTCAGTTCAGGGTATTTAATTCAGCTACTTACATAATCGTCCCTTACTCTTTCATACACAATACATATGCACACACAAAAAAGTGAAGACATTAAAAAAATATAATTAAAAGAAATATCAGTATTTTAATGCATTTTTCCACGTGCATGTCTGTTATAAATGAGCTACGATGGTGTATCACAAGAACTCAGATTAAATTACAGCAATAGCCTTTGTACTACTGTGCAAGACCTAATGAGGGAATTCCTTTCTCTCTTTCTCACACAGTATCAATTTCATGCCCTATAGGTTTTTAAATGGCCCACAAATCTTTGTGATTTGTTTTTTTTTTTTCTCTACAGGAAGACTACCATATCAGGTCTTTTTATGCAAGCTGAACAGTCAATAACAGTCAAGATATTTATTAGACATAATAGGCTCCTTAAACATGGAAGAATCTCTATGGGACACGGCCATTATGTGTGTACCCTTTACTACTGGCTCTCAGTATTTGCTGAAGGTGGACGGTGGTAGCCTGACATTAATAGATAGTTTTTTTTAAGGGCTTGGCAAACACTTCAGAACATTAGGCGTCAAAACGCCAGTGTCATTGTTTCAGAAGAAACATCCTTCTTTCCTCCTTTCAGCGGATTGTCTCAGTAGCTCCTCCTTGAAGTTTTCTATCCAGCTAATTAATTTAGCAGTCTCTCAGACTGCAGGATGATTTGAAACTCAGCATGTTCTCCTACTGGTAATTTGTTAGTGTGTCTAAATTTCACATCACTTAACTACATTTTCAGGTGGATTTCCGGATCATTTGGTTTTATAATGAAACAGGACAAAGCCAAAAGGCTGTGGCTAGAAGGGCTTTACTGACCCTTGTTGTTTACTTGCAGCCTGAGAAAGCAAACAAATGAAGAGGAAGCTCGGAAGGCTCGTGACTACAAATACGGAAGAGTGATGTGTATTTTTACTGACAGTAGACTGTCATGTTTTTGTAGTGAAATAAATTGATCATATAGTTTCTTTTTTCTGTGAGTAACCTCAAATAAGTTTTTCATAGTACTTAAAATCCCAGAGTGTTACAGCTGGAGTGCTGATCCTGTAAAATGCTGTTGATCCACAACTTCCTCTGATGGCATTAACTGGCAGCCTTAAAAATTGCCATAGAAACGTCAACATCCATATGAAGAGCCATTACCTGTATGGGAAGTACTAAGTGCCTATACCAGAGAATGTGCAAATTTTAAAATGGCCATGTTTTTACAGATACTTATCTTTTAATGATGAAACACTGGGTATTATATCACAGACTAGTGGAAGCTTTGGTGTCTTTGGGATCAGGATTTCACTTTCTGCTTTTAAATGGGCTTTGTTAAATGATTCATAAGATAGAACCAATAAGAAGGTAGGGAAACCCAAGGCTTATCTAAACAGAAGCTTTGGTCACTTGGAGGATTAAAATACTTCTACTATACTGCTGACACATTTGAGAAAAAATGCACAAACTAAAAATAAAAAAATGGAAATACAACAACAGTAGACATAAACATTCTTGCCACCATGCAAAAGCTGATAGCTTGGCAATGCATATTACTGCTCATACTATGTTCTAGAAGAGAAAATGGAAACCAAATATTAGGCACAGTTTGGGTCAATGACCCTATCTCTGCATGATGTTATGGTGCCAATATCTTTGTTGCTCATGCTTGATAGAGCTATCAGAAAGAGGACAGTGGAATAGCTAGAATCTTTTATTCTTACCCATTACGGCAGTTTTCATGTAATGAATAATTCACATCTACGTTATTTGCTTGAACTGCTGAATGCTGGGACTCACAACCAGATAATTAGCTAATAAAGAATAGTGGATTTGTTGCATGCTTCACTTACCAGTTTCTTCAAATTAATGTAAAGATGACAATGTGCATTCACACAGAACATATACACAAGCAATGTAGGAAGAAGAAATCTTAAAAGCATCACGTAACTACTAACATCTAGATAATGCAGGTAGCTTCAAAATGATGTTAAAATTTGTTCAAGACTACAGTTGTACATGTGGATTTGCCATATAACACATACCATTATACTGTCTGAAATGATCTCACATCTTTCTGCAGCTGAAATCAGAGATGAAGAAACCCACAACTGATCACTCTTTCATAATGGAAGCTTTTGGCCCTCCCCAAGAAGATGATCAACTGGAAGCCACTTTATTAGATTAGATTACACATTTAACTAGAGTTCCATTATCCAACAACATTTAAAGGCTTCTGGACTCCTTTTACTATTTCTTTGAGATTAAGTGTGCCTATTATCAACTGTCCTAGGTCATACCTTAAGAATATGCAAATACACAGCGCACGGGCTCAGATTTAGTGGGAACAGACAGAAAGTCCTTAGGGGACTATTGCTGCCCATTAATGACATCTTAAGCTGTGCCCACACTCCAATGTCTAGTTGATTCCTCTGCAGCACCATGACTTTTCCAAATCCAGTAGAAAAAAAAATTGTCACGTTTGTCATTTTATTAGAAAGGCAAGAGTGCAGTCAGTATTTTGGTAACATGCAAAAGAAGCATTCAAGACAATTTGTACATCACAGAAAGGGAGGGAATAGGGCATGAGGCCATCTGT
Organism: Aquila chrysaetos chrysaetos; assembly: GCF_900496995.4. Taxonomy (NCBI): domain Eukaryota; kingdom Metazoa; phylum Chordata; class Aves; order Accipitriformes; family Accipitridae; genus Aquila; species Aquila chrysaetos. Next base: position 17,460,636 of record NC_044025.1, read on the forward strand.
CTTCTGACTGCAACTGATACAGGCTTTAATGGAGTTACACTGGGGATGTGGATTAAGCAGGCTGGCAAGAGAAGGAAACAAATGTGGAACAGTTAATGAAGCAGAATGTGAGCGAGCATCAACCAGCATGATAGCCTGCGATGACTCTGAAATAAAGCTACATGCTCTTCTTGTAGGAATTACAGACTCCTGAGGCAAATCTTTAGCAGAGAACACCTACATGAACAGCCCCCAGGGAATACTTAAAGTTATGTGAAGAACAGAAGGCTCCATGTATTGGTAACTGTGACTCTTTCAGTGAAAAAAAACAAACCTAAAAAATACCAATCAACTAATGCTCTTGGAAATGCATGAGAGAGAGAAGTACTAAGAGACAGAAGTACCAGAGATTCTTCTTGAGTGTTGCGTCTTCTGAGGGCCCGCTGACCTCATCAGTATCTCTAGCACATACATTACTCGAGAGCTTGCAAATGCAACTGAAGTACTACAGAAATGCTGTATTTCAGCATGCCAGTATGTTTTGGTACTTTAATCACAGATTGTCTACTTGCTGACATAAAATAATCCTAATCTTCCCCACTAAAGTTTTGCCCAGCTCTCATTTGATAATTCAGCTTGCAGCCAGCGTTTAATTTATCTCTAGGCTGTATCTTAATCTTTGAGGAAAGACTTGCTCACCTCACTTGAAATGACTCAGAGGATTCAATATCCAATTAACGTTCTGAAAATCTAGTTGTTCCATAATTTTTCCAGGTGGAGTGAGTATGTGTTAAATTTACTTACCAACATGATCTTCTTTTATTATAACTTGAGATCTTACCTCATCAGCACTGCCTTGAAATACTGACCTGGGAAACTACGCTGATGTTCAATGGCGGGGGGGGGGAGAAGAATGTGTGTGTGGGGATGGAATTTCATTAATTAGCCACCTACCAAATTACTCTGCCAAGAGGGAGCAAGTATAACTGATATTACATTTCCTAGATGAGTCTGCAAACAACACAAAGATGAGAACTAGCATCTATAGCCCAATATGATCTTAACACTCAGACTGTAGGATAATAATTAAATTCTGGTATAACTAAATACCTCAATCCAGTGAAATCTATAACCTGCAGTACCTCTTACTGGTCACTTAGAGATCAAAAGCAAATGAAAAGAAGTGTAAGTTGTTCTTGCTGCTCCCTGACAACTGAATGAATCCTTTTGCACTGTTTGAGACTTCAAGCAGCATAATATCCTTTATGCTGTTTTAGCTGAGGGCTGCTAAGTTTTAGCTACAAACAGTAATTTAAAATGGATTAACCAGGTAGCTGAAGATCATGTGAACATATCCAGAGATTTCTATTCAGATCAAGTGATAGGATCTTGAATCTACAGAACAATCAGAATTTTATTTTGGCACCATATGTATAAAACAGCACCGACAATGCCTTTCTTCTTAGCCTTGAATTTATTATTCTGAAAATTGATCAAATGTATCAAAACCAGTTGGTCAGCCGAATACACCACTGAAAATCCATGTGATCCACATCAACAGGTTGCCTAGAAAATTAGGAGGAAATGAAAGGGGTGAGCTGCATTTACTGATGGGACATCCATTACAGTATGCATAGAAGACACACTGATAAAGTAGAAAGGAGTGATGGTGATGTCAGCCAGAAAGCAGAACTCCAATAAGAGGATGTGGTCACACCAACTCTTGGGAAAGTAGCATGGGCTTGGTGAGGCATTACAAAACTGGATTTCAAAGCAGGTATCAGCCATAGAAGGCATGGTATCATGCACAGATTTTAGCTGTGGCAGGTAAAGCCAGATTGCTATTTTGAGAGGCCTTGAATTCATTATGTTCCTACTTCTAGTCTAGTCAGTGAATATACATTTTATCATCTTGATGTACAGCATAAAGAATGATTTCCCTCATTAATACAAATTGAACTTTCAGTTCCAAGCAAGTCAGATTATAAGAGGTTGTAAGAATGTGTGGCTAGACCTGCCCAATTACTCAGGATATGGCCCTAATTAACATTCTTGTGGTCAGTTTTCTAATTTTATGTGTTTCAGAATTTTGAGTTTCAAATGCAACATGGTGTTTAGAATGTTTAGAATATTCACTAGCTAAAAAACTGGAAAAATATATTGATCAGATATTCTTATTTTAAGTATTAGCTTGTAAGCAATATCCTATTGCTGTTACGTCCTGGTGAAACACAAAGATTACACCAACTACTATATATTCCTGTGTATAATTGAAGTTTATAATTAAAAAAAAAAAAAGAGCAAGCTTGGATTCTATGGCATTGCACTTGCATGTGATAGTGATACAAGAGGAAGTTTCATCTCAGCAGCTTCCCCTGCCTATAGTCTCCTGTTTTTAGCCCTCTATGACAGATGAGCTCTATATATGAAAATATGGTACTGGGCAGCGACTGCAAGATGCCAGAATTTGGCATTCAAGGTTCTGAAATATTACAGTGATGATACGCTTCATTAAAAGGTAATAAATGCCAGGACAGTATTTTAAGTGATGATGAACACACGCTGAATTTACCGCAAAACTGGGACCAGTTAACTGTATGTCCAATTCAAACTCTTACTCGAGGTGGCTTGCTGAACACCTGCTTTGAGGAATCTGTTGTATGGAAAGGTATTACACACAGCTTTTCTGTGCAGGGGCTGCTAATGCTGATGGGAACTGCCATTTCAGCAACACCCTTTCAAACTAAAGCATTTTTTCTAATAGCTGAGGCAATTTGAAGTGCTTGGTGTTTCTTTCATATAAGGGAGTGCAGTCCCTTAATACATTCTGTTCCACATTTCCTTACAGCCTATATAATACAAAAGGACAAAACAAAAAAGTGTAATTTTCTCCATTTAAGAGACTAAAACGAGAAATGAAAACATTTATATCACTTAAATCTGACTCACTCACACTTACACATTTAAGTTTAAAAAAAAAAAAAAAAATCTAAAATTCTCCAGTGTTTGACAACTACCAGTTGGGAAATTATGTTGATGTAGAAATGTCAAGACATAAACATACCAGGTGGGAAACCATCTCATTTAACATTAGATTCCCACACTGTAGGCATCTAAAACCTAACTACTCCTCTGACTTGTTTTTTGACAGCTATCTGAATATGAGATGAATTGCACCCCAGAGTATCTATTTGCCTGTACCAATGAGAAACAGAATACAGACAATCAGATCCATAGTAACAGACACCTAAATGTAGATAGATGAATCCCTGCTTCTGTGATGACGCACCCTACTGATATTGCAATAACCCATAGGGGAAAAAATGAGACTTTGTCTGGCTCCTATATTACTGAGGTAATGCTATTAAAAATATTTAATTACTAACAATGCTACCATGAAAAAAAATTCAACAAGAGGGAGTCTCACACAATTTACTTGTGAAGAATCCACAAATTCTGTCCTTCAGCCATTTAATTTGGGCAGTTTTTAAAGAGGTTTCCTTAGATGGGGAGAAAAAGATGGGCATGTTATCTTCACTTACTCATCAAAAATGTTCCAAAAGCACTTATGCTTTGAATTTAGTCAGCAAATACATCAACAGGTACCATAATTACTTATTACAGAAGCAGTATGGTCAGCCCTGTATCTGAAATCTAAGGATCTGATCCTGCATATCTTTTGAGTATGGAGGTTTTAAAGCCTGGTAAGCAGTATTATGGATTCGCTGTTTAGACTATATAAGTTACAGTGACTTTCTTAACCTGAGCTTTTATACTTCAGTTATCTATCAGAGCTGGTAGCTTGTTCTGATAGATACAGCCTAACATTATTAGCACCTTAGGAAGATTTTAAATTTCTTTAGTAATCCTTCAAGAACCTTATAAAATTGCAGTAGCTGCACTTTAGCCCGGGGGGAAATGAAAGCAAGAGGTTTATCAGTCTTAGGCGAGGAAATATGGAGAATAAAAGGCAGAACTAGACAGAGAATTCTAGTATCTCTGGCTGCCAGTTCTGTGCTAGTTCACTGAAATATGCTCCTCTGTCATCAGGAATTAGCCAAATTATACGCTGCACTCTGTATTTGCAAAAATTGGAAGCTTCTGGATGCAACTGCACGTGGAAAAGACCTCAGTCACTAAGAGAGTGGCCTCTACTGGCTATTTGAAGGACTGGTATTGACAGGATTAAAGAGAGGATTATTTTATTTGTGCTGTAGACAAGAAAAATCCCTGTATATTCACAGAAATGTGAATAGAGCCCTGAATATGACATAGTAAATCTTAGAGGAGATGCAGGCTACACTCCTCATCTCAGAGCTCCCTGCTGATCTATTGCAGAGATGTACTGTGAAGCAATTTCAGAGCATACTATGTCTTGCACTGCCAGCCAAGCGATGAATAGTATGGTGCCTGCCAGACTGCACTGGGCTTGGGAGAAAAAAAGAGCAGGACATGAAAATTTCCTGCAACTGCAAAGTTTGGTGGATATGGGGAGGATTTCCCACCCATACACAGAACTCAAAAAAGGGGAGAGATCACTTACATCCACACTACATTCCCTACAAGAAACAAGTGAAAGAACCAGTATCAACAGGTGAAAGAATTAGAATTAACAGGCAAACTAGAATTCACATGGCTTTAATAAATCATAGTGACATTTGAATACAATTAGGTTAACGGACGTCAGCCACAGGAAGGAATAGAAAGTGAATTATGTTGCTGAAGCCATAAAAAGACAATTCATGCTCTTAGAAGTACTGTGATTGCACATGTATTTCATATTTGGGGTGATCAATACAGTCTGCAAATAGAAGTTGCAAATTTTGGGAAAAATCTTTTCCAGATCTCATTCTAAAATCAAATTCCAAAATTCCTTCTCCCTCTGTCATGAAATGCTGGGCGTTTTTAGGTAATAGTCCCTTCAAAGTGTGCTAGACAGAGATATATGCCTTCCAACAACTACTCTTGAAGTCAGAACTGGATCAGAAGATTTTAAGACTGGCATAAGCACCCCCATATCTCCATGCCTAGTGGCAGGATTTATCCCTAAGAACACCTCCTCAATAAGAAAGTTCATTATTTGTTGGTCATTTTAATTTTAGATAGAAAAAAAAAAATAAAAAAGATTCCATAATGCTCTGAATGCTGACAGTATAAATATTCTTTCTCCTGTTGCCTTTTTATTTATGCACTTGTTTCACATACAAAGAGTTTTTTAATGGCAAGAACAGTCCCCCTTGGGAAAACAAATGGTCTAAGCAAAACGCAAAATGATTTTTGGTTTGTTATACTAATAGCAACAAAAATGTGATTACTGCTGAAGGAGATTTGTGTCCTTCCAAATCCTTCTGATATTTATGCAAATATACAAAAGGGCTGCATTTTTCCCTCTGCGGAGGAAATCTTTCATACCACAGTGTAAAAACAGAGTCCATACACCCACTGAGTGGGTTAAAGAGCTTGTCAAGTACAGTATTAAAGCAGGGGCATCTCAAAGAACAGAGCATACACAAAAGGCAGATGGAAGCAATTCGAAGGACACTTGAAAATTCCCAAAGCAGCAAGGGGCACATATGTATTTATTTCCCTAGGCATAGGCTAGAAGAGAACTGTACCAGGGCTACCTGATGGGCCCATGTAAAATGTCAATTACCATGAGGAACACCAGGATTTTGCTATGGAGGGATTTGTGGCCACCCCAAGTGACACAGATTTTGGAAGATGCTCAGTACTTCTGGATCTTGTACTGCCTCAACTCCTTTGCCAAACCTTCCTACAGATTTATGGAGACGGAAGCAATATGGCTTGCCATAAAGCAGTTTCACACTCTCTGTGTAAGTTCCCGGCTGCTTTATTTGGCTTACCAGGCACTGGTCTCCTGCCTCTTTCCCTGTGCTGCTGTAGAGTTCCATTACATCTCCACAGTAATCTATAACAATTGAGTCTGAAGTGAGGCTATTAAAAAAAGACAAAAGCATCTTGCTTCAGAACTCTTTATAAATGAAAAACATATTCCTAATTTCATATTGGTATTTCATTTATTTTAGGCTTACGAAGGGCTCTTATTCTCTAATCATACAAATGGATAATGTATTTCCGTTTCCATTAAGCTTCTGATGTCAAATTTTTCTTCAGTATTGGGTAAATGGAATTTCCTATTATTTTCTCATATGTTCCACTGAGGATATTTGGTCTTTATTTGTAAATAAATAGAACAATAAGTGAGGAGGTAATAATAGTTTGTACAGAGAAAAAGTCTGCCTAGCTCTGGGTTTGTCCCTCTATTCTGGATTCTACCAAAGTAAACCTTGAAAGGTTGTAATTGAAAGCCACTACACCCCTGACAAGCTTTACACTGATAAAAAGGGCACGATAATTAATCACTTGCCTTATTAGAAAGATATGATTCTTTACAATGATTAAAAATGACTACAAGAGCTGATAACCTGTTAACTCCTCAGGAAGGCAGCTTTGTGAATGCAAGAGACAATAACTGCAAGTTATGTCAGCAACAGAATACAGATGAACTGCAAGGGAGATGGTAAGGGCAGTGTTAGCATCAGGGAAGAGGTTATTAAAATACAATGTACTGTAAAACCACCTTCTGCTGACTTAAAGGAACACAGTAACAGCATATGTGATTAGCTGGAAAGAAAATCTCAACACAAAGCTAAGGCTGAACCCTTTCCTAATTTTGTCTTTCCAGTATCATCACATTTTTTGTTCCTTAAACAACAGACCCACAGGACTTACTTCTGGACTATTATCTGCTTAATTAATTGTATCTTTGGTTTCAAGATACACCACAGTTTCCTCCTCATCACCTTCTACCTTATCTCTATAAACCAGGTTATGCACAGGACCCAAGCAAAATTCAAGACATCTGAAAATGACCAGCTGCCTTGAAACTCTATATAAAACAAAACCAACTTCAGCAACATTAACACACCCTGTGCGCCCTGCCCGCACCACCCCCCCCCCAAAAAAAAACCAAAAACCAAACCCAAACCAAACCGTGAGCATTTTGCTACATCAAATGAAAACAACAACAGAATTTTGGTGTGGCCTGGCAATACCTGTTCTGGTGGGTCATGACTGCTATGGAAATCCTGGGTTGTTAAACACTAAATAATTACTTTAAAGTGATTCTTCCCATCTTTTGATGAAATAGATAAGAGGAAAGAGGCTGAAGGGACTAGGGTGAAGAGTTCGTTTGGGGGACACAGACACAGCACATATGTTTAAATTTATGATGAAGCTCAACACCATCCCTGGCACAATCACAAAGTCTGCCAGAAGTCTGAAAACAGGCTCACATCAGTACTGCAATGAAGCTCAGCATCTTAACATGGCTAATGCTACCCTTAAACAAAAAACTCCTTTGAATCTTTCAGGCTAAGGCGAAAAACAACCATTTAAACCATTGCTTGTTTTGGAATCAATCTGATTTTTATGACCTGAGATTTTCAGAAATCAAGGCACTGTGATTTCAGCAGTGATACTGCTAACTGTCTGACAGACCACACAGGAAGATTAGAATCAACTTCTGGCTCTGAGAATGCGTCTTCTCAGGGTCTTCCTCTCATACCTGGAGAAGAAATGCAACAGGAATATGCTTGGGATATTAATGAAAGCAAACTACTTCAGTTCACACTTTCTGTTGACTGTGACTCATTAGCCTTGTCTGCCCACCCATGCTTTATCTTCTCATAATTTCTTACTAATTATCTTCTACATCAAAGCTTTTGGGTGGCTGTAATAGTGTAAAATCATCTAATGAAGTACCATACTTGAAATTGCATTTTCTGTAACAGCAGGTTCTCGGATGGATAAAATATGGCAGGAAAAATGCCCACGTGTTAAACCACTGGAGCTTGCTGTGATGCTCAGGACCCTGGCAATAATGACTCTGAAATATTTAAGCACCCAACTGTTGGCATTTCCTATGAGGGAGTGCAAAGCATGCAAGCGTGAAGGGTAGTGGACAGTACCTACCACAAGTTAGAGTGTTAAGCCTTGATTCAGGGGAGTACGTGAACAGGTAACACAACTGAAAAGCTGTCTCAGATCCTCTCTTTGATTCTGTACCCAAAAGCTTTGCTGTCTTTGTCAAGACAGTGTCATAACAAATGTGAAGAAATCATGAAAGCAATGGTTCATTAAAGCCGCTCATTCTCTGTAGCCTTTAATATCAGGCTTAGTAACCCCAAACAGATCTGAAATAGGTGGGCATGTTGCCACCTCTCCTGCTATTGAAGCTATTCCACTGTCAGCAGTGCACCACCTGCCCAAACACGGGATCCCTGCTGTCTGACAGCACGACCGGCTCTGAAAAGCCGGTCAGGCACAGGAAAAGACAGAGATGGCATTAAAGCAGCATCTCTGTTGCCACTAAAAAAAAAGGCCCCATTTGCTGTTCCATCTCCTGAGGAAGGTGGTAAACAAACACTGCAGAGAGCTTTCTCAGCATGACAGGGCACCGTCAACGCAACAGATTTTTGCATTATCCTGTACATTGGCTTTCATAAGAAAAGTTTAGGATTAAAGCTGGCATCAACATTTCTTGCTCTCAAGGCAAAAGCATCGGCAAGTCTTACTGGTACAGCAAGTGGAATTTTCTCCCGGGATGTTCAAACAGTCTTTCCAAGAGTGAAGAAATATCAGACCACTTATAGTTCCACGTGTGCAAGATGCTTTTCTTCAAATGTGACATTTGTGCATATAAACACAAGCTCCAATATCAGGAAAACACTCATTCTTTGCTCAGTTTCTCAGAATTCAAAACTTCGGCTGCTGCATGGAAATCAACAGGCAAAAGTGCAAAACGAGTACTTCTTTTTCATGCTGACCCATCCTGAACAGAACTGCAGAATCACTGCCACAGGAAAGTGATGAAGCTAATAACTTAACGAGGTCCCCAAAGGATTGGACATTTATGCAGACAGCAAAAATACCTAGAGCTATCATAATTAATCACACAAAGGATTCTTATAGCTTAAATATTTCAAGGTTTAAGCCTATTATCTGCCAAAGATCAGGAGAAGACCTAATGGGAAGATGTACGCAGCTGTGATGCATGATTGTGGCAGTAGCTGTGCATGGTTTGCTTTCTAGTTCACTTGCTCTCTCTACACATGGTGCCTACTGGCATCCCAAACCACTTACTGGCATATTAGGAATCCATGTGCCTTGGCTACAGAAGGTCCTGTTTTCTCTGTAGCGTTCCTGCTGGCCCTGCTGTCTGCAGCTGTAGGGAATTTCTCTGGTTCTGAAGAGGGCTCTGAGGTGGCCTTCAGAGGACAACGTTGTGTATCTAGCAAATTCCTGCCTATTGGTTTATTGCACAATTTTAACACAGTTTTTTCTGATGCATCTGCCCCAAGTCACCGTGCGAAAGGGAATGTTGGACCAGTTCGTGTCATTTAGAAAAGAAATTCCTATTTTCCTGTGTTGCTTTTTCCAGCCAGATATGTGATAGACTTCTGCTGAGTTAAAAACCAAATAAGCTGTGCCAGGTGGCTGACTTATTCAAAGGGTGAAACTGAACCTTGCAGAGACAGTAAAACAATAAAAAAATAACAAGTGACAGGTGTCTCAGGGCCTGTAATTATTTATAAGAACAACTGGAGACCCCAGTAAGAGGTCAACAGTCTGCTCAGGCGTCAAACATACATGGAATGGGAAAAGAACCCCTATCTCTGGCAATGTTCAGCTAAGGCCATCAACTACTGGCTCCCATCTTGGCCTAAAGATGAGTTATTACCACAGATCTGCCAGTGCACCAGGATCTCTTTATGTTTCTATGTCACAACTGTGAGTCATTGCATTCCCATAAGCCAGCCATCCCACAAGTAAAAACCCAAGACATGTGCATTGGTTATCTGCAGCCATATGTGTGCTGCAGTCAATCCATCTGTAGCCTGTTCTGCATGCCAGTTATTTTTGAGAGACTGGACTGGAAGTGGGGCCCATTAGATATCCACAGTTAATGAATAACATTCCCTTTGCCTTTTATCTTCTCTGCCTTTCATCTGTGGATGTTATGCTACAACAGATGCTGATGTACCTTTAGACACAAGTAGTGTTACAGTGGCTTAAATATAATCCCCCAATAGTTTTAAAACATACTGACATGTGGGGGGTTTTCACCTATTCAGTGAAGTTAATATTGGTAGACAGACTATTTAAACAAAATAGCTTCTTTTGATGTGCAGATTGGCAGATCAAGGGAACTTAATCACTGAACTAAATCTCTCTGAAAAGCACTGCAGCATACATATGCTCATTAGAGTACAATATTGCTACTTATCTAGCCTCTGAGTAATATTTATAAAAGGAATAAATGCAGTTAATGTGAACAGTTCAATGACTTGAATGCCTGGGCAATACATTTGATGTATTTTAAACATGAATAACTTTAAACTTGCCTTAACTTTAATTTATCTAAACATAACTGAAACTTGACAACATGAGGAACTACTACAAATCATGGCTGAAAACAGTTTATTGTATTACTTGTTTGCCCTTAGTGGTTTACAAGATATATCCAATATTTCTCAAGGAAAAAAAAAGTAATGGAACCTCAGCGTAAAGACCTAGTCATGCTAAAAATCAGATACCTACCTGTAAGGAAGATGCTTTAGTTAGTGTAGTATTTGAGGTAAAGTAGACGTCAATAACATGAATTAGCACGGAGTTTGCTAATCAGTAAATCATGCCAAAAAACAAACCTCAAAATAAATAACTCCCTCCCCTTAGGCTGCCAAGATCTTTAATATAGGATACTGCTATAATACTTTTTTGTTGCTTTACATTGCTGCTTCTGAGATATCTTGTTGGTGGTATGAGAAAAAACTATTTCCTTCCTGGTAATTTGTCTATCTTATTCCCAAACCCTTAAAGAATCTCTAATTTTAAAGAAATACATACAGATATATATATATATATATATATATATATAAAAATCAACAGAGTTAAAAATGGCAAAGAAAAAATGATAGTAACCCCTGGTAGAAAGGGAGTGGACAAATACAGGCAGCTTTATTCTAACCCTTCTCTTGCAAAGCATTTGCTAAACAAAGCCACCATCTACTCAATACAAAATGAAAAAAAAACTTGGGAGCTTTAAACAGAATCCCCCAATACTCAGCAAAACTCACATGCAAATACAGAGCCTGTGTAGGCTTTTGACAGCTAAGTTCTCACAGCTACAAATAATGTATGATAATATAAACCTATTATGGTTGGGTAGCTGCCTGGATCACTCTGTGGAGTCTTATCAGGTTGTTGACCGCGAGCTTGCTCCCCTCTCAACTCCCACTCTGCTTTAGAGAGATGAAGGAGAGAACTCAAAAGTTTTTGCAACTGCTGTGTCTAGCTGGAAGATCATTTCTCCAATCTTTACTGCAATAGAAGAGCAAACAGGATATGTTTCACACATTTTTGAGACACTGGGAAGAATAAGAAATGAGTTGAGAAGAATTAGAAATGAGTTGATGCTTCAGCCTTCATTTGGATATACACATAAGACAAGACTGTTGTCTAACCAGAATCTTAAAATGCCAGTTGCTGTCTCCCACAAGCTGCTTACATGCTTGTGCACAGATTATACCAGAGGCTCAGGATGAGGGTTTTGTTTTTGTAAATCCACAGTACACCTGAAAGACTGGTACCTGATGTAAATTTCAGTATAAAGGAGGAGAAGCACGTACTATTAAAATCTTGAAATGAAGTAATGGTCTCATGGCCCTAAACTATTTCATGTCTGTCATCACCACTTGACCTCTTGCTTCCCTGTACTGTAGGTACACAGGGATGACTCTTCATCCACCACACGTGGCAAGTACCATCAATTTATTGGACACATAATTAACTCTCTTCACAAAGTGGTTTCTTGGTAAGAGAAGCAGTGACAGTAATTCTGCAGTGTTAAAGCATTATAAGGGCCCAAAGCTGCCAACAGCCATGTGGATATGAAGCAGGGTTAAATTTTTTGACACACAGCTAGCACAGCTTCATCAAACACTAGTGAGAAATTCAGCGATAATTGGTGCCCAAGATGACATTTTTTTGTTCACTTATGAAACTTAAGAAGTGTAAAGATTAAAAGCACTGAGAAATTTCAAACAAAAACTACTGTAAATACATATTTCTGTATACTACCACATGCACACGTATAGCAGATAATAACCTCTTCTTTTGGTGACTCACACCATCTTTTGCTCCCCATGCCTTTCTGAGGTAGAATGAATTACATACTTGTTCCACTCCAAAACCATTTTGAATGTTCTTGCTCCACATTGCTGGAGAATGGTCTCTCTCTTTTGTGATGTGACAAACCAGCTCTAGAAGGATGTAAAGTTTGATGGTACCATGCTACCCAAGTCCCTCTAGCACAGGACACAGGGTTTGCCCTATTAAAAGATGAAGAAATTATGGTCTCAATTACTTTAACTGATTGAGTCTCCCTTTTTAATTCAAGAAATTGGAGTAGGTGGATTAATGCCATTTCAGGAACAAGAGGGAAAGATACCTACAACAAAGGAATGCTATAGTAATTGGCACTTGCAAAAACAGAGGCAGTGCTCGAAACCTATTCTGTAACACCAGCAGACACCTGGGTTTGATCACGCTGGTGAATATAAAAAAGCCTCAACTATATGCTTTGATTGAGAGTAGCAACAAAAGAGCTCTAAGGGCTCTTGTGAAGGGAGCAGAGGAGGGCTAAACAAGCCTCAACTCTTACTAGCATCAGTGGGAGTTAAGGGCACTTTGCATCCCCAAGGAGATATGCAGTCCTTTGCAGAATCAAAGCCTATAAAAATGTATTAATTATAATAACTCACAATATTGGCCTAGCTGCTACTAATGCAGCTATAGCCCTTTAACCTTTGTATGCTCCTGGAAATGACACATATACCCTTGACTGCTTACAGAGGGGGGCTCAAGGACCTGTCCCAACACATCATCCCCAAGCTCTTCTGTCTCCATATCTACCTTAGCACCGTGTTGTATTATTGGCATGACTGTCATATCAAACTTACTTAGCTACAATGTATTTCACAAATAACCAAGGGCTGTGGCTCGTGTTTGTTGTCATTTTTAAAAAAGCTCACTGAATCTCATTAAATGTCTTAGTAGAAGCTATTTCTGAGTGTACTTGTGAAAATAGATGTCTGGAGAGTGGCGTGTTACAAACCTTGAGTGAAATGACACATCAATCTTTTTTTACAGAGATTTCTGGGGATATAGAAAACATGACACTTCACCAGCAAGGCAATGACGGCTGCCCAATCAGGACAGAAAAAGGATACAGCAAATCACTCATATTATACCCAGTGAGAGCCACCCCTGCCCTTGTCCTCCATGCATGCAGAGAACCCTATGGCAGGCGAGCAGGTGTAGTTCTTCTGCAAGGGCAGAAGAATATTGGCAAGGTCTGCCTGGAACTGTACTGCCTGCAAGGGATTCTGATCAGCTTCATAAAGGGGCACCTTCTCCTGCACATGCAAAATCTGTCTCTAAGCGCAGTGGGAGCCATTGCATTAGCAGAACATGCGAAGAGGAAGATCCTAAAACTGTTTTCCGACCCCTATTGCTGTTGATGCTGAAACACAGCAATAACATATCATTACCTAGGAAATTACGACGTGCAATGCCATACAAGTACTATTCAGATGAAAAGGAGAAAGGGAGAGGAGGTGGGAGGCAAAGCGAAAGAAAAAGGGACCAAGTGAGGTAGAATAAGCTGGAAGACTTAAGGAGAGGTTTTACTAAGAGCAGTTATCATAACTAACAATGCAGGAAAGGTTGTAATTGTTTTTTGGCTTATGGAATCCCATCCCCTCACAAATGTTTACACAATGCCATGGGGCAGGAATAATTTGCCTCCAGAGACTACCCACGTACATAACAGCTATTTGCGATATATTCCTAATTAACATAACATTCTTTAAAGCAGACCGATCTTTTCCCAACTTAAACACAGACTTCATTCCTGCCAAGAGGTTCTGTACACATTTAATATATATAAACTGTCCCAACCGGAGCAATGACCAATTATACTTGTATTTAAATCAGAGCAGAGTTTTTTTGAAAATATAGTCTAAAATATGCCCAGTCCTACATTTTTTGCTCATGCACAGCTTCCACCAAACTCAAAATGTCATGTTAAGGCCCATTGCAAACTATACACTTACACCAGGGATGCATGTGGTCTGGAGAATACACTTATGAAAATACCACAAAATTGGCCCCAAAAGGATCTTGCCAACACAGCTGTTTAAGCAGCAAATGTAAATTCTGCTCATATTCAGCAGAGAATGAAAGAAAATACAAATGGTAACTAGGAAACAAAGGCACTTGACTAGGAGCAGGTACAATAAGTAAAATCACAACGTCCTTCACCCAGCTCCCAAACTTATGCATATTTTCCTGATTTGTTTATTGACAATGCACATAGTATAGAATAGTAATATAACTCAAGTGGCACTAACAGGATAAAATTGCAATGGAGAGTAGTTTAAAAATCCTTTACAAACTGAAAGAATATTCAATAAAAAAATATCACATCTTCAATTTATTTTCTACAGTTGGTGGTTTGTTTGGTTTTTCCCCCCCTTCTTCAGAACAGCAATGATCTGTTGTATAAAAGCCGGAAAGGGAAGGAAGAAGGATCTTGTATTTGAGGCACTGGACTGTGTCCCCTGAAACCTGGGTTCTACCCTGAGGAAACTTTAGACCTATAGATGTGGTATGGTAACTGAACCTCACTTCTGCACGGGTAATATTGCCATTCTTGCCTAGTTCAAAAATATTTAATGAAAAAGTGTGATAGACTATGAAGGACTCATATATTACTGTGACAGACATCATAAAATCATCATATCTTAATAAGCTGTAAGAGTTAATAGCTAAAATTGGAGTTATTGCAGGTTTCTTTCTGTTAGGAGGAAAACACTCAGATATGCTTTTGGTGAAAGCCTTATTTAAAAAAAAAAGGCAAGTAGTCTTATTTTCTTGAAAAACAAAATTAATCAAACAACAGATGATAGCTTCCTTGCCTAAAATTGTTAACCTCCTTTCTCAATCAGCACTGTATTTTAAAAGCTTTGCTACTTCTAGAGGCCATAGTATCAGTGTTTCTTGGCTGTTGATCACTTCTGCTGTACTTCACGTTGTAGGTACAACATCCCTGATGTTTTTGACCCCACACACGCATTCTTCTATCCAACCCAGTAACCCAGGCCTCTGCATTTGAACCCACACAGTCATACAGGTGAGCAGGCTTGCACATAGACTGCATTTTAGGCAACGGTTTCCAATCTTAATCCCAAAGAAGTACATTTCTCATATTAGGCACGATGAGAGGCAGATGCTAAATCTATCAATTTCCACTACATTTGACCCTCATTTTTTCATTAGAATCGATTATTTGGTGATGGCATCTAGCTGTTCCGTGACAGATTGGAACAGTTTCTCTGTGAGCTACAAAAACACTACACCAAGAAGGCTTTGCAATTAAAACTAAAGAGTATCAATGAGGAGTTTAATTTCTCTAAAATAGGAACGTTCTGCAGAAACAAGATTTCAACAATACTCAACACAAATGTGTTTCAATGTATAATAAAATTAATTAATTTACAAATAAATTGATTATAAAAATAATTATATTTCATATAATTCTATTTTACACTATTCTATAATATTCTGTTTACATCATAATGAAAACAAATGAAGGGCTATCAATTATTTCTAAGTACATATATTCTATGGGAGTTTTGACTTTTCTTCTATTGATTCATGTTAGGTTTTTTTTAGAAATACCACTAATTTCCACAGTAACTGAGTTCTATGTCCTGCAATATTACACTTCAGGTTATGATTGCGTAGGAGAATCACAAAGAAGTTTGTAAAAGACAGGCATTGATTTGTGTTTGACAGAACAAATTAATTCTGTTCTACAGGAATAAGGAAACCATTACATAAGTTTTGAGAAGGCTGCTGCCTTACAAATGATCACACATTTTCCTCTCCATCAGCATCCTAATTCCCTGAAGATAACTTCATTTTATCACTAACACACTGGAAGTCCACAATTGAAATCTGCCTCTGAGATGTCTGCTGTATTTGCAGTTGTTTTTATTAGGTTTTTTTTTTTCATTCTAATTAATTGTTAGATGAATCATGACCTGGATGAACTGGTATCTCTGAAATCACCAGCACCAATGTGCTGCCAACACTGGGCCCATAGGCTGTGCTAAAATCCTGTATGAATTCATCTCCATTCATCCTCTAGTGACGGTATTGTGCTTTTCAAATGCCTAGTGAAGCAAATGAATTCCCTTGTAGAAATGAATGGTATGTTCTGTACCCAACAGAATAGCATGGAATACATTTAAAACAGAAAATTGATTTGTATGAGCTGCTTGAGGAGTTATATTGTTATCCAGTCATGCCTGGACAACACTGACTGTGTGGATAAATATGTAAACTGAAACTATACAGGGTCATCACCAAATGCACATATTTTTAAAATGTACATTGACTTGCTTGAGCACCTCAGCATCATTTGAATACGCCTCTGGAACAAGCACAAATACTTCTTTTTTCTTTTCATGACCACAGAACGACATCACAAAATTCAAACACACAAGGCACAAGCCCTCAGGGATTCTGCTGCATCTTATTGATCTCATGGGGCTCTCCTTTATTCCAGACAGTTTCCCAGCTCCTGCAACACCTGCTCTCCTCCCTCTGGGCTCTGCTCAACGGGCCAAACTTGTTTAATTTTCCATCTCTGGAGAGAGTGAGTGAACTGTGACACTGCTCACACTTGGCACTGTGACTCATATTCTTCTCTAAATCAAATCTCCTCTTTTCATTTGATGCTAAGATAACTTAAAATACCATAAGAGGATAAACAGGAGGCAGCAGAATACCAGTCCTGATGCAGGAATTATCCGTAATTCAAAGATTTCAGGAAGCTGAATACCAGAAGGTCTCTAACTTTTTCTGTTCTGATCTTCCTTGCTTTGTAGATCTTTTTGACTAAGTGGCTGCATTCAGAGATAAATATCTGAGCTGCACGTCTTTACGAATTTTGTAGCTGAAACAAATGCCACAAATCAGTTACCTGACAGAGTGCAGTGGGGAAAAAAAGGTTCAATTCATTCTGTGTGACTTTTGGAATAAGCATTTATCATACAAACATTATTTTTTGAAATACTGAATTTGAAATTGTTAAGATAAATGAAGTTAAAACTTTTAAATGTTTGTTCACCTAGTTGTACCAAAATTTGCTAAGAACTTTTTTCTTAAAGCAAATCTCACAGTTGATTTCTTTCCTCAGTAATAATTTCAAATTAATTAATTTTAATAGTCATTCAGGACTCTCAGACACTGTAACTACCCAGCCAAGAGGTTAGAGAAGAAAAACTTTGATTCAAAATTAAAGTCTGACACAATTCAACAAAACATTCCTACTGAATTTATTTAATCTTTTCTTTTGTCTGTATGCTTTCATTATGCAGGGCACTTCCACAGCAAATTCAAATTCTACTTATCAAAGATTTCCCTTTTAAGTCTTTGTTGTTCCAAATGCCCTGTTGCATGCCCCTCTTACTCTCATGTGCCAAAGTTAAAGTCCCTAGTGAATTTTAGACATGTCTTTCTCCCTGTGGCTACTCTAACTATTTACTTCTTCCTGTAGTACAGTTGACATTCCCTCTAGCAGAAAAACAAGACAAAAATGTTTTCCCATGTTCTGTTTTTCTGCTATAAATTTCAGAAAAACATCTTAGTAAAACATAGGAGGAACTAACTGGCTGTGAGATCTTACATTGTAGTCACTGCCTACTATACAATAAAACAAGTAATCTATAGAAATTATCTTTCTCTTTTATATATTACATGAACTTTGTGGGTTTTCAACCTGAAAATAAAAAAAACCCAATTAATAAAATAATTGAATCTACTATAATGTAAAGCAAATAACAGGGGAGCTGTTATGCCTTCCTCATCAGTTTAGGGATGGGTCCCCTGATTTTCTCCTAAGGTTGCAGAAGACCTTCAGTGCTTTAGGGCTTTGTGGATAGAGACTCTACTGCAACTCATCAAAGCATGAAAAAATTTTTTGAAGAACAATAACAAAAACTATTTACTCATCAAACATTAAAGTGGACATAGATATGTGACTCAAGTTGGAAACTTATAAATATTTTTTACAAAGAGTACCAAGATGTACAGGACTATGTGGCAGTATTATCTTCATGAATCTTACTGAAAAGAACTTGTTCACCCTTAACTAATTTTGTAAAACAAGAGTTTTTTAATCAAAGCTGCTACTGTAATGAGACCGTAATATAGTTCTTTTTCAAAAGCAGCTAATTAATCCACTAATCCTGTGAGTAGCTATCACTAACTTAATTCTTTCAGAATAAATTAGAACATAGAATATACCAGAGATTTTGTTTCTCCTCAAATGATACTGTGCTTCCAGGTTTCAGTTTTCATTGGTTGTTTTGTTTATTTAACTATTGCTTTTATATATATACATAACAATTATTATTATTATTATTATTATTATTACATAATAAGGTTGGTACATAGTGGGGAAAAAAGTTTCAAATAAGCAAATGGAACACTTAGTTTTAAAAATGTCAAACCAAAACATTCTGACTTTGTTAAGTTTCTCCTATATATAAGATGGCTAAACCCAACAACTTCAAAACATGACTCTCAATTTGTTTCTGTCACTTTTTCAATGAAAAAATCTATTCCCTCCTTGACAAATTTCACTGTCAAATGAGACACTTGTCAAATTGGCTGCTTTGGCAAATCTCGAAATCTTTGGAATCTCACTGGACTTGTGTCTATTACAATTGCTAACATGGGATTGCTTTTTCCCCCTCCTCTGCGGTTTTCTTGCATTGCAGTTAGGACTTAAATCATTATGTAACTCTCCTGTCAGCTTGTCACTTAGGTGTACAAAAGGCAATTCTGCTTGCAAGTGTGTTACAGGTGATCAAAATTTAATGAACAAGACAACAAAATAGGAACCAATAGAATATAATAATTTCATGGAAGCTAATAATAAAAATGAATATTTGCAACTAAAAATTGAGAAATTACTAACATTCTCATAAACACACCCAAAAGAAAAGATGTTTGCTGTGAAGTCAGACATACTTATCTGCATTATATAACATTAATGAGGTTCCCTGCTGTTTCTGAATTAACTTCAAGTACTCTCTCTCTAATATTTGTTTACAAAAAATGTTATGTTGTAGTATTTCAATTTCCTTTTATGGGGATTCTAATATTTCCCTTGTTAATACACTTAGCTTTATTGAAAAACAGTCCCAGACAGCTGTATCAGGAACTTATCCAAAACCTGCTGCCAATTTCAGATTTTATCATTTGAAATTAATCTGTGTTAAAATTTGATGTTGATAGCTATGTAATGTTATATCTTGTTATCCCCCCAAACCCCAATGATTGACTGCGGTGGTATAAAGCCCCAGCTAGATTAGATGACTGAAAGGAGGACCAGAAGGTTGAATTCACTGAGATACAGTTAGAATCTGTATGACGGAAGCAGAAGTAAGGGCTTACCATGACATAGTAATGGAGCTTACACTTAGGCAGTAGTTTATGTTTCTGAAGTGCAGTAGAACACATTAAAACCCTTCTAACTCTGCTATATGGGAGATATAATTAATCCCATTTTATGGATGAAGAAAGTGCACCACAAAGAAGTGTCTTGGTAAGTACCAGACAGCTCTTTCATTCAACACTAGACAAATAATCCTCAAGGTCGACTTTTTCAAAAGGCTGGCACAATTAGGCTTCTTAGAGCTTAGACTGGATTGCAAGATGTTTCCTGATGTCAGGAGATTTCAGAAGAGTTAGCTGCTTTTGTTGTGAGTGCAAATGCTTTGGGGGAGAGAGGAGCAGGGCAGATGAGAAGAAGGGAAGGTAAACAAATGGGCAGTATCCCCACTCCCATCACTTGCTCTGCATATATTTCCATACACTGCAGCTGTGCAGCCCACTTCCCTGCCCCTCATGCACATCAGGACTGAATGTGGTTAGACCCAGGTATCTGAATGCTCTAGGTGTTTGTAGCCCAAAAGCAGAGCTGGGTAGATAGTATTCCCTAAATCTACAGTTTCAGGAAGAATTCTGACACCCCCAAGCTGTTGATAAACTACACAAATCACCTAGAAGGCATAAACTATGACAGAAATTTCTGCATTCCACATACCCAACACTCCCTTAATTTTAAAGAAGAACACTAGTACCTATGAAAACGCCATCTTGGATAACATTCCAAACCTTTTCCTAAATCTGAGTTCCTGATTAGGTACAGCTCTACTAAAAAAGAGATTTTAAAAACCTCACAGATTAAAATTATTGTATTGGAACATGTTGGAGACAAAAAAGGAAAAAAAAAAAAAATCACAGACTGACTGGCTGGTCATCAACAGCCACCTCCTACTTAAGGGCGAAGGAACAGAATTGGACATTTCATTTATAAATGCGTGTATTAATGAATATTCATTAACTGTAAACCATTCAAACTTGCTGGACAAGTGATTTCATGAAAAAATTCATCTACTGATCTGAGAATGTTGATTTAGGAATCTCATACATATTCAGTACCTAGATGCTTCTTAATCAACTAATCAAAACACTTGACTAATTGAATGTTGATTGCTTTCTGCAGTAGGGTGAAAGTCAGCTCTCCCAGACCTTGTTGGTGTTATTCCAAGAACTGATTATAGCTAGTTTTTATAGCCGACTTATTCTTAACAACTGCATTATCTCTAATGAAAATTCATTCCATTCTACTTATTACCCAAGTTTGAAGAGAAGCTGACCATTGCTATCAGATTTCTTTCTAGTTGTCTTAGCAATATTTGATAAACTTCACACACATCTATGTACATTTAAAAGTCACTAGACAGATTACTATTTGGGCTCTAGCTAGAACTGAAAGCTGAAAGCTTTGATGGATCACCAGGTGAAGTAAAAGCTTTGGGACCTGATAATGCAATCCATTTTCAGGAAAAACTGCTACTGATGTCAAGCTAAGCTTTCTGTTTAAGGAGTATTTGCAACCAAGAGAAAAAACAGGCCCTATTCTGTGTCATACTCTTGGAACAAGAGGGGTTTTCTTAACTCCAGGATCTTCTTAGTTGCTTTCCCAAACATTGCTTTGAATTTTATTGTTTTCCTATTATAGCAGAGATACTTTTTAAACAGTGTTTGAAAAGTGACAAAAATGTTTTTTTCATTTTAATACATAAGATATCCAAAAACATTTGAATTAACATTAATGTTTTTGATAAAGCGTTTATGCCAACAGTGAGATTCAATGGAAAACTCCAATTTCAACACATACATGAAAAAAAGAACTCATTTCATATGGTTCCAAGAAATTATCTTTTTTGCTACATTCTTCCTAGATTATTCTAATCAAAGTGACAGGTTGGGGGAAGAACACTGGAGAGAAATATCTGAAGATGCCTAAAGATACGGACTAATAACAGGTTCAAAAATTCAAATAAAGTTATTTAAATATTCTGCAGATAATGCTGAAAAGTGAGGGATGAAATGGGAGGCTGTTACCTGTTGCTTTTCAATTCTGTTCTCCTAGGAGTACTGCTGTCAGATTCTGGAGAGAAATTAAAGGCTACTGCCACTTGGCAGCAAATGAGCTTCCTCGTGGAACTTACTTTTATTGTTTTGGCTAAATTTAAGATCCATAAAGATGATGAACTGCTCTCACAGCTCTGGAAACTGAGGTTATTTGTAGATCCAGACAACTGAACTTACAAATTTAAAGCAAAGAAACTTAATGTTTCTTGACATTACTATCACTCACCCTCCCTAACTTAAAGGGCAATATGGTATCTATAACCATTTAAACACAAGTCCAGAGACTTTAAAAGTCATAAGCAAGGAACGAAATTTTTCTAATGGGAATATTCATCCACTGAAAAGAGCATGTTTATATTCTTGTATGGCTTACGTTTTCAAAAGGGGTACATCTGAAAAAACTAACATCAGTCACTGCACCAAAAGGTTTATACTTGCTTAAGTCAAACACCAAAATCTTCTGTCATGTATGCCAAAATCTTGGGAGAAGACTGTTCCCCTATGGGGAATCGAGACAATCATTTTAACGTAAATGCTACCTTTCAAAGTTTCAGAATTAAAACAAAACAAAAAAGATATATATCATAAAAGCAGTGCATTTGCCTATTACATCTTTCTATGCAGAACTAGTTTATCATGCAATCACTTTGATACAGCAATAAATGTACTAAACAGGGAAATTTTGAGTTCACAAGAAATCAGCCTGACAGAAAAAGGAAAAATATTAATTCCTTCAATAAGATGCTTACAATCCGGAGAGAACTTTCTTCTAATAGGCAAGACCTTTACACTGTGAGGATCTAGTCACATACTCCTGTCTGTGGCTAAACCTGCAGAGCTGGCAGCATAATTTGCTGCTACCCTGGGACTGCAGTTTTACTATTATATAAAATTTCAAGGACAGCTTTTTTATTTTTCCTCTACTTTCACTCTAAGAGCCAGAACTCCTTCTTGTTCTCAGTTATTCCAGTGTAAATTGAAAGCAAAGCCTTGAAACTCTGTAGCATTACTGTGGATTTACAGTTTTATAACTGAGAGCAGAAAAGTGCCCCTAAATATTCTAGGTTATTGTGGAACGGTTTTATAGGAGAGAAAGATATTACTTTAAGGATAAAATAGGGAAATTAATCAAAAAGGATTAAAGTCAGAAAAATCTGACACTTCCGATCATTTAAACAGCAGAAGAATGAAATCAACTTGTCTTACCATAGCTATATTACACTAATCCATTTATTTATTTATTTATTTCCAGGAGGAAGAGGTGTAAAGTAATTGCAGAACTAGCTAGATCCCAAGAGTATATTTCTGTATAAGAAAAATAATCCACTGAGAATTTTTCCAAAGCTTTTTAGAGCAAACCTTACTGCTAGACAAAAATTGCTCTTTTGCAACACACTGATGTCTGCTTTCTGTATGGGACATGCGTTTGGTGAAGTACAAGGATATTCTGGTGAGCACGTGCTTGTTCCTCAGTCTTTCTGCAAAGACGGTCAACAGTAACATCAACAGCTTTGTATGATGATGGGAAGAAGCAGACAGCAGCATGAAGAATATTGTGGGACCTCATAGTATATACCACAAAGACTAGAGAAGGAGCACAGCCTGAGTTAAATACAGTGGGTTAACTAGCTATCATCATTGTTGCTTCTCCCAAGAAGGTAGTGAAAAGTCAAAAATTTCAAACTTTTCCTCTCTTCTGCTCCCAGTAAACCCACAGCGGCTAGCCAAACACTGAGCAAAGGCAGTGCCACAACAGAACCAAAGGCCAAACATGGAGATTAAAGCCAAATTCCCAAATTTTTCAAACAGTTTTATCATGCCAGCAAAACCCAGGAATCCAGTCTGTCAGAAACTAGTCATGTATTTCACAATGATTTATATAACATTCGCACCAACCAACAGTTGAACCGCTGACCTCAGTATTTATGGTTTTTAGGACTACAAGGGAAAAAAAAAAAAAAAAAGCTGAAAGAACCCAGTTTTTAAAAAGAGAGCAAGAACACAAATGTTCCGTATTTCAGAATCTCTTTGTATGTGTTGCCAGGTCAATAGACTTTATCACTGACAGACATGGCCCCAAAAATTGTTCTAGTGACATCTTAACACTAGGAAAATATGAGAGAAAAGTCATTATTATCAGAGTATATTAAAAAAGAAAACATGCTTCAGCAATACTAAATTTTATTAATAAAATCTAGATTTATTGTATGTTTCATTTTTTTAATCTGATGCTACCAAAAACCTCAAAGATTTGGGGAAAAAAATCTAAGCAGTGTAAACTGAGATAGAGCACTTTGAAATCTAAGAAAATGTCTTCTCTTTTGGATTTACTCAAACTGATAAAGGTATTCTAAATTTATTTAATAGAAGTAGCAAATGAAGAATGTTACCACAGGCAGGGGATATAGAACTATTTTCATAACAATTTGTTCTGCCAGGTATCAAGAGACTCTTTATTCCTACCTAGTGAAAAAGATTACAAAATACTGGGTTTGACTGAACCTGACTAAATGTATATTACTTTACATAAAATGCCTTTAAAGAACTTAATGTTGAAGTTAGTTAAAGGTGATGCAAAAATAAATATTTTGAGAGATCAGCATAATCATGGAAGTGACAAAATATAAACAGAACTTGAATTTCCATTAATTGGTGTATTTGTCAGTTTGCCCTTGCTACTAAAGAACAGCAAAACCGTAATACCACTGATTTTCTATTGTCTTTGATTT
This sequence comes from Aquila chrysaetos chrysaetos, assembly GCF_900496995.4. Lineage (NCBI taxonomy): Eukaryota > Metazoa > Chordata > Aves > Accipitriformes > Accipitridae > Aquila > Aquila chrysaetos. The sequence continues at coordinate 17,485,007 of NC_044025.1, forward strand.
TCAGATCAGTAAGAAAGTTCAGTTGAGGAGGAAAGCAAATTTAACTCTTTTAGCAGCAGGTTTACTACCTCTGGTTCCCCTTTCCAGGCTCCTTTAAAGTAGCCCATAAAGTCCTGAGGGGGTTTGTGGACTACCTAGCTGAAAGCCACTGTGTTACAGAAATACATCCTGCAGGTAGATCAGGATAGAAAAAAAACATTCTAAAAGGACTAAAAATACAAAACCACTAATTGCAGAATGCAAACCTAAATGTTATACCCTTGATTTAGTGCTTACATATTATGATTTCTGATTTCTTGTTACAGAAATGTTTGACTTTCATCTGCTCCTCCCTGTAATTTGCCTGCAAAATTTCCATTGGAAAATTGATTTGATACATATTTTTCATTTTAGGACTTGTATCTGTAGTATCATCAGACTAAATGTATTATTACCTATAGCAACACAATTCTCACATTTAATTTTTTCCCCTTCATAATGTATTTAGGGAAAAACTAGTTTATATGGATATACACTAGGGCAAGGAGAAAGGTTTCATTTTCTTTTCCCTGGAGTGGGACAAGATACGAACTGGTTAAGCACAAATATTTTACACATTAATTTTTACTAGTAGACCCTCTAATGCCAATAACAAATAAGTCCAAGGACCTGTCAGAGCTGTTAAAATTCTTTGAAGCTAGGTATTTTGATGGTGGTCATGTACAAAAAGACAGGCAATTCTGTCCTCTTTCTATTCTATACCCAACACACACTTTCGTGCAGTTAGTGTTCTCCATATTGCTATGTATTACCTGCTACATAAGGATATTGACATATATATGTTACGGGGAAGCTCTCTGTCACAAACCACCTTCTGTCATTTTATCTAAAAAAGCAATATTAAGCATGAATATCATAACCAGATTACTTATTCAGCATTTTATTATACTCCCTTAAAATCTTACTGCCATAAAACAGGTAAAAATGTACTGATTATGATAAAGGTCCTTATTTGATTAAGTTTGCCACTCACATTTCAGACTGAAGTCTTTTTCTACTGTTTTTTTTGGGCCCAGTAGACCTATACTTTCAAGCCTTCACATTACACAAAGCCTTGTGTATAACCTACAGGCGATTTAATGGAATAATCTGGGAAAAATCTTCCTTCTGATGGTAAAAGAATGTGTTATAGCTGGCACTTTGGTGGTGGTATTTGGAGAATCTGGTATCTTTGCTGGGGATTCCTTTTGTGTCCTACTAATTAAATCTCACTAGAGTGCCTGCTTCAGTAGATAATTTTGGTTTCTATTCGTAGTCACTGAATGTATTAGCAGTTTTATGAAAAATGTACCCACTGGTTGACAGGTCATATGAAAAAGGATTTATTTGCTCACATAGCTTGTAGCTTGCTTCCAAGTAACTGATTTGTCCAGTGGAAATATTTTGATCTTGACAGGAATTCTAGGTTGTAGTTCATGGGAGACTCTGACCTTGCTGACTGTACTGGCTTCCAGCTTTTGTGTGCTGCTTTTCCTTTCTGCCTATTGCCTCCTTGACTACAGCTGCTTGCAGCGATGCTGAAGGCAGAGATATCCCCCTAGACGTACATCTTGACAAGAAGTGCTGCCACTGGATAGCAACTGAAGCCATCTATGGATTTCTTATGCATTCAGTAATTGCATGCCAAGAGATTTCTTTTTTTCCTTATAGCTTTTTCTAATCAGGTCTTAACAATTAAATTCTCAGTTTGCCTCCTCATGTGAGTGGCCACTATATGCTTAAAACTCTCTGTAAGAAAATTTGGAATCCACTGTCTTTCCACATCTATACAATATTCTATCATCTGTTCTACACAGATCCTTGCATCCTATTAGTATTTTTTGCTTGCGGCATTGACGTTTGTCCACCTGCTAGACTGATCCCAAATGACATTCTTCAGCATCTGTATCTGTTGGCTGATGTCCAGTATATGGTAAACTAAATTGCTAACATGCATTTTCCCTTCAATTTTCCCTTCTGTAAGTTTGATCTCTTTTGCTGCCATTACAGCAAGAGTCCCTATGCTGGTTATTTTCCATTATCATGTTATTTTCCGCACTACCCACAGGTATTCTATTGTCTCTTATCTACTAATAGTACGTTTCTATTTTTACATTAGTTTTGTTCCAATACTTCTGTTTTCATGAATTCTCCAATGTAATGAATTATCTCTGTCCGCTCCTTTTATTCTCTGTGTTCAGTATGAGCCTGCTCACGAGAGTTTTTTAAATGTCTAGAGATCTTGATAGACTTAGGATGGATTCTCTGAACGCTCATTTGATCTCCTCCTTTGTTATTATTACTAATCTATCAGGAATTAACTCATCTTTTAAGATTTGATAATTGCATGAGCAAATCATTTGGTACAGCTTAGCTAAACAGTCCTTTAGTGTTTATTCAGGTCCTTGATTGCACAGGTTGAGTATCTTTCTTGTGACATTTCTGTGGTTTGCAAATATTCCTGGAGTGCTCCTAGAGCTTTGCGTGGAGCCCTTTGTTTGCTGCTAACTAATTGCCGGTGGTCTGTGTAATAGTACTTCTGCTCATGTTTTGTTTGCCTTTTCATACAGTACCCACTGTGATCTGAAGAATATTCAACAGTAAACACATCCTGTTTCATGTCCATCTGCTCAAAGACTGGAGTTTGGTATTTTTCCATTAATACTATTTGATCTTTCTGTTTTGCTTGCTGGTATGTACCTGTAGGAGTAGCCTCACTTTAACGTTATGTTCTCTCCTCAGCACGAGAGGAAAGAAGGATCACAACCATGCAATGTTTAGGCTTTGTCTTTTCTCCCCATAGCGAATTTTTCCTCTCAGCTTTAGCAGGCATGTTATCATACTCCCCATTGATTACTACCTAACATAATTTCCCCTGTTGAAAGTAAATTGCTGCTAGACAAAATCCTTTTCCAACCTCCAGCAAGTTTCCCATGGCCCACAGAGCCCAGATATTATGCCATGTTTTTAACCACCATCTGCTGGTTCTTTATCTGTTAATTAACTATTTACTCCTCGCAGCTATCCTGTAACACTTTGAATGAACGTTCCTCTGAATGTGGGGTTTGCACATACTGACAGAACATACACCATAGCCAAAAAAGTCCACACACTTCATCTGTCACTGTCACAAAAGCAGCCAATTACAAATGATCTGGCAAAGCAACTTTAATCTAACCTCTTTTTATTTTGCTTGTCATTAATTTGTTAGACCAAAAACATACAGTTATAGAAAAAGTGTTAGTTCACTTCCAAAGTAAAATCAGGAAAGACAAGTAGCTAACAAAATCTTCCAAAAATCTGTGGAAGCTACTAATGCATATTTATACCTTTGTCTCTAAAAATGTTGCAGCCTAACATGAGACTGTCAGATTTTACTGGATTTGCTGATTGCTCATCTCTCTGTATATAACAAAGGAAAATCTTGATTTAAGGACATAAAGGCTGTCAGACAAGTCAATTGCATTAACTGGAGATCAATGCTAGAAATATGGAAATTATTACAAAGGCATACGGAACCTTCCAGAGAGAATCAGAGCAATCCATTCCCAGTCCAAAATTCAGAAATATTCTACATGGGCTAAAATACTATTTGCATTGGATTCGGATGGGATTTGGTACAATGTGTAACAAGCACTACCAGGTGTTATTGATTAAGTGCATGTATATAAGCTAAGCAGATTGTCAGAAGTGCAGACAGTGTTTCAGATTTTACCAAAATAGATGTTCAGTGTTGTACCAGTGGTGGGACGATCTAGTTAAAAGAGGAGATTGCAGCTAACCCTGATGTTAACATTTTCGTTGGTTTACATTAACAATCTTTAGAAAGATTTTCTTCTTCCCCTTTGCTCCTACTTGCTCCTTAGGCTCCCGGCTGTCCACCTGCACGTGGGGCTATGTGGGGTTCTCAAGCTCATACACACAATCGCTGCTGAGGTCTTGACTGCTGGCAGGGGATTTCACTTCACTCAAGATTTGACCTGCAAGACCCCAGCCATAATCCTACCTCCACGCTCAACTACATCTGAGGGCTGGTTGTTATAGTCTGGCTGCAAATGCTTCATGTTAATTGCCCACAATCTTTTGTCTTTCCCCCTTTAAATTCTGTGCAATTTTCTTCAAACGGATTCATTAATTGAAAATTGAATTTTGCAGTGACAACGACTTAGCCCTGACAAAATAAAGGAGTCAAACCTGGCTAATCGTCATAATTGTTTTAATAAATCTGGACTAGGGGAACATTTTCAGAAGTATGATTGCTCATTTCCAAAATTCATCTTGAGGACCGTGGAAGTCAGGAGGCAGAGTTTTAAAGATATATCTATATGTTAAGATCCTTATGCATTGCATATACAAGAATCATCATAATAATCTATTTAAACTCATATTTAAAAGAGTTGCTTCCCAGAGCAATTCCAGAGATGATATCGCTAGAGATGATATCTTCTAGATACAATACTTCCTAGAGATGACATCACTAAATCTGTCTTCAGGAGCCTAAGTACCATTGGTTTCAAAACTATCAAGTGGCAGACCACATTTGAAAGTTGGACACAGTATCCCAACTCACTCCTAACAAAGTTTTATAGGCAAATCTTTCAGCTTGGGTCATGCATTGACTGGAATGTAATTCCCACAACCTGCACTCTATTCCTGGGGCAGTCATTAGACATAAACTCAAAGAGTTGAGTCTGTTTGATGCAAAGCTTTCTACTGCTTTACATTACCAAATCCTTAAAAATTTAAGATAAGCAACAAACATGCCTACAGGAAAAACTTTCATCATCTAAACAATTTGTCCAACAAGCTGCTTACATAAAATATGGGGTTTTTTTTAATAGGAACAAGGCTAGTAATGTTCAAGCTGGAAAATCATTCATTCCAAATGATGTGCACAGTGGTAGGTATTAAGATTTTTTGCAATACAAATCTGCAAAGCGTGTTTCATGAATATTAACAAGAAGCTGTAAGAGCAGATTCAGTGATGTATGATGTTGGAATGGAAGATGGCTCCAAAATCTCACTGATAGTTGCAAGGGGGGACTGGGGCTGATACCACTGGTCCAGATGGTTACACAGGTGTACAATTAGTTAGAAAGCTACATTTTAAAACATGTTTCCTCTTCAATGGAAGGCTTTTGATGGTAAAGATAGTATTACTTGAATATAGTAGCTATATGATTCAAATTACTTGATCTTTCAACAAATGCTGCCTTTAGCCAAAGAATAACAATAAACAAATTTTGTATATTATGAAAACTGGGTATGAACCAGTAAGGTTTCTCTAAAACCATGCAAAGTTATTTGCACTTATGGAGAGTCAGAGTAAAGTAGGTATAAAACCACTGTTGTTACTAACTAAGCCAAATCTCCTATATCATATCCATTTTGCACGGATACAGAGAACAGCCATTTCCAAGGAAGTGGAAATAGGGCCCATTGTTTGTTGATTTATCTCCACCACAATTATAGAAAGAGCTATCCAGAAACAGTAAAATCTCCATCATCTTAAGACAAGCTTGATTTAGGAGAGCAAAAAGCAGCTCCTATAGAATATTGCATCTCTTCCTATTGATATTCCTGTTGATTTCAGTGAGAGTGGTTATCATTCAAGACTACAGATCACAGCATCTGTCAAAATCAAGCACCTGAGTAACAATTTCTACCCATGAAGAGGATTATGCTCTCAGGGCTCTACTGATGAGGCATAAGGAGGAAAAGCCCCATCCCTTTTAGCTTAGCTAATATGATTGTATATGCATATGTTGAATCCTTTTATTACATATCAAAGACATTTACTTCTTTGTATAAGACTTGAAAGAATAGTTTTAGGATTTGCCAGCAATACCTTTTAAAGAAAGGTTTATAAGAAAAACAGAAGAAATTACAGGTTTTCAGAACTATTCAGTATATGAGCCTACAAAAGTTGAAGGAAGGATACTTCCGTGCTACCTGAGAACAGCTGCTGTGCTGAAGTACCAACTTCCATGAAAAATTTTCTTTAAAAAATAATAGGAGAAAAATTTTGTTGCTGTCCATACAATCCAAAGTAATAAAATGTATCCTTAATTTGCATGAACTTCTGGGGAAAACATTCCGACCTCTCCTGAAAACGAGTAGGGTCATACACGCACCTAAACTTCGTTAATGAGCAAGGCAAGGGAAAATCTGAACAGCATTTGCAACAGCTTATCTTTCACCTGTCCAAATAGCTGACCTTGGGATTCTCTAAGCACTGTTGGGCACACTTTTGCTCCTAGGGAAAGAGTACACACTTGGTTCTAGTTCCAGTAAGTACAGCTGTAACTTTCATCTTGAAGAGCTCAAGCTTTACAGTAGTGTGACTTCTATGACAGATCCAGTAATTTGGCCATTCTCAAATCCTCCTCTGATTTAACAGAGTTAAAATGCAGGAATATGCTGAGGGATATCAAAACAAAGCCTCTACCTCAGGTAATGGCAATTTATGGAGTGGTCCTAAACCATGCTATGATGTCTGTTCACACCGTAAACTACTAGCTGATAGTGAAGGTCACATCAGTTAAAAAAAATCATTTCTCTTCTACTCACCCAAGTGTCCCCAAGACATTTTAAACTCACTAACTGCAACTGAAGAAAATGGAATAAATCAATTTTCAGGTTTGCAAAATATTTCATCTTTTCCTGTAATGACATTTTGTACCTCTGTCCATTCATGATTTTACAACTCATTAACAACTATTTTAATGTTGCTTAAGCTTCCACGACTTTTTCCCAGTGCCAAAAACCCACTAGAATACAGTTTTGCTCCATGACACTGTTTTGGACTGATAGCAGCCAAAACGCAGATGCCAGAAAACTCCTATAACCCTTTTTTCCAACGTTATTATCATGGCTTCACAACTTTACTGCCTCCCTGCTGAAATATTCAGTGTGCACTTTTTAATCCTTCATGCACCTGAGCAAACAGTTCCAGCAACACAGAAGATTAATAAAATGCTGAACAGATTCAAATGGCTTATATCTTACTCATATTCTGATAACTTGCTTATGCAGTCATCTTAGGTCATTCCTTATCTTTTTACAAACAACTTGAAGTTATCCATAATGCTGCTTTTCCTTCTCAACATTGATCGTACTTATGTTTTCTCTATTTTTCATTAATTTAATCAAATCTGAGGAGACCCAAATGATCAGGAGCTTGATTAACTTTGTCACTTAAGCAATGGTTTTATGGTAGGTTTGGAGCCGATCTTCCATCATGCAAAATGCATTATGAGTGTTACAGCTTTCATTCAATAAAAGCCTGCTGCCATAGCTCAAATACAAATAAAACTTTTTAAAATCAAAGGCCCCATTATATCAATCATTTCACTGGCTTCTCTCCAGGCCAACAGCCATTATTTATGAATAATAACGAATTCTTTTCACTATATCGTACAGTTTTAATGAAGAGAGTTGTTAATGTCTATGGAATAAGCAACAAAGAAAGCAAAACTCTTTCATTTCAGTGGAAAGGTTTGGACTTTTGAAGAATTGTAAAATAATGATGTGTCTGTCTTGCAGCAAATTTCAGCAGAACATCAGCAGCTCTTTTCCATGAGAAACCCAAGAAAAAATGCCAGACTAAATCAGTGGCAGCAGATCATTTTCCTGCTATGTGAATGTAATCCATCTATTATTGCCACAGTAAATTGGGAACTGTTTTCTTTCCAGCCCTCAACACTATGCTTATCAAATCTTCAAATGACAAATTAATATCTCCCCATTCTGCAAACCAGGGAAACATTTCTGACATATTCAGAAGTAGGTAACTTTGAATAAAGAGTGAACTTCTACATTCAAGGCATCTATAGAGCCATTGTTAACCCTGCTGCTGATGTTATACAATCATTTAAATGGACTGCAATTGATTTTGAAGAGATCAACACATCAACTACCAACCACCAATTTTTATCTTAGCTCATCCCCTATCTGAAGACTCCTGAAATGAAGCAGCAAGGAAATTTCTCCTAGCACAGTTTTCCTAGCTTAGTGGAAAGCTACAAGTGAACATCATATGGACTACACAAGAACCACTGTTCTGACACCGCAGCCTACAGAAACGCTACCAAAAAAATTTGCTATCAGCTCCATTGGCCCAGCCATGGGACAGGTTACACACTGCAATGGGAACAGATGAAATGGGAAGAGAAGAATTCTACTGAATTCCTTAATAAGCAAGTTCCAAGACCCTCATTTTCAACAGTACCAAGTACCTGATGTTCACATCTATTCATTTGAAGTCCTGCATGTACATCGGTTCTGGAATTTCCAACAAACTGAAGAACCAATTCACACTGAAAAAGAATTTTGTTTTTCTTGTTCTTTCCATCTCATTCCCCTCCAGGAAGTTTAGAGACATGGCACGATCTATAAAATGTTTACAAGTGAAGAATCATGGAAGTCAGTGGTTTGAGGTGTTTATGCACAATCCAAAATGCAAAATGCATCTGTGCAAAATACACAAGAGGAACAAGTGTCCTGAATGTTTTACACTGATTGCAATGATGAATTTCCAGTAAATTCAGCACAAGATACAAAGGCAAAACAAAAAAGAGTATATTTTACAGGCTTAGTAGATATACCGAAACCCAACATATTATCACACCTCCATTGTTTTATTTTTTTTCTGAAGGCTTATCCAAGAATTTTTTCTCCCATTTTGTCCTGAGTTGTAATACACAGTAAAGTAAATACATGGTAAAATACACGGTAAAGTATTTGAATTTGATAATTGGGCCCCAAGTTAGAAGAAATACAAACACTGTTTCCCTGAGTGCCTTTTATTTATTTATTTTACCTGAAATTTTAAGAGCAACAAAAGAATTGCAAGCTTTGAATTTTCTCACATTCTGGCTGCCCTTGTTATATGGCAGGAAAATGATCTGACACTAAGGAATTAAAAGCTTATCTTCCTACAGCCATTTCTGAAGTTATGGTTGCTAGAGGACACCAGGAAATACCCTTGGAGATGTGAATCTTGCACAGACCTGTTCAGACTTCTGTATTTACATATTTATCACTTGGTGATCTGTATTTTGACAATGTATCTAACACATGCCAACTGAACTAGCTAGCCTGACCACAACTGTATCACTAGAAAAATTCCCTAACTCCCAAGTTTTTACTGGGGGGGGGCGGGATCACAGCTACACCTGTAAGACCCAGAAATGTAGAAAGGTAAGCCATACTTTCTTTCAGCAAAGCAGTACCACTTGGGCTATGCATGAATTACATGGCATTTGAGGTGACAGAAACCTCTAAAGTTTTATTTGGGGTAACTAAAAGGTATTTGAGTTCACAAGGAATGTTTTCTGTAATTTAAATCCACAGCTTACCCCAGGAGTGATTTATTTCTAGAAAAATTCATGGTATTTCCATATTACAGAAAAAGTGCTGTTTACAGAAATTAATTAACTAAAGAACAGACAGAAAGAACCCATCTTATATAGAAGAATGTGGGGAATCTGCATGGAAAATTAGAGCTACATGACTAAGAACTACTTCTTTTAATGCCACATCCATAATGAGTAAAATACCTCATACAAGTACCTTGTGATACCTCTGTATATCACTCACTACATTACCCTAAACGTTACAATGCATATGAAGCTCCTCAATTTAAGCTGGAAAAAGTATTAACGTTCCTACAAAATCCCGCATAGAAATATGTCTGTCTCAATACTGCACCTATTTAATCAATGTTGCCATACTATCACTACTTCTAATGAAATCTTTCTGTCTTCTCCAGCTTTTTTCCATTCCTTGCTGTTTGTTGAATCCAATTTTGGGCTCATGCTCAAGATTATTTGAGCAGAGACCAGAGTTTTCTACTTTTACTTATCACACTCAGTAGTAGCTTGTGTGAGTAACCTCTGTTGGGCTTTTGAGTGGAAAAACAACGAGGCAGAAGTTGTAGATTTACTTGAAAGTTAAAGAAAAAAATGAATCAAGATATGCTGGATAAAGTCCAAGTGAGCTGAAGGAATGCACAGCTAGGGTTGGGAAAGAGAACAGGGTTACATAAATCAGGAATTAGAAAGGCTTAAGCTGCTGCAGATCTAAAGTGTGAGTTACATGCTGAGTTTTGGCAACCTGACTTAGAATGAAGCGAAAACAGAAGTGAGCTGCAACAAACCAGAAGATGTTTTTTTGCTTTTATCATGCCCAGAACAAAACAACGATGGATTAAGAAAGCAATAATGAGGATTTGGAAAGAAAACAATGAGACATAAACATCAGTGATGAAGGTAGAAGCATTTAGCAGGCTTAAAAATATTGGTGCACTGAGACCAAGCAAAGCAAAACCAGGATTTACTGTCTCTAATAAAAATGTACAATTTTATTCTGTATCTTAAATAAAATTTAAAAAGAGAAGGATGTCTCTTTAACAAGCCAGGGAATTCACCTGTGAGGGATCTGAGATTCTGGATGGTTACTTACGCGTATCGCCAAACTGAAGCATTTCACAAAAGCAATTAATAATCTCTTTACTATATTCTCTGACGGGGAAACTCACAGGACTGAGGTGGTCACAGCATGGCTTCATCTGGGGTACTGAACCCAATAATGAAGAATTCTACAAAGTGCCATATAAAGCTGATGGAGTGAACTGATGCAACAGATAACTGAGTATTAATGTCATATGTATCTGGTCTCTGGGGTACCTCAACCAAAGAGCTGCAAGCAAAAAATGTTCTGGATTTAATAATCAGCAGTTTCAAGTGCTGCATCTCTAATGATCTGATTGCAAAGCATTAATGCAGCTGTGTCCATTTTTCCCCTTTCATAGCTCAGCTGCTTATAAAGAAATCAATTTTAAGTTACTATAGTGTAGTACAAGGATATGGAAAAACCTGTTGCATTTAAGTATCATTAGGACATTTCTCAACCAAAGTAAGTTTTTTCTGCATAGAATGCAGTTGCGGCAAATCATGCCTAAGTGGTAGGTAGCAATATATAAAAGTCAACACAGGTCCTTCGTTATGTAGTTAAAGATGCTTTCTCAGTATTTTTGAGAGGAAAGGAAAAGACTTCCAGAAACCATGGACAGTTATTTTGTTGGACTATATGAAGGACTAGATAGGTTTTTAAAGTAAATTAAGAATGTTAATCTCACTGAAAACTGTGTCACAAAACCATTGATCTACTCAAGCAACCGAAAACCTCATTCTGATTTCAATGTTGTGGATTTCAGCTAAAGAGCTATAGGCCTGCACAACTTCAGAGAAGTTGGAACGAGGTAAAAATTGAATGATTACCAGAGTTTCTCAACATTTGGTAATGTCAACAATTTGGCTACAGATATGCAATTGGTACAAACATTTTGACTTAAAAATGTAGAATGTATAGGAAGCCTTTTAAAATAACACCACAGAAACAACAGAAAAAAACTTAATTCAGTCTCATTTCATGTCAGTTGTAATTAATGACTGAAAAGTCACCAAGCTTGTGTAATTCACTCTGAGTAAAGCAAGCTGAGCAGATCATTTCTTGCTCACTCACCTTTTTAAGGCTGACCCTACTGTTTCTCCATGCATGAAACTCCTACTGCAGTCAACAGGAGCTCTGCATGGAAAGGAAGAGTGATACTGATGCATAAGGTATTCCTGAATCTAATCGATGGGAAAACATACAGCTTTAAATGTTAAGCAACTGAGGGAAGATATGTTAATTTTTTTAGAACCTGAATGTGTCACAATATGACTTTTATGATCACACATACACACAGGATCTGAACCCAAGACCATGAAAATCAATGGGAATCTCTTTTATTTCCATGCTTTTCTGATTAGACTCTCAGCAGTTCATTTAATACAAGATATGAAACCATTTACAAGGTTAATTTATGTCCACTTTTTTCCAAAGTGTACACGCTGTGCAGTATATAATGCTATAAACCAGAATGTGTTCATAATAGCTAGGCCAATTTTAACAGATTCTCTGAATCTTTTTGCAGAGGTAATATCAATTCCAGTGATACTCTTCATACCTAAAATGTTGGATATTTCAGCTACTAGTAATGCTTCTAAAATTGGAATGAACTTTTAAAGTGCATCTACTGTAACATTTATCTTCTGCTATCAATATAGGATGCTGTGAACTATTTTGCTAGATAGGGCTAATAACAGCCAGCTGAACTAGAAGTGACTTTGCAGCATAGAGGTGATAGAATGTACCTTCCTGTGTGCACTTTATCTGATTTCAGGTCAGTCAGTTGCTTTTGATGGGTAAGAAACACAGGTTATTCTGCAAAGCTTCTCAAAATAAAATATTTAGTACTGTCCACAGGCTGAGGAGTGATAACAAAAAATGCAAGCTTGAATTAAAATTGTGCTCAAAAAGAACGAAAACTAGCAATGCTGAGGATTTCTCAAGACAACCCTATCAGTTGCTGCACACATTTCTGTTCAATTATACCGCCTTTACTTCAGAGTTAATAAAATTCTACTACATAATCCTTCTTTATGGAGATTGATGGACATGTTTCATGCTAATGCCTTCTTGAGTTAGTAAGCCTTTATTTGCCATGTCAAGGCAAAAATGATGGCAGGCAGCCTAGCAGAAATGCCAGCACATACTTTAAAATGTCATTAAGCTGCAGACCAAATTAAACTATTGACCAAATTAAACTGTTTACCACACATACCATCTACGCCTTGCTATTGTTAAAGGCTAACATGACACCACATGGGTATCAAAGTGCATTTTACATAACTGACACTCAGACTTCACAGCAGAGACGATATGATAATGTGCCTGCGCGAGGAGCATTGACGTGTTTTCCCCATGCACTGGACTAGCGAAAAGAAAACTGGGAATGCAAAGAAAAGCATCAAATATTACTGAAATATGATACACTGCAGGATATATGCATTTGATTTTATTTACTGTACTATCCTGATTTGGAAGTCTGCTGACATGGAGAAGCTCTAAAGCTGGAAGGATTGGCTACAAAGAATATTCTGGTTCCTGCTGGTACAGAAGCTGCAGGATCCAGTGGTGCAACTGCCTACCACAGCAAAACCATAGGCTGGTACTGACTCCAACGATCACACACTATTTACCCATAGCTCCAGCCACAGCAGCTCTCCCACAGGCAGCACAGACACAGGGGCAGTACACAAAGGACACACTCTCAAATTTGTTTTATGTACTGAGATATGTGACTTGCATTTCTTGTTCTATGCCTGTTGCAGCTATCAGCCTCAGATAGTTGATTTTCCCTACACGAAATATCTCTCTTGTTGTTAAGAAGTTTTCAACAGCTCAGTTTCTGATTTGAAAAAAACAACCTGACAAAACCACTTTGACTTCTTGTTGTCACTTTGCTGGTACTTAGGAACTAGTATTTTGCTCCTAATGGCCTTGATTTAGGTTCAGGCACTATCAGCAGGAAAGATACTCGGTTCCCAACAGTGAGAACAAGGCTCCTGGGTTTTGGCCAGTCTGATAATCACCTTGCCAAACAGAACAAACATTACCGTGGATCAGCATCCTGTTCCCATGGATCCATGAAGCTGGTACATCTGTTCCTTTCCTATGGACTGCTGGGCAGGCTTAGAGCCTCTGGAGGCTCAGTCCTCAGAGAATGTAGATAATACCAGGATAACTCAAGAATAACTGCTAAACAGGCAACATCCCTCCCCAACCCCCAAACACCAACAAGCAAAACCACCCAGCCAGCATAAAATACACTAAAATGAACACAGGGATCCAAGGACTTTTATTTCATTTTTTTTACGTTAGTCTGTCTTCACATGAGGGACTTTTTGCTAATTGGCATGATTCCGTTAAATGAGGAAGAATTTTGAGATTAAAAAACAGAGATCAACTGTTTGGATAATGGAATGGGGAGCAGGCTTATAAGCCACAAAAATGAGGAAAGGAGATGTCATGCTCTGGAGGTTACAGTGAAAAATGATCTTGAGAAATGGGAGGAATGAATAAGGCAACAGTCAGTATACACAAATACAAAGCAGCATCATTACAAAGCACAAATCAAAGGAATAAACATGAAATGGGGATTGACTAGGTAAAAATAACACAAAACAGGATCCCAGAGTGTCAATGGACTGCAGGCTGAATAGGAATCAAAACTGTCAAGCTGTTGCAAAAAAGTAAACTCTTTTTACTGGAGTGTATTAGCAGGAAAGTCTTAACTAAAACATGGGAGATAATTATTCTGCTCTATTAAGCATTGTTGACGCCCTCAGTTGGAATATGGTTCTGTCTGGGTAAAAGTATAAACAAGATATACAGGATAAGAGGATAAGACAAGGATAAGAGTTCAGGGGGGAACAGTAAAATTGATAAAATTTTGAATATGAGTTGTAAGGAAATGAAAAAAAGGAAATAGATTGAACTAGTCGAGAAAGGAAAGACGCAACAAGGGAGCCATGATATGTCTTGAAATGAGCAAATGCTTGTCATAAAGCAAGCAGTTATCCTTGAAGATTGTTCTCCATATCTATGAGGACAGAACAAGGAACAACAGACAAATTACAGCACAGGAGTTTTGGTGAAGTATTGGAGGAATCTTTATGAGGAATCAGACTGCCTTCTTCAGAAGTTTATGATTAGCCTGGGCAAACAATTGTTAGAGCTATATGACCTCTTTGAGACCTCTGTTGGGGTTAGGGCCAGCAGAAGGATGGGAAGAGAAGATGAAAGCTTTCCTTGCTGCCTTTCTGGCCCTGCGCAATCACAGGTTCTGCTACTGAATTGCTCTCCTTGGGAAAGCAGTGGGAAAGACCATCCCCCAACTCGCTGGGAAAGAATATGAAAAGCAGGGAGTCAAGGTAAAGAGCTTGTTTCTGGTGAGCTGGTTTCATGTGGTAGAAGTTTTTGTAATTGGAAAAAAATAACGAATTTCCGGGAGCCTAAATTCTTAAGAGACAACTGGATTACAAATTTTCAAGATAAAAGCACAATGAGGAATGTGCTGATTATCCTTGAGTAATAAGATTCTATCTAGTTTGAGTATGAACATGACACATCCTCATCCTCATTTTCCTGGTCGTCTTTAGGTATTTTAGCTCTAAATGTGAGACACCGAGGCTCTGGGGAATGCATGAGGGATATTTATGTGTATTTACATGCAATCACTGTTTGATAGTTGTATTAGAAATCATTTTTCTGTGACTGACTCTAGCTGCAAAAACCACTCAAACCTTTCTAGCAATATCTTACTTCTCTAATTATCTGGTTTTGTTGAAATTGGTTATAACCCCATTGCAGGGGTACATTAAAGTAAAAACACTAACACATCCTAATATGACAAATTAATGAGAATATGGCCAATGTCACTATATCCATCTACAGAAAATGGCACACTGTCAAATCTAGTGACAACCTAATAAAGATACACGTTCTTCATTTTAGACGACGTTTGGAGTGACAATTATGGTGTAGAAGAAGAAAAAAACTTTGAGAGAAACTGTAAACACTATATTTTGCAACTGAAGGAACATATTAAAATAACATATTCTTTTGGCTACTTTTCTATTTCTCTATAAGCAAATAAGGCAGATTGGAAAAATGATCATTCCCATCAGGAGGTTCTGAAAAGACATAAAATAGATTAAACCGCTCTTGTCTTTGTGTTTGAATACAGAAGCAACAAAAAGTAATTTCAGTTCAGAGAAGCTGAAGGTAAACAACAGTAATCTTCAGTTTCATTTTCATTCTGGCAGGTCTCCTCACTGATGGTTTACCCTTAATTGCTCTTCTAGTTACCTAGTTGAACATAACTGCCTGAGATCATATTTAAACAAACTCACTTTGTTTTCTTAACTCCTGCAGGACTAACCTTATTTTTTGGCCCTAAAATGTACAGTTCTGACTTCCAGGAGTAAAACGTCAACCTTTTAGCTCATCTTTTTAAAACTTAGTATTCTTAGTATTACCATTTTCTGCCTCCACATAGACATGCAATGTGTGACAGCAAGCCTTTCTTTCATGGTTCTCAGTTGCCCTACAGTCATAGAAGCATCTTGCTGCTCCCTAGTCTTATCTTTCCCTTTTTCTCTGATGACTTTAAATATTAGAGAAAATACCAACTATTATGCCCACAATGTAGGGGCTAATCCGATCTGTCTGATCACACACCTGCTCTTATAAAAAGATACTGGCGAAATATTAATGGGAGCAATCAGCCCTACTGATGTGGAACATATCAGCACTTCCACATGAGTGAGAGGGATCCAAACTGAAGCAGTAAGAAAACAGGTAATAACAGTTGGGATGGAGAGAGCAAAACAGTAGAATAAAAGAAAAGGCATAAAAGGCAGAGAGAACAGCAATGTTCACAGAAGCCAGAAGATAAGGCATCAGAAGATGCAACAGAAATTCTGAAAAAATGAAGCCAAAAGCCAGACCCAATTCAAAAAATCGATGTGCATAAGAAAGTCTTATTCTGAGATTCAACAGGGGCTTTTTGTCTCTGAAGTAGTTCACACAAACTAAGTACTCTTCACCATCAGGTTCAATAGTAGCTGGATTTCATGAATTTCCAGTGATATGAAAACTGTACAAAGAAAATCAAAATAGTATCACACAACTGCTAAATTCAGGATAAAATCTGGAACTAAAGGAAGAGAAATATTACAAACAGATGGAGGATGAAAATTAATATAGACAAAACTAATGTGGAAGAAGAAGAAGCTGTAAAGGGACCATTGTACTCCCCCCCCCCCCTTTTTTTTTTTTAACCTGGCTTTCCTAAAGAAAAGGCTTTTATAAAAAGTGGAAATTAATACCATGCTCTGTGGGGGGAGCAATAGGAAGAGACTACAGAAATATCCAGTAGCGTAAGGCTGTTATGCAGCATATCTTCCTGCATCTTTGCCTTGCACCCGTAGACGTAGTGGCACCTGCCAAGGACACACAGGCAGTATCTGAAGGTACTTCCAGTATCATTCATTCAACATCAAGGACAGAATATTTTCCATGCACTCCACTGCTATTAACAGTTGATTCTTTTTTGTTTCACAGTCCTCCCACTATAACTAGCTCGTATCAGAACAATTTTGGTCTCTTCCCTTCCAGTATTCTCCCCACTTCCTTCATTTTATCTCCTTTTTGGCAATAACTTTTTCTCCAAGTTTTCTTTTCTCTTTAAATCTCTCTTCCTCACCAATTCCTCCCCATGGATCACTCCCATTTCCCTCTTCCTATTACCTTCCCCAAAACCTGATCAACCTATGCTCCTCATTTACTCCTCTCCTGCTGTTCCTTTTGCACACTTACCAGTCTGCAAAACTCATCTATCTGGCACTGCTCCTCCTTAGGGGCTGTGGAGTGGAACCTGGGATCTGAAAATACCCTATAGTGGCTGCAGGTCTAGTGAAAACAGAGTATTTATTTGGAGCATAGTCCCTCCCGGATGCTTTGTTGCATCCTGCCTTTTACCCTGAACTACAATATCTCCCCTTTTCTCCCTTAAAAAACTCCATAATCAGTCTAGTTAATTTTGAACCAGAGTCAAGAAGAAAGCAAGGGTCTGGGTTGAAATTCTGCCTCCACTAAGATAAATGACAGCATTCTCATTGACTACAAAGGGGGCTGATGTTAGAACATATTGGGCCTGTGAACTTTAAATCCTACAGGATTACACACAACAAACAGTGTCAAAAAGATTTCATCACTTTTTTCCTTATCAATTTACAGAAATTGGTTGCTGAAGGGTATACAGAAATGTAGTAAGTTTTTCATCTGAATGAAACATTGGATAGAATTTGCATGATCAGACTCCAAAGTTTTCTAAAAATTCACTTGGCCATAAGGGTGAGTCCAACGGCACGAAGCTGAAAGAGCTGAAGGACCATCAGCAGTGATTAATAATGAAGCCAACTAAATGGATGTGGGGCAAACATGAGGTTTTCATCCTCAGTGAAAGTTTGTGGGTACTGATCAGTAAAGGGCAGGATGGGTATGTGGCTGAGAAAAAAAGTAAGGCTGTTAAATGGTAACTGGTTTATCAGTGACACTTGCTGTCCTGGTTTCATGACC
The DNA here is from genome assembly GCF_900496995.4 of Aquila chrysaetos chrysaetos. Classification (NCBI taxonomy): domain Eukaryota; kingdom Metazoa; phylum Chordata; class Aves; order Accipitriformes; family Accipitridae; genus Aquila; species Aquila chrysaetos. The sequence continues at coordinate 17,503,058 of NC_044025.1, forward strand.
TGGAGAGGTTCTTGCCCCCTTTTTGCCCACTGGTCGGTCAGTCTGCTCCCTCCTTTCTGTTAGTTCATAATTATCTCGGTATTGAATACTGATTATTAAACACTGAATCTTGAATCCTGATTTAATACTTGGGACAGTCAAGGTGGCAGAACCTTGGAAGGATGATGGACTACATGGGAAGAGGAGGGATGGAAACAATTTTTGCAACTGTTTGTTTTTTCCCCATGAGTGGTTCTGCCAAAACTAAGAGAGTAGCCCTAGTAAAGAATTATAGAGTACACAATTCATGGAGGTCACACTCACATGCATTTAAACTAAACAGAGGAGAAGGGGAAAAAGAAAATTTTATTATTCTAATTGCATGCACAAGGAACTAAAACTCAGTTTTTATGATCTCATCTCAGGTTCCCACATAGCTGACATTAGAGCTGGAAAACAAAACTTTATCTCATAATTCTTAGTCTAACTGTTCACGGAGTTAGGGAACGGATTCACTCACAGACATGAAGGCTAGAATTAACTACTAGAACATCTAGTGTCATGGTCTGTGTATTGTTATGAGAAAGTCCAGGAATGGGGATTTAAATAATCTTCTATAACTTTCTACGGCCATTTTCTATTATAGCAAAGGTGCACAATTTAGTTGCACTCTAAAAACGTAAGTGTAATTTCCAGACTGAATTAATCTAGGTTTACTTCTGGCAGTTGTTTTTACAATTTTCCTCTGTGAGATTAAAGATGCTTTAGCAGTCAGAGTTTCCTTAGAATGAAGGAATTCATACTACACAATCTATCACCTTACAATTTGCTTTTTTATAAACTAAACCTATCAAGTGGTTTAAGTAAAAGGTGGCTGTGATGGTACTTTCCCTAACAGATGTGCTACAAATCTGGCAGAAAGATGATGATCACAAAGGACAGATTCCTACTGTATGGACATTCCAGGGATGAAGCATATTTACTTCTAATAGGCAGGATCCTTAGTTATAGATGAGTTTTGCTAAATTTCCAGTACGCCCAGAATGAGACAAAAAGGTTTTGCATACAAGAGAAGAAAAGAAGTGGAACACACAAGCAGACCAACTAGAAACAAAATTCAGACACTTTATATCATGGTCCCAGCTTGTTCCTAACTTGTTTAAGCTGATGTGCATGTATGGGAAACATCATTTGCTACACAAGCAAATAGACTACAATCAACAAACAAGAGTTATTAATGTTAAAGAAGTAGTAATAAAAAAAAAATAAACTAAACAGGAGTTTGCAATGCATTAGGGATTTGTGCTATGCATTGGTGACCCTGTTCCACAAAACTAACAGTTTTGGGGTACCTGAAGTCAGAGTTTAACTGGATCCAGCGTTCCACTACTCTTTTACCAGCAGTCTTTCCGTTCAACTCATCCTCACAGGTTGCTGTTACTGGAGCGAGGACATTCTCAGGCAGCCTCTGGTTGTATCCAGAGTAGAACAACATATAGAAAAACGTATCCACCCATTTGCTTGCCCCTTGCATGTGGAAGGTCTCCCTCAAGATGACCATTGACCAAACTTGACTGTTTTCCCATCAAGCATTGTGCATTTATGCCTTTATGCCAGGAAAATGGAAACTCTGCTCACTGTATGACACCTAGTTTATAGACAGCTTTTGGTGCCAAGAATGTCTAATTGGTGTGCAATTGTACCTTTCTGCAAACCATTAGGAGGAAATTCTATGGCAGCGAGGAGATGTACAGAAAAGTGTGGAATTACCTGCACAGCCGGTCTCCTACTCAAGTGTACTAACTCTGCCAGTCAGCAGCTGAATTGGACTCTTCAGACAAGAGCATCTTGGCACAGAAATTTCAATCACAGTATTGCTGCTCAGAGTCAGGTTTAAGTAACAGAGTTATTCTTTGTCATATCAATGATTCACTTGTTTGCAACGCAACAGAAGTCAGCCCTCCATATAGCAAAGAATTTTTGCCTTCCTTTCTTTTATTTAATTTGATCCAGGAGACCATACTATCTCAAACTGCACAAATCAAAGCACATAAGCTAAATCATCACCAGCATCTAGTGATTCAGGGAGAGAGGTGTGCACACTGAACACACATAAATCATATAGGAGTGATATCCTGCAGGCAAAAGGAATGATTTTGGGCATGTACAATACTTTAAAGTTCAAAATGTAATTTAAAGATGCTAAAACCTTCCTGGTAATCCTCACGCCTTCCCCCCCCCCCCCCCCCCCCCCCCCCCCATGTATATCTACTATTATATTCTAAAGGAATTCTTCTCTAATAAAATGCCATAATTTAATGCACTGATGGTAATGCTGATTCAATTTTCTGCTTGCATAAATATCTTCTAAATGCATATTATTAAAAAAAATCACTGGGCCTAGGTGTAAAAATCAGTACTTCTAACCATCTATGTAGCCAGAATTAATGGTCCAGTAATAACTGTCATTTGATAAACTGATCTATCATACCTTATCTGCACTACCATAGCATAATATAGGCATCCACTAGTGAAACATTAAAAAATAAAAGATCTGTTGGTTCTGAGCATGGATTAAAGGATTATTTAACCAGATGAAAGCAACAAGGGTAAAATTATTTCAAACAATGTGGAAACACCATTTGTTTCAAACTGAAAACTGGAGATTCTGGTGAAGAGCACAAGGAATACAAACAGTGGGTTGCGTTATTTATGGAAGATACAATCCTGGGAAAAAATCCAAAGTGCAGGGAAGAAATTCCCAAGTTCTCTTTCCTTTTACATGCAATTTACACTGAAGAAAGATCAAATATATTTTGTTCAAATGCTTGCACATGAATGCAAATGTCTAACAGCAGTCAAATAAAACATGAACAGTCATATACAACAATAAGAATCTACCACTGGCCTGATCATTCCATTAGACTGATATTCTTTATGTGTCTGAATAATTACTAGTCCAGTTTAGGAAAACCTTCCTAGATTTCATGCCTGGAGCATTACAGCTGGGTGCACACATGAAATCGTATCAGTTCTCTGCACATTCAAAGCATACGAAACAAGGTGGAACTATCGAAGAGGAATGAAAAATGAAGAGTACATGCCCATGCTTGCAGTCAGAAGAGTTAGGTTTGGCATCATAGACCTCTGGAGAGGTGCTTAAAGAATCTGAGGTGCACGGCAAACTGTTGATTCTGGCAATTCTGCCAGCTCCATGATACCAGCAGTCAACAAGTCCAAGGGGATGGAACAGATTACAACCCTCTTCAGACCAGTAACCCATTAAGTAACATGAGGTGAAAAAGTAGAGAAGAGGAAAGTTATAGATGTAGTTTATCTGCCCTGATAATATCCTAAATTTGTTACAGTCCCATTTACATGTACAAGCTTTATCACTGGACTGCATAATTAAGATCTTAACACACACATACGCTCCAATGTCCAGATGCCCTAACACTAAAGAACTGGGAGCTATAAAGCCTCTGGCATGGTCCCTGGAAAACATATCAACAACTCTTTGTGATAGAAACTGTGTTAACACTTTTGTATCTTGGGCAGATGTGACAAGAATCTTTCAAACTGTCTAGCTTAACTGGAAAGAACAGAATGTAAAAGTGCCATTTCAAATCCTACTGCATATCGTTCTTGCTCCTCTGATCCTGCCTATTTGCAAAACCAGCACCAAATACATTCACCTCCATGCCCACGTATACATAGATTGTTCCACACGTACATAAAAACTCACAGACATGTACACTGGTGTACCATCATACACAGAGGATGACCTTCTAGTTCCTAAACACGTGGTTTCTTGCTGTCTGCTGTCATGAGTTTGAAAAGCCCCATTTTGATCAGTCTGAGAAAGGTTAATACGGCTAGTAAATGATTTGTGAGGAAGAACTAACAGATCTGTGGTTAAGATGACAGCACTGAAGGTAAATGTAACAACAAGCCTTCATATAACGAAAAGGATACTAAATTTAAGGTGGCACCCAATTGTTTGTCACGTCAATGGCACACAACACAAAAGTTTTCAATTCAAAGGTCTGAACTGTAAAAAGGGATGTTCAGGTCACAAATTTCTAATGGTTAAGAGTACCAGAGGAGAGTACCAGAATAAATTTCTGGGGAGACTGTGGAGTGTCCTGCACTGAAGGTCTTTAAGAACACGGTTAATAAGTGTCAGGAATGATGCAGCTACGGTTGATGCTGCCTTGGGGGAAGGGGTGGATTAGCTAACTCCTTGAGAGTCTCTTGAGATAACGTCACCCCATGTCATTTCCAAAGCTTTGCAAGTTTAGTGGATTGAGAAGTGATGAACTAATTATTTATGTGAAAAGATTCTGATAGGATGATATATCTACTAAACTAAGATTTTGCTGGATTTATAGTTTGTTCCCTGCCATTTTCATCTCTAGCAGATGAGGTGTGAAATTGCTTCAGTAGAAGGACGCAGCACATAACAGCATCAGACAGCATTTAGAAGAACAGAACTAAGACTGTCAAACTTCAGAATCATGCTGAGCTCATCGCTACCGCTGGATCTGCAGATTCTTTCTTTATGGCATATTTGCTAGGAAACTGTGGAAGTCAGAGATCTGGTCACATGCTCATTTTTTAATGGTTGGACTATTGGTATTTTTTCAGTCTCTGCTGTGAAGTAATCCACTAGAAAACAGCTCTGAAGAGCAAAACTGCAAAATGGGACACATGCATAATCCTTCTGCTTCATGTGCTTTAGTCACTTTGAAACTTCTTTCAAATCCATGGCCTTGTAATTCATAAGCATTTGAAGAATGAGGCCAGATACCTCAGACACCATCTTATTATCCCCAGCTCAGTCCAATTCTGCTAAAATAAGTATGCCCACACACATACGAGAGAGACAAGGCGGCCACCAGGTCACTACTCAGAAGTATACCTCCAGCAGAATCGATGAAGAGATCTGCAGCACTGTTGTGACTACTGTGTTAAAGGTGGGCAAGAGATGAGAAGGTGGCTTCCTAATCCCTCAAAGGTTTTAGATATTTCTACCAACATTATCAACACTGCTTTTGCACCTTTGTACTTCTATCTGCCAGAGGAGAAATGGGCTAAATCCACAAGCCAAGATAAACAATTCAACTAAATTTAAAAGGAGAAGCTAATCCGGCCCAAATTTGCTCTCATAATATATGCTGTCTATATGGATAGGAAAATGCACGTGATACTAAAGCTCATTAGCCAGGTTTATATCAGAATAACTGAAAAAGAGAAATATCCAGTGAGCATGCATTTTCCATCCAAGTAATGCAAGTCTAAGCTAAATTTAAATCACTGTAACTTCACTAAGGAGCCTGCACGTAACTGAGGGCAGAATTTGACACTGATGTAATTCTGCCTTTGTGTTCTACCTCTTACTAATCCGTTTTAAATCTATTTGTCATACACATCTTCCAGCTTTATAAGCTTAAAGGAATTTCTAGTACTTCCTCCACGTTCTCCAAAGAAAAAAAGGATGCAAAGGAATTAATGAATTAAGATTTAATGCCCAACTTTAATTGCCAAGACAGGGCAATTATATTATAATTCATTAAAATAAAATCCATTCACCACACACATCCACAGTGTAGGCTCTTTATGTTTCAGACACATCATGTAAATTCATACTGCTCAATGGAAAATAAATGTTACTACTAATTTTTATTAAAATACTAGTTAATTCACATCTACCATAATTGAAATACAAGACAAAACATTGTTATTAGCTTGCTACTACAGACCATACAAAGATTTTAATGAACTTTTTTATTTAGTCAGCATGCTGAAAATTAATTTCTCAAACTAACAGTTCTTATCATTGAGGAAATTGCCTACATATAAGAATGGCATCTTATAATTATTCAGTGCCTTAAAAAAAAGCATGCTTGTGAATATTTCAGACTAGTTTTTAATAATTTCCTTTTGAAACATCTTATTGTGCCAATGTAGTGGACAAACACATGGAGAGAGATACCAAAATAGAATTTAATGTAGACATCCCCCAAATTAATAAAAATGTTCTCATAAGAAAAACCTTTGTTCTAGACATATCTTTAAATCTTCCCTTCTTGGCCTCTCCACTGCACAGAAAGCAGTATTTCCATCTTGTACTACCTTGCTCCAGCAACCTCCTGAAACCCCATCCCTTCTTTCACTGAATACTAACTAGAAGTGAGATAAAAACTTCATATCTTAAGGTCTGGAGAGTCTGGATTCAGTATTTTAATTCAAACCAATAATTTTTAATTTAAAAGCTGCATAGAGATCACAGAATTCCAGTTCTTTCAGAAAAGCAAGCAAGGGACTTTTTTCTCTTTGCTAGATTGACAAAACAGACAGCATACTAATGGACAGGTAAAAATCAGCTATGCCAAAGGACTGTCACACAGCAAATCCATTATTAAACTATCTGATTCTTTTTCAAAGTGTTAAACATCATCTACTGCATACTTCATTTTCACTTCTCTCAGCTCTCTCTTTCTTCCTCCTCTCTTCCCAACTCAATGGAAAACAGTAAAAGTGACACTTTCATAAATTTCCAGCTCCTGCAGCCTTCACCCCAACATGCTTTTTTTTTTTTCCCACTGACTATCTGGTGCTTTGCCATATTCTTAGCTGGGTAATTTTCTAATACTCTGGCCTTCGCAAAGATGATACAAATGCTTAGAGGGGGTGTGTTCCAGGAGAATCCTGCTGGTAAGGGACACCTGTCATGGTTGTTTTATGTCACACAACTCCTCTGAGTTCTTTTCTTCATTTGAAAGCCTGGCAGAATTTGTTGTTCTTTAACGTTTCAGAAAACATGGGTAAAGCAATTTCCAAATATCTTGTGTTGGTGTATAAACTAGTGTGAGCTCTGTCTAATTAGCATAGCTGTTGGTGTAAGCCTGTGAACTTTAGCTGACTTTGTTTTAGCAGAAGTAGACAACGTATGACCAATCTCTTGTCCCAAACCACAGAATGAACCTTGAATAGTTTTTCTGTGCACAGGGAAACTATGCAAACAATCTGCTGATCACCAGGAAGCGTAAACATGTTCAGAAGCATCCTGAACGAGCACATTGTGGGTACCAACAATGGTAACAGCAAATCAGAAAATGGACCAGTCGCTAAGGAGGTATTGTCTATCCCATCCTATAACTAAGGGAACCAAAGTATTTTTGGGGAGACTTGGAGGGAAGAGACTCCGGAGGGAGCCAGAAGAAAGGGGAATGCGAGACACTGAAAAGAACGGAGGACCCTGCACCAAGACTACGCACAGCATAGCTGGTACCACGACGCTAATCCACTTGACCCTTCTGGACTGCAGCATCCTTCCTGCATAACAGGGAGGTCATGTAATGAACTACAACAACAGCCTGCACAACTTCTCTCCTGGACTGCACCATCTCTTTCACAAAACACGGAAGTAGTTTCAAGCATAAAATTCACTCAATTTGAGCTTCAAAACCGGGACAGGATCCTCATAAATTTAACAACCATTGTGCTTTTGACGTCTTCTTCTCTGGGGAAGTTGAGATCACAGTGTCTAGAAGAGGTCCCCATATGCATCTTGCCTTCCTGGACAGGATCTGTGCAATGTCCGATTCCATCTAACTTTAGCCTTCTGAAAGTTGATTAGTCTTATCTAGACCTCAAAGTTTCCTAATCTGAAACAGTTATTTCAGTGTCTGCCACAAAGACAAAATGGACAACTACCTCAGGCTAGGCATCTGGCTTTTGGATAACTGTGCAGACAAGATGAAGTTAAGCAACTATGTTCTGTTTAAAAGTACAGCCTGTGAAAAGGAATTTATTTGTTGTATCATTATAAAAACAACATATATAGCTCTCGAGTGCATTCCTCCTTTTGGGCTCAAGCTCTCAGCTCTCACTAGATGGGTGGCCTCTCTCTCCTCTTTCATCTCAAACCTTTATTTTTTTTCCATTTTGAAAAATGGAGTACCTGACTGACTGATACAAAAAGCCCTATTTCCAAATCATATCAACAGCTCCATCTGTCAAAAAGTTCATCTTCAATGCAATTTCAAAAGCGGAGCTATCTGCAGTAGGTGTTTGCAATAGTTCCATACATCAAGCATGCTACACACAAATGCACCACATGACACTAACAGGGAATACAACTTCCTATACAAAGTCAAGGGAGAACAAAGTAATAGAAACTGAAAGAAGATAAAATGTTTTGTAGGCAGTAGTACACCAGCTGATAGCAATTTCTCTTTCAAGCCACAGTATACTTAATTTATTTATAGGCATTGGAAAAATGTTATTGACACAGTCCTGTGTAGGAAAATACACTAGAAGTGCCACTTTATGAAAAAGCAGCTCAAAAGGAGAAACATAAAGAAAATGAAAAATGTTTGCCTAAATATCCAAGTCACATTTCTTGCAATAGAGTAACGATGAAGCTGGGAGCAAAGTTAAGCAATTAGGAGTGAGAAGAACTAAGTACAGCCTATACCCAGCATACAGCAATGGCATGTTTAGGAGTTCTATTGAGGAAATATCTAAAGATGAGAAGTAATAACTCATGATCTTTATGCTCCAAACTATCAAGACCAATATATTTATGTTTCTGATACTGGGACGTATCATCCACATTAAGGTCCTGCTGGTATATTTCAAATAGACTTGTGCTTTTCATGGCTTTACTTAGCATGGCTTTTCATGGTTTTACTTGGATACTTCAAATGGCTTGACCTCTGTAAATGTCGTCAGCCCAAGTGGACATTCAGATAGATCGGGTATTTTCTTACTATGCCAGCAAGAAAAGAAAAAAAAAGAAAGAAAAAAGAAAAAAAGCTCCACAAAACACAAAAAGAAACAAAGAAAGGAGTGATTGCTGAAAAGTTTTCAGGCTCTATCATGAATGTCAGATTTTAGCTGACCCTCATGCAAATGTGCAATTTGAAATGTTAGAAGAAGCAGTCTTCCCTTTGATGCACAGTGCACGCAAAAGGACCAGACAGTCTCAGTATTGCTGGAGATATGCACTTTTTTTAACGTTGCATTTTTATGTCAGCAACCTGAGAATCTCCCAAGATTTAAGAAAACCCTAACATAATTAAGCACAGGTTTTTAAACACTCAACGCTATTGAAGTAACTTGAGCTTAGTGAGGCAAGCAATTGTGGAAGACAGACAGTTAACAAAGACAACCTGGAAGATGAGTAAGAGCATTTAGCTTTTGGTTGTATAAATGGCTGTCAGCTGGATATTCACTGTGGCTGTTCACCACAGTGAAGGGGTGCTGAGAAGCTTAAATTTAAAATGAGCACTGCTATTTGAAAAACTAGATAAAAATATAATGCCTTTTTAAGGGCATACTGCAGACAATCATCATGTGACTCTTGTACCACTTGTATGTCAGGCAAGTTGTAGAAAAACCAGGAGGGAGGGAGAGAAACAAATGCATCGGCACCTACAGAAGAATGGACATTTTGCAGTTCTGCCATTAATGTCAAGGATGTAAGGTGGTGATGACTGATAAAATCAAAGATGAAAATGTTGCTTACACAAATACACAATTATTGCACCATGCTCTCCTTTGACATAGCTAAATGTAATCTGGATTTTGAGGATAAATAGGTCCTACGGGTTAGAGTGAATGTACTATAACCGTAAAAAACATTAGTGCTAGAGTTCAGAACAGAATTAACAAATCATGGCTACTTTTTTTTTAAGCTAACACTGATTCCTTAGGTAGCTTTATGGTCTACTGCGAGAGAAGCAGACACATTTTTTCTTAGATGTCTGTATTTAACACTATGAAAAGCAGGGTTTCTTCCCCTTTCTCAGTTTTGCAGACTTCTGCAACCTGTGTCAGCAACTTTTCATTGCTTGGTTTTAAATATGAAAGGTCATTACAAAGGTCCCCACTGAACAGAGAAACAGGCTTAGATGCTGCAGCCTTCACAACAAAGATACATTTGCTCTTAGAGACTACTACATGCACCTTCTGATTTTTTTTTTTAACCCTCAGCAATTAAAAGAAAGGAGAAACTCCATTAACACACTGATGTATCACGTTAAAATAATTACTATAATGCTTACTTACATTGCATTAAAGATTTCTGTAATGTGCAATGATCCCTAGGATTGCTTATCTGTGCATCCATTTATCACAGAGTTCTGTTTATCTGTTGCTAAGGATAAGATGGCAAGCGGAGGACTAGGTGATTCAGTTGCTCAGCTTATAAATTAAAGCTATCCCAGGAACAGAACCGTCTTATATATATATACAGATTCAATTCTACTGTTTGCCTTGTGCTTAAAGTGAACATGATAGTTCCAGATTTTGTGGCAGCATTTCACTTGTATGCATCACTCTCATACGACTAAAGAGACACTGGAAAGATGCACATAATAAGACAACAACACTGCTTACTAATCTCCCCGAGATAAAACAGATCAAATCCTCAAAGAGAGGTTTCAAGAAGGACAGTGGAAGTCAAATTCTGGTCTTCAGATATAGCTTTCCTGTCCATACACTTTAAAGACAATGTATGTAAAGTTGACAAGACCTTTAAAGAAAGCTGTTGGGCAATAACTGACAACACAGAGACACATATCAATGGCAAGGTCCATAGATACATTGCAACCAGAGGACACAGAAAAAAGACAGAACATAATTAAATGACTAACCAATGCTTACCAAACTGATACTAATTTTCAACACACTATGATTAGGGAACTTTTTAGTGCAGAATGCCACCAGAAAACATATGAAAACTTTTTCTATTAATCTTGCTGCTCAGCACCATTTTGTAGTTTAAAGTAACTTTCCAAATGACCAAGGACTGCAAAGCTAGAATGCAATCAATCAGATTGGAGCAGAAATACTATCATTTTATGCAAATACGTTTAATCTGAAGCAATAAGAACAGGAAGAAAAATAGCTGTGATTCAATTAGTGTTTTGATGACCTGGGCACTTAAATCTCCTTCTGCTATAAACCTAAGTCCTAAATACACATGCATTGTCATGTTTTATCTAATGAATTGAAAGAGACTAATTAACCAATTCTCATTCAAATCTTTAATCTTAGGGTTAGATTGTGGCCTTTATTCCTGCCTGGACAAAAAAACCCCCACTATTATCCAAGTACAGAATCATCCATAGGAAGTCCTCCTGACTCTATATTAGAAAGCAAGTGAGATAGGGAGAAGCAGTCAGAGAAAATGGGCTGGTTTTTGTCAGTCCCTCTTTACATTCATGGAGGTTTGCAAGCCTGTGACAACCATGGTTGTCTATCTTGAAGTTTATGCACATTACTCCCATCAAATGAGAACCTGTATTTTTTAAGGTGGTGCCAAAATGTCTGTCAAGGATGCTGATTCATTTATTTTCACTTCTTTGCTTTGACTGGAAATCTATTTTAAGAAATACCTTCTTCAGCATTTCTTCTGTACTTTCAATGAAATTAGCTGGTTTCCATTAATCAAAATACAATCACAGAATCACAGTGCTAGAATGGCAATTCTGGGAAGGATGCTGATTCAATCCCCCTTCTCCATAGCTAGGTCCGCTATCAATGTATCATTATCTGCAACACATTTATCTAACACGTTTTAGAACACCTTCAAAGATGGAGACTCTACATCCTCTTTAAAATAACTCTCCCAGTGCTTAAGTATTGCTGTCATTACAAAAGCTAAAATTAATCATCTTTGCTGCAATGTAAACATATTGCTCCATGTTGTATCCACAATGGACAGAGAACAAGTCCCTCACTTTGCAGTTCATTTTATGTATTTGAAAATAGGATTTCTGGCTTGTTTTGGTTTGTTGTTGTTGTTGTTGTTGTTTTGTTTAGTTTCTTTGTTTTCTCTCCACAGAGGAGGTGCTCCTCTCCTTCATTCTTTCTTCACAGAGTGTATTTTCTGCAACTCTGATGATCTCTGTTACCTTTCTCCTGGTACTTTCCAGTTGATTCATACTGTTCTAGAAGCCTGGTACTCAAATCTGGACAACGTGTTCCAGCCAAGGTCTTACTGGCACTGACTAGAGCAGAAGGATTACTCATAGTTACACATGCCAGTGCAACATTTGCCTTTTTTGCAACAGAATTATATTGTTGACTCATGTTCTATTTGTAATCCATTGTAATCCCCTACCCTTTTTCTCCAAATTTATTACTATCCAATTTTTTTTTCATCCTGTTTTGTGCAGATGGTTATTCTTACCTAAGAACTTTGTATCTGCCCAGACTGAACGTTACCCTTTGTTTGCACACCATTTCTTTAATTTCTTAAGGCGACTGTGAATTTTATTTCTGTGCTACATTTAATAAGCATACTAATTTCAAGATCTACAATTTAATGAAAATTATGAATAATACTGAACCCAAAATAGATAGAGGAACCCTACTCAATTTATCCTTCCAGCCAGACGTTGAACCACTGACAGCTACTACCAGAATGTAGTTTTCCAACTGATTTTGTATCCACCTCATAATTATTTCTTTTAGACAATATTTAACTTGTTTATAAGACAGTAATGTAAGCCAATGTCAAAAGCCTTGTTAAAGATATGTGTTACTGCAAGCTTATCCCAGAGTCTCAAGGCCTGTAAATGTCACAAAAGAAAATTAGTTCGGTTTGACATCCATACCAGCTTTATTTATCCCCTTATCTTCTTGATGCTAACAAATACTTGCTTTAAGATTTATTCCAGTACTTTTTTTTCAGGATTTCAGTTCAATTCATGAGATATAGTTTCCAATTTTCTTCTTTTCTCTAACTTTAAAAAATATGCATGCTGCTTGTCCTTTCCCAGTCTTCTACAATTTTATAAATTTTCAAAGATAACTTTCAGTATCTTTATTTCAGCCAATTCACTTAAACCTTAGATCAATTCCAGCTGATTTGCAACCATCTAATTTACTCAAGCCTGTTCTTTCCCTAATCCAGAATCTTACACTTCAGCTGAAGATATTAATTATGATAGCCACCTGGTCACAGCTGACCTTTTAAGTGAAAGCCAAAGCAAAGACAGGTAACAATGCTTTGGTCTTCTCAGCAATGCCTTTATATAAGTGTCTCTCTCCACTGAGCAGTGAACCACCATTTTTCTTGATTTTTCTTTTCCTTCTAACACACTTATAAAAAACTGTTATTCTTAAGTCCTTGCCCAAACATCTCATTTTATACTTGGCTTTCTGAGTTTGGGGCTACCGTTTGTGCTCCCTTAAGAGTTCAACCTAGTTGCACTTTCTTTACGTAACTTCCTGCCACTGCGGTCGCCAAGAGCCTTACCATTAACCAAGCTCTTGGCTTTTGGATAATTCATGCCCTTTACATTGAGGAAATGCCACTTATCCTAATTTTTCTTCCTCTAGTTTCTGCCTTACCAATTCTCAGTTTACTGAAACTGATTTTGAAATAACTTGTCTTTACTTTGATGTTCTTTTCCTAAAAAATTTGCATTATACCCTTTTATGGCCATTGTCACTCTGCCTTCTACTTTCATTCTCCACAGGAGTTCCTGTTTTTCAGTTAGAATCAAATGACAGTTAGTAATCACCTATTAACTCACAAGCATATAAACATGTTTAAATACTGTGCAAATTACTCTTCTGACTGGCTAGTGATTTAAAACTAACTCTGACATGCAGTATAAATCTACTGCTATGTCATCTAATATTTAAGTCAAATAATATTTCAAGGCTGGAGACTTTGCCCCTGATTGGTTTGGCCTATTTAAGTCAGAAAACAAACCGAAGCAGCTAGTTTGAATAATACACTGGGGTCTCTCTTACAGCAAATAAGGAGGGAAGATTTGCAGGCATATATTTTCCAAACACACTTCATTTTTAAAGGTTTAGGTAAGTTTCCAAAAATGATCTCCTATATGCTGAACTGAAGCAAAGGGAAGGAGACCCCTGCTCACTAAGTGATGTCAATGAGAGAAGGGTTGGGCCCTGTGATACTCCCAAAAATGTATTTACTTCAGTAGGAGCTGGATGAGCATGGGGAGGCATGAACTTCCCTTTAAAAATCATGTCTGCTTCATAGTCAATGAAATAAGAGATATTAAAAGAAAGCCAGCACCATTATTGACAAAACTTAACAAGTGCTCCCCAAGTGCTAATAAAATTCTAGACAAGCAACCTTATCAATCATTGTCTCAGTTCAAAGTACATCAGCCATAATACAATCACAGACAGGGACCCCACCTCTGTCACTTCTGATGCCATATTTAATGACAAAATTGGTTGCTTACAAGCATATAAGAAATTTAATATTATGTTTCTAGCGCACAAAGAGAACCACGTGCATCTGCTTGGAGGATATAAGCAGCCATATGTGCTTGAAATGCATTTGATGGAAGATAGTATATTTCATGTGCTGCATCTTAGCTATTGTTTTCTGTTGATTCAGTTAGCATGTTTTAAAATTGTACTGATTTACTGAAGATTTACAAACATAATTCATGTGTAGTTGTCCTACGAATAAGCCTCTAATTCAACCACAGTCAAAAAATAAATTGCAAAATAAGTTATTCAATTGAAATCTGCCATCTGAGGCACAGTAATAGAAAACATTTATTATAAAACTAACATATATTTGTGGCTAGAGATGTGTACAGTACTAAATAACTCTCTGAAAGGAATTTATTCAGGCTTTTCTGAAAGAACATCTTAACTGGGCTAACAGAAAATTACATGTTCAAAAATAATTGCAGGTTCTATGATTTTCATCCTGCATCACAGGCTTCCCATTATCATCCTTTTTGTTTTGGAAGGCTTATGTATTTTAGGCAAACTTTATTCTGCACAGCTGCAGGCAGCCATTTCTGGAGTCTGGATTTGCCAGTTAGACACTGGAAAGACATAGGTACAATTCAATGCAGGAGAGGAAGCATGAATACCAATACATCCATCTCTAGATATAAAGCTCTAAATTTGACAAATTCACTTCCATGGGGCTGCTGGACTGTGAAAGTCATAGGCTATGCTATGCTGGAGGCCACAATCCACTCAAAAGCAGTGTTTCCTCTTCAAAAGTGAGGGTATTTTGCCAGTTCAGACTTTCATTAGTGCTCAGGGGGAATTCTTTGAAATGATAGAGAGTTCATGTCGAGTCTACGCAAGCATGTATGACTAGAGTCGTTGGTAGGTCCGATTCAGGCAGATGAAGATTTTCACACAGTACAGTGGAAGAGGGATTTTGGAATTTTTTGTTTCCCCCTCCAGGGCAGATAATGAAAGCCCTGAGAAGTAATATCCCTGCCCAGATTTCTCAGTCACTGGGGAAGAGGATTGGGAATAAAGACAGTGAAAAATAAAGACAAAGGCTGGAGGACAAGGCGGAAAATTCAGACTATTTCTCATCAGGAGCTTCTTTTTCCTGAGAAGTCCAGCAGCTTGGAACACTTGGGACTGCTATCACCAGGAATGAGTAAAATTGTACCATGTTTCTAGCCAGTCCCTTTGCCTCAGTGCAGGAGGCAGGGTCAAGGTAGAAGACTCAGGCCGGCTCAGTCCACTGCAGTCATCTGCCAGTGTCAAATCAAAATGGAAAGGGTGAGACGTGCACCTACTTGAACAGAAAATTCCATAGTTCAGTGGATGGTTTTAGACATAGATTTGGGAAAAAGCTCAGCACTACAACAGAATCAAGTTTTTTCCCCCCTCTTACTGTATCTTTCTACAGCCTTGTTAATAATAACGGCAGGTCAATGGTCTAAACATTTTTGGATTCAGAGCTTATGTATCTGCAATACAGAGTGCATCCCATTACTTCCACAGTTCCTACGTTCCAGGTGATGATGCTTTAAAAAAAGCTATGTGGCAAGCAAATTGGACACCATTCCAAACTGTTTCCAGAAGCCTTAAACCTAACAAAATGTACTCTTATTTGTGCACCTTATTGGAGAAATTAATAACATCTGTTTGTCTGTAGAAGAATTTACTACAGCTATTGAGAGGTGGCTTTTAGCAGAAATTGTCAATAACTTAAACTTATTTTTTTTATTTAACATTTTTCACTTATAATAATACATAAAGTCTTAATGAGTTAATTTTCTGGCAAGGACATCAGACACATTTAATTTCCATACCAAAATCTCTGACTTGAGAATGTTACACTACACTTTTTCCCTGATTCCCTCTTTTCTTTCTCCAATGTAGATGGAGAAGACTAGGAATGTATGTCAAGTTAGCTGTCAAGCTCCTTAAGAACTCTCAAATGACCTTGTCAGAAAAAAAACCCAAACTAACCCTTTGATTCATATTTTAAAATCCTGACTAACCTGCCCCTTCCACTCTTCTGCTTTCTGGCTTCTGCAACTCTGACAGAATTGAGTTCAATATTAATGACTAGCAATCATTTTCAGGCTATACACTCTCCTGCCTTCTGCAGTCCGAATGCCTCGTTAGCTTGGCTCAGTAGGTAAGATGCTCACCTTTGTATTGGTTTCTACTGGGTTCAAGATGAATAAAAAGCTGGGCTGGTAGCTAGGCTAAAAATAAATGCTGATCACTCAAGTACCCTCTGAGACACAGCTGAACCATTCAAGTTGACTTCCCTTGAAAAGGCACGTTATGCAAAGATACCTTGTGTGACTCTCTAGGGGTTGTTTCAGTGAAAGTCAGGTATTTATTTTTTTTTTTACAAAACAAGGTATTTCTTTTCTTGAGACATACATGCAGATATTTCTCTCCGCACTGCAAGCAGAAAGCAGACAGCTTGATTCCACTGCTATTGTTTTTAAATGCATAATTAAATAATTCAATCTGCTGAATGAAGCTAGCTTTTTTTTTTGTAGAAAAGAATATAGAGTTGGTTGGACCCAGCAGACTCTTCTTTAAAAGATGCAAATGAAATACAAGCCTAGAAGCAGAACTCTGCTCATTTTCAAAACCTCTGACTGCTGTTGGTTTTTAAATCTCTTAAACACACCGAGCCCTCCAGCTGCCTTTGCGAGATCACTTCTGGCAGGTACTAGCCACCTTCAGTTACTTCTAAGCACTGCTCTCCCAACTCCCTCATCATGATTCTACAGTCTGGGTTCCATATAAAGACTTCACAATTAGAATATTCAAACATGATTTTACATTTAGAACTGAGAAATAGACTTTAAACATTAAAAACTTGTAAATTTGTCCTGAACAGTGGGTATTCACAAAAGTTAGCCTTAGCTTAGTGATGCTAGACTCAGATTTCCCATACAACCCAGGGAGAGAGGCAGTTTTTTGCTTTCATTCACCCACTGGAGAAGTTTTTTCTCTTCAATCACTGTAGGAAGAACCTTGGTGTTGTGAGGTTAAAATTTGCTTTTGGGATATCTCTCAAAATAACAATTGTGTGGTGAGAATCTGGAGCTGCTACTACACAAGAGCAAGCTAGGACTCCTTACTGCAGGATCTGCACAGGCTCTCTGGATATAAGAACCCCAAAGAATACAAAATGAAAGCTTTTCTATCTCCAAAAACATACAAGAGCACAGGGGGCATTTAAACACCCCAAAGCCAAAAGGAACAACATGGAAAAAAATGTCAGGGCAGGGAGAATGGAGAAGTAAAGACTGAAGACAGATTAAACAATTTTCTTGCAGTTCGCACCACAAAAGGTCTAGGACAAATTCTTCTGACTATTCTTTTTTCTCTGTGTGGAAAATGACAGAAATTAAACATGTGCTGGAAAACACCTGGAAAAGAGAAAGAAAGCATTCCTTCCTTCCTTCCTTTGTCTCAGCGCTTCCTATTTAAATGGTACTCTATATACACATATATATAGTATATATACCTTTACACATGTATATATAACTATATGGATATATAAACCAAGCATTAGTCTTGTCAGCATCTGATTCATATGGGCCAAAGCAGCAACATGACACGATTTCTCTTCTTTTCATTTTTTGGGTGACAACAACATAGGAGTCAGTGGCTAAAGACTCACATGCTCCACGTATATGTAACTAAACTAAGCAACAGTTTTCTAAGGTAATATTTTTTGTGTAAGAAATCTCATTAGAAAGGAGTGGCTATTTTAACGTTCTAGTGAGGGTGAATTTTACCACAGCCAAGAGTAGTGACCACTTTGTCAAAAAGAATGACCTATTGGCCAAATAAAATCCATCTGTAAGATTTAAATGAGACAAAAGAGTGCACAGATCTCTGTGCAAGGCCGAGTATCATGCTCAGACTGCATTGCCTAGTCTGCGTCCTGCTTTCTGACAACAGACTATCCATAGTCTTGGAGAAATTTTACACTGATAGAGAAATGATCCTTTTCTTTGTAAAGAGATGGGAATCTTTAACAGATGTACAACTGTTTGTATTACTTCAAGGTACCCACCTGTGATTTCAGATTCTCTAAAATGATTTGTGTTTTTGCTCAGTCAGACATCTCAGTAACGCAATGAACAATACAGTTTTAAAGCATGTCAGTTCAAAATCTTTTTGCAATATTTTGCCAGGATTTACCTTTTTGCTTTTCCTCTTGGAAAGACAGAGGGTCCCAAGGCCTCTGAAAGTAGTAGGAGCCTAAGTTCCATTTGAGGTCAATAGGATTTGTAACCCTAAATCCCTCAAATGCCTTTGAAAATCTCTGTGGATATATGCCTTAACAAAAACATCATCTTTCCCTTTCCTTTGACACTTAAGTTCCATTTCCATACAGACAGAGAATCTACACTCTTCAGCTGTAACATATAAAAGCCCCCAAGGATATTCCTGCAAGCTACCTACAGACAATACAAGGAACATGCCTGGCAATGGAAATACAGAAGTAGATGTAAAGTGGAATTTTCAAAAGCACCTTCAGAGACTTCCAATGGGTATTTTTTCCTTAAACACTTTAGTAATTTTGAAGATTCAAATCTCTGATCGGCAAAGCTGCTCCCTTTTATGACTCCTGTTTGTAAAATAAATGACTGCCAAAGCTGAAACTGAAAGCAAATAAAGAAAGCATTGTAGTTTCATCTCCTCCACTGGCCTGTCATTTATCTAGTTATCCCTTCATTCATTTGTTCACGCCTTTCCTTCTCCTTCTGAACTGACTCACTCTTTCTTCTCATTGTGATATGATTCACAAGTATAATTTCATAGTGTTTGACTTCCAGAGGCATAAAAATGTTTTTCTGTAACATGACTTGCTTTTTTTCTTAAGCAGTTATTAAAAAATTAGCAACTAACTAAACTATTGGGCACCTCCTGCAATTATGCAACACTGATATTACCTAACATTATTTAACCATTATCCACTGGTTAAATCCCAGTGACACCAGACATAAGTCACGCCTGGAGAAGGCCATGTACATTTTAATTTGCTGTCTCCTTCTCTGTACCACACTGTGACTGTTTCACCATGAACTCTTTTTCTTTAAAAAAAAAAAAAAAAAAAAAGGCGCGCACTACCTGCCTGCTCATTAATTTGCCTAAGCAATTTTCTTGCAGGAATACCTTTTCTGAATGTAAAATCACAACAATTATATATCTAGATAGCCACTTCACATTCTGAAGGGCAGAGGAAGTCTCACACTCCACTTGAATGCCACTTAACTTTGAACACAGGATCCCAAAGAGAGGAGGACTGTGCAATGAATCGAGGGATCTACATGACTGAAATTCATTTGTATTGTAGTTACCGTGTACATGATCATTCCTTTCTATATGACTTTAGGACAACATATTTTCAAATCCCTACAAATTTCAGAGCAGAAGTAGATTGAAACTTATAGAATACCGTTTGAATAAAATTCTAGGACACCGCCGTTCTGCAAGCTAAGAGGCATGATGGAGAATAATGAACCAAAACTAGTCAAAGAAATCCAAGATCCTAAAAACACCTTAAGCAATGGAAAAAGTTTACCATCTACCTGTGATTTTACAGCTGTAATATTCTCGCCTCATATGTGTTCTCAAGCAGGAGTTATATGAGCTTCACTGAACATTACAAACAGGAAAAATGAGCAACTGTCAAAAGGCAAACAGAGAAGCTAACTGACGTGTGCTTTATATTGTCTACTGTTATCTTCCACAAATCAAACAGCTGATAACTGGTTCTACCAAATGAAAAGAAGCTGTGCAAAATGTAATTTTTAACATTTGTCCTGAAAAAAACACATTCTGGAAAGCTTTAAGAAATAATGAAATACAAGACCCAAGTGGTTTCATATTACACTTTTTGAGGGTGCTCCGGTATGGACTATTAGAGAACCTTAGTGTCAGGGTGACAAATATAACAAATAGCAAAGTTAAAGTACAATATTCTGATTTTAAGGACCAAATTATGGCATACTATCTACTTGCACTACTTTTGTATCTGTCTTTCAGAGGACAGACTGCTGAGATTTCTTTGCGTACAGTGTTCTTTACTGAGGAGACTTTAAGTATCAAATACAACCCAGCAACATCAGGGCTACTAGTGTTTCCAGCGATGTTCATCTATGGCATTTAGAGTGAATGCCTCTTACCATCCCAGCTGAAAAGTTTGTTGCTAGCTATGAACACCAAGCAGAGAATGCCTAATGTGAAGTTGCTATCTGAGATCTCTTTTAAGTTGTCAATTTGAAGTTCTTTTTCCTGGTATGGTTATTGTTTCCAGTGCTACCCTGGACATAACAATTAGAATATTTTTTATTGGTTTTTCCTATCCTTCAGTGGCTGGCCTAGAAATAGTTGAAGTACTGCCATAACTTAACAACTCACCAAGACAAAGTGCAAAATGTCATTGACAGAATCTGCATCTGAATCAGCAGCATATACACAACACCCTTTTCTTTTGAAAAACAGCCCTGAAATTCATACATTACAACTGGCTTAAAAGAATTGGCCCCTGAAGTGTTAGGAAGTGCAGTAATCACATTTTTAACATGAAAGAAAATGTATGTGAAGATACCTGTTTTAAATTGTATGTTAGATCGAGATTCATGGTTACAGAGAGTCTTTCTAAGCATATATATCATCATTGAATATAAACTAGAATGGATGGGGATTAAAAAATGTGGCTGAAAAAAACAGAGATGAGTCAAACCCTTATACATAAACCAGCTCAAGCTGTGACTAAATTCAGAATGAGACATAAGTATGAATATAGCTCTTCACTAATGCATGGGACAGACGAGGAAGAAAGGCATAAAGTATATGGAGATATCACAAAATAGCAGAAGACAACCACAAAATACATACTAACTTTACCTTGATCAAAAGGCTTGTTTGGATTCCAGTTTCTGAAATAATCATCCTAAATGGAGAGGAAAAAAAGGAAACTTAGGAAAAATATAATCAGTCTTTTCATTACAATTTTACATAACTAAACTACAAATGCATTAACTCATCTTTTGATGCTAACATATTTAGCCCAAATCAGATAAGACTTTCAATGGGTTGTGTCCTACAGAGTAGAAAATGCAGGTTAGAAATTAAAGAATAAAAAAAATTCCTTGGATTCAGCACCTTGAATTTTTCTTCTGAATTGTTTTTCAAAGTATGTTCATTATTAAATATTTTCTGATAACTCTGTATTATTTCATATCAGTCTACAACTTTTGATAACAAAGTTATGAGCATATTGTTCAGATAACGTAACATGATCCACACCATCCTGGTTTGGCAAAAGGTCAGCAAAGTAAATCCGAAAATACTTATATTCCTTTGGACACATGTAAATCACACCATTGTGAATGTACAGAAATACAGCAATAATATCATAAGTGTTATACTTAAAGTACAATAAAATCCAGGAGCACTTGCAGTGAATATTTTTGTCACTGTTCCCATCATTAAATTTTAAAAATCTTCTTAAATCTAATGTAAAGATACTATTCTGCTGTGAGTCCTGTGGTTCTGTTTTACATAATTCTGATTGGACTTTAAAATGGAGAAAGTAGAAACTGTCAGAGTGCCTGGGCAAATGATCGTTCTGTTGCAACTGAATCTCTGCGCAGAAAGAATAGAAAACCCTTCTGTGTGTTGGATCAATTTGTATTCTATGCACTTAGCAAATATTTACCTGAAGGCAACGTTTCCCCCACTTCAGAGTGCCATCAACCCTAGTCCTCAAGAACTGTAATATTTAGTTTCAGCATATTCTGTACATCTCACTTGTGTCCTCCTTGAGAGGATGTGATAACAACAGAATAATGTATTTGAAGTGAGGAAGCATGGAAGATTTCTCTAACACTGTGATATTTTTCTGCATATTAATCTTTATTTCCTTTTTAATATATCCAGTATTCTATATTCATTTCTTGAGGGCTGCCACTGAAGAGATGTCTTTATCAAGCTGTCCAGAATGACACCTAGATTTCTTTTGCGTGCCAGGAGGGTAACTGAAAACCCATCAGTGTGAATAAGACACCTAAATTATTTCTTCCATAGGGCTTTGTTTACCATTTATCTCCAGTCCACTGAATTTCACATGCTCTCATGC
The DNA here is from genome assembly GCF_900496995.4 of Aquila chrysaetos chrysaetos. Lineage (NCBI taxonomy): Eukaryota > Metazoa > Chordata > Aves > Accipitriformes > Accipitridae > Aquila > Aquila chrysaetos. Next base: position 17,525,439 of record NC_044025.1, read on the forward strand.
TATCCAGTCACCCTAACCCGGAATATTTTGGAGACTTGGAAGCCAGCATGTCTTACTTTCTGGGTTCAGAACAGCCCACAGGGCTGTTACAGGAGGAGTGGGGACTCTCCACGCCCTCACTGAACCCCAGCAGATGCAGCACATTCCTTTCTGAATGCTATGGCCAGCATGAGAAGCAGAAAGTACTAATGCTTACAGCATGGAGAACTGTGGACTGCTATCCTGCTCTTCTCTGCCTGCTCTGGGGACAGGCAAGGACAGGCAAATGCTCCCTGTAATGAAGGGGACTGGATGTAATTCTGCATGACTATCCGGAGGAAATGCTTTTTCTTTCTCAAAGTATATTCGTGCTTGGTGTCTATACTGACTTCATGGACAGTGACAATGTTCCACAATAACAACGGAGATTATTATTCATAATTTATTTCAGATACATCAGAAGTGTCTATACTTTTTCTTCAGAAGTACAGGGTTTGGCACCAGAAATAGAATCACAGACTTGCCTTTGAATTCCACAGCTTTGTTAATACAAAAACCCCCTCATGTTTATACAGTGCTTTGTAATTGATTATGATGTACTGCTAAATTCACCAAGCATTAATCACTTTTCAGAATGTGTTGGGTTTTAAGCTTTTTGAGCAGAATAATTTTTTTTCCAGCAACAAAATATTCTGTTTTTGCCTGCTTACATTTTTTCTTAGGTGTTGCTTTGCTGCTGGGTTTTAAGCATCAGAAACTGTTAAATAATTCAAATCCCAAGAAAGATTTCTTATGCTGTTGGCATATGGAACCAGTTTTGAAATAAGGATTGGAAAGGGGGTGTATCTCAATTTCAGTGTCAAAGGAATATTTTACAGAAAATGCACCTTCCTCACAAAAAACCTACAAAACACCCATCTCTTCTGTAAACCTATTCTTTCTCCTTTTCTCCTTTATGCACACCTGTTTAGTATTCCTTTTTGAAAATTGAAACTATATTTATTTTAGAATATGCCTGAAACTACAGTATGATAACATGGGAAAATACACAAGAAAAAAATATGGAAAAAACCCCTAAAAAGTAGAATAGAGAAAATCTTTGATACTTTCAATATATAAAACTCACTATTATTCAAAGGAGTAAATAATGACTATACATACATTAGAGCAATATGGTCAATAGCAGTTTGAAATAACTTATGCAAGTTGGACAACAGAAAATACAGCACTAGAGTTTCAATTCAGCACTGATACCAGCAAGAACTGTAACTGAATGGTTATGGCACTGTAAAGGTGAAATTCACCCTGTAGATATGGCTGAGCAGAAAATCTATGTCTCATTTAAATACCACCTAAAGCTCTGACTTGAAAAATGGATAGGGCTTTTGTGTTAGTACTCTGCAAGGTGCTGAAATTTATACATTAACCTGAAATGACTTTTGTTAGGAGGAGGAACTCTTAACATCTCTGAATGGATACCATCAATTTCACTGTAACTTCCTCCAACAGAAAAACAGCATGCTGATATAGCAATATACAGTGTCTAAACATGACAGTGATTTCTAGGTATATATCTCTTTTTTACATATATATATATGTATACAATATACAATACAATATATATAAATATATATATTATATATATATATATATAAATATGATCAGCTTGATTAAAGAGATTTAGCATTTCCATTCAATAAAACACCTTCCTGACAAAAATGACTGCACGGAAATCTATGTGTTTCTGAGCTTTCTACTAGGACAGATACTAATGTGCTTAAAATACCTCATGCCTGCTGTACAATGTGAAACTATTATGTCATTTTAATATTAACATGTTAATAAATCAGTATTAACACATTAATAATTAACATGTATCAAACAATTTCATTTATAACAATATTAACAGTTGATCATAAGGTTAAAGTATAATATGAATTATGATATGTTGTAAATACTTTCATTCGCTCTATGGATATTTACAAGTTAAAAGTGAAAAACCTACCTCAACTTCCTGAATACGTAAGCATTACAAATGAGAAAAGAAAAAAGAATGAAATAAAACAATATAAAAATATGTTAACATTCATCAATTTTCTCCTTGGCAGCCTTTTAAATGTGAAATCACTTATTTCAGATGACCTTCACATCCAAATGAAATAATTTTCTCTTTCTTTTCTGATCTTTCCACCTTTGCTGTCATGGCCCAGTTTTCATCTGCTGCGCTATTAGCCAAATGCCACTCTATTAGCAAGCTTCTGTCTTGTAGAGCACCAAAAAAAGGCACTTTCATTTCTTTTTGGCTGACAAAACCACCAGAAAGTGTTTTCCCACATACTCATCTGTTACATACCCGATATAAAAGAGAATCCTCCCCCCCCCCCCCAGCTGACTTTAAAGGCTATTTATTTGATGGACTTTGAAGGCAAGGCAAAACCAGGCGTGGATCCACTTCAATACAACAGGTGACAGCAACTGAGAAATATTTTTGATTAACAAATACTTTAAAATATCTTTCTCCTTGCACCGAATTCACACTTTGAAGGTTCTGCCTATGGTTCAGTGGCTGCATATGACTAAGTCAATCTTTTAATTAACTGAAGGGACTGCACACCTGAAGTCATGCATGAAAAAAGAATTGATACTGCAAACCAAGACTGGATCTGACTCCCTTAGCTCAACCCAGCATTATATAAATGTGATGCATTGGCTTGGCCTCTGCACACAGCCAGGAATAAATGTGAACCCCAAACTCTAGAAGTTGCCTGTCCCTCTCACAGAGCACAAACACACTGATGGGAATGGTACAGAGCTTTACTGCAAGTCCTGTGACTCCAGGTCCCTGATGGACTCAGAGTCTCACATCACAGGTCAAAACTCAGCTTCCACTACCAGGAAAAGAAATCTGACTCCTCTCAAACTGGCCCCAACCCCATTCTTGAAGAAATCTTGAGTTCTGTTCTGTTCTTACTGGGTGCAGGATGAGGCCTTTGGCAAGATTCCCTTCTGCTCCCTCATAAAGTCTACTGCCCGCCGAGGATTGACATCGACCTGGGATAGCAGATGGTTCTTCACACAGAGAACAGCTCCCTTTTGACATCCTCTGACCTAAATCAATTGCAAGACTTGGGACAGGAGCTGTCTTTTCAGTTCTGTATCTGTGCATCACTTAGCATCATGGAATCCTTCTTCAAGATTTTATCCTCAGGAAATTTAACTGAGGAATAAGTTATGATCATAAAAATGAAAAAATTTTAGAAAAGCAAGTATAAATTGCTAGACTTGGGCCTCAGTTCTTTATTGCATTTTGATTATTTTGATTTCAGCAATCAAGAGATGATATGAAACACTTTTTGAAGTTACTTAAATCCATTTTGCCATACCATGCATATTATTGTTTCTTAACAAGAGCAAAATATTCTTTTATCATTCAATACATAGGTGTCAAATCCAGCCAACTTAGATTGATATGCCATCAACAAAGTCAATCAAGAGACTAATCATATGTTAAACTAAGTATGCAAAGGGCATATTAAAAAGTGCTAGTTTAAAAGCTCACAAAAGCTTTCTTACAGGCAGTACTATCAAAAACCTCATTCATCAGAGCACACGGATTCATCAGAATTCATAGATTGGGTTCTGATTTGCAAAAATCAAACCTTGAACTAGACCTGGGTCTGGCACAATTTCCTGTTAGTTATATCAGAAAAGTTAGCAAATAGAAATTGACCCTAAGACCAGTACATTAATATGTGACTGCTCTTCCTTCCTATTACCCTCCATATTACTACAATACAGTTAAAAAAGTGAAATTAATGGTAAAACCAAACAGATTTATCATCTTTCCCCCCATCAACTAAGAAAGTAAAAAACAGTTTCTTGTCCTCCTGAAGTTTAAGGTATTTAAGTTATTCCCTCCAAACCTACTCTACTGTCACTTTTTGGTTTAGTTATTACCCAAGACTTGATATTTTGGAGGAGTTAACGAAGCATGGTTAATTTAACACAGAGGCACTCTCCATACTTACTTTATTTACTTGTCAAAAAGAAGCTCTTGCAAGATGCTCTTGTTTATAAATAGAGCCAAACATTAGCTAAATGGGTGCATAAATATTTATATTTTGTTGCGTTAATTGAGCTTATAAATTACTTGTATGAATCAGGCAGAAATCAGATGCTGATTGAAGAAACTCCACAGAACCACCCCCCGCCTTATTTTGCACCTTTCAGAACCAGCTCAGTTCAGTTTCCTCCCCCAAGGGCTGGGAAGATCACACTCAACTGGATGAGCCCGCAGGGTACACAGCCATCATGAAACCCTCATCACATAGGCTTCCTGAGAAAACTCATATACAAAGGGCGTAACCCCAAGGACTGTCAGATAACCTGTTGGAGGTAATCTTCATTCCCAGCTCCTCCCAGCCCACAAGAGCTTAAATTTCTAAGTATCTCCAGGAGGGACGTTTATTAAGACTTGTTTGCAGCCTGCTTAGTATTTTCCTCTTCCATCCTCCATCTATGATCAAACCTTTTACCCTCACAAAGACCAGCTGGGGAAAGTGGTAATTACCAGCTCATTGCTTTTTTAAAATCAGCTCCAGAAAGATGCAGCTGCATTTTCTGCCTCTCTACCTTGCAGAACAGAAGATCATTCCAACACTGAGCAGTGTTAAAGCACCAGCTGCTGCTGCTTGCTAAAGTCAATCTAGCTTGTATCATAAATATCTCCCTAAAGCCTATTTCCTGTTTTAAGCAAATAGTTTGTGTCCACAAATTGCATGTTATTTATTTATTTAAGAGGAAGAGAAAATATTTTAGCCCCTGAGTACTTCAGTGAATAAAGATTTCCCAGTGGTAGCTAGTGCCCAGAGTCTGCATTAGTGTCAAGAGCTGACCCCAAACTCCTAAGCACATTAAGACATCTCTAACCACTTCTGAGCTCACTCTCTTCCCCAGGAATCAGGGAATATGCATCCAAAATGAATGCTTTTGCTTAGGGAATTAGTAGTGCTTGTGCTGTGGATATTTAATTTTAAATTTGGTAGGGGAAATCTTTGAAAAGTTTAGTGATAAATTTCCCAGAAAGGCCAGGAATGTAGGGGTTTAGTTAAAGAGCTAGCAACAGTAAGTGGTGAAATTGAAAGAAACCACTCCAGACTGCAGTAGTACCACATGTAATGAAAGGTCTGAGGATGTCAGGACCTGTTTAGAATACTGTAGCTAAGTCAGTAATAAAAATATAATGAAATGCTTTAGCCTAGAATGAAATGGTATAAAGGATTCACATTGGACTTGTATATAATGCTAAATATATTAATACCTGTTTATTAATAACAGTATAAAATACATAAATACATATCCAAATAAGTCCTCAGATATATATGGCATAGAAAAGACCCTTGACCATGTATTACAATCTCAGATGTCCTATAAGACTCAAATTCTCAGCACATGTACTTTTTGTTCAGCTACCACTAACGTGCAAAAATATTTCTTCTCCTTAATATGGCCCAGAATGTTACTTTTTTCTTATTTTCCTAAATTAAAAGTTTTTTTGGTTGGTTGGGGTTTTTTTTGCTATATCAGGAAACAAGATTTGCCACTCCTGTTGTAGTGGAAGACTTTTCCAGTAAGAAAGTGGTAGGCAAAACTTTCAGCATAGGCTTTCTTTACCCACAGTCACAATGATTCATTGGCGTGGCAAAAATTTCAGAAATGAAATTTAAAAAATTTGAAAAAATATTGAAAAGTAAGTTACCACTGAGCCCATGTCAGCCAGAAGAATAATTCTCATTCTTTAGAACTCAATCATATGGCCTTTTACACAGAAATCTTCCAGCTGCTCTATTGTTTTTTTGTTGTTGGGGTTTTTTTTGGTAAAAAAGATAAATAGAGTAAGAATTAAAAATATTTCTTAAAAAACCCCAAACCACTCTTTGTTTATCTGTAACAAAGAAGCCAGAGGATATGTCTACAATGTCGAGGGCAAACAGATGCTCATTTATTCTGCTTGTGCTTCAAGCAGGATCAACGAGGGCCAGCTGTGAGCCAGAAGCTATATAGCTGCTTTAGCACAGCACTGTTCCAGCATACACAGATGATATATTTGGGTGGCTGGAACAATCACACAACTGTCTACGCTAGCTTGTGCTGAAATACCTAAAACTGAAAAAAAGCCTTGGTTTGATTATTCTTTGCTGACCCTTCTCATAGACATTATTAGAAATACATTATCACTTCTGCCTGAACTCTTCCTCTCATTAGCATGTGCTAAAAAGCCTGTTATCCCCACCTAGAGTTAAATAATTCTTTCTAACCTTAATTTCATCAAGTTTTTCACTCTTCAGTATGTCCCACCAGCCACGCCAGGTTATGCTGCAAGCTGTAAAGCTCTCACAAGCCCAGAAAGGTAAAACTCAGGAGTGTCCCAAGGTATGGGCTCACTGATCCTTGTTGCATTGGATGTCCCCTACTGTCGTCACAGATGCTACAACTCCAAGACTAGGCTGAAAATCAGAACGCTACTTGGTTGCTTATGTTGTAAATTAACAACACATACTCACTAGCTACAGTGCCTCAGCCACGCAGAACTCTTAGAGGCACTGCAGAGTCACATTCAATGCATTTTTTTCTCCAGTCACGAGTTCCCCTTCCATGACCTTTGCAAAGAGCCTCCACTGCGGCTATCGGAGAGGCAGCAAAGTGAGGAAGGAATTAGGATGGAGGGAAGACAGGCAATGGAATACTTCTAACAAGGCCTGAGGATGAGAGGTGGTATAGAGATGATTTACCATCTCAGCTGAAACAATTTCCTCAGGCAATCCGATCCTGGGGCAATCTGCAGGGAAGCTCAATAGTTACTGACCCCTAAACAAATTTGTAAGGCCCTACACTCTCCAGCATTTGGTCCCAGACAATTGAGAGTTTCTGATTTCTTTGGTTATTCTCTGATTATACCCCAATACCTACAGCATGTTTATGCAAATCTCTACTGAACCAGAATTCCCCATCCACCTCCCACAACAAACATGGTTGCTTCAGCTTCTGGACTTTAGTCAGGGTTCCCAGTGATAGACAGTAAATTAAATTTATAATCACTTATTCAGAAACAGGACTCTTTGGGAGGGAAGATGTAGGCGGCAAACAGGAGACAAGTAAAAGGAAGAGGACGGCACCAGAATTCTGGGACAAAGATGACTGGAGCTCCACAGGGTGCAAGAGGTCCTGATTGCAGCAGCTGTTTGTGCTCTCATTACCAAGGAGTTCCCACCCAAGGAGCCAAGCCCAAGCAGGATGGTACAGGGTAGCAAAGCTAAGTGCCTTCGTGGGAGGCCAGAGAACAAACTTCTTTCAGTATAATAAGCTTGAGGCATCCCTCTGGTAAAATGATGCTTGGCACTTGTACTATCTGCTGTGGAATTTATATAACCCAGTTAGAAAACAAAAGTCTGCCGTGGAACACATTCAAGTCAATGGTGTTACACTGTTTTCAGAGGATGGGGAAAATACAGTCAAGACCAATGTTTTTTTTCTTCTTAGCTAGAAAATACACACACCCTCTTCCCTGTGAGCTTTGTGCTGGTCCTCAGTTTGACCCGTGAAGAACTACTTAAATTGTGCAGCAGCTTCAGCACAGATAGAAGCAGCCCTGGGAATCATTAACTCCCACTTTCACAAACTGAGTAGCACCTAGTCGAGCAGGAAGCAAGAAGCAGAGCCAGAGATTACAGAAATATATTCTTCCTCCTTCCAGGTGGAATTCCTTAAAGCAGCATTATTTCCGATCTCTGAACTAACACTAAGCATGAATTAGCAACTGGGTAGACAGGCTAACTCACTGAATCTAGTGATCCTTACAAGGTCCAACAAATGCACAAAAATAACATAAGTGCCTGCTGCATGAATTGAAGATTCACAAGTTGAGAACCTGGCCTAGTGTTGTTTTCTCACATGATCATTTGCTTGTTTTCCACTTATCAAAACCACTGTGCCTTCATCTAGGATTATTATTGTGAATATTGGTGAAGAATGGCCCCATGCAGGTTCCCTCTATATAGAGAATAGTATTGTTAATAAAATCGTATTCTCAATAGGTGTAATATTTAAAACATACCTTGAAATGATAGCTACTAAACTCTTTCCACATCTTAATTTTCAAGACTCAAATTACATACTTAGAAAGCAATTGTTTTTAGGCAGCTTGAAAGCCAAACACATTGAGCTTGAAGGTTATAAAGCCATTAGCAATGTTACTTCACCTTCAGTATCTTTGTTGCTCCGAGAGTACATTTGCAGTAGCTGTTTGTGACAGATTCACTGGCCCTTTTTAGCTGAACATTTGGGGTTTGTATCTGGAGAACAACATCCACATAAAAGAATCCTAATGCTACCACTGCTTTCACATATAAGAACTGCTTTACAGTGAATAACAATTTGCATAATGAGTAAATACATAGTTATTTCTTCTTTTATTTCACAAGCCTTCAGAAATCTGTTTTGAGTCATGTGATTTTTTTTTTTTAATTTACCATTATAGGAATAATTTCATTATGAGATAAAGCGATAATTCTCCTAACATCAAAGTTATAAAATAAAAGTTATGAATACAATCATACTGCTATTCTACTTAGATACACAAATCCCAGTGGTTAAAACGTACAAGGGAACAAACAGTACTTGAATGAAATCAACTTATCTAACTTTGATATTTAGTGACACGATTTCCTGAGATCTATAGAGACAGTTAAACTAGTTACTGTGTCCTAAGTCTTTAAAATTACTTCTTTAAATGCATAACTAATGACTGGAAGGAGACTGTATGAATTATATTGAATTATGAGCAATGAACTGTCCCTGGGAGCACACATGCTTTTGTTTGTATTTCACTTGTAGCTTCAAGGAAAATCCAAGTATTGTTGAGAAAAACCTTTGCAAAAGGTGAAATCAAACTAGCCAGGCTGCTCTTGGAAAGGACAACTTTGCGGCCTTTTAGCCAGTTTTAGCCAGTATTTGAAATTTCTTAGAACTGCAGCAGGAAAAAGCAGTCATGGTCAACTAGTCTAGGGAATAACCAGTTGCTGACTGTGTGTGACAGTTGTACTCATTTTCAGATTAGAAACCCTGTGAGCCATTACAAATGTATTGTTTCCATTGCAGTTTATAATATCATTTTGTTAGTTGTCTCTGGCATTTTATCCATTGTAAAAAAAAAAGAACACATCAAAAATCATTATGCAAAACTGACAGCAAGCTTAATGGAAACAAAACAGCTAAATACTTGCAGCAGTTGCTGCAAACAGAAATCCTGTCCTCCCTCAAGAAAGCGGTCCTCACTTTATCAGCAACAACTTGAACATATAGAAGGTTATTTTAAATACCTTGCTCAGTTTATAAAACTTATCATGTGATGAGGTTTTCCATAATAGTTGGGGCTGGCTGATTCAAGTAAAGTCCCTCATGATTTTGTTACTGACAGACTTATGTTATCTCTACCCATTTCCTGAAAAATCATAGGAGGTGCACAAACGTAACATTTTACTGACGGTACCTCATTAATCCATTAAACTGACAAAATAAAACAGATTATTCTGAATAGTAAGAAACTAATTTCTTGTGTCAGATGTAAAGTAACAATAACAAAAAGTTACCTTTCATAAATGATTGCTACTTGCCATCTGGTTGAAGCAATAGTATTTTGGAGAGAAACAGTTTTTGTTGGAATGGTATTTTAAAAGATTTAGCTCAAATAATCAATGGAAAAAAAAGAAAAAAGGTAAGATGAAAAGGCCAAAGAAACAAAATATTCTGGTTCAGGCAAAGGATAGGTAAACTGCAGTAATGGCTCCAGTGGGATTTAAATGCCAAGGCTGTTAGCGTCCACAGTACAAAGATTTCCATATGCATTGATCCTATTTTATTTTAGCAGAAGATAGCACCTGACTGCCCAATTAGTGCATAATTTGTTCTCAAGAAGTCCATGGAACACTGTCCAAAGGCAACTTCAGATCCATGCTGAACATTTTAAGCCACAAAAGTCAAACTAGAGTTCTACTTGCATTTGCAATGAAAAATATGATCTAATAGCTTAATTTGCACACCTCTATTTGCTAGCAAGAGTCCTAGCTAGCAAAGGCAACATCATCATTACTGGATAAAGTTTTTACTCCATTTGACCACTGCAACCATCTTAGTATTTTCCCCTCAAGGAGGGAGATAGTGACCCCTCATACCCTATACACTAGGCCCAGAACTACTCCCCCCAAAAGTACTGTTGCAGAGACTACATCATTACATGAGTTACAAGTCGATATACTAGCAAGCACCATTATGTCAGCTATACTCAGACTATATTTCCATTTTGCTTCAGAATCATGACAAACGAGTAAGCAGAAAGATTCAAACATGATACACTGGTGCTACATGATTTCAAAAACTTTGAACATTTTATGTTTTCATTGGCTCTTGATTCATCATGTAAAATTCTTAATCGTGTACATCGGGAATTTCACACAATACACACTCCAGAAACAATATTCAGCATGAACATTGTCATTACTGATGCATGTTCAGAGCTGCTCAGAAAAGGATGAATTAAAAATATGAAATATGTATTGTATTAAGCTTCCATAGCTGTGACTATGACGATAAAGCAACATTCAAGCTAAGTTGTTCTGACCAAATTGAGAAAACTAAGTGACCTTTCATTTTTTACAGTAGCATGCTTCTTGCATCAAGGACAGACATCTGAAAGAGTCTCCTGTAGGGAGATATAATGCACTCTTGAACTTGCCAGAACATACGCCTCTGTGCATCAGTGATAAAAGGTCAGTATGTAGCATGGCACAGCATGGAATGAACAATGACACGAGAAAGTAAGATGTAGCAAAACTTTATTTTACAATCGCAGGAACCTTCTAACCAAACAACCATGGCTCAAGAGAATAGCTTCCAGATCTCAAAAAGGCATTTTTAAACTCTTCTGCGGTAAACAGAAGTATGTTCCTGATCTCTAGACATTACAGTTGCTCACTGTTAAAGGGATTAAATAATGAAATGGGTCTAAAGCAAATCAAAACAGAATTTTAACAAAGAATAGAACCTGAAAAAAACAGCATTGAGAGGCAACCAAAGAGTACTGAAGGTCATAAAGAATTCTTTAGACACAAGAGAACATTTGAATTTTGATCTCCTGCAATTTTACACCTGAGATCTAGTACAACTAGCTATTTAATTCTAACAACTGAGAAAATAGTTCAAACATGCAGTCTAACTAATCTCCAAACCTTAGAGATGTAAAATCAGAGGAAATACATATCTTGGAGAGCAGCTGCATCTATAGAATATAGAATTATTAAGTAAATGTGCTGAGGATCTCCAGAAACGCACCCTAATTGAACCCTCCCTCCAACACAGACACACATACACATATTTACTATGAATTTCACACATATATTAAGATGACAGTGAGTAAAACTCAACATTAATCTCTTAAAATACTCTTCTGTCTTCTGTTCAACACCATACACAGTATAAACTAACCCTTTTCTTGGTTCCATGGACTGTAGTACCAAAAGGTTTGAGGCAGATGCTTTATAATTAACCTACCCAGTTGGGGGGGGGGGATTTGTTTCTTTCTGTCTTTAGTGACCTAATTAATGAACATATGCCTTAAGTGCTCTTCATAAACAATTTTTCATGCTGCTAAGCCAAAGCCTCGACTTCATTCATGAGTGTCACAAGCAGTGGAAAGCTCTGAGAATCTCCACCAAAATAGCATGTTTTACTTGCAAATTAATCATGCAGATTTCTTTATTAAAGACCAGTATTCACGCAAGCTAAGAGCTGAGATTGAGAGTCACACTTCTATTTGTTTCAATATATACAAGAATGGACTTAGAGAGGAGTTTATCCTAACAGATTTTAGCAAAAGGAACAAAATGGAAATCTACCCTCTAAGAAAAGTGTCCTGAAGTGGTTCAATCTTACCTTTATTAAATATTTGTTGTTGGAGACAGACACAGATTTAGCATTATTTTCACATCACCCAAGCATCATCTTTTCCCTGATTTTTAGCTCCCTTCTGCTTCCACTGAAGGCAAAATTCCCTGCTGTTGTGTTCTAGGAAGGTGATTTTCTCAACTGCAGAAGTGGTTGGGCTATAATGTCTATTTCTAGGTCCTCTAAAACAACTTTAATACCTAAGAAAGCTCAAATTCAAAATTACATTTCAAACCCAGTAACATTACAGAATCCACAAGATAAACTTCATCTCCACAAACACTATGAAACTGCTAATTCATATATGTTTGAGATTTCTGAGGAACTAAACAACAGCAGCTCTTGCTCATTTTTTAGGAGACCCAATGGAGTTTGAACAGCTAATTAAAACATAGCATTTCCTGCACTGAAGCTACTTCTTAGTAGTTGTACATTCTTCTTCAGAGTTGTACATTAAGGTCATTCCCATTGTTCACCCCATTATTTAAGGAACAATTTGAAAGGTGTTAAAATTGTTATAAGCTAACCATAGAAACGTGAATTATAATCATGTGTTAACAGGGAAACACAAACCAGAAACTTTTACAATTACTAAGAAACAAACAACTGGGGACTCGCCTGGTTCTAACTGAATTAAAGAAAGTCAGGAATGTGAGTTCTCAGCTGCAGTAACATTCATTTAGATTATTACCTTGGTTGGCATTGTAGTTTCTGAAATTGTATTTTGGCAGATTCCAGGAATGCTGTCAAGCCATTTGTCAGCTCAGTCAAACATAATATGAGCTGGTAGAATATTTCAACAGAGGTGAACTCATTTTCAAAAAAGTATTTTGAAAAGTGTTTGTGAGGGGAACAGCAACCTGAAATCAAGAGACAAAAATCGGGCTGAATAAAAAACACCCCACAGAGTTTTAATATTAGCTTGAGGACTGGAAAAATCTGCCCTATATGACACTCTCCTAAATCTCCCAGTTTGTCTAGTCCTCAGAAAATTACAGCTGACCACACTGAGACACTAAGACTGCCACAGCTTTACAGGGGATGCTTAAAAGTAAACTGAGTCCTTAGCACCAGTCTGGAGGCTATGTGCACTTGTTTTCATGTTAGAACCCTGCAATCAGTTAATAAAATGCAAATGATGGTTTAATGTATTGTTTCTTAACAGTAGGTTAAGAACATCTGATGGCTGAAAAACACTATGTTATGTGACAGGGGAAGGACTGGACCCTTCACCAGTTGCAATTTACACAAGCAGGTTTGCAGATGTATGTTATAGAAGGAAGGAACATAGACTATAAGCCTCCTACAGTACAGCTTCTGACATCTACATCAACAAGCAGCATGGTGCCTGAGGAGTGGATTTGCAGGATGGAGTAATTCATGCTGAGGATCCAACATCTGCTCTGCACGTGAAGTCCACACTTTGCTTCAGACTAGCTCCAGCCTGATCCCCTGAACTGATCTCTTGGTTATTAGGTACGCATATCTCCAAGCACATCTGTTTCCTCCTTTCATCAATAAGGAATCTATTTCACATGCTCTGCAATGTAACTGCAGTAACTGGAGACAAATGGGAGACTTGCTTCCAAGGCATACTTTGATGTAAACTAAAATGCTAATGAAGAAATGCCCTGTGCTCACTGTACACTACTTTTAATACCTTCAAGGACCAAAACAGATCCTGATTAAATAGTGGATGATTAAGAGATCTAGATCACGTGAGCTAGACTGTTGTGGGCTGAGCAATATTACTAACTGAAGAGAAAGTGATGGGAAAGTCTGATGCAGTGTGAGATGAATCCAGAAAGTGAAGTGTAATGCAACAGCAAGAGGGCAAGCAGGAATCTCAAGAACCAGCTGCCAACAGACCATGTTCTGAATTTTTAAATTATTCTTTTCCTTACAGCAGACCCTCCTCTGAGATTACATCTACAGTTCACCTCTGAGAAAGACTGGTAGATCCTGAAATTTGCCGGAAGGCATCATTATACATCTGTAACTACCTTTTCAAAAATCAAGTGTCATTAATCATGACAAGAGCTGGGAAGAGCTTGAAGAGAATGGCCACAATGAGTTCTCACATCTGCTCAGAAGGATGAATAAATATACACCCCACACCAACATCCCTGCATGATCCAGTACTATTTTATTTGACTGTGTTACACTCAGTATGATGCCCTCTTCCCTATATCTACAAATAGGCTACAAAAATGGAGCCTTTCGTTTTTGAAAAACTCACACTAAGTCAATATACTTAGACATCTCAAACAACCATATTCAATATTCTGTGTGATTCTTTGTCACTATAAGGTGTGACCCTGTAGTGTGCTTTCCTGGTTACCATATCTGTGCAATTATATTTTCAACTGCAGCCTTTTGCCTTCATTCCAAACTGCCTCTACTTACTGGTTTACAGCTTATTGTATCTAGTCTGCATGGTTAATCTAAAATTCCTGCCTCAAAAAAATCATCAAAATCTCAAAACAAGCTGGGGAGGCAAAAAGTCATTAATCATAAATCTTCATAATTCTGGATTTTAAGACCTTCAGCATCTTCTGAGTGCCTCTTGAATTTCATAGCTTTTCTCCTGAAGGTTTGTACTAACATTAAAGAGAACTGCACAATTACCTACATATCTTTTATTTCTTTCTGCGAGGTTCAGTGGTTCTACATTTTACAAACACTGTGAAGAGTTCTCTGCGATTGCTGATGACTCCAGCAGCAGAATGAATGTTTACTGAAGATTGTTAGCAGTTATTTTTGTTCTGTGCCTATTGCTTCAACTTTAGTATGCTACTCCCTAAAAGAATTATCATTACCTATGTTTCTTCACCTTGGCTCAGATTTTCTTCTTGGTTTTGCATTCAATCAGGTTGAAAAAACCTTTGCTCTCACTGATCTGTTAAATTTCTCTCAACTTCATACTGGTTTTCAGCCACCCACATCAAATTTTTTTAGTAAAAGACAGTTTACATTTACTCTCTTCAGTCTCTTTCCCTTTTGCATTCAAGTCTCTCTAACTTGATCTTCAGGATAAGCACCTAATTTTTTTATTTCCTCTTATTATGACCTTTTTGGGTTTCTGCAATTGGCATCTCCAATGTATTCTCACTTACTATCTTTCACATTGGCATTTCTTCAACATGTTTTAGAAAAACAACTCCTATTCTGCTTTCTATTTCACTTCTGGCTGTCATCTAGATACCATGATTTTTCACTGTCTGTCCTGACGCATTTGATGGATTCTCACTAGAGTTTCTGTCTCCTATATGTCCTTGATATCTTTAATTACCTATTTCTCTTTGTTTACTTTGCACTTACTGGGACAGATTATATTCTCAGCTATTTCAGTATAAATCAGGAGTACGTGAACTGAAATTAGCAGATTTGTGCAGATGTAAAAGTGATAGAAATGAGAGCAGAATATGGACTAAAGAATTAATGCCTAATTTATTTCTATACAAATAACAGAAAATCATGGCTGAGAATTTACAATGCTTCCTCCTAAGCTTAAGCATAATGGATTCCTTTCCGAATATATTGGTCATCTGCAGCAACAGCACTAGCAAAAACACTGGTTCATGATTTGCTGATGCTACAGAGAAAAAACAAAGAATGTTACATGTCTATTACATACCTGTCAAGAAAAGTTTGAAGGAATTTCCTGAAAATTTAGTTTATTATTTAGGGGGTACTCACAGAATGTTGCCTTTCTTCACCACCCTGCCATTTCCAGATTCTACACATGTTCTTTGACATTCTGATGAACACTGATTATTTATACCTATACTCATCAGCTAGACAATGGATTGCCTCCTACTTCATATTTCAAAACCAGAAAATGTTAGCTTTTAGAGAAATCTAAACCAGACTGTAGTTTATTTGTTTGAAGATTTAATCATCCAGTAGTTCTGTGAAAACTGAACCAAAGACTTTATCTTTAGAAAGTTAGACAGTTGCTATAATGCAATCCTATGGACATACCTCAACAACTTACTGCCAGTAAGCTCAGAACATAATAATGCTCTCAGTTTATGGCAATTCCAATACTCCCATACTGGATAAATCAGAATCTAGTTTCAGTTCATTCTAGCCAGGCAATAACATATTTTTTCATTCAGTGGATTAAAATTTCCAGTTCACTAGGAAGAAATCCTCCAAGTGCTTCTAATGCATGATTATTTCCCATGTGTTATTTAAACTGTCAGGTCTCTCTTCTTTTATGCTGAAGGTTGCAAAACATCTTTGGTCCACTGCTACTTTTTTGGTTTATTTTACCATTAGCTCGTTCACGAAGACACATACAGTGATGGTCAACCTGTGATTTACCAGCATGAAGCAGCAGCCCCCTGAATGCAGACACATTTCTTCTCTTTGCAACAAGACAAACTGTATAAGGAGAGAGGCATGCAGAGCATGGGCTGTGCCGCTGTGCCAATACCGTAGGACATCTTTGGCAGCAGTGGATGGCAAATGAGTTCTGATATGAGGCTGAGCACCAGTCCGTCAGCAAACAGCATGAGGCTGGGAATATGGTGTGGAGCAGGAGCAGATGAGTAGAGGTTTGCGCGTAAAATGCTACAGATAAAACCTCTGTGGGAGGGCAAAGATGTTAGGATTTAAGGGCTGTTGAAATGTGAAATGTGTCAGGGATGCCTTAAGACTGCAGGCAGAGAACAGTTAAGATGTAGAGATATGCACACACAGCTGCTCCCAGGTCAGGTCTCCTGGACAGGGCTGGACTGGACTCTGCTGACCCTAGGGGCAAATGAAGTGGGAGCACTGATGAAAGCAATAAAGGAGAAAGGTCTCTGATCCCTTATCCAAAATTTTTGGCTACAGAGTTTTACGGGCTGTTCATACAGCTGTGATCTTGAAACTTATTTTTCCATAGATAGCACGGTAAACTTTGAAGGTAACTTTGCCAAAGTTAAAATTGGTAATTTTCCCCAAAAGGCAGCAGCTGGCCTTTGTTTATTCTCTAACTCATCTACATGTCCTATGCTCTACTCCTTCTCTGCCTGATTTGTTCTGCTGTTCTCCACACATGGCTGACCAGACTATTCTCCTCTTTCCTAGACGAACAGTTTTCTTGCTGCAGACAGTCACTTTCCCCAACTCTCTCCTCAATCATTTAAAAATGTCTTCTCCTTTCCCAGTGCTTGCACTTGGGAAACAAGTCATTCAGGAGCATTCCCCCCAAAAGTGACCTATTCAGGTTTTAGCAGCTAGGATTATCAAATCAAAATGCTGATGAATCATAACACCCCAAAATACTCTTTGGATCCCAGAGAGGACCCTTTTTTTTTTTCCTCAATACATCTCTTGTAATGCCAAAACTTGCTTGGGTCTTTGGAGTATAGAGCTCTGAGCCACCTCTGAGCACTGAGCTACTACAGGTATCTCTCCAGCTCAGAAGATTGATAGCTAAAATATTGTTTTTATAAACACCATATATATTCACCTGGCTGTCACAGAGTATGCTTAGCTTTTCTGGAATGCATAGCAAAAAAGCCTGAGATGGAAGAGGGAAAGAACAGTGCTGGACATACGTGCAACACAAATACACTTCCAAAGCAAGAATCACTCTATACTGGCTGCATTATATAGCAATATTATTCATTTCAGCTCATCAGTCAAAATAACGTAATTTCAGAAAGAATCTGGGGAATGGTCTAGGGACCTCTCATCTCCTGGGTCAAATTCATATAAATCCATGAAATACCCAATTCTACTTAAAACAATTTTCTTCCTTTTGAAGTGTGACGACCTACACTTTTGTATGCCAAGCAAGCTCTTAACATTGTTTCTTTACTAAAATATTCTCTTTAGCAATTGGAGCAATGTACCCACCGCAGTAGAGTGGCATGAACATTGCTTCTACGCTTGAAAGTGATTTGGAGATGAAAAAAAACATACTGTTATATATTCAGTTGCTGTGATGTAAGGAAAGTCTGATTACATTTGGTACAGTCTGCAAATTTTTTAATGGGTACTTAATTTTTGCCATAAGCAATTTTTGCCCTTAAAATACACAAGAACAAGCAAAAAGTAGGAAAATACGTTTTGTTTCATTATTAAACCTCCAAGGGTTTTAATATGTGTGTTTGCTGGGGGGGGGGGGGGGGGGGGGATTACTTACAAAATATGCCTCTGACTGCTCAAGTTCCAAACAGCCTTCTTGTTCCAGCGCATTTCCAAGCCTACACAAACACACAGTCCAGCACTCTCCATCCCATCGCAGCACTCCACTGGGATGGGCCTGATTAGCTGTTCCCCTGCTGCTGCAGTAAAATGCTGCAGAGTGGCTGATGGATATATACAGGGTGTGAATGAAGACAGCTTCTGCAGCCATCCATAAACTCAAGTCATTGAAATTGCTAGCTGTCTCCTACCTGAGAGGAGCACTGGAAAAAGGGAAAGAAAAAGGCTCTTACTTTTTTAAAGGTATTCGTTTGGCTTTATCATCGGTATGGCAAAGTGAATGACTGTGTCCTAACACAACTCTGAGTATCACGT
Organism: Aquila chrysaetos chrysaetos; assembly: GCF_900496995.4. Lineage (NCBI taxonomy): Eukaryota > Metazoa > Chordata > Aves > Accipitriformes > Accipitridae > Aquila > Aquila chrysaetos. The sequence goes on from NC_044025.1 coordinate 17,543,934, forward strand.
CTGATAGCAACTAAGGCATATATTTTCCAACAAACAAAAATAATGCGACAGCTTCAGGTTCCCTTTCCTCTGGAGCATACACTCTTGATCAACAAACATCAGAGATAATTTTCTGATGATGACTAACCTATCATAAGCATGAAAAGAGACTTTGCTTAAAATAAATAAACCAGGACAGAACAGTGAATATATTGTATTGCCGTGTTCAAAAAGAAGCTAGATGTTCCTGCAGAACAGATTTGCTGAAATTCTGATGGCCAGATGAGGAAAGTTGACCAAACTTTGAAAGCATGTGAGTTGAGGCTGATTCTACGAACTGAAAGTCTGACTCTGAAGCGTCCGAGTTCACCATGAAGTGGTGCAAAAACATTTCTCAGGGACACATTTTTCCTTTAGTATAAAGGGGAAAAAAAAAAGAAAAAGACAAGACAGAAGAAAAAAATCCACACCCAAACCTTCCTCTCCCAAATGTTACACCCAGCTTTTTCTTTTTTTTTTTTTTTTTTTTTTTGGGGGGGGGGGGGGGGGGAATTACGTATCAAATACAGAGCTATTCTCTCAATAAATTTACTATTTTCTTACACAGAGATACACATGCTCTAACAAAACAGGGCTTCATTGAAGTCTGGTGCTACCTTCTTTTACTGTTACTGTAAGAAATACCAGTGAACAGATTGCAGCATTGCTTCCCTCCCTTACACATACACAGAGACAATCAAGACAGAAATTACATACTCTGATACACAGGTTAGTCACAGACTAAGGCAGCCCTAATTAAAAAACTGGAAGCAGAAAGGTGAAATATTCCACAATGTGCCACAAATGTAGAAACAGTTAAACACAATGGAACATTGTAGGGAAACACAGACACGTGTAGCTTTGTGCACTTCTGTGAAAGACTCTAAAGATAATTGCACTTGATTGCCTTATTTTATTATTAATAGTAGACAGAAAAATTATTAATTTTTTAGGTTACAGAATTTTATGAAATTTATGTGATGTCAAAAGCACTGAATGAAATAAAGAAATAACTTTTATTCTGAAAGGAAAAAAATAAGAGGGAGTAGCGCTATCTTTCCTAAAACAGAGGAAATGGAAACAAGTCAGCCATAAACTCTTTCCAAATACAGTTACAGGTAGACTTGAGCCACTGTGATGATTGGAAGTAACATTCAAATGACAAGCAATGGAAAATTAGGGTTATTTCAATCAGATGGGGGCTATCCTACATTAAAAGAATGGGGGCAATTTGGTATAAACCAACTCAAACTCAAAAGCAGACACACCTTGAACAATATGGAAATGTCTTGGAAACTGGAGTATGATCTTGGGAAACAAAAAAGATACAGCAGCTGTGCCGGTCACAATAAAAAGCCATAGGGTTGAAGCCAAAACACTGACTGCTCATTCAATGGAAGAAAGTAATTAACATACTAGAAATAGAGACTCATACAAAATCTTGGGTGTTCTGGCTTTTTTTTTTTTTTTTTACCCCAGCATGAAGAAATTCCACTCCTGACTTGAGATCTCCAGTAAAATTGCAATATAAATAAACAAACAAATACATAATGGCTTTTTTTTTTTTTTTTTTTACCCCAGCATGAAGAAATTCCACTCCTGACTTGAGGTCTCCAGTAAAATTGCAATATAAATAAACAAACAAATACATAATGGCATCAGAAAAGATGTTGAAGAATTCAGCCTCTCCTGTCAAAGGGTAATGCAGGAAATCAGATTAAAGTATTAAAGTATCATAGGAGACCACTGTGACTGTGAAGTCTATGAATCTATGAGTACTGAAAAAGCTGGCACATTTCCCATGCACAAAAAGGGAAAAAGTGAGCTTTTAAAATTATTTTCATAATTACTGTCTGCCTCATTATGCAGGAATACTACAGTGTGTGACTTTAAAACAAAGTTTACTTTATTGTTATAAGGCTCTGTTATGACACTTAAGTCTTGCATATTTAAAAAAAAAAGTAAGGTAGCAGTTGCTCTGCTAGTAAAAACTTGACTGAAAGATGACCACCTGTAATGTTAAATTTCAGTCTTTTCAGTGTTAAACTCAGAATCTGTATACCTACTGTAGCCTAAATTTTTACAAAGATATCCAGTTCCAATTTAAGGATTTCACATGACCAAGAAGCAACTGGATATCTACTAGTTAATTCCCACTGTTTAAGAGCATTATTGCTAGTCTGAATATGTCTAGTTTTGAATTCTAAGCATCAACAGTGACACTCTGGTGTCTTTTCACTAGCAAAATAAATTAATTACTTTCCCTACAAATTTGAAAAAGCTGGCAAAATCTTTATCTTTCAGGATCTCACAGAACCCAAGGGACTCACAGGCTAAAAATGCAGACTCAACCTTTTCCACATGTAAACTTGTCTGCTTGGTATAATCATACGTACATAAAGAATACGATAGGAATGTTAACCAACACAAATCCTGAAATCTCATCCCTTAAGAGGAGATAGCTGAGCTTTGATGAAACACTGTATAGTATGGTTATTTATAGTGTAGGTGCAGATTTTCAGCTATATATTAACAAAATACCAATAGACTAGCAGATTACACCTCCCAAAGATCTACCTTTGATATATTTCACATTTGTCTTAACTTTGTTATTTGAAACATTATGTTTAATTGCATGAATAAAACTAGGCATGTGAAATAGAGCATAAAGAAAAATCTGGGTTTGGGGGAGTGGTTTCATTTTGGTTTTTGGGGGTTATTTTTGGGTTTTTTGGTTGTTTTTTTTGTTTGTTTTTTTAAGATAACAAAAAAGACATCTTTTGATAAAATGAAAAATTCCATGGATTTTCATCCAAAATACTAACAACCCCTGAAAATCAAATTCCTTCCCATCACCCCCTGAACATGTATTGGTCAAGGAAAATGTCTTTCACTTGTGTCCTGGTTTCAGCTGAGAAACTAACAATCCTTCCTCACAATCTTGCCACTGAGCTCTGGCACTTGCCCTGTATTCAATATCAGCTGATTTCACTGCCACAAAACTGTGACATATATAGTGTATTTTGGAATGGACGGCACAATCAATATTGATGTTGGCAGCCTCTCTTGAGCACAGACATGAATACACAGCACCGAAGCTCTGGAGATTCACTGCTTTGCTGTAGCCTGGCTGCTGACTGGGCTTGTATGTGTGAGAAAGTGAGCTGTTTGCAAACAGCTTTTCCAAATGGGTTCTCCATTCTCTTTGCAACGGTTTTCAAGTTGAGTCTACTTCAGTTTTCCTTGTACTTGAGTTCTGTTATGCTTCACACACAGCTTTATTTTACTTCCCAACTTTTGCTCATCCCTGGTTCAAGTTGGGCGTGGGGAGTGGGATTACTAATAGAGAGAAAATCATGCTCAAGAGGCAGTGACTGACATATACTTTAAACGATTCCAACAAACCTAGACAACTAATGACCACCCAAACAGCCTAATGTATGTTGGCTTGAGAAACAAAATGGGTATCCTGAGAAAAGATTAGTTATTGTTTCTTCTAATATTTCCAAAAGCACACTTCAGTTGTGGCTATCTGTCAATCAAATTGAAGTCCTGTCTGCATACAACACAACTAATTCCTCAGGAAAACCCATCCCCCTGTTCTTATCACAATAACTTACCTTACATGTTTTGTGAGCACAAAGAGCATATCACCAGAATAAGCTGTTGTTCATTCCCACGCAACCTTACAGTACATTGACTTCCCCTATAGACAATGACTTTGTAGAAGAAAAAAAAAAAAAACCCACAACACAAGAGAAACAGAAGTGTCTGTTTGCTGTAGAAGGACTGCCACACAGGTGCAAGAACGCTTGCAATTCTCCCAGCACAGGATATGTCCCAAGTATGTCCTGAAATGAAGCACATTAATTTAGAAGTGAAAGCTAGTTCTGCTTCAAAACCTAGTCTAAGCAACCTCTTAGGGAAAATGCTGCCACAACACACCCAAGACAGCAGGGGAGAGAGAGAGATCATGAATTGAATTGTGAAGAAAACAGTCTCTTCGTCCCAATCACCACCCATTTAATTCTCGTAATTTTCTCTTAATCAATAACATTGTGTTTTACACACCCAATGAAACAGATACTGAGAAAGGTTCTTCAGTTGCACTCATGCTGCCTAATTAACACTACAGGATAGTAACACCACCACCAAAAGTAGAATTTGATCCACTTTTCTTAGATAATAGTTGTTTTAGATCAAATACAAATTGCAAAGGTTTTGCCTTTCCATTATGTAATTTAATTGTCATCTTCTCCCTCCTTTACATAGAATAAAGATAAATGCCTTTTTGGCTTCTTATTTTGTATCCTTCAGACAGACAAAGCATGGATGAACATATTAAACACTAGAGCTGTTGTGTCCTGGTGAGAGTGAGTGGATCATTTCCTTTGCTTCTTCTGACCTGCTATAGAAATCTATAGCACATTAATCATTTCTGAGCATAATCCCAGTGTGAGGTGGGAGCAGAGTAATTTACTGTGTCTGCATTAGATTTTTCTTTCATCAGACTTTTATACAGCTCAGTGGAAGAAACTAATACCTATAAATTTAACAGGAATGTATTTCTGTTAAGGCTACGTTACTCTTACCCAAACGTAGAAATGAATAATTAAGTCTCTCTTAAGTAAGCAACCATTGTATAATAAATCCTAAACTCATTCATGCCATAAATTGAACTAATTAAATTAGAGATGTTTCTTCCTTAATATACAACAGATATGTAAGCACTGAGACAGCACAGTGATGCTCATAATACAAATGCCTACGCAGATTAGCCAAAACAGACAAACAGATTCATGGATATCATCAGTGGTGAAATGGATTATCCATGTTCTGTAACTTTTAGAATGAATCCCTCATCCTCTTTATTCATGAGTCACTATACTTCTCAAAGCTGTATGTTGAACAACCATGACTATATTACAGTGAGAGCATTTACTTCCTTCAGGGTTGGTGGTACCTTCTAAAATACATGGAACAGGTTTGAAGACATTGCAAGACAGCATTGCATTGGGGAGGGTACAGCAATACATGCTTCCTTACTGGCAAGGGTGGGCCGCATCTTCACAGCTACTTGAACCTGGCATAGGCTGAAAAAAATCAGCCGCACCCTCTTTGTCATTATTTTTTCCTATATTGTCTCTTCATCGTCTCAGCACAAGCACTCACACAGCTAGCTATGTGGTCACCTGGATCAGGAACTGCACTGATTAAAGTTTTGGGTGGCATCTCTCTCTGCTTCCTATTCATCTTTCCCTCCCCCACTGGATGTCCTTTGGGAATATTGAGAATAGCTAAAGTCCTAATGGTACCAAGCAGAGCAGTACCTGGCTACTCTAGGTACTTTTCAGGGCACAGAGGCGTTTGTAATTTGCTACACGGGCAGACCCAATAGCTGATTTCAGAGCCCTCTGCAAACCACTGAGGAGGGGAAGAAGAGCCAAGAGAGGAACTCAGCTCCCTCTCTACCTAATAGGATTCAAATCACACCACCTGCTTCTCAGGAAAATGTCGTATCCACTTGACTTGTGTCTGAAAGGAAGAGGAGCAGGAGGAGGTCTCCAGCACTCTTGAGTTTAGTAACACAAGATTCATGAGCTCAAAATGGGCATTCATATTCTCTATCATTATGGGTAACGAGGTATAGGTAGAAAGTTTTTTATTTGCTTAAAACTATGTCTTGACTTACAACGAATAATAATTCACTAGCACATAGAAAAATATATAATGTAGCACCCAGCATAATATTTCTATGTACTGAAAGGGCCAAACTCATCAGTACAATCTGCCTGTTCAAGTCTCACAAAGCATCTGTAAACAACAGTCACTGGCCTATTAATACAGGCAAACAGCAGCTTTTTTTTTCAATTGGGAACTGGCCATAATAAGCTGAAGACACCAAGAAAAGTGATCCTTGATATTTCTCTGTAATTATCCCTAATGCCTCATGAATTCACACACTGCCTAGAATATACATATGTATTATTACTCTTCCCTGCAAATTCAATTCTACTCATGCCTTGGTGCTGCAGAGAACATACTGAAGTGAACATCCAGGCTCCGGAAGGTGTTACTGAACAGGGACCTTTGGTCCTCATGTTGCTGCATTTTGTGGGTAAAAAACCCTGACATTGCCTGCATATGACAACTGTGGGAGAGAGGGCTAAGAAATAAAGATGAAAACTTTCCTAAGCAATACTTTTAAATGCCTCAGTCTGGTTTCAGGTCATTTCTGGCTTTGATATCTTCTTTCTCATAGAAATTTCAAGGCTGTTTGCTTCAAATTATGCAAAAGCAAAAAACCCCACAAAACAAACCAACCCTTCAGTTAAAGCACAATGCTCAAGAATTTCAAGTGGAAGGGAGGTCAATGGCAGCCAACTTTTGTCACCCTACAAATCAAACATCAAAAGATTTGTAAACACTGTGCTAAGCTATACTCGTACCTCTCTAAGAACAGTGCACATGGTGTGCCTGAAACCCACAGCACTGCATTACCCATGCAACGGGTCTGACTAAAAATGTAGCTGCGTCTGAAGACTCAATAGAAGGATACCAGTAGATGGACCAACAAATATTAAAGACCTTGAAAGGAAGAAGGTGTGTGTCTCAGCCTGCTAAACAAAACTAACCACAAAAGTAAGTACTTTATGGGTTCAGAATATGGCAAAGATGGCTACTTTTCAGCTGAGACCTTCTGAAGGTCTTAAAGAAGGAAAGACTCAAGTTTTGCTTTTGCAAACAAAGGTTAAAAGCATGAGAAGTAAGGGGATAATTGGATCTTTGCCCTTACCCATACAGCATCTTTGTTTCTTTTTGATGCATACACTGAATGAATGTTGCAGAGCCTGTGATATCTACAGGGTTATGGGAGTTGAGCTCACTTGTCCTTCTTGCAACATACACTGGGTTGCAAGCAAATCCTCCAGTATATATTGCTTTGATTTTCCAATTCTGGAATTCCCTGAACCCTTCTCACCTTAACTGGACTTTCCTACCAACAGGTAGCAGTAAGTTTTCACTCAGTTTGGCTATTGATAGGTGCCTAGTGGCATATACTGGAATATCCTTATATTCACAACAGAAAGGGACAGAATATCATTGTTTTACCTGAACCTGTAAGGCTATGTGGTACACACAAAATTTACAGGGATGTGGCATTCCTTGAATCCCTGCCACTTTCCATACTTACAATTTTTTATTTTGTCTGGTGTTTATGCATGGTTTGTTCCCTGCTTGCTGAGAGAGGGCATGTAATGATGCTGTAAGGGGTCAAGTTCTCATTAGGCTCTTCTAAAATTATTGAAGAGTCCAACCAGGAACACTGGAAAGGGATGTCACGGGTGCCTATTCTTACCTTCTCTTTCCCCAAACCATACAGACAATTGTTATGCCAAGTTTCAAACATAGCAATATTCCTGTTAAGTTTGGTTTTTTTTTTGGTTGGTTTTTTTGGTTTTTTTTTTTTTTTTGCTTTTTAGGAACTGTATATTTTACCTTCTCCTACAAATCAAAACCAGATATCGGGGGGGTGAGGTAGAGAAAAAAGAGTTGGGCAGAGACCAAGCATAAAAATAGTGCAGTATGATTTAACTGTGTTAGAAAGCTATGAAGGTAGAGGGGTGGACTGAACTGGAAACAGATTACACCTTCAACTCCAGGCACTCTCTTTGATATACATAAAACATTTATTTTTCATAATTCAGGCTTTCCATAAACAGGCAGGACAACTATTTATGTACTTATATGAATGTTGTCTCACTCATTGATACCTTTTCAAACCAGAAGGCACCAGTGAGTGTTAGCATTAGCACATCAATATTCCATCACTGACACTGGTGCAAATTCAGAACAGGAACAGCATTCAACTTCTGAAAAGCATGGAAATAACTGGGCTTTCTCATGGTATCCATACTTATTGCACATACCTTGGAGTGTAATGGACTCACATGACTTAATCACCAGCTCTAAACACATTTTTTTACTGCTGCTTCCCTACTTGCTTTAGCAATTTTCTGTTATTTAAAATGCTGAATGCAAGTGAAACAAATGCATGCATGAATGAAAACAAACAATGCCACTTCCAAACATCAATACACACTGGCAAATACACAACTGTAATAATGGGCACATTATATATTCCTAATGTTTCTTATTAATCAAATCTTGTTTGTATTAGAAGAAGGAAGTAACTGTATCCAAATTAACTTGCCAATATGATAGCCATTAATAATAATGTAGAGAGAAGACTCCTAGAATGCAATTATGTTACCAAAGTAATAGTGATACAAAAATAAAACATGATATAGTTGATACAAAGAGTGAAACAGTATGCATTCTCAGGTGCATATGCAAAGGTATTTTTGCAGGTGCTTATTCCTCTAATTATAATTCCTTAGAACTGAAGATATCTATAGTCCACTCAACAGCTCAGATAGAGGGTCAGATGCTCCATGGTATCACAGTGACACAACTGAGAGGCAAGTATTGTAGTTTATGTAGTTGTGGCAGGAAATTCAAAGCCTAAGTATATTTGGCCTGGATATGTAGAAAGTACACAGACAATTCCATCTTTAATGCCTAGGGTTCTGGACAAGAGTATTCGTTAGTGACATGTGAAATGGATCTCTCTGAGTGCAGGAAAACTATAGATTTAATTCTCTCCATCAAGCAGATGGCATCAGAAGGCAATTTGCAGAGAGTGGCTGCTTCTGGAGGTTATTCTGCAAGATCCTTAGAAGAGAGCTGATGTGTGGGTAAGAAAGGTTCTTGAGTGGTGGAGGGATTTGATTGCTACAAGCCAACAAAGACGGAAGAAAAATTTGTAGGTAACTTTCGTTATTTCAGGGGAAACACTAGGAGGGACTTGAAAACCTTCGTTTTACTTAGACAGACAGTTTGTTTCACCTCTTCAGTCATGCTATCATGGCTTAGCATCCTGTAATCTGACATCCAGAGACCACTTTCAGCCATTACTGGGAGTGCAGATCTCCCATTCTCCAATATTTCAACAGAGAACATATGGAGACAATTTTCACATTGAATCCAATCCTTCCTAAGGTAACAATAGGATACATAGCATCAGATAAACCAGCCATTTACTTTATGTAGTTGGATTAAGAGAAGAAATAGACTCCATCAGATATAAAAGAAATAATCATTTTTCATACCTACACTAAATTTTTAGTCAAGTTTCCTAAGGATACACTGTTTATACATTCTTTCTCTGTTAGGGTTTGTGTACAAGTCTATAAATCTCCTTCACCACCAAGTTCTGAATACACTGACTGATTTTAAATCAGTGTGATAGAAGGGTAGGGGTTCTCAAAGATAACTATGTCCTAACATGAGAGATGGATGAGAAGGGAGCTTGTCTAACTGCCCCTAACAGAATACGAAGGGAAAGGCTGTAGTATGAACACATATATTATTCATGTGCCTGAGGCTCCATGAAAGCTGGAAAAGCTTTCACATGGCACAAATCTGTAGGAAACGAAACCTTGTTAGTTTGCTGCTAAGAGAATATTTGCTCATCCAACCTAATTATCAGTGGAGACACTGCAGACTTATCTGTTTTTTCCAATTCCACATGTGTGATTCTAAGATTTTGGCATTTGGCCTACAGCTGACCGGAGATGCAAACAACATGAACAGGCCTGATACTATTGTAGGATTATTCTCCTCTCTGACCAATTAGTCCAATTGCTATGATTAAAAAAACAAAACCAAAAAAACCCCACCCCACACTAAAAAGTGGCAAGCTTCTAGCAAGCTTAATTATCTTTAAAAATACTTAAAATTTTACAAAGCATTTTAGGACTTAAGTCGAACTACTCACATGGCCCTCATTAGGGTTAATGCAGCATTTCCATAACACTTTAGAAAAGATAATTTACTCTGTAGATCTTCCCTGAAGAAAACATGATATCCAGCTGGGAAAAAGACAACATAAGTCTCCTGTGCTACTCTGACATATGGTAATCAATGTCTCACACCCATGTGAAGGAGTATACTTGAGGTCAATACTCAAAACACTTAGTGAAGAATCTTGACCAACTGAAGCTAAGATTTCATGGGAGGCATAGGTATCACTTGATAGGCCTGTTATTGTTCACCTATTTTTCATTTATGCTGCCATAGTGGTAAGTGAGGAATGACTGTGATGGCACGGAAATACTGTATCAGTTCTAGACACTACCCATTGAACTGCTGCAGGTAGCTGACAGCATCAAAGATAAACAGTGTCCAAACAGGTCTGAAAAATCATTTCTTTATAGGAATCGAAGATGTGATTTTAAAATTGTCTTTCTTTGGGTATATGAGCTGAATTCTTGTTATTGATCTGTTAAGAAGCCAGGTTGCTTTGGAATTCTTGAAGACAGAAGAAACTATAAACACATTTTAGTTTGTCCGGGCGGGGGGGTTAACAATATAAAATTAATAGAGGAGACAGCATTTCAAAGCAGCCACTAAGGGATGGATTTTGCCACCTTTCCACATCCCAGAACTACCCAAAATGCAAAACTTGATTAACTCTGAGTAGTAGCAAGAGTAAGGCAAAAAAGGAAAACTAGCAGAGCAAAATTCCAGTAAAAAAATTAAAAAATACTACATTACGATATTTATGCCAATAACTAAGACTGCAGGAGTCTTCAGCTTCTCTGGTTGGTTGGCTCAGTAGCTGAAGCAAAGATGTGAGAAGTACTCCATTAGGGTCAGCACACAACAGCAGGTTTATTCCCACTTGTGGTTAAAGGCATTTTCTGACAGGTTGCAGACCGCTGCTTAGCCTTGGAATTAAAAGTTTATTTGCCTGTTAAAAATCTTCCAACTTGCATAAGATATTTAAATATTGATTCATCCAGAAGGCCAGACAGATAATTTTTCTGTTGCCAGTTGGATGTAAAAGTTGAAAGACAGCCCAAACAGACCCTAACAGAGGCTTTCATTAATATTTACGCGTTTTTGTAGGAAGTGTAACAATATTAACCAAGGAGTCAGAGAACACACAGCATAACATACGTCGCAATATATCTCCTCATGCCTAGGGATATGAAGGTTAAAACCTCTACAACTAGGAGAAAGATTTTAGCAGGGCATGCCACATCTTTGCTTAGATGCATTCTCTGTTTTGAAAGATGAGCCCAGACAATACTGTATTCCTCCTGAAATAGTCCAGTTTTTGCTGGAAGAAATGAAAACACACACTTGCAGAACAAAACATTTGCCCAAAACAGCACAGAAACACGTAGCTTCACAATTACCAGAGCTGAGAAATGTCACAGTTTGTGATTAATCTCTGTAGCTTACAGAGAATGGGAGTAAAACTGATGTAACGTGTGAGTCCAGACTATGCCTGGAGATATGTGTACACCCCCACTAAATCTCCAGTACGGAGTATATGTTAAGTATACAAGTCACCTGTATCTCCATTAGAGATATATTTGCTAAGTGGAAATTGTTCTCAGACTTGGCACAAACCCAGGGAAGACTACTAACCTACGCCCAAGTCCTGGACTACTTGTGAAGGATGCCTCTTGGAGACTCCAGAAGAATAGTACTTAGTACACAGTATCAGACAATAGTCAAGCGATCTATATTTAAGTAAGGGCTATTTATGTCTTCAAAATTTATTTCCTTCACGCATATCTGCACGTACAGACACCCATGGATGACATCTAATCAAAATTAATAGGGTCACCCAGAGCTTTAAGTAATAAGAAATATGAAGAACCGCTGCAAGTTATTGTTATCCTGGTTAATGTATTTTAATATATTAAATAATGTATTAAATACATTAATAATATATTTAATACATAACTAATGTATTCATGCATGTGCTAAGGTTAATATTTTATTGTGTTAGACCACAGGCATTTATAAAATAGTCTTCATCCTGCAGTATAGGAGCAGATCCTACACTGTTACAAGTCACGAGTACAATGCATAATGGAAATTACTGTGTGACTCTTCCATAGCTTTTAAGTTACTAGTTGAAATGTTAAATCAGAGGGTCAAGCACTGTTGAAATCCCAAAGAAAATCTTTTTTTAGTAATGATGAAATTCCTCCCAAGAGACTGTAACAGAGGACTGGTTGTACATATTAAAGTTTCAGTGATGAGGTGAGTTTTATTTCTCTTGGCTATTACATCATGATTTTCTATTTATGAGTAGCAAGTAGTTTGCTTGCTCTCAAGAGAACCCATCTATCTTGCTTAGCGCCTGCTGTTCTGGGATGAAAATGTGAGACTAGAGAGGAAAGAAAGTTTTCCTCATATTTTTAGTCAAATAAATAAATAAATAAATAAAAACTGCTTAGAAATCTCGGGTTTGATATTGTAGTTGAAACATTTAGATAGTCATGTTTACACAGACCTCATCTCTAGTTATAGCAGATCAGCTGAGGTCATTTCAAGCTGCACATCTCATTATTTTATTGTGGAGGACCTTCTGGTCAAAAAACTCAGTATACACCCTTGAATCCTAGATACAATATGAAAAAGTTAAAACCAATGTGGTCTGAAATACCCAAAAGGAAGGCTTACTGTAAATTTCACTTGCTGCTGTGCATTTATACAAAACAAACAAAACCTGCACTGGTCCAAGTAAGGATGTTTACCACTACACTAGAGCATCCCAATGTTCTTGTTTGGTCAGGCACACAGGTCGCTATCTTGGTGGCGTGAAGATATTCAGAACTATATTTGCTCCAGGATGTGTAATTTTACCTGTTACACTTCTAAATTATAATCTTTTCCCAAAGCAATAAGCATGGAGACAGGGGCTCCACACATCGAGTCATGTAAGAATCTGACACAAATGGCGTATTTCCCATCCTGTATTCTGCACTGGGGAATGTGGGTAGGAGTACTCCTGCACTAACAATGGCACATCAGGGCACACTTTCTACATTTTCTTGGTCTTTTCTTAAAAATATGGCCATGTTCTCCTACAGAGGGTTGAGATTTATGGCCCTTCCTGTCCACTATTTTTGCTTCGATCAATTTTGAATTATACAACACAAAAGCTCCAAGAGAAGAACAACTTATAACAAAAGCATCAGACAGTAACTGCAGCCATGGGTTCGAGCCCCTTCTTTAGCTAAGCACAGAAAGGAATGTTTCACCCTCTTCCTGGATGTCTCTAGAATTCAAACATTGATATAGAGCACCTTATCCAGCTCTGCTGCTAGAGTTCCTTTTGAAGAGGTTTCAAATTAAATGTAAATTTAAATTATTTAAAATAATGACCTTAAACAGCAGAACAGACTTTCCCCATCAGGAATTACACCTGGGGACCTCAGGCCCTCTCTGCTGCTCTGATTGCAGCAGGTTTTGCCTCATGTCCTTCCTGAGCGCTTGCCTTTTAGCTGTCTCTTGGTAGCTGAAGACTGAGGCTCTCTGCACAGTGCATTTGTTGCCTACTTTGGATCTCCTCTTGGACCAAATATGAAGATCACTTCCAACACAGCACCATTTCTAGGGCCCAGCCTTTTACATTCCTATGTTAAAGGGTCCGCCCCTTTATCTGGAATGCCACAAGACCAAACCCTAATGCATTTTATTTAAATGATAAAAAAAAGGGATGATGTTTCTAATAGGAAAAACACAAATAGGAAAAATGCAAAATGAAAAGTCTCACCACCTTGAACTGCTTTCTGAAAGTACCTTCTATTTTGTGTTTGGTATATTCCCTGGGGGTATAGCTGTCTTACAGATAATACAATTATTGAAGAGAGGAAAGTAACATGCCTCACCCGAGCAACCCTCAGAATTTCACTCTGTATTTTTCCTTCTCTAAGATTTTCCTATGAAAAATTATTTTGCAGCCCAAAGACCAATATTTGTGACTCTAAGTCCACTATTATTGATAAACCCCTTTTCTCCCAGAAAATAAAACTCAATCCTATACATGACTTTGTTTAAATGAACTGAGATTTCACCTGAATGATTTATCATCCTTGAACAGAAGGCAACACCAATCTTATCAGCATAGTTTGGGTGCTGAGAGTTCAATTAGAATAGTTTGTAGCAGGCTGTTTTATTGAAGCTAGGTGACCCAAGGTCAGTATTGATTGTATATCTATTGATGTGGATCTTTCCTTGACAGTTGTTTAGAGAAAAACAAAAAAAAAAAAGATAAAACTACACACACAAAACACAGCTTCAGAGAGAAACCCGTAATAGTGCTTCAAAATGAGTGATTATTTATTATACCTCATCCCCTCTCATGAATGCTCTTGCTATTGGGGGTTAGAATCTCCCACAAATAGTGTCCGATGATCGAATTTTACATTTATCCCAGATTAGGTTTAGGAAATGTACTTCCTTTGTTATCTTAAAGCTTCAAAAGTATTAAAAAGTTACAAATATTAGTCAGCAGATTCAAGTATTGGAAGGATTGCTTTAACATTGTGCTACTTTAATATTAACAGTGCTGCAAAAATAATTTTAAGAAAGTTCATTCAATAGTTTTCTTGACTCTGCCTGATGCGTTTCTTACACATAAGGGATAAAAATATACTTACAGCTCTTGTGAATTTCAAGATCAGTGATCTATTCAGAAGTCTCAGTGTGACAATGCAACACAGACTACAAATGCCCTGTGCTTCTAAAGCAATTCTAAATTCAAGGAAAAACTCAAAATCTCATTCACACAAAAAAAAAAAAAGTCCTGTCAAAAGGAAAGAATATTTATTTTATGGTCTAAGAAATCATTTTATAAAAGGAAATATTTTTATCCAGACATCTCTTGAAATACAGGGAGCAATGATATGAAGCAAAGCTATAGATTTATTTTAAGACATCCATTTTGAAATTTTGGTTTTATCTTTGACTTAAAGGAAGTCAACTTTTCAGTGCGAGTAACTATGCAAGAAACCTTTCAATATACTATGACTTTATAATTGATAATCCATGGAAAACAGAATGGCCTCTAAATATTTTTTCTTGAAATCTGAAACAGTTCTTTGAAACCAGATGCTGTTCTCAGTATGTTTTCTGATCACTCTTTCTTCTCAGCACTTTTTCTCTGAGTCGTCAGCTACTTTTAATGACAAAAATCAAAGCTCAAAATCCTGTCTGAATCAACATCACTTGGAGAGAACACATAAATGTTTTCCTTTTTCTGCCTATTGGATCAACTGCAGTAAATAAATAACAGGTTATCAATGCACCCAAGAAATATACAAGCATTCCAACTAAAAAAAAAAAAAAAAAATCTTCAATTTGCTTTTTAAAACGATAATAATAAATAGAGGCTTATTCCACCACAAGCATAGCAGTACACAGATATGTAATAACCAATTATGGATATAACAAGACAGTTTATTAATTTACAAGAAAGAAGCTATTCCAGTAATTGTTAGATACATCTTACCACAGTTTGTCTGCACATAGTCAAAGAATAACACATTCCAAACTGAAGTGATTACACTTCAGTGAAACCACATTCAAAACCCTCAATCCTAGTGTTTGAGTTTTTCTGGTGGATTTTTTTCTTTCTTTTTTTTTTTTTTATCGATACTTGAAAACTAACATCTTTAGCTTTAAATGATTTGGGTGGACAATTAATTGTCTGTTGCTCCCACACTGTGAGGATGCATCAACATTTAATATTGATGTTTTGTGAAGGACAATAGAGCAGATAATGTTTAAATCTTTCTTAAAAGCAAAAAACTCTGACTTGGCTAATTGTTAAGACCAGTGATTTCAATATAATTGAATGGAAATAAAGCAGTTAAGCATTTAAGACTTCAATAACCTTCCTAAAAATCAATGTTTCTTTTAAACTAGTCTCCTAGCCAGGCCTGAGATTTCGCAGTTTTAAAGGAGGGGAAAAAAAAAAAAAGAAAAAAGAAAAATCACAATACTGCATATTTGTCCTCGTCACATAGGGTCCCTACAAAATGCATGTGTGGTGAAAAATTGTTAAAAAAAGATCATCTTTGGAAAACTCTCTAAACAAAGTTTAAAAAAAAAAAAAAATCAATATTTTGCTGGGGAACAGAATGCACGATATGATTACTGCTTGCATGCATATGTGTGGCTGTGAAAGAATGACTGATTGTCTAGATGTTTGATGGTAAAGATCAATAGTTTCTTTAAAAGGAGACAGATTCATGGAAGCTATTGGATCCAAATAGTTTATTGGTTTGTGCTCATCCTTTTGTTTAATGGCAGCTCTCAGAGTCACCTAGGCAATTATTCTTTAAGTTGACTTTCAAGTAACTTACTTGCTCATCACATGGCCTTTTAAAAATAGCGTTCCAAAGCACAATCTCCCTCTCCCAAGGTGTTTAAAATATGTGCGATGTTACATACTTCAGCGTCACAAGATGGCACTTAATAGGAGATATGCTATAAGGAAACATTACAATTTACTTTCAGCCTCTGGAGCAATCCTTTATCTCTGGATTTAACTACTTGCTGGAAATGTGTTAGATTTGTGTTGCTAACTTTTGAATGTCAAAAGAGTTAGTAACCTATCAAAGTTCAGGTAAACATCCCAATGTCTGTAGGCTCATCTCAAGGTACCTGACCTACCCAAACCTCTGAGTTTACTGCACTGGTCTGGAAATCCGTATTCTTCTGTTGTTATTTGATCATAATCCAAACAGTCATCAAGTGCAGTAGGTAGATTTCATTGCTCCATAGTTAGTGTAGTATTGAAATACAGATTTGCTTATTTCATAATTGCATCATAGCTGTATTTTCTAGCTGCTGGCCAATTCAGTTATTCTCTTTACACTATCCTCAGCATCTGCCCATCCCCCTAGCCCCCTCCAGTTTTGTAGGGAAAAATTTATTTTTGAATGAAACATTAAATTATGAGAAACTTCCAGAAAAAAACCCCAATCTTTCATCCAAAAAATCTAACAAAAAATTCTGGTTACTCAGGTTACTGAAAGTCGGCTTGCTTTCTTCCCTCAATGTCTGATGTTGTAACAGGATGACAGGCCATACCTATGTCAGCCGTTTTTGCTATAATAGACTGGACTGAATTCTGGTTTCAGTTACTCTGGTGTCACATCAGAGTGCACAGTGCAGCCTCCTGTGCCTATCATATGAACACAGACACAAGGGAAGCTGTCAACTCTTATTCGAGGGTCCCTTGCGGCAACACCAGTATGGGACTCAACCGATGATGCCATAGCACTCCCTAGGCTTAGATACAGCATGCTGCGCTCTTCACTGCAAAGTTATTTTTTTTGTGTATCAGTTGCCAAAACCAGTAAAGCCTTGAAGTGACTTCTTGACAAGCTTACTTCACATTTATAATCATGTCTCAGAAGTATAGAATACACAATCATGATTAAAACAAAGCTAGGATTAAATATAGTGTCAGAGGCTTGTCAAGGATTTTTAGCTGTGAGGATTCAGATATCATGACTTGAAACCATGGTGACTGCATGATAGACAAGCTTGTATTCTCTTGGTGGGAGAGAAATGGGTAGATCCAAGACACAGTACCTTACTTTAGTTTATGTTTATTCATTAGTTGTGGAAACAGTAGCAAGAAAAGCAGAGAATATCTCACAACTCAAAAAAACTTGAGAAAAAAGCAGCAGCAGTTCTCAGACAGACTTTCTTTCTCCTTATCTGCTTAGGAACCATGCATACCTCCTGTTGGCACCATGTTACACACTGCATCAATCATTGCTCTGAAACTGTCGCTTTGTCTACCCAGTGATTTCCTTCACACACCACTAAGACCTACCTCTAAGGTAAGGCCATACCACTAGGTCAGAAAAGTGAAATGGCCACTTTTCTGATCACTGTTTTACAAGACGAGAAGCGCAATACCATTACGGAAGCTGCAGCAAGCAGACAAGCTATATGCACTACTCTGAGGAAGGAAGACACATAAGAGATCAGATTTGATACCTGATATTCAAACACTACCTACAGTTTTCCCATGTTGTCTGTGGAGAAATACAGAGTATACACACCATGTAGTAGTTGAGAAGCTATTATCAAAGACCCAACTTTCAGCAGAAAATCCCCTCTTACCCTACATATCCCAATGGGCTCCTTCCCCAACATGTCCTCTTTTCAGCGAAGTATTCCAGTCCTGCTCTCTTCCACATTCAACCTCCCATCATCTAGTTATTTCTTCTCAACTGTACTTCACTGTGGGTCTCCAAGTTCCCTAGAACAAGTTTAGCTCTATAGATACTAGATAAGACATCATGTCTATTTGCACTTCTTTAGAAGATTTAGAATCTGATTCTATACTAAATCCCAAGTAAAGCCATTAAATTTAATGGTATGTGTGATTACACGGGTATAATAAAGATCAGAATGCTGGCTTTGCCCTGCTTATGTCATCAGGATATCAGCTATTTTCTTATGCCAAGTAAATACCACAGATTAGGCTAAATTCCTTGCTCGAGCTATGTTTAACTTAGCCACTTTAATTTGACATGAATCTCTGCTGCCACAGAAATAGAAAACAGGGAGTTTTACATCTCTATCAGACTGAAAACTCATCTCTCTTTCAGTCAGTCTGGTTCTCAGACAGAGCAGTTCTCGGATCTGACTTCCTACACTGCCACACAAAAGCTGGAGCAGCGCAGGGCTTGAACAAATCCTTTCGGTGCCAAGGAGAGATTTTTTTATTTTTTAAGAACAACCAGGTAACCATGGCCACAGTTCCACTGGTGTGAATTACCTATCTGTTAACACCCAAGTGGAAATACCATTTCCACCATGGGCACACTCTAACAATTGGAAGCAAGTGAGTTAGAACTTCTTAAGGCAGGTATCACCTCTAGATGAATAATGGATAACTAGAGTACTTGTGGATTCCTGCTGTATACCCAAAAGCAATATAGGATTCATCTATCTAGCTTCTATTGCAGAGCTGGCCACAGGTGGGGCTAGGGCACACTATCTGCATAAAAAATAAACAGACATAGCTTATTTTGCCATAGCTTGTTTCTATAACCCCAGCACATTATTAGCACTAGTAGCAAAAGTCACATATATTACCATTCATGCAAATACTTAGCATAGCAATAGCATTTTTCTTGTGTGAATTTCAAAAGGTTTTGTTGATATAGAAGCATATGGGTTTATGTATATTAATTAGGGCTCATAGTAAGTGTAATACACAAAATAAAAGACATGCCATTTCCAGAGGTTAGATTTAAAGATGAACACTTGATTTCAATGTTATTCACCTTCTTTTATTAATGTTCCATTCGGCAAGAAAGCCATGCCAATTTTCACAGTTTTTTCTTTAATCATAATTTTTTTCAAAATCCTGTGAAAAATTTAACAAAAATGTTAGTGTACTAATTTCTTCACTTTTTTTTTTGCATTTCTATTTTGTTTATACTTCATCAATATGAATAAGCAGCCAGTCCTTGGAGTAGTAAGTACTTTGGCTTCTTCAAAGTAAGTCAGACTAGCATGGTAGTCCATCACTATATTAATCTAAGTGGCATATTGGCACCACTGTCAGGTGCCCTTTCTGTGTCTGGAACAAATATCTCTCCCATCAGATAAAAGCAGTCCACTTCAACATGGGGGAAATATGCAATGTTTATTAAAATAGTGTCAAGTATGCTCAATCAACTGCCAGTGAACAGCTTTATCATCTGAGGGATAAATATCACTAACAGCTGCAAGGGAAAACTATTCAGATATTCCCTAAGGAATGCATCTTCTATCAGTCTGTCCACTCTTGTTATAAAAACTGTTCCAGATATTTACATACAGGACCTGGCTTTTTCCAAAGAAAACGGCAAAGAAAAGGGTAGGCAAATAATGGGAAGGAAGACAATGAGTTCCAGAATCTATCTACTACTTTGACATTTTTTCAGTAAAATATTTCAGAAGAAATACACTAAATATATATTTTTTATATAATTTCTTTTTGCTCCTTTTTATGGCCTCAGAGTGCTTTGTTGTCTGTTCTGTCCTCTCAATTTCTTGACCCTAATTTCCTTCCCACTTTCCCCCCCTCTCCCCAAAGAGCAAGTGTGGCTGGGAGAAATGAAAGGTATCTTTTCTCCTAGTCTTATTTATTCTGGAGTAGGATTTTGTGATAATTACACAATTTGTAAATTTCTACCATAAGATGATTCAAGAACAGTACACAAGATCAAACATAGTTGTTAAGGGTATAGCAAAGGAGCACGTTTCCTGAACACACAACTTAGTCCCTCTCAATTAGGCACAAGGTCTAGAGACATTCATTACAGGAACAAGAATCAGCCCCAACTATGAGTGAGATGCAGAATTTGGTTCTATCAGGGAAACTGCATATAAGAAGAAAACAGTCAGATTTAAAAACTGTTATGTTAACTCCTGTTCCACACCCTTTAACATTTAAGGAACAAATCATGAAAACAGCATTAGTTTCTAGACAGGAGCAAAAGCTCTGGCAAGAGGGAGAAGAAATCTCTCCCAGGGCACAGAAATAACTGGGGAGATGCTCCACGTATTCCTAAGCAGACAAAAGTTCTCTGCTGCATCTCTGCACCTGGATCTTTGCTCTTTATCCAGACATCCAGGTAAGGGTCTGAGATAGCCCTGCATCCTTCTGTTTGGTCTTAAATCAAAAAAAAGTAAAAAATCTCTCATAACTGCAGGTAGGAGGAGGCTTAATCCCACCAGGTTTTTTTTTCAGAAAGACTGGAGGAGAGAATGGCTTTCAATAAGAATGAAACTTAAAAAAATCTTCCCCCCGTAATTAAGATTGATGAATTCTCAAATAAAGAGCTAAGTAATCTGGTATCATAATATCAGTTCTAGCTCCTTTCACTTTTGTCTCATTTCAACACAGTGATGGGTAACAGCTGAAATCAGTGCAGGCAATCAATAATCATTTCATGTCTGTATAATATCCTGTAACAGCAAAAAGTCTTCCTATTTCACATTTAATTGAAGTAGATATGCTGACT
This sequence comes from Aquila chrysaetos chrysaetos, assembly GCF_900496995.4. Classification (NCBI taxonomy): domain Eukaryota; kingdom Metazoa; phylum Chordata; class Aves; order Accipitriformes; family Accipitridae; genus Aquila; species Aquila chrysaetos. Next base: position 17,564,867 of record NC_044025.1, read on the forward strand.
GATTATTTTGTTTGTCAAATGTTTGTTTCCAAACTCCTAAAACATTTGGGTATACAGAACTATTGCATCAGAAATCTGCTTTCATTGGGCCAGATTTTTAAAATGTATTTTAGTTGCTAAAAGATGCATACATTTAATTTAGTACAATTCAAAAAGAGAGCATCACTGCCAAATTTGCATCCATTTCTTAAGTAAAACTGAATTCATGAACTTGTGTTAATAAATGGGAAGGGAACTGGAGACAGATGGAGAAAGCTTCTGGGATAATTTTGAAATATAAGGTGAGTTTTGAAATCCTGATAGGTGTTTGTCTATGTATTTTGGCACTTAAGTGTCAGACCTAGACCTTTGCTAATGATAAGCGGTGACTGTTCTCTAGACAATTTGCAAATTGGGACACATCTAGCATCATTTGTCTTAAAAAAAATAAAATATCTGATTTCCAGATACCTTTTCCTCACCAACAACTGCTAGGCATAGAAAATGCTAGCAGAAGACGGCATGTCAAGGACCCAGCAAAACTCAGCTGACTGTAGCTGCAGCAGTACAATATATTCCAACCCTGTATAGGAACTAAAGGGCAAATGAAGTGGTTATAGCTAGACAGGTAAGGAAACTGAGGTACAAATTTGGGAATGTATTTCACAAGGTCACCCAGCAGGCCAGCTACACAGATGAGAACACATATCCTAATACTGACCCCCATTAGGCTGTCTACCCAGAATAGGCATCTCACATGAAAGCATTTTCCTACACTCCCTTCCCCCTATAATTTTGTTTAACAACCTGCAAAAGTTATAGCATATGTAATTCTCTCTAATATTTACAGCCTCTGGTTAAAACAATTGCAACCTATTAAAGTGTGTTATAACCTCACAAAAAATAACCTTGTACAAAACTCCTCTGCAGCTTAGTATCCCTAAATCTTAACAAGGAAAGGTAATTGTTAGCGTTAGCTTTCCATCTCTTCAAAGCATAAAGCAGCCAAACATCGACAACTATATTTCAAAATGTAGATGCACCAAGATAGAGTGAGACTCCTGTGCACCACTGCAGCATGAATAAGGTCAGGGTCAGGGACCCCAGACACAGTTATGTGGTTGAAACACAGAGAACAGAAGTCAGCCACAGAACATATAATAGGTAATGAGATGCATCAGCCTAGCAAGCATCCAATTAACATTTAGTAGTAGTATTAGTACATGGCACAAACTCAGTATGAAACACCCAACATTGTGAACACGCTTTCTGTTCGAAACCCTGAGAATAAAGCTAAAATATTAAGGACCTTAAAAGTTAAGAAATCCAGCTTCTTGCAAATTGAGATAGGTAAGAACTGCAGAAATAAAGCAAAAAGTGTGACAGTAACACACACTTTATTTTTTTCATTTTTAAGTGAACAAGACTCTTTATACCAGCCCTCTCTCATATCACAGCAGCTTAGACAAAGCAAGACAGTTATTTAAAGAGGTGTGTTCCAAGACAGCTAAGTCTTTACAAGCTAAAACCACACTGCTCCTGAACACAAATGAACAGCCAGCGCAAAGATGCTGAGAACTGTTCTGACACGTTGACTGGACAATCCGTCATTGAAGAAGTGGGCAGATACATTCGAAGTCTGCAGCATTTCAAAGGACAGCACTGAGTCATGTGTACTATGAGAGTTTAGGAATTGCCAGAACATCCTATCTTGATTAAAAAACAGCACCTGCAGTTTGCTGGGAATACAGTATAAGCACAAGAAAGGGTAAGACCTATCTGTTGGGAGAAAAAAGAATTTCTCTTGTCTTCACTAAGTTATGTGGTTAACAACCCAGCAGTATCTGCTTTCTCACTCCTTCAGAAACTTGTCATCATTAGTTTCTAGTCATAAGGATTTTATTCTGATTACTTTGAAAATCCTGAAGGACAATGCACTGTGTGGTTCAGTGCACACAATTCAAGGAAGGACCATTTAATATGCCCTTAGATTTGAAAATGTTTAAGCAGCAGAACTTAATTCACTACAGAGGATGGGTAAACCAGAAGCCATGTTAGTCAGAGCAGCCCCATTTACACTGCAATTATGGACAGATAACTAACCTTGAAATTCTAAATCTGATATTCGGCATTTCTTCTACTTCACTTGCTTCCCACTGTCACCACTGTGTCTCACCTAATAATCTGATTGTAATTTTTTTTGATTGTTTTTTTCCACATGCATTGGTTGGATGTATCACAGATGGCTCTCCATTTGTAATTTTCTATGTTTTTTACCTGCTCAGTCCTTGTTCATTACAGTCACAGCTTTAGTTGTATATGCAGTTTCTCCTGCCCAGTGTTGTCTGTACACTTCATTAATATGCTCTTTACCTATTTGTTGGTCTTTTACTAAAGTAATCTGGGTTTAGTCCCATTCTCTGAAGCTCCCTATGTCACGTTCCCCATTCCACCTTTGAGAAACCTGTGTCTTGCCCAACGTAATTTAATAATTTTTCTAATGAGAGATGGCAAAATCCTGAATAAAATACTTCAATGAAATTCATCTGTCTGCCAAATGATGACTTCCTAATGTATTTATTGTGTAATATCTAGGCTTCTATTAGAAAGATGAGAAAAAATAACTTTACTGCCAGTTTAGTGCTCTGTTCTCTGTTGCAGTTACAAGTTGCATGTACATAAGCCTAGTCTCAGAGGTTCGATTACACTAGGAAACAAACTTTGCTTTGCTATTTTATAACCTCCCTTCTTGCAGGAAGGTCAATGCATGAAGATGAGCCTCCCACTGTGCTTTTAGCTTAATTACAGAGAGTGAGGAATAAGTTGATGGACGACCCTCTCATGAGATCACTCATCCCTTGGCCTCCATGAGCTTCATAAAGGATCTGGAAAAACTGAGACTTCTGTAAAAAGCAAAACCGGTTCAAAACTGCAAAACCTTGTGACAGCACTTGAGAAGTTCCAAAGTTGTTTTTATTCTTAAATGTCCAAAGCTGACCCCATTTTTTCATCATTTTGTGATTTTTCTTCCTTTTACATTTCTAGTTAATAACTAAAGTGTTTTTATTTCCCCTAGTGGCCCTTGTTAAATAGTACTTGGAAAAAAAAAAAAGAAAAAAAAACCAACTGAAAAACATATTTGTAGAAAAGATTTCTACATTCACATCAAAATTCACATTGATAGAAAAAGAATGTATTTTGACACTGATGAAAAGTCATCAATTAATCTCTGATAGCCACTATCCCTTGAGAAGCTCAGAAACAAAGGAGACCAAGATTATGAAGCTATTTGTTACTGCACAGGGCAGCGGCATTGGGTTCAGTTCCTTACAAGAAGTATGTCTGGAACTTAAGGCCCAACTTGACAAATGTTTCTTTATACAGCAATGCTTGATTAGGCGGCCCTACTCCTCTGCCCCTACCTGTTCTTTCCCCCAGACCAAATACAACTGTCTGTGTGGCAAATACAACCTTCTTGAATGGACCATCACAACTTAGTGGGCTGCAAAGAGACAGGTTTACACATGCAAAAAAGATTGGATCTGCCTAGAGTAGTACTTCCACTGAAAAGATACTTGTGAAACTGCACAAATCCTTCACCCTAATGAGTGAGAGCAAGGACTTCAGGTAGACGTGCAATACCCAGGCTGATACCTTAATTACTGACCTGCTCTCATCTGTCTGTCTCAATACAGTTTGGATATGAAATCCCATCCTGTTCTGATAACAGGTCTGTGGAAACAGGTACCTTCCCGCAGAAAGATTTTGGTTTGAATGAACTCGTGGTTTTCAAGAGGGAAATGTAAAAAGCTACTTAGATAAAGGTTAGAAAGGCAGTTACTCATAAAAGGAGTTACTCATAAAAGGAGTTAATTCCTGATTTTTCATCTCATTTTCTGAAGCCCTTAGCTTATTCTATTATTAGAAAAAAGGAACACAATTTGTCATTTAATCACTTGGATACATTCTTCCATATAAGCCTTTTCTGTTTATACATGCAGCAAATTTTGATGGCAAAAATTTTACAGTAGAGATTAGAGCTATTAGCAAAATCAGAAATAAATCTGTATGTTGACCCAAGTGAAAAATAATCCTTTTTTTTACCAGTTAAAATCCATAATAAAATATATTTCATTTAATATACTCATACATGCTATACAGATAAAAGAAATGAAATATGTAACCTAATGGGTGAAACTTTCACAAAACTGTCTTTCCCTTGTACAAACTGTGTTCTTTAGATTAGAATGACTTTTTCCCCCTAACAGTCTTTCAACCTCTCAACATACATTCTCTTTTTCCCCCCTACAGTATATTTTTATGTTGCAGCTAAATTTATCTGCAAGTGATAAAAAGGGTTTCCTTCCATTTGCTTTCTATATACACCCACCAATCAGAACGTGATATGCTTTTGCAGATCTTTTATCAAAAACTTTGCTAGGGTAGATTAAGCACTTAAAACAGATTCTTCCTGTATCTCCTGCCTCATATCTAGCTACCTTGAATGCCAATTTAATAGGCACTCAGTGATACCACAAAAGGAACTAAATGACCACAAAGCCCATAGTACAGGGAAATAGAGGACTGCTTTTTCAGGTATTATTTCTGGAACTGAAGTCTGAAAAAATTCTCTCACAAGCCAGTTGGTCTCAGAGGAAGGTTACTGAAACTTAACTCACTAGGGAGTCTTCAGTATAAGTTATATATGAGAAATACTTGTTGGGGAAATTGTGTTTAAAATGAACACTTTTATTATTAGGGGAGCATCTAAATCTATAGGAAAATGGCACACTATTTCAGAAAGATGCAGGTTCCATACTCTTTTTCTCAGCCACATCAGGACTCGAGTTGCAAAGGAATATATACGAGGCCACATACCTTGTAACTCTTCAAAAATGTTGGGGGAGTAGGAGAAAAGCGTGAAGAATGAAACAGACCAAATTAAGTGCATGTAGGTGGATTGCATTAACACTTTTTGACATATCAATAGCTTCTATTTTTTGGTGGTGGTGGGATTTTTATTTCTTTTTAATTCTATAAAAGCACTGAATAGCATGACTATCTTGTAGGTCTAAAAGTTTAAAACAGCTGGAACAGGATTTGAAAAGCAAGTAGGGTTTTCAAGGGAGCTGGAGGGAATTATTTTGTTGAAAATGCTAGGCCTCTCATTCCTCCCTCATAGAGTTTTCAATCTGAGGACACATTTCCACAAGAACAGATTTTCCCAAGAGCAACATCGCACCAAAACTTGCATTGAAATGTTAATGGGAAAAAATAATAATAATTAAAAAAAAAACAACAAACACCTGCCTACTCTTTAGTAAATGTAAACTATATGTAACTGTAAGCAGTAACCCACCACACAGGATAGCTCAAGATGCACCAGATCTTCACAAACCCTTGTTAGCTGTCTACAATTCTTTATAAAGTTTGTTACTTTGAAAATGCAACTTCCCCTCCCTACCCCCCAAGAAAAAAAGATAAAGAAAATAGCATCTGCCATTTTGTCATTGATTTGCTTTAAGAAACTCTGCACTTTATTAATCTCTGTCAAGCATTTGGAAGCAGACATTCATACATTCCAACAATTGAATCCAACTCCACAGGCAGTGCCAATTCTTCTCCAACGCAAGGGTGACATGCTACACTGCTCATAGGTCATCTAATCAGCAGTGAAATAAAGAACTGCCAGACCTAATAAAATTTAAGCTATCCACCTGAATGAAGTGTGCTGCACATACCACCGGGAATTGGTGTACTAAACATGCACTGCAACATTTAGAAGCCTGACTTGAAACTCATTCCAACTTAAAGGTTTCCATTTTAATGAACTTGTTTCTGCTTACACAGAAACATTTTGCTTTGCCATCATACCATGGCATGGGAAAATACAGCAGGCTAAGCAAACAAAGATTTGTAGTCATGCAATTTAATGTAAGAATAGAGAAAATATACACATAGCTATATTTTGTCCTTAGATATACATGAACCACTTCTAGTGAGTTCTTTAGTTGTTTGTTTGTTTGTTGTTTTTTTTTTTAATCAATGGATATTTTGAACTCAAAGGGCAGAAAGTGGGTCAGAGTCATAATTGGATAAATGTAAACAACCAGAAATTAACTGAGATCTCCTCATTCTTTACAGCACACGCAGGGAAGATACAGTTCTGCTATCAGAGGGCAGAAAAGGCCTTTAGCAAGAGAACCCAGCACCTGAAGAACTGCTGACCCCATCTGAAATGTATGTGGATCGCAAAGAGCCCAAGAGCCATCTGAGTGGCTCTGAGAAACCTGTTGGCAGCTATGGCCTGCAGTGAGGAAGGAAACAGTCCTGAAAATGAAGGCAAACAAATTTCCAATCTGCATTTTTCTTTGCAGCCCTCCTGCCTCAGCACAGCCAGAGGTCAATCACTTCAGCAGGCAACGATTAAAAGCAGAAGCTTTTGTCTTTTCAATAGCCTTAGTGAATGATTTTGCTTGACAGGAATCTATGATGCAAGGACAGGATTTAACCGCAGCAGTGCTAGCAGCTACAGATTCTCTCTTTAACCTGATTCTTTTTTTTATTAGTTCTTTTTTATCTGTTTATTGGCCCATGGAGTAAAAGGTTGGAATTGAATAAGAAACCCAAGGGAGTTTCAGTATCAGTCAATGCAATTTTCCTCTCTTTAGAGGCTAAGCACAAAGCCAATTACTCTCCAGAGTTCCTTAAGCTCTCATACACCTATGAAACCATATTCATCACCTTCATCCCTACATCCTTCTTACCTAACACACTAGTCCTTCAAGTCCTACAGCCTCTGATTTTTCACCAAAACTTAACGATACTCAAGAAACTTCAGTGCTGACTTTTTTAAAATGCAGAAAAACATACAGAAACAGCTTTTATGTACATAAATTTCACATGTAATGTGCATATCAAAAGGACATGGGGAATACAATTAACAGGCCAATAAGCAGTTGCAAGTAGAAGGAAATTTAACTGAACCAGAAACCATATTAACTTGTTCATGGACACTGAATTCTTCAACGGGCCTTCGGAATTGTTCCAGGCGTGAAAGCTGGGGAACGTAACAGGATCATGGCAATAGTCAGTAAATGAACAGCAGTGAAGGAAACTCATATTGGCTTTGGAAATGGAGAAAAACAGATACTGTGCCCTCTTGAGTAACTAATAACACATGCAGTCTCCAGGTAAGGTAAGAAACAGTCCCCAAAAGATTCATACAGAGAGGAGAAGTATCTATTCTTTACATTCCTGTAAACAGGACAAGAAACAATCACCTCAAATTCCAGCAGAAAGATTCTGACTAGACACTAGAAAATCTTATTTAAGTCAAGAAGAACAAAGCGCATGTGCGAGTTGCAGAGCAACATATGGTAGGAATATTCAGGGTGGGAACAGGCTTGATAAATATTTGTCAGGAAAAGCACAGGTATTGGAGCAAAAGGATGGGCCAAATAACTTTGAGGCCATGCCAGCCCTATTCTACTATGACTTAAAAGAGTCACCATGTGTTGGTTGGCTGACCATCTAATAAGCCTGAAGTACCTGTATCAGAATAGAGAAAAGCATGTAACTGCAGGTGCATCTTCAAGAAGATATTCTCACGTATAAATTGTTTCAACCAAAACCTCAAAAGGGATCTCACTGATGCACAAGAAAAAAATACCACATAGAACTCTCATTAGTATAATGGACAGGTGCTTACACAATTTCAACTGGTACAAACATGAAAAACATTAGTAGATAATATTACAACCATCTGCAGAAAGGCTTTGCAGGATTCCTTACAACTGTTAGTGCTGGCTACTTACACATCTGATTTTTTTTTTTTTTTTTTTTTTTTTTTTAAAGCTGCTACAAAGTTTACTGGGTTCCCATGAATCCCTTTAGCAATTCTTATTTCAGGTATGCAGATCTACTACATTGAGTCATATATCTGTAAAGCAGTTGGGTTTTTGTTAGAACCAATGTTTCTTTTCCAGCACACGGCATTTCCAGTCACTTCTCTCACAGGTATTCTGATTCCAAGTGTCCATGTTTCTGTTCTCACCTCACATTTAGCTGATCTGAGCCCCTGAAATAAAGGACTGCCCATATGTGCTCTTTACCTTCACTGACACTGCAAGGAGCAGAGAATGAGGGACAAGCACATTGCCTATCATCATCTTGCTGCTGGAGAGACCTCTTCATAATATGCTTTATCTAAGCACCACCTACACTTTACTTGCACAACCCGCATCCATCCTAGTCTGTGTCATCAGCTCAGGTGAGAATTTCCATGAAGGACGCGGCTGATTAAGCTCAAACAAACTCTAGGGTAATCAATGGACATACTCTAGACAAGCTTTAGGCCTTTGCTAGGTCGATCAAGCATACTATGTTTTAGCTACTCTAAACAAGCATGAACCCCTTAACATCAATTTGATATTTAAGCCAGAGTGCAGGTAGTATCATAGGCTGTTCTTGTAAATGACAGCTTTTATGTGGCCGGAGGTTTTTTTCCGCCACATTTTGACTTCATACACAATTCTGGATGTAGCTTTACATCATTTGCAGATTTGTCATGAGGTCTCCAAGCCTGCTCCTGCACTGATGTACTGTGATTGCCTGGAGTGTATGTGCTAATGCAAACAACATAGGATTTGGTTCTAAGACATGTGCAACCGCCTTTTCTTCAGCAGCTGGGTATTCCCTCCTCACTCTCTTCAAATGCCTGCTTAATCAGAACACTTAGTCAAAATATATGAGATTTTAAGTTTATTAATGTAAAAATGTCTCTAGAGCTCAATTTATATCACATTATAATTTACTGCATTTTAAGCGTGTACAACAACTATTATTCATGCAATCAGAAATGTTTTCCTGATTGCATTTATGCAGTTTTCAAACATGTATTATAACTGACCTTATTAAATATGCTGAAGCACCACTTACACAAAATCATACAAAAGCACAGCTCCTCAACTGAACCTTCAAGTAGCACTTATGAGCATGAATCAGTGCTAATTGCTTCACATTTATCATCTCTGAACTCTGAAATCACAGTATGGGCAAGAGTTCTCAAACAAACAGCTGTGTAGGTCACAGCTTGGCAGCAACATGCTAGGCAAATTATTTGCCCCCCACCCACCCCCAGCTTTTTTTTTTTTTTTTTTTAAAAAAAACCATCTTCAGCCAAATAATCTGAGGTTGCAGAGAACATGTTCTTTCTCATCACCTGTATGTCTACTCTGAACTTATAAATACTCCACCAAAATACCGTAAAATAAAATCATCACTTTCTCATCTAGAACCCTGAAGTTCGGGTTCTAAACAGTGCCATGTACTTCACATGCAGAAACTCTGAGACTGCATGTATTCTGGGTAATTTATTGTATGCTAAATAGTCTGTTGTGTTTTTCTGTGTGTTTATTCCTGCCCCCCCCCATTATTAATTTAAAGTTTTTATGTTAAATAAAAATCAAAAGGAGTAAAAGTCAACAAATTCTTTAGAAACATATGCTCTTTTTCTTCAGTAGGCAGAAATAAATCACAGAACTTGATTGCCCACAACTTTCATCCTTGTACACTCAATGACCTTTTCAAAAGAGTTGCCACAAACATCCTTTGAATTCAATTGGAGAGTATTTTAAAACTGCTTTTACAAAAGTGTAAAGTGGTTCCATGCAACTGTGTCTCCCAACCTTTAGCTATTGAGGTCACCCCATGTTGACTCCCAGCAGAAACATTCTGAATTACATGTTTTCCGAGTGACATCAGTTTACATCAGGAAAGGATCCAGTCCACAGTTGTGGTAGGGTTTGGGGTTTTATTTTCAATATATCAGCATTCATATGTATTTGCATATTACTTATGAAGTGAATGCTTGAAAACTACATCTGGGGACATTTACTTGAGCACATAATCAACAGCTGGGCTTTGGGAATCAAGATGTCCAGAAACACTAGTGTTAACAGCTGGAAAGAAAACAGAAATAAATAATAACCATCCTAGAAATAACCTTTCAGAGCAGACAGGGCAGTAGAGACATGCTATTTTTGCCTGGAGGCTGTACCCAAGTCTGAGGAACCCAATATGTGGGTGTCAGTGTGATGTACAAAGACCTTGATTTGAGAGAGATGGAGCACCTGCCACTCCCTTTCTCATTAAATGGCACACAGTAGTCTAAGCACTTCTACTAATCATAACCCCACAGTGCAACTATGCTCTCCACTTTCCTCACCAAGCAAGAGAATCATTAAGACAACCTATTAAGTTTGGACAAAGGTGGAGGACTTCTATGAGAACAGTGTTTGGACAATACAGAGGTGGCACGTCTAAGGCACTACCCTTCTTTTTGACAAGGGGCTATGAAAAAAAAAAAAAAAAAAGCTACACCCCAAATGATCATCGCAATAGGCTGACTAGAGTCAGCCAATGAATAGAGAAAAAGAAAAACTGTGAGTATGTTTACGCAATGTATTTCAACTAATTGTGTCCCCTGTACCAATCACATACACTTGAGCTGGTCTGGGCACCAAAATCATTGCAGATGCATAAAGGCAGTACTAGAGGCAGGGTGAAGTACCTTATGCTGAACTCTATGATACTGAGCCAGACTGCTTCCTCCTTCTGAGCAGCATAGTTTCTCTTTATGCTGCACTGCTGTCTGAAACTTGCATCTGTTTAGGGCTGAAACTATATGGTGGTGATTAGCATACTAAGTCTGGGATACTTAGCCCAGCTATTATGCCCTATAAGAATTCATCCCAGCCTCAACTGTTTCTAAAAGAGGTATCATTTACCTTCATCTGAAAAAAGCTCCCTTCTTTCGTTTGCTGCTAAAACCAGTAGAGCTGGCACATGTCACAGCTAGCATCAGCATCACTGCAGGCTCGCGTTAAGATGTTAATGTCTTCCTTGCTTCCACAGAGGTTTATTCATCTCCTTAGACACCAGCTTTCTTCCCAGAAACTTGCACAATTCAAGAGCAAGACCAGATACGCTTCTGAAATTATTTCAGGCTAAAGTTACTTTCAGACTAGGATAAGGCCCTCTGTATATATTTATGAGCCCTCTGACTCATTTCTGATAGTGAAGAAAAAAGCAACTTATCCCTCTTCTCTGTTGTCAAAAAGGACAGAATAAGAAAAGATGACCGTGATTGTGGTGCAAGACCAAGAGAAGATGACCATCTTAATAAAGGCTTTTAAATAAAGAGCTATAATTACAAGTGAAGTATAATGGTGTTGAGGGGAAAGCTGAATGGGGCTCAGAAATCTAATTTTACTTTTGCTTCCCCTTTTGCTTCAGTTTTTCCTGATTTATAAAATGGGAATAATACAGTGAAAGGCACTTTGGAATGGACTGGAGAGCTGTAATACTTTAAAACTGGGGATTACTATTCTGCTTTAAGATTAGAGGTAAAACATGGCTTAAAATGAAGAAACATTAAGTCGACTGACAGAGTTATTAATATTCTCACACCACTTTGACTTAAATAATGTGATATGCAGCCCTTCTTGCAAACTAGAAGAATGATGCACATCTGATTTATCTTCATAAATCATTTTATTTTTAGCTATAACATCAAAGCAAACTACCTAAAAGTAATAAAACCAGGCCTGAATGGTACTGAATTATCACTTCTAAGACAATTTGATAATCAGATGCAAGTCTTAAATTTTTCCCAGAGTTGTTTAAATGGCAATGAACATCACTTAACTAATGCTAACAAGGCTATAAAAGGAATGGGAAAGCAAAAAGTGAGGAATAAGAACAGCAAATTCAAAGCAAGAGGGAGTTGAAGAAGAATGAACCAAATGTCAAGAAAATGCTAAAAAAAGTTGAGACAAAGAAGAATTCTACTCTGAAAAGTTGGCTCTGCTCAATGGCACTTACTCAATAAAGAATATGCCAGGATAATATGCTGCAGTAATAAAGACACCAGGGTTCATAACATGCATCTTTTTTGGCATTTCGCTGAAATGGTAAAGTCACCGGTGCATTAAGGGAGGCTTCAAATGAGTGATACCGTCTTTCTCCATCATATATAAACCCATTATATTCTTTTCAGCAATAATGAAATTCTTATAATAATAATTTTTCCTCACTCTTGAGAATATAAATTCTATCTATGAAATGTTTTACTGAAGAAACAAAGCCAAAGCAGAGTTTTGCCTTAGTTACCTTTGTCAGTGCATTTACCTTGGTAATATTTTCCTAGGAAAGTTAATTTTAGATTAAGTTCATAACCATAAACAGCTGTCAAATGTATTCAGTCCTCAGGAAATATGGAGAGAATGTAATAAGCTACTTCAAAGTTTGGGGATGCTTTTTTCCCCCTCAAATTCAAACTGCAGTCAGTAATATGCTTGAAGTGATGCATAGTTAGACTGGTTGAAAATTTTCTATGAAAAACACACTTTGATTGAAAGTAAATTTTTTACAATGTGCCATTTCTTAAAGATGACATCTGCTGTCCTTAAAAAATGGGAATGTTTTGGTTTGCCAGAACATTTGGAAGACATCTTTCTATTCACCATTAGAGAAGACTTCGTTAAAAAAAAAGTTTTAGTCTTTCCACAAAGAAATAAAAGAATATATTCCACTTGGTTCTAAAAATTAATGAAAAAAATTTTAATGGTTATAAAGGTGAGAAGAAGGAGGAAATGCTACTGAGACTTTACTGAAACCAGAGGTCCTTATCACATAAGGAAAACATTTCCAAGTATATAAATTATCACAGCTCAAAAAAAGAGATTCCACAGCTATGGTGTAACAAAGAACTTTTTCAGAAACCTCTAAGAAATATTTTAAGAAATCTTCCTCTGACATATTTTGTTCCAATTCTTAAGTAAGGCTGAGGGCAGAAAAATGATTCATTGACAAATATTTTTAAGGGCAATGACACCATAAAGATTAGGTATACTTAGAGTAAGTTCTTTTGAACAGAAACTCTCTATTACTCCATATTTATGACACTTCTTACACAGTAAGGACTTATTGCCACCCATTAGCCCTAACCCTTCCTGTAGTGCACACAAGATAATCATAGGAGGTAAAAGAATTCCAGGTGTTTTAAACAGTTTTTTTGTATAAATTATAAGTGTTCATGGACTAAGAGGCTTTATAGAAGATTTGTTTTCATAGGGTCTTGCTCTATAAGCTTCCTTCTGTATTGTATTGGGCCCTACCCTGGATTCTGCAGAGCAAAAAGATTTTTTTCATGCTTTTGCCTGAGTTACTTGAGGATTTTGCATAAAGTTAGTCGCAAAAAGTGTCAGAATGCCTTAAATACTAAAAATACACTTAAAATTAAGTGAAAGGGTTGATTTAGATATATGACATCATCTCACAAGCATGTTGCAAGGCACTGAAAAGGGACACAAAACAGATGCCCATTTACTTTGATTTTATCAAAATAGAAGTTGGCTTGCTGATGGTGGCAGGCTAAAATTTAGCTCAGGACTAGGCATATACACAAATGCATTTGATGGAAAAGATGAACTAATAATGAATGAAGCCAACTATAATAATGACAGCCCCATTTGAAACATAGCCTGAAGAGCCTGGCACCACAAGGTCATGTTGCTTTCTCCTAAGTATCAGAGTTCAGAATTTTAAAAAGGGGAAAGCCCTGCTTCTTCCTCCTGCATTGATGCCTTTAAGTTCTGTAATTGCCTGTAAGAAAATGTTTCACACATACAGTAATGAAATATGTTGTTTTACATAGTTACCAGAAATTTAATAGATCTAATTTTCTGCTCTATTAAGTAGCACCACGATTGTTCAAAAATCAAGGTATTTCATGAGTCTGCATTTTCCAAATTTGTATGAAATCATACTGTTAGATCTCTTGAGAGAGAAGGGATGCTCTGGAAGGTAAGTTTTAGTTGTGGAAAGTCTACAGGCCCTGATGCGTCAATAACTTTTATAATTTTATTTAAAAATTGTAGTTAATATAAATTATATAGCACAATTATAGCAACATACCAATATGCTGGCTGTATATTAACAATTCACAATATGTCTATAACAAAACAATTTTAACAATTTTAATTGAAAGCCTTCATCATTTCCACAGGAGTTGAGTCTGACAACTTTGTTGATTTCAATGTTTTCAGTGAAGAACTGAGCAGAGTAAGGCACAGAGGAGTGTTGTTAATTGACCTGTAATCCTAACCAATAATCAAATGAGAAAAGAAAGAGGTAGGAAAAAACTCCAAGAACTTAATCGTCCCTTCAATGCAATTTATGCCACTGACTCTGGTTTTCAATCTATTGACAGCCTTGATGGTCTTCCCCAAAACACACCTTGCTGTTCCTAGACACTTCTCACCAGTGGCCAACTCAGTTCACCAGCTCCCTTGGCCTATCCAAGTTCCACACTGCCCTGGCACAGCTGGTGTCTAGCATGGTGCAGAGTGAGAAAAGGCTGGCATCCAAAATTGTCCAGGGAAGAGTGCCAGGGCAGAGGGTACACTCAAGCTGTGCCACCACTGTCTGCCACGCAGCATGCTGGAAACCCCAAATGACTTGCATGCTTCCTAAGGTAGCTTTCCAAGTCCCCCAGGACAATCACCCCCTGCACTTTCAGAGACACTCAGTAATTAAACAAGCTACTTATAATTGAATTATTTTTTTGTGAAACTGATAACTGAGAAAATGTTTAATAGGTCTAGCATGAAAGGCCTGTGTATTCGGGCTGCCACCTTTAGTATTTTTTCCCATCACTCCATAACAACATTAAGCCATGAACTGTCACGCAGGAATGAAACTCACAAGCACCAAATGAAACTTTTCCTTACTAGTAGTTGGTATCGCAAAAAGAAGGTTCATGCAGAAAAAGACTCATGAACATAAAAAAAAAAAAAATATATCTAACAATTCTTAAGTTAGAGACACAGATACTCTACAGAAACATATTGAAGAATTTTTTAGACCAACGTAAAAAGAGAGTTCCTCCCTGTTCCATTTTCTCTAACCTGAATACATGAGGACCTGAAGGCAGGCATCTGAAGCTAGACTTAAGAACTGCAACATGTCTGTAATTTAAGTTATATTCAGAGATCTAAATACAAAACTCTTTAGGTAACTGTACAAGAGGAGTGAAAGGAAAACAAAAACTCCAGCAGCTCTGCCAGTGCCTTAATACATGTTGAAAATAAATAAATAAATAAGAGGGCGGCACAGGACCTTGACCTCATAACTTTACAAACATATTTTGAGTCCCTTTGTAGCAAAAGAAAATAAATAGGAATTATGTTTAAGTAAAAAAAAAAAAAACAAAACCAAAAACCACCACCCCAAAAAACCCACAACACCCTTCCTCTCTAAAAAACCAAACAAACCAAAACCATAACAAAAAATGCTGCAACCCAACATGGCAAGGAAGAAACTTCTTAACACACAATGCTAGTCCAGAAGCATGCCTCTGAGCTCTGTTAAATTCAAGGGCTCTGGTTTTGCAGACCTCAGCAGGAAGCTAATATCAGCCTTTTATCACAACAAAGATGCACTGTGCATTTGAAATGGTTTTCATTATCCTGAATATATGTTAATCTCCTTAAACATAACATGGATCAAACAAACACAGATTCATCCTAGCCTCAAAAACAGAGAATTCCCAGACTATAAGGGAAAGCGTTTCTGAGGCTTTAACATACAAGAAGAGAGACTTAATGTTCAAAAGATGCTGCTAAAATGGCAATGTCTTTTTATGCTTACTTTTCATGAAGCTGTTTGCAGGGCAAAAAGCTTTCTTTGCAATGGTTTCTAACAGCTGTAGGGTGTCTCAGGATTTTTCAACCCTGTAATAACACAAGGGAAGGAAATTATTGTGCGATTTTTATTTCTTTTTCAGCTCCTCATTTTCCTCATTCTATTAATCATCTCTTATGTATGACTCTACTGGAAAAAAAAAAACATTTAGAAAGCCAACTGAAGCCAAATAATTTTGGCAGACAGACGTATCAATCATTTGCGCTTGACACATTTCAAATGGCACGGTTCCTTTCAAGTTTTGCTCCCTTAGAGTATTCAGCAAGTGAGCATGTTTTCCAAAACTATTCAGATCTCATTAACAGCACTTTAATAAGCAGAAATAATAATGTTACTGAAGAGGACAACTCCTATCTCTAAAATGAGCCAAAACAAATACTAATCACCTTAACACTTAGTTTTCTATATAATTTTAGTTTGTTCTTTCATAAATTGTATAAATCTTTGATATTGATACCAAGTTTAAAGTCATGTTAAATCACTTTTAACAGCCATTAATTATTACTGCTAAAAAAAGGCATTTTATCGATCATATGGTAGAGTCACTTGTGCCTCCAAAACTCCCACACAAATCCAGAGTTTGCAATGTTCAAGGCCTAGCACCTATACACATAGTGAATTTACTCTTGTTTATGCCAAAAGGAAGTAAGAAGGTTCACTGCTGCCCCCAAGAGAATGAGGCAGTGCCCAGCTTCACTGGGGAAAGCCTGCATGAGGTTATGGTTCAGAGAAACAAAGCCTGTTTCTCAAGTATAAAAAGCTAAATGCCATGCTTTCTTCATGAGGAAGAAATCACTACTGCTGACTCAGGGAGATCCTTTCCTTCTTGAAACTCTATGAAACCACAGATTAAAGGTATGTCTCTACAGAATGTAGGTAGCAAATTCAGGTAGGAAAGCTTCTTAACTTCATTGAGAGCTAAGTAGTAAGCTTAACACCAAAGTACCTTGAAATGGCATATGGAAGACATGGAGCCTGCTTTCCTTTGTTGATCAATTTGCGTATACGCACACAAAGGAGAAATCGGTTTTATTGGTTGTGTGGCAGTCTTCTAAGTGAAATGACATATAGTAAAGAAAATCTTCAACTACTGTAGGAGAGAGGGAAATGTCAAAGGCCCTTAGGAGTACTAGACTAGAAACACTAACACTGGATATAGTAACTTCTGATGACCAGAGGCTGTAGCTTGCTCTGTATTTCTGCAGCGTCCTCAGATTTACTCTTCTGCCCTGTTATGGGAATACTCTACCTCTACATCCTGTGGAGCTTGCAGCAATATGCTTATACTCAACTAGCAGTTTTCTAAATTGCCCATTGAACAACACACAGCAAGGTTGTTTTATACTTTGCATGTAGCCCAGGCTGCAATTACATCAACATTTCAAGTTTAATTACAAGCAAGATAAATACACTTTTAGAAATACTGCATAGAAGTTACGTGACATATTCTGCTGGAAAAACATGCAAATTATTTCAGCTTTCTTGCTGGGCTCTAACAAGATTCTGCTTTTAAAAAGCTACTTTATATATATACACCCCGTTAGGTATTTTCACAAGGACTTCTTAATCATCCAGCTGCACCTTCTACTGTCAATTCCATCAGAGGAAGATTTAAGAGGGACTGTAATTATGATCTGTAGGAACAAGACTGGGCTAGTAAGTCACTTTTCAAGAGCACTGAATTCTGGAAATTAGTTGAGAACAGATCTCTGAATTGCCTCTAGCCCTGTAGAAACACACGCAATGAGACTGAACAGCTTGTCCATTTTACTGCATCAGCTAAATTCTGCACTCAACATATTCATTGCAGAAAAACCCCAAACAGATTTTACTTATAAATGGCTACAGACCACTTACAAACACAGCAAAAATACAGTTAATTATATTGCTCTATAATTCTATGTTAAAATTCTTCATCTGTTATCAATGATGTGTATTCAGACATAAATGATCTAACACTGTTTTTCCAGGAACGATTCTAACAAACTGCTTCAGTACAGGTCCATTCATCTTCAGTCAGCAGTCAGGTTATCAAGAATGTTATGCACTGAATTTGCTATATACCCCTTGTGTTTTCCCAACATTATTTTTTGTAAGTTACTTTAAAATACACTTTGCCACACACAGCTTTAACATCAGACAAACCAGTCCTATTTCATTCCATTTTAACCAAACCACAAACTCACAAAAATTTTCATCCAAGCTTAGTAGGATAATATTCCAGTTGTTTCAGGCAGAATTTCTTTTCAGATAAGATTATTTTTAAAAAAGCACAACCCCCAAAACCCTCTTGCATTTATTGTGATATAATATGATCGGCATACAATAAATGACAAATAAAAATAAAGTTGTTAGCTTCTCTTATATCCTACCAGCCAAATGCAGGCCAGAAGTGAATGGAGAAGAAAAAAGATTAAACTGGAATAGTCTGAGTTTTATTATTTCTCAATTCCAAAGGCAGCAAGTCTTCTAAGCATACCATTTAGCAGCCTGGTTGTAAATGAATTAATTGCCATACAAACTGGTTACCCCTCTACCAAAATTCAGCCACTAGAGAACATGAAGGCTCCATTCTAAGGGCCATTAGAGAAGACATTTCTGTAGTACTGATCTGAAACTACACAAGATCGGAGTCCTCACAGTCAGCACATTTATGGAATAAAGTGGAAAATTTGCATCCCTGGCATCTAATTCTCTCCTTCCTTCTGACATGCTATAAAACTTAGCAGAACATAACCCGGAACAGACATAAGGACTGTGTTCATCAACTGGATTACGATGCATGCTGGACACACACTAAGCAATCCTTGTGTTCTTGGAGCAACCACTACAGTCCCCACAAAATTCTCATCACTGGAAGAAGTGGAAAAGTTTAGATAAAAGACTAAAGCAAGACACACATGCACACAAACAACAACAACAAAAAAAGGAGCAAAACATCCTTCCACAGAACAAATGAAATACCGTGTTCTGTCAGTATGTTTTTTTCCATATATGGTACGTATAGACTTTTTAAAAAATAAAACAATGCCTCCTACCCCAGTTTTGGTTGCACTGAAACTGATTTCTTTTTTCCCCTCTTCAAACTCTTCTGTTCAGAAACTGAACTAAAATTAAAAAAAAAAAAAAACAAAAAAAACACCTCTGCTGCTTAAGCTGACCCAGAGAAGTACTCAGCTTCCTTAATTGCAAAACTTAACAAGATTTACAACGATTCTGCTTTTCCAGATTAAATTTATTGAAATTTAGTGCAACAGCAACAAATGATCCACGGAGAAGTCATTATGGAAAATGTAAGGACAATAAACTGTTCATGAAGAAAGTGGACTCAGTTACTGGTTCAGTGTACTCTTCTGAACAATACTTGAATAAATCTATAGGCTATCTACTGTCTACAACCCCAGTTGTGAACTAGGATGAAAGATTCTGTAACTCAAAAAATCTTGCAACAAGGAAATCCATTAGTTACAGTCGTTCAGATAATACAATGAAAAAGAACGCAAGAAAGAAATCTTCAAACCAGTGCTATCAACTGCCAGGGAACAGATCATTCCCTTCTCATTTTCATTACATCTAAATCTGACGACTAACCTATTCATTCTGTAAATCTGGGATTTCTACCTTGAAAGAGTTAGATTCTGGCTGTAATAGCCTCAGAACTGTAAGGTTTCAAAAGCTTGTTCTCAAACTGTCCTTTGGAAGATATCATTCTTGTCCTGCTGTACCTTGGTGCTATATAAATATTACCATGGCTAGCAGTAGTGCTGCCAAGAGCTGACTAAGCACAGAGCACTGTACTCTCAACATATCTGACCTGTTATAAAGCCTCTTTCTGATCTCCGCATTGCTTTTAAGTAAACTATTTAAGCTATTGATTCTCTTTCCCACAATCCAATTTTATTTAAACTGAGAATTAAGAGAGCCCAATAACTCTTTCTGTTGACCATGCAAAGGTTTGCATTTGTTAGGCTGGAAAAAAGGCTGGGTCATGGTGGGCAACCCTCATTCACTGTTAATAATTCACTTGTCATTATACATAGCATTTTTAAAAAATCTTAAATTTATATAATTGCAGTAGGCAAGAAAGTAGGAAACTGCATGCAGCTTTTAGAGACATTCAAAGACTATTCAAGATGTTGAAGAGTTGCAAAGAAGCATTTTGAATGACTTTTACAAGCATTTCCTGTTTTTTTCATCCATTACATTCAGCAGTAGGTAACCATCAGCTTTTGTAAGGCTGTTCACAGAGGTAGGGATGCTACTTCTAGGACTTAAAGAGTCTATCGAGGCACATCTCTTGAATGTAGAGGAGAAAATAATCCAAAGGAATACTTCAGTGTGTTATGAAGCAGGAGTAAAAATAATCCAAAATGCAGAATAAATGTTTTGATTAAGTTAATGTTTTCTAATATACTTTTAAAATCGTGCTTTAAAAATAAATCTATCAAAAAAATTAAAATTCAGAGACCATTTCAGACATATATCTTCTGTTTGATTTACAGTAACTACCACATGTACTAGGATCCAAGTGTTGGGACACACATAGAACAGTCATTGCAACTAAAGACAACTTAGTAGATCAGGAAACTTCAAACTGTGAACCAGATGGCTCCCCAGGAAGGGAAGCCTCCCCCTCAAATTTTCCTCCAAGCTATTCTGTCCATTTAGAATGAGGTTTCCCTGTCAAAATAACTGAGTTTGGAAACATGTATTGCAAGATCAATACAAAACTCCTAGAGATCCAACAAAATGTCCTTTGTCTTCAGGGAATTCCCTTCCCACCCAGTATAGTCTCAGTCTGTTAACGGTCTTCTTGAAAAATTTCTTTCAGATTATGCAACTCACAAGTCCTCCTCAAAGGTTGTGGGTTTGGTGTCGGGTGATTTTAAATTTTTAACTGTTATGTGACATCACTTGACACCTAGATCCCTCTACATTTGATATTAGAAAAGGAGAAAATATATCAAACCTTTTCAAAGCAGTCTTGCCCCAAACTTGCTCTTATTATTATTACTACAAGGACCATCCACTAAGACTTTTTTTGCAACAGGCCTGCAAATTGTTAACTGCAGTTTGCTTCCAGATATTATATGCAGTATAACAGATACCCCAACTCCACCATCTCATGAAAAATACTGTATGTATCAGCAGACAGTACTTTCAGCATTACTAACTCCAAACATTCAAAGAGTAACAGAGAAGCTACTACTACTACTACTACAAAAAAAAAAAAAAGGGCGATTCAAAAGGAATCAAAAAAAAAATTAAGATGACAGCATTAAAAAAAATAAATGTGTGAGCCTAGCAGCTTCTGACTTGTGGGTTCCTAACTTTTCCTATACAGTCTTGAAAAACATAAAAGATGAGATTCAGATATAACCAAATGACTCTAGGAATAAGACATTAAAAAGAAATTACCTTCTGCAAGTGTCTAGTGCTCTTACATACTGTATTGTTTCTTCAGGCACTCAGACTGCCTCTGTGCAACTAATTTATCTCTAAAACCACAGAACATACTTTTAGATAGTTACACTACTTCTGAGCCGTGGCATAAACCTCAAAGGCAAACCAGCTGACCTGTACACCCACTGGTTTGGTTTGATTTAACTTTAGAATCTCTGAAATGTCCTTGGTTGCATGATGGAAAGTGTTCAACTGTGCATTTTCATTTCAGTGCACTGCTCCATGCTAATTCTTTTCTGGCCTTCTCTGGAAGAAGAACTTCAGAATGGCTCTTTCTGATTGGTTGTTCAATTTAATTTACATCAGAACCTATCAAATTATTTTTGCATTTAGTATTTATTTTATGAATACAAATATATAACCAGACATTCAGATAAACTGATTTTGAAATACACTAGAACAAGGATTTTTTATAAAAATACTCTAAGCTGTTACTGCTAAAACGTGTTGTTCATTTCAGGTAGAATTTGAAAGAGTAAAATAATTTGTTAAAGAGCATGTAATGTCCTAATAAGAAGTAAACTACTTTTTAAATGTCATTCTGCACATTAGAAAATTAATCTGTGAAATTCCCAGCAGCAATTGCATATACTGGATTACGGAACTCTACTTATTAGACAAATGGGGGACTCAATCTATCAAAACTTACTTTCAAGTTCATTATATCAGAAAATTGCTCTTCATGAAGCATTTAAAGCAAACTTCTGACACACTGATGAAAATACGGAAAAAAAAATTTTGCTTTGAAATTCTTACTCTCCAGATGGTGTAGAAATATGGAACATAACCATAAAACTACATGTTTATAAAGCACATGAACAGAAAGATTATAATGTTAATGAATTCTACTTTTCACCATCCTTTATTTTATTTTTAAGAGTAAAGTGTATTTTTCCAACCCAGCTTCTCATTTCTGATCCATTCTTTTAATTTTTTAAAAAAATCCATAAAAATGCCAAAGATTTTTTTTTCCCCAAATGGCATTACCATACAAATGAGGAAAAGCCAGCAGGTATAGACTTATATTCTAGAGCTACTTTGCTTTTAGAATGAAATGAAACATTATCTGAACAAAGTTGTTACCTGATGTGTCCAGTAAGTAGTTTGATCATGGACAACACCTTCAAATTAACAATGACTTAAGTAACAAAATGGCAAACAATGAGAACTGACAGTGAAAAACGGTATAGTCCAGATGTTCCATATTCAGATCCCAAGTGAATAATCTTCACCCTCTAGGGTAAGGCTGTGTCTTGCCCTCCAGATCTCTGTTCTCCTTAGAATACTGCTCTTGCTTTGACCTGCCATCTCAAGTCTGTACTTCAATATGCATAGAGTCTTAATTAAGAACTTAATATTGCCTCTGGCTTCTCCCCATGTGCAGTGTTTTTAGCTCAGTGTTTCTGGGCACACTCAGGTACTTGCTTCATTCTCCAGTCTAGACATGGAGATAGTGAATCCGGCATCTCTGAGCTATAGATAAGGTTATCAGATGGCAATACTCACTTTAGCTCATTAATATCTAAACCCCACACCTGAAATAATGGCATTCCCCTCTGTGCTGTAGAGTGGAAAATCAAGTACATTTTTACATACCAAGTTCCTGTGTAGATTTCCTATCAGGAAACCCAAGGGTCACCAGGGCATGACGGAGAAGAGAATACTCTACTCCTACCCTCTTCCCAATATATTTATTTCTGTGGTCTGCTTGTTAAGGATATCTTGCTTCTGGAGAGGGAAGGCCACATTCTCTCACATTTCACACTGGAGATCTACCTTTCTTTGTCCTCTTTGCAAAATAACTAGATTATTTATCTTTCAAACAGAAGATCACTACTGCATATTAAATATCAAGATTTATTAGAATCATAACCTGGCACCAGTCTCTTCCATGCTGCCAATTGCCTCTTGAGTACACCAGCTGCACTCATTTATATTCTGTAATATCTAAAAATCTTTTTAGCCACTGGTTAGTGATAATTATGTCACATGATCCCATGAAGCTTCATGTTTATCTATCCACAAGTACTTCTCAAAAAAAAAAAATCCCCAAACAAGACAGATTGACACAACCATATCTTTTCAGGACATACAGAACAGAATTCCCACTTGGTGCGGCATGCTAAATGCTCATTCAATGCCTACACTTACACAGAAAGAATTTAGATGTCATGGAAACTTCAGAACACATGTAAGTGCTGTAATCCAAATGGCCAAGAAAGGAAGAGAGGGGAAAAGGCCAATCAGTTATAACAAAAGAATCTGTGAAATCATTCAGAAAGTCTGTGAAGAATGCGTAGCAGAAAAAGCAAGAATAAAAGGGCACACAACTCGAAAGAACCCAAGTGATCATATATTCTTTAGCCAGAGTAAATGGGGACATAATTTAATAACTCTGGCATATCCATGAGTTTAGGCCTTTTCATGTGTACTGCACTAGAGTCTTACACTAGGTGGATCTTTCCCCAGACCAAAGCAAATAGCTCCTGATCCGAGACTTTAGCCAGGAGCTGGATTGTTTAGATATCTTTCATGTCTTGGCCCACCCTTAATCCTCTTAGTTTCACCAGCACAGTTAACTACATTGCTAAAAGAGACAACAAATAGGATGGAAAAACCTTCAAAAAACACTGGCCCTCTTAGTAACTTTTGGCTGTAGAAGGACTAGAGAGACAATCTTTCAACAGAGATTCATATAAACTGAAGTAAGCATCAGCTCTGTCTTGTGGCAAAAGATATATGACTTTCAAAGCTTCAAAATTTTATTTTATTTTATTTTTTACTAGGGTTTTTTTTCAGTATACAATAAAGAGCTTTAGGTAGTTTCTAATGAGACAGAGAGGTTCTTTGGTGAGTAAGAAAATGGGTGACTGCCAGTTTTCAGCAGTATTTTTAATAATCCATTTGAAGAATATCTCTTTAATCTGATGATTAACAACAAAAGGAATCTCACTAACACAAAAGAGGCATAAAGAGACCCAGCTTCATCCAGGACCTCCTCCACAAGGGGTCTCAGATCTGTCTCTCCAGATTTGGGTTTGCACAGTCACATACACAAATCTACTAACATTAATGATGAGTCTAATAGCTGTCCCTTAAGGATTATTTGGTTGTCCCGTATAGAAGAAATATTGCCAATGAATCAAGGATGCTACCATGATGCTAGTCAATGAGAACACCTCTTGCACACAACTAGCTAGAAATATTACTTTAAGTACTCATAAGAAAGTCTCTCTCTATGAGCAGAAACTTGTGTGTAAAATAATGTTCTCTTTAAAATAAAATCTTTAACTTCGATATGTTATAACATGGAAAAGACTGAGAGTTACAGGATATACTGACAAAAAAACATGTCTCATTTCACTGCTATATGTGAATGGAGCTGCTGGAAGCTCTTGCAGATTGCAGGTTCAGGCTATGAAGAAAAAGACATTTGGAAATACTTTCAGGAAATGCAAAGTCTACCATGTCCACCCACCCAAGTCTCTCAAATGTTACATAAAGGGCATCAGCAATGCACAGCCATGGTTTTCTCCCCATCTCCGATATGATAACCAAAATGCGAGATTATCCATAAGTCTTCACTGTGTGTCAGCCAGCAAGCAACTAGCTTGAATCAGTTCACTTGTCCTTTCCTCACCAGTTAGAAGAAATACTCTCCAAAAATGGCTCCCTTAGACCTTAAAAGCATTTTGATGGACAAAACTGGCCTTTATAGAAACAACCATAAATGGATTCCCCTCCATAGCTTTGTCAGAGCTGTACACTCAGGTCTGTATTCATCATCATGCTGTTATATTCTAAATCCTTAATGGTAACAACTAACTTGAGGCTATTACAGATATGTTCGGGCTTCTTTACATAAATGAAACCAGGAAAAGTTTGGTAAAATGAATCTGATCATTACCAAAATGAACCTGAGGCAAATCCATACTTGTTACTTCACCAGATTCTATCCAAAGAAAGAAAGGAAGAAAGAAAGAGAGAGAAGTTCCTTTCTGATAATAATCTTCTGGTAAATTGCGCAGCATCTGCTTAAGATTGGGAGTAGATTTTGTCATAAGAAAAGGATATATTTATTAAATTTCTGGAAACTTAAAGATCCACCATTTCCAGTTTCAACTTCCAAGTGCTTGCCAGACTCAAAATTACAAATTACGGATTATTCATAAAACATATCAAATAGAAATTTTTTGCCATTTCTTCCAGGTCATAAGGTTAAAATATCTCATTTCTGAAGGTAAAGATCAGGAGTCATTCTAATCGAGTCAGCAGAGTTGTATGGTGGTAGGGGGCAATGATAATCATCTCCCCTCACATCCAAGGTATCATAGAAGCCCCCTGCTTTGGTACAAAACAATCACTTATTCTCAAATGAATACAAGATAATCAGACAATTAAGGTGTAGAAACTATTCACAGTTACAGTAAGGTTTTAGTTGGGTTTGTGCATCTTGAGAATCTCTATTCAACTCTATAGCAAAAAAGAATACAATACAAAATTCAATACAATACAAAAATTCAACCGCAAATTGAAAATCTTACTTTTTAGCAGCAACCACCTTCACAATTATGAGGTTAACTTTACACTATTCTTTGGAGTTTGGCGTTGTCATCTGTCACTAAGTTTTGCTGTGATTACCATAAAATGCTCCTCTAATCTTTATCCACTGAATGGAAATAAAATGCTATGAGTGTTACAGCAGGAATCCTGAGGGTTACTGAATTGCTTTTAGAACAGCTTATTAGTATCATTGCTACAATGAAATACTGAAGAACTTCCCACAAAAATGAGAAGTACAAAAAAACCTAGGAAATCTCTAAATCCTGTAATGTATTGATCTTTATCACTCTACTAATGTATTTTTCTATATCATATTAAAGAAAAATACCAAAACTACTGTCAAATACATAGGTGTTATAATTGTTTTCTGTGGAACAAGAAAAAGAGTAGTCTGTAAGAATCTCTTCTCAATAGGTCACATGTCATCTTGATATTCATCTATTTTAGGACATTACCATTTTAATATCGCAATGCTGAGAATTTTTGGCCACCTATAATCTAAAATACATAATATTGCAGTATTTAAAGAACTGCACATGTAATCTGTCAGAAAAGTTACAACTCTGCAACCTGAAGACATTGACTTGGTAACATTTGGTGCTATTTTAATAAGAAAACTCTTGTTCCATTCAGGACTATATGTTGCTTGAGCTTAAACTATAGAAAGATCATGTATCAGAAGATATCTGAATATTGACATGAAAGGTAGGATTCATCTTAGTTAGTTATCTAGGTTTCCTTTAGTCAATAGGCAGAAGCAGGCACCATTCATCTCATTCTAACACAGCTATCCAAATCAGGTCAGATGAACCACATCTGAGAATTAATTGTCTGCTTCATTCCAGTGGCTGCAAAACAAGTCTAACCAGTTGGTTGAAATACAACTAGCTCAAGTTAGATGAATCACATTTAAAGTGTATCTTTTGCTCTGTTAAAGCCTGAAAGATCACCAGCCTGGCAGAATTCTGTAATGAAAAATCAAGACTGAAGTATCACTGCACTGCTTACCTAGCAGTATGGACACTGATGCCAGTTCACTTGGAGAGGGATTTTTCACTACCCCTTCATACAAGTTGTTCCCTGAAAGTAAGATCTGTCCTCCCCTTCAAAAAAATTAAAATAGTTTATAGGTGACTTTGCCCTGCTGAGCCAACATATGGTCCTTCAGTTTAATCACGGCAGGTGTTCCTGCTGGAACCCTGATTATTTCAGCTAACTATGGAATGATAAACAGGGAACAGAAGAATAATGAGACACAAGTATGGAAAGGAAAGGTCAAGGAAAAGTCCTAGCACTTTTAGCACCTGAGATTTTAGCTTACAGAAAAATGAATTCTCCAGAGAGTTAAGAGACATTCATGGCATGAGGAAACCATTTCCTACAGTCCATCTAAGGCACTTAATGGGGCCACAGTGTGGTGATCTTTGTAAGCCTCACAAATGCTGGTATATTATCTGTACAGTCCCTACAGGAATGGCAAGTAACATTGTTCCCACTCCAAAGCTGTTTGGACAGTAACCTGGGGTATACAGTAATGTAGTGACTTCGGTCATACAGCAAACCTGAAGCAACATGAAATGAAAGCCAGTTTTCTAAATCCCAGACTTGCACCGTTTTGATGGAACCGCACTTCCTCTGTGATGTGGTCACAGCCAGAGTGTCACAACTGAAATGCCTGCATATTTCTCTTCTTTGTGAAATGCCCCCCATAATAGCTCCAAAAAGACAGTGGGGTAAAGACTTGTATCTATGCAGATGTGATGGATGGCTTTAACAGAGTACAAGTGACACTTAAAAGCTGCAGTTGCTACCCTAACCCTTAGATGAAAACTATGCCACTCACCTGCTCTGATATTCTTCAGTCCAGCCATGGGTAAGGATGGTAGATTTTAGTTACAGCCTGGTTTCAGTTTTGTGTACAGGCTGATTAATCAGGCTGTACGTGGGAGAAATTGATTTCACTTAGATGGAAAACTCAGTAACACAGTAGCAGCTGTGTTGTACATAAAACAGCATGACTAGGCATGCATCTGTGGTACATAAGAGCCAAATAACACCCTTTTGCTTGCACTATATAAATCAAACCAAGTCACCAGATTATATGACTAAAATTATAATGAGGTATTTATATTTATTTGTTATTTAAAATACTATAATAAATTCTGAACTAAAAGCAGTGTACTGCAATATGAGAGATGGAACAGACAACCAAAAATCCAGAATTCAAATGAAATCAAGTTTTTCCTCATTTAAATTAAAACCTTTATCATTTATTTTTAAGGCATTTTCCCTCATCAGACATATTGCAGCAGTGATATAGAAGTAGTATAGAGAGCCTACCTGTTGAATTAGTGTGCAGGTTCAAGTCCTGCACTGACACAAATATGAAAGCAGACAAGGCTGCATGTGTCCAGACATGTGAGAGAAGCAGCATCACAGTAATGTGGCAGCTTATTCCTCTGTCCTTTTCTGGTCCCTCTACCCTGCCTATCTGAAATTTTACAGCTGTTTCACTTTCCTGGTTTGCAACATTTAGCAATTCTCACACTGCTAATTCTGTGATTTGAGAAAGACATCCTCAATTGGGCCATTTATTTAACTGCAACCATGCATAACAGAACCTGTGCTCCTTTAAGGAGCCTGTGACCAACGTTTAAAGCAACTAGTATCTTCTTAAACAGTTGCATTTACCACTAAATAGAACACAACATTATAGGACATTATTTCAGAATAATACAACTCAGCCCATCTAATCTTATGCTTCTCTGCTACCCAGCAAAGCTATAGGAACAGGTTTAATTTATAGCCTTTTAGGAAATGCAGTGCTCCTGTGACTATGACTTTCCTCTGAAAGCAAATCTCTTGCTATGCCTGTCAGGGTTCACACCATTACCTTTGCCCAACGAACCATGTTGTAAAGCACTCGTTTTGCCTTACTCTCCTTCAATCCCATCAGTCACCCAGATAGTCAAGTGTGAGCTCTCTTCCACGAGAATGCCATCATTTGGCAGCTAAACTCAGTACACCCACAGGACTTTTGATCAGGGTACTGGAGCATAGCCACCCACCTGCCTGCCATGACAGCCTGACAGAGCCATCTCAGGATCCTGACACAGGAAACATTTGACATGTGAGTGTTACCAGAGCTGACCACTGACAGACAACGCCATTCCATCAACACTTGAAAAGTTTCCCTTATTTGCCAGTGGAATAAAATTCCTAAATATTTGAAAACTTTTGTAAAAGTAGAAGTTTACCATGATGTCTGTTTTCCAGCTGGAAAAAGAAACAACAAGACTGAAACATTTTCAGTGCTCCTCTCTTACTAGTTGCGCCAAGAGAGCTCTGGAGCTTGGAAAACATCCACATTTGAAAATGGGACATTTAAAAGGTACCCATGAAACATTTTGTGCTTCAGTAATGCTGATTTTGACAAAATACTCTGAACAGTTCTATTCATGACAGAGAGGAATCTATGAAAACGATGGTGGGAGGCAGAAGAGGGCCTATTGTATGTTTGCCACCTACCAATGTTTCTGTGTTCAGGCAAGTTATTAATTGCTAAGGAAATAATTTAAATTAAGCTGAATTAAAAAAAAAAAAAAAAAAAAAAAGAGACTTTCAATACCTAGGGGAAAAGCATGTTATAGGTGTTGAAGAGCAAAGGGACCTGCTTCCTGCTTGAAAGTGGCTAGGTAGCTGAAGGTGGAGCACATACCCCAAAATATAATGGATCCTGACAAAATAAAGCAAGTATTTAGGGCTTTTTTAATCTTCATTGAGAATTCATTAATTATTCTGTTTAAATGATTGTGGCAGGTTTCCCTTCTTCCCTTGACTGTGGCCCAATCCTCATTTACACTACTTGCACTTTAATGTTGCTCTGCATTGCCAGACCAGCCAAAGAGGGCCTTAAAATAAGTGACAACTAGGCACTATGGCTATGTAATTTTTATTTCCTTGTTTTACTTCAGCTCTCTCCAAGTCTACATTCTGCAAAGCTTATTGTCTACACAGGTACTGAACTTTTTATCCCCTTATTACCATGCTCTTAATATCTTCTTTTCACAGACAGTCAGAACGACTTTATGTTTTAGAATAAAACACCTATCAGCTGTTACGTGCTTTTCAGATCATAGAGTGCAACAACCGTTTCCTCTGATATTTTCAGCGCTCTTCTACATGTGTCCTTTGTTTAACTTCTTTTCTGATAACATGCCATTTAAAAGCATAAACTCCAGGACGTCAGAGCAAGTTTTCAAATGATTCAAATGTCAGCTGTCCTTGAAATCAAATCTTGTTCTAGCAGTTCTGAGCAACAAGTAGAAAAGGAGGGCAATGGGAAAACATGGTGAATTCCAGACACATTTGTGTGTAGACTTTTTTGGCATTGCCTTCTGTTTCTATAATGTTTGCATTGTTCAACATGCCTACTATGAAAGTAGACACATGGAGAAAGTGATCCAATTCTTAAACACTACTGCTGAATCTCCCCTTTAGAACAAGATTGCAAGAATTGCCCAAATACCCAGTTAGAAATATTAGAATCCATTAAAATATAGAAATTTATATAAGAAGTGGAAGAATAAGACCAATAAACAGGATACATTTCTTTTCCCCCTCTCTAGTTTAGCTGTCAAAAGAATCAAGAAATAAAACCAACTGACCGAATGGCATTTGATCAGAGCTCCTCCAAAACAGCTTTCTTCTATTTGTATTTTTACACACTAATTTTGGGGATCAGCTCTGAGTATATGGACTAGGGGTATGATTTTTAAAGGCTACTCATAATCCATGTGAATATTCCCCCCAAAGGAGTAACTAGAAATAAAATCTCATGGTTTAGGGGTTAAACAGAATCTTTTCTTCCTTGCTTCGTTTGCTGAACCAGCTTGAAATTGTTATGTAAAGATGATGCACCATAAATCTGAAAGAACTGTACTACTATTGCATAGACACACACACACACAAAAGACACCCTAATACTTAAAAGCCATATTTTACATAAACTTCAAGCTTAGAAAATGACAGCCACTTCAACTGAAAAAGAACACCATGTCTCAACTCCCACAGAGCACAGCTCAGCAGGAGTCACATGCATCACAACTGTTTGTGCAACCACTCAGTAAGGACAACAAATTTCAGCTATAAGGGTCCATCAATAATTTATGAAGCCTCTGCCTCTTTTCTCTCCCCTCCCCCGTCCCACCAGAAACAGGAAGAAATACTGCTTGTGCGTCCTCTGGGTCTCTGTGTTTTTCAGAGACACCTTCTGTAACAGAAAACAGGTTTTCATTGGTCACAACTATCCATATTTCAAATGAAGGTGGCATGAAGTAGTCAATGCCACCTGATTTCAATTTGGCAGTTATAAAACACAGCAAGAGAAGAAAAAACAAACCACCTCAAATTATTTTGGTTGAACATATCTGTATCAGGACAAGAATCATAGAATCACCATATCATTCAGGTGGGAAGGGACCACAGGAGGTGTCTCATCCAACCTCCTGCTCAAAACTCAAATACACAACTGTCTTCATATGTGCATTACTGAATGCCCAATATATACAGAAATAGGCAATTTTTTAGATGAGTCTGTGACGTGCAGCAAATTTGAGACTGCCCTCATGGTCCATTACTTTCAAGAATATGCCTTGCAGCCATTTATTCTAAAACTGGTTCTGGACATCTGGGCTCAATCATCTCAGTACCTGTTCCTTACAGGAGCCAGGAACTGCCACTTACTACTTCGACAGATGTTTGACCCAATTCTAGTGAACAAGATCTCGTCAGTCTTTCTAGGTACAAAGGTATTATTTCTGAACTATGTATGAACTAAATATGTTCTGAAATACATAGTAAAATGGCACTGACAGGTCAGAAGACAGGACTATGTTTATACAGTGCTTTTTGGAATTTCCATATCACAGGCTTCTTTTCTACACAAGCCAGTCCACAGAATTGACTTTTACCTGTTTCACTAATGGCAATAACAGAATTTTCTAATATTGCAGACAGGATCTCTGGGACAACTCCTTTATCGTGCTTTCTCATGAACAATATTGTAAACCTATGCTTTGTTCAGGTGCAACACAATGTATTACTTCACCCAAGTGAATAACATTTATTTCTAATGCTTTTATTGATCTTCATTTTTGTTATTTGCCTGAATGCTGCTAAAACCATGGTATAAGCAAACCAGCCCAATGTTTAGAACATGCCAAAAGTCTTAATATACTACATTACATCAACCATGCTGATCAATATTTTCCTTTTAGCCACTGCTGGAAAAACATGCAGTTACCTTTCAGAAACTTCTGTAACAACTCATTAGGATTAAGAGATGTAGGCTTGACTATTATGGATGTTCTTTTCATGCCAGTGAACATCAGCTTTTTCTATGCTTTCAGAGGCTTTCATATTATCGCTTGAGTGATGCTACTTGCCAGGTGACATACATATGAATTTTGATGATGCTCTTTTTCTACGCTAACAGAGAATCCATATTAATCATGAAAAATCTATGTGATTCCAAAGGTCACAGATATGCAACTATAATAAAAGCACATTACAGTTTCAGGAAAACACAGTCTCGGGGAGTTTTGAGCCCCCCAAAAATATCTGGTTTATTTAATTCTGCAGATGCAAGATTACTGGAGTTAGATCAGCAGATTTTTGGCTAATAGCCAAACCTGATTCATCACAACAGTATTCCAGTATTATGCTTTGTGATTCTATTAATTTCATTATTTCAGTGAAGTTTCACTGGCTTAAAAACAATAATAGTGAATTAGGCTGAGAGTATTTGAATTCATTCTGTAGACTGGCTTGTATAGAACTGTGTGGGACCGAAAAAGAGATGGCTAGAATTTGAGTTATTTCTATGAAGAATAAAATAGAATACTAAAAAAAATAATAAATCTGTAAATCATTAAGTAAAGGCAACAAGAGGAAATAAGGAAAATTACATTTCTTAAGAACTACCCCAAAACATAATAGTTTATTTCCAACAAAAGCTACTACTCAACCGATATGCAAACTTACTCACTATATTCCCAATGATCCAGTCCTTGTCAGCTCCATAAATCACAATAAATCACGTGCAACTTATTTAAAATAAACAAAGAATTAAATGACCCCTTGAAAGACAAATAATCACTAGTTTAGAAATGTTTTGGAAACTGATAACTTGTATAAATGGAAAATTATGAATAATACCCAATACCACTCAATTCCCAGTGGTAATTATAGATTAATGCTTAATTCATTAATCACTGGAAAAGTCAGTAATGTTACAAAAGATATGTGTTGGGACTGCTGCATTAATGTTCAACATGGTGTGACCTACGACCTACATAATAAGTGTCTAGCCAGTGATATTGCCATTTATAAAACTGAACCTTCTTTCTGTCTTAACCTTTTTATTCAACAGCCTGCGCTGGAAATCAAACCTATAGAGCACATTGTTTTTTCTGATCCCAGAGCACCTTTGTTTTGCTCACAAGTTACAAAACTGCAGAGTCACAATGCTAACTTTCTATGTTTTAAGCAGTATCTTGCCAAGGTACCAGTGTAACACTAGCTTTGATTAGTCAGAGACTCACAGTCTCTCCCCCAACAGACACTAGAATGGGCTTCTGAGTGTTTTAGTGGCAGTTCTCAAGAGCTGGTCAGCATCAGTGTTTCCGTATCTGGTGTTTCTTAACTTGTTCTGATTCTTTCTTTAAAACTTATTTGGCATGCTCCCCATGATGCTTATTTTTCCATTACAGTAAGGGATTTGTAATAAACACTTGATAAATACCACATTTCTCACAAGCATCACTGCAAATCTTCCATCGCTTGACAGAATTACCACATAAACAGTAAGATGCAAGTGCAGTTACTTTCAATAACTGAAAGAAAAATCATTAATTGCAGTTGCATAAAGAACATACGCAATTAAAGTAAAATTTGGCTGTCCCCAGATTTGCTTGCAGCTGGGTCAGCAAAGCCTCTAGTAGCAGCAGGCTGAAAGAACTAGGCAGGGCAGCTAGAGCAGGATCACACTGCAGAGACCTGAATTCTATTCTCGGCTCTGCCCTTCACCCAGCGAAGTGTCAAACCCAAAAGTTACATCATCTCTCTGCTTCAGATTCCTGAAGTGGAAACACACTTTGTGACTGCAGAGACAGCATGAGGTGTAAAAGTAATGGTTTCCCATTACTCCAACCTCATTAAGGGGCACCATACATTTTCACTTCTGTGGGCATGTTAAGACACCTTTACATTGCAAAAACAGTGAGAAAGCTTTGTGGTCCTATCCAAGAATGGGATCAAAGTGCCTGATTACCCACTCACTCATTTGGTTAAGGGTGGTGGGGCAACACCTGAAGGTAGGTGCCAGTGTAAATGAAAATCTGGTCCCAGTTTTTAAATTTCACGTACTGGCTTCATTGAAAAGATCAGTCTTGAATTAAAATAATCCTTAGTCTCAAACGTCAGTGTTTGACCAATTAAATTACATTGTCAACTGATACCTTCCACAGACTTCTGTGTTTTAGTCTTGTTATTTTGAATTATATGAATTTAAACATCATAAGCCAGGAAGTCATAGAAATCTGGAGATCAAATATTCAGCCAAGGGCTTTGAAAAAGATAAGTAAATTTTATGTGGAAGGGCTTTGTTTGCGTTTTAGCTTTAGAACATTTACAGTACTTCTTACATACATTTTCAACTATTTCCCAAAATTTTGAAGGTAGAAACAAAAACGAAATCTAGATGACCTGATCTGCCCTCAAGAACTGGTTTATAACCAAGACCAGATATCTTCAGATATTTGCTAAAACATACAAGACTGGTTTTAAGCTAACTTTCTCTCTCACGTTCAGGTGCCAAAGGCCAGTTAAGGTCTACTTCATTCAGTATCCAAATTCTAACTCAACGTGCTGTGTAACAGGACTCTCCATTCAACAAAACGACCACAAGAGTCCTGCAAGGAACCATGACTGTAGGATGCTGCCATCTTCCTTTCTGCCTCACATAACAGCAACGATTAACCTTATCATCATACAGAACTTTGAAAATATAATAAACAGGCTACTAATTAACAGTGCTAAATTGGTCTCTGAAGCCCCCTTGCTCTGTGATGTAGCCAGTGCTGGGTTCCCAGAGGCAGTGATACCAGCACTGTTGGGCTGTTAACCTTGGTTGGATATAAAGCGTGCTCCAGGCAGACAGGAGCTCACTGAGCCAGCAGCTGACAAGAAGCCAGGCAACTGTATTAGTGCAATGACAGAAGCAAGCTGATAAAGCCAACCTCTCAGAGCAGGGTTAACCTACACCTGGTGGCTTTGAGTTGATCTGAAACACAGCCAGAGGGACTTTGTATCTGCCCGGAATATACCATGTAAACTTTCCAGCTGCCAGGCACTAGGGCTCAGATGTTTTAGGCAGCAACTACCATACAGTGAAACCCCCAGGAGGTCACATTTGAATCTCTACTCAGAGGACTTTATATATAAACTACTGAAAAATCTTGAAAACTATAGAAACAACCCTTGAACCAGGGACTGAAATGCAGGTATCAGCCTTCCAGGTATTGCCTATGTTGCTGTTTGGATTTTCTTTCTTTTTTTTTTTAATGAAACAGATTGTCATCTGTGACACGCATTTAGAAACTCGAGTCTTGGCACAAGCATGTAATGCTTTGGGATCAATCCAACTCAGCTTACATCTGGGTCACAATAGCTCTGTTTCTCCGTTTCTTCCTCTTCCAGACCACAGTTATTTTAGCTGCTTTGAAAAAGGAGTTTTTAGTGGAAACATATAAAATTTAACTGAAGAGAAAAAGAAAATAAGATACATCAGAAAAAAAGTGTGAACCTATAGCAAAAAGTAATTCAAACTGAACTGAATTATATAAAATTATTTTCAAAGTTCTAATAGCTGTAAATGAGGAAACAATTCATGAAAGAAATTCCAATTACAAAAAGGAATTATCTGCTCTGCAGCAACTAGTTTTGTGACATTTATAATACACAAGAAATCATGAAGCTTAATTATTTGAATTTACCAGTGCTACAGATGCTGCACTGAAATCTAATTAAATAGATCCAGTAAGACTTACAGATGGTAGACTACAAATAGGGAATTTGCTGATCCATGCATTGTTTTAAAAGGAATTCATAATGACCTCCAAATAAGACGGAAATCAACCTTTATTTTAACATGTTACATTGTGACAATACATCGCAAATCAAGAAAATATTTTCACCTTGATTTAACATCCTTAAATCTATTAGGATGAAAAATGGGATGTTTTCCTTGGTCTCAGAATATCTCTGTAGGAACACTATCACTTCTGCGTTGCATTTTTTACACTTAACTACAAAGCTATGTCTCTTGCACTGAGATTTTTCACAGAAATAAAAAAGGGAAGGTTCTCTTTATAATAGACTTCCCTCTTCCCCTTCCTGCCACCCCCCCCCCCCCATTCTTAAGTTTCTCAAATGATCCAGTGCAAGTGGAGCCACAGGTTTTAGAAAAGTCCATAGATTATTCTGTGACTTCCTCTGCCTTTAGAACTACACAAATACATCATTTTTTCACTACCTACAATTGTTCTCTCACCCCTGAATGCATATTTAAAATGCTGCCATTTACCCAAAACCCTTTCAAATCGAAAGCAACTTTGTGGGTCCTTGTAGTTTCATTTATTGAGCCCTTGGGTTCAGAGTTGTGTCTTGCCAATCTGTGTCTGATTAAAAAAAAAATAAAAAATTACAGCTTTACTGCTCTCCTCTTTGGAGTTCCATAAACTTGCAAAACTCTTGCTGCGGTAGCAATCACAGTTATATTTCTCTTCAGCTATAGGTTGTTGCAAATTATTTGGAACATTGTTTATTATTATGCTATGAATTTGCATTTCTGATGCATTTGATTTTCTGCCATAATACATGGTGCCACAAACAGTCTTTTGGTAGCAGTTTGGATCTCTCTAGTGATTCCTAGACAGTATTTTTATTTAGATTAAATATAACATAAATGTAACTAGTTAAGTGATTTATTAATTTCTTCATTTGGTGCCTCTAATATGAATATTCTATATGCCTTAAGTATGGCAAGGTTTTTATCTAGATGGAAGTTTGTTGCTCAGGACCAAATCTCTTGGATAAATTCTTTTGCCATTCCAGATGCTTAAGCCAGAGATGTATTCAAAAGACGGGATGCAAGTAGACTCTCCTTACATACCACACATCTCCAGATTGATGCAATTCTCTGTTGGGCTAGAACAGGCTATTATAGGGTCCAGAAACCATGTCCTTGCTTACCTTGCACAGAATAGCCTCAGAATCAAGGGCCTATAAAGGACATTTTTGAGTCTTTATCCTGTAACTTGCACTAAGCAGTACCTGGATCTTGCTTCTGCTCCATTTATTGATGTTCCTTTCATTATCTTCATTAAAAGCTGGCTCTAATTAAGTGGCTAGTATACCTTTCTAGCTGCATGGCAATAAAGGCAAAATATGATCCTAGATCAATTATTTGTGACATGCTACTCCGTACTGCAAAACTAGAAAATAGGTAGCATATTAACCAGCATTATGTTAAGATTTCTGAGCATTAGAAAACATCAGGCAGATGAGTCTAAATGCTTTGACACCAAGTATCTCTACTGTTTCCTGTTGAATCAAAGTTAAAATTCATTATGCTATGGACAGTAACAGTTGAATTTTACTGCGTATGTCCCGTTTCCTGTTGCAGGAAACTCAGTGACTACCACAAGGACAGACATGAAAGGGCATCTCTTCTGAGGGCTAGAAAGCCTTGACGATGACATAATCAACGACCAAATGTAGCAACATCCATGCACCATGTGACAATAAGATCAGGCCTCGAAGCAGAAGCAAAATGAAGATGAAAAATCCCTCCCAAGGAAAAATTTTTCCACTAAGAATCTCTGTAAAAGAAAGAATGCTGCTATTTCCTCTGAAGGTCAGCAAGTAGTCCGTATGCCAGACTAAAAGCAATGAACTTTCCAATGAACTCTCACTGAAAACAGTCTCCTAGACATCCCATCTCCTTTTTTACCAAGAAGCCTTTTCATGCCAAGTCCAGCAGCATTTAGTCTCTCAGGTAACCAGTCCTGCAGTAAGTCACTGAAGTGTGAGTCAGACAGCAACTTCCACTCTGGCTTCCTAGTCACATACATCAAAATCCTACCTCCAGCAGCAGTGATAAGTACAACAGGGGAACTTGCTGGGAGAGTTATTGTACCCTGGACATACCCAGCAAACACTGATGACTTTTGACAAGCATGTCCTATGGGAAAACAAACCAGTTCCTTCTGTCTTAGGCCATAGGTAATGTCTCCTTGCAAACCTTTGTGGCTCAGTCTGTAAAATATGAGCTGAATCTTGGCTTTAGAGAAGAACTGTATACTGGCAAGAATCTGGTTTTACTTTGCAATAATGAGGCACTTCCATTACCTGTTTCTAGAGCAGCAGTCTGTCCAGACTCCTGCCAGGATTCACTTCATGCCATCATCTCCAGGATTCACAAACATGTCAGCTGCCCTGAAGACAACCTCTCTGCTTGGAGAAGCATGCTAATGACAGAACAATCCTTGAATGTCTTTACATTGCCTAGCAGGACTGATACTACCAGAAAGAGAATTCTGCTTTTATATGGCTACGCTAAATTCAGCGAGATTTGCCAGGATGATGATGATCTTTGAACAAAGTAACAAAAGGACTTTCAGTAACTTATAAAAGAAGGAAAAGGAACTATGTGCAATTCAAGGTCTTTTTGTCAGGTGTGAATTACAGCTCCTACATCTAAACTCATCTGCCCCTGTCCAGTGCCTTTGGGAAAAATTGCATCATCAGGTCAGGTGATGTTACTTTGTCTTAGTGTTTTCACCTGGAGAGGGCAATGTTCTTTTATGACCAAGGATGTTTACTATTTCTCAATTAAATATAATTATATTTAATTTCTCAATTAGAGAGAAAGAGACAGCATGCATTCATGCATATATAGGAAAAGGCTAACAAAAGACTTAATAAACTCAGCTACTAGTTTTTATGAGGTCTGCAGATTAATTTCATCAAGGCTTGCTGATTTTAGCATTCATTCAGCAGAAGACAGTGATTGAACTCCAATTCTTCTGGACCCACAACAGATGGCCACTATTTCCTGCCTGCCTGCAACTGCTTTTCAAGAGACTGGAAGAAATGGGATCTCTGAAAAATGCAGGGATTCTTCCTGAGGTCCGTGGAAAAACGCAGTCCAGATCAGAGACCAACCTTTGCATCGTCCTATTCTAGAACTTCCTGCTTTACCTGCCAATTCACACTAAAGGCATTTTCATCTGAAGTATATTTCCCCTTTCAGTGTGAACCATGCAACACCCGAGACATGCGCATATTTCTAGACAGTGTGAGAGAACACACCAACCCATGCCTACTGCTGGATTTAGATGCAGAATTCTGCACTGATCTAGTTACTGGCTCATGATGTTCTTTAAGTGTGCAGTACCTAAATTGGCTGTCACAGCAAACAGACCGTTATGTTGCATCACACCACAGAAACAATAGAAGTCAGCACAAGCAAATAACGTGCTAGAGTACAATAAGAACTGTAGATGACAAGAGCTGTGATTTTCTTGCTCATTTCTCCAAATGCATTGAAGTTCTTCAGCACCACTTAAAGACACCACATGTAAACAGAAAGCTAGTTAAAAAACCCCTCTGTAATAAACTACCTGATTTTAACCTTCTACTCAAACCATGTAGAGTTATATAGCTATGTTTGATAGAAAAGTGATTGTTGGCACATAATTAATCATATTTGACAAGAAGTTATTTCCATTATCATCCAGGATAATACATCAACAAATAACACCAAAATAGTCTCCGTGACAAAAGAAAATCCATAGGAGGATCCTTTCAAATGCAGGAAATGTTTCCTGGTAAGTGACAGCACGGTACTGTATAATGGGAAGTGTCATTCATGCTTTCTTATCTGATGTTTAATGGTTATCTATTTACACCAAGAAACCACACAGCACAATGACCAAGGACAAGTGTATAACAAATCAATAGCAACCTTAAATCAAAGAGTAATTATACGGAGGGGAAAGAAAAAAGGAAAGAAAAAAAAAAGTGAGGTGTTTCAAAATATCATAGCATCATTCATTAATGTCAACGCATAAGACTTAATTGGAAAATAAAAATCTCCTTTCATAAATTACTAAGTAGCAATACTACTTTGAAATAGGAATCCAAACTAGAGGAAGTATAATATAACCTATGGAGGTAGATCCAGTTAAGAACAATAAATGAGGAACAGCTACTTCTGTCCATTCTCTTAACATGATCCTTCTCCTCCCCTAGGGCTGTCAGTCTCTCAATAAAATCCATGTGTTGCTACTTTGGAGACATCTATCAGATTGTGTTATGCAGCCTAAAACTTGGAATCCATTGAATCAACAGCAGATAGTGACACACCGATTTGGGACAGAATAAAATCTATTTATTTCCTTTATCATCCTCCCTTGATGTTAATGTCCAGTAAAGTACAAGTGAGTGAGTTAATGCTTTCTGATCATAAACTTCTCACCACCACGTTATTTTGATCAGATGTCAAAAGCAAATAACACTATTGGTCAAATGTAGCCATTTCAGTCACATTGGCAAGCTCCTATGACTGCTAACATCCTGTTACTGTGGATAAGAGCACATACAGAGCATAAGATGGAAACCTGAGCGAGGGATTTTGTTTTAAGCCCTCACACACAAACCAAAAACATTACAGGATTTTCCAGAAGATACAAGAATGAAAACATGGGGTTTTTCCTCAGCTTTTTATTTTTTTATGTTATTTTTCAGTCATACCTACAACAAGAGAAAAACATAACAGTGTATTTGCACATTTCTCACAACGAAACTTCATCAGAATTATTATTTAAATGAATCACTACCATTACGAAATTATTTTTGAGGAATATACCCTACACACCTGAATGTATTTAGTTTTATTTTCAAGAAGAATAGCACGATACATTTCTACTGTATATACCTGAGTATAACACAACTTAAGGAAACCTGGATGCAAAGCTTCAAACTTGCCATACCAACCTCTTCCAAGGAAAACTTGGGAGCTCACTACGAAGAATACCAACAGATCAATGAAAGTCTGGCTTTAATATTCTCATCCAGTTGGTAAGCAAATTGAAGCAGTACAAAGTACTATATTTGGGACACTTTAGATGGGTTGTCAGATGAAATGCTAACAGTAAAAACTGCCATATAAAATGCAATATCACAGGGAATAAAATCAATAGAGAAGACTGCCTGTATCTGAAATTACTCTGAACTACAGTACCAGAAAAGACACACAAATTGATTGAATAGACATACCAGAACTCCCTTGGATTAGAGCTGCAAATGTAAACAGATTAAAACTGCTAAATGATAATCCCCCCCATCCCCTTATACAGTTAGCACACATTATAAACAAAGCAAGACCTCAAGGTAGTTCAGGGTTTGAGGTCCCCCCCCACCCTTCCCTGCCCTGCTCCCACCGTTATATTTAGAAGCTGTTACTATTTCCATGAATTTGTAGTTCATCTTGTAAGAGTATTGGGCATGACATATGTGAGTACACGCTTTGGGACTCTTCTATTAAGGTGCAGAAAAAAATCCAAGAACTAAGTAGTACCCAGGATGCCTTCTTGCATGTACAGATGGCTCATACAACTACCTTGCCATAGTGCTACAGGCATTCATGCTGATACTGTCATAAAACACAGTATAAATTAAAAAAAAAAAAAAAAAAAAATCTGTCATCTGCACCTAATGCCAGTTAGAAATAAGACTCTGAAAAATGATTATAAAGTTCTGGTGGGAATGGGCACTACTGTCCTGTCCTAGTTTCAGCTGGGATAGAGTTAACTGTCTTCCTAGTAGCTGGTACGGTACTATGTTTTGAGTTCAGTATGTGAAGAATGTTGATAACACTGTTTTCAGTTGTTGCTAAGTAGTGTTTAGACTAATGTCAAGGATTTTTTAGCTTCTCATGCCCAGCCAGCGAGAAAGCTGGAGGAGCACAAGAAGTTGGCACAGGACACAGCCAGGGCAGCTGACCCAAACTGGCCAACAGGGTATTCCAGACCATGTGACGTCCCATCCAGTATAGGAACTGGGAAGTGGGGGCGGGGAATCGCCACTGGGGGACTAGCTGGGTGTCGGTCAGTGGGTGGTGAGCAATTGCACTGCGCATCATTTGTACATTCCAATCCTTTCATTATTGCTGTTGTCATTTTATTAGTGTTATCATTATCATTATTAGTTTCTTCTTTTCTGTTCTATTAAACTGTTCTTATCTCAACCTGTGGGTTTTGCTTCTTTTTTTCCCTGATTTCCTCCCCTATCCCACTGGGGGAGGGGGGGGGGGGGGGGGGGGAAGTGAGTGAGCAGCTGCGTGGTGCTTAGTTGCTGGCTGGGGTTAAACCACGACATGTCCCCAGCACAAATGCTGCCCCTAAGAGAAGACAAATGAAATAAGCAGTTACATCCTGTTTCTTACAGCTTTTATCTTGACATCTGCTACTGGACACAGGCTGAATACTAGTTTAGGTAGACACCTGGACTTACCCAGTATGATTGCTGTTATAAGAATAAGAAAGATGACTGGGAAATTAAAAAAAAATAATTAAAAATAAAATTATGCTAATAGTGGAAAGAAAATACTCATTTCAACAAACTAAATGCAGCATTGTCGACATCAATAGCATGGACAGAAACACTTATACACAAACGTAGAGTCCTTTTTATGAAGGTTAATGTCATCTTCAGAGTCACCAGATGCTACTTCCTGCAAGTGATTAATTCCTGCATTTTTACTTATTCACTGGAGAAAGACAAGAAAACAAGCTTGATGCTAGTCATTTCAATCATACATTACAGTAAGCCAACCAACAGCTCTTCTACTGAGGCATTGTGACAAGCACAACAGTAACAAAGCTAGTAGTCTGGAAGCACATATACTTTTCTTCCATCTTTTGTGCATCATCTGTATTCTAACAGAGAGATCTCATATGCAGAGTATGCCACAGAAGAATTTAGATACTGTCCAACACTCTGAGTTGAAAAATAACAATGAAGGTTGGGTTAAAAAAAAAAAAAAATAAAATCAGCTCTTCAATTGGTGTAAATCAGCATAGCTTCAATGACTTCTTGGAGGCTGATTACAGTTTAATCACCAAGAAAATAATTTAGATTCCAGTTGGTGTTTTATTCTGACCTGCTATAACTCCTTAGTAAAGGTAAATGTTCTGGACCGCTATATGTTGAAAGTATTCCAGAAAGGCACTTTAAATCATGTGAGAATTAACTATAATACATAGCAAGGT
The DNA here is from genome assembly GCF_900496995.4 of Aquila chrysaetos chrysaetos. NCBI lineage: Eukaryota > Metazoa > Chordata > Aves > Accipitriformes > Accipitridae > Aquila > Aquila chrysaetos. The sequence continues at coordinate 17,608,036 of NC_044025.1, forward strand.
CTTCAATAATTCCAGCTGGTATGCAAGCTAATGGAGGAGATTAAAAAATAGAGAAGAACAAAACAAAATTAAGAGAGAAGAAAGGTATTGGAAACAGAGTACATGGCAAAGGGATACAGAAAGACACACACAAATAGTTAAAAGAAAGGATGAAGTAAGGTAAATGGAGAAACATATTTAAAGAAGAAAGAATTACATACAGACAGACAATGGTAAGCCAGAATGAACCACATTATGCATTTGAAGAAAATAACTGAAAGACATAAGGCTGAGACTGTGAGAGAAAAGAAGTGAAGCTACAATACTAGAAGAGAGAAATTCAAGCTTACTATTAGGTGAAGAGCCTGGTTTATTATTATCAAATGAATTTTGTTGCCTTCCTGGCCAAGCTTCATATTGAGAAAACCAAATAAAAGAAAAAAAAAAAAAAAGAAATTAGATACAAAAAAGAAAGATAAAAGTCAAAATGAATGACATTATTCTTGGGATAGCAGTGCTGCAAAATAAATATCTGAACATTCCAGAAGCCGATGAAATTTTAGATGCCTAAGCTGCCCTTACTCAGAACCACTGTCCTGTTCTGTGAACTATGCGAATGAACATTTGGGATTACGACTGTGCATTCTTGATTCTTGCAGTCACCAGAATAGAGATCTTTCTGCAATAACAGCACATCTAACAAGGGGAAAAGTAGTGGTGGTTCAATATACTTTGGGTGTGATTTAATGACCAATGCTCATTTTGTTATACTTCTCCAAGACTGAAAAAACAATTGTCGACATAGTACTAAACTGCTCATCTTCTCTGAAAGGTATTGGTATCCCCTCATTCCCCTCTCTCCATTCACTTTAAACTGAAGCACAGAAATACGTGCTCCTACAATCCTGCCTGTGAAGGTCCCCATCATCAATTCTGGCTGGTATGTAACACTTCTGAGGAATGGTTCTGAGGAATGGTTGAGCCGTGCAGTGATGACTGCTATTAACAGAGGAGAAACAGCAACTCCAGCTGGAAAAGTAATTTCAGTTTATCTGATACATTCTAATTGAAGGGAAGGGGAGTATTGATCTTCATATTCATTTAGAGCCATGACATTAAAAACAATAAAAAATACAAAAATAAAGCAGCTTATTCTATCAACTGACAGCTTCAAATTGACGTTTTCCTAAAATCTAATTTTAGAAGTTTTGCTCCAAAAGGAAGAAAGAAAAAAAATAATACAATCACCAACATCTGCAACTGAGAAACATCTGTCTCTTGATAATGATTTGACCATGGCAGGCAGCTAAGAACTACCAGTAACAGCTCAACGGGAGGGCAGCAGTCACAGCAGCAAGGCCCATGCTAAGTATGAATTCTGCTACTGAACAATTTCTAAAGGCCACTTGCAATAGTTTCCCTGTGTTCTGACTTGAAATTATATTTTTCTGCCTACATCTCTAATTTTTTACTTAAGGCTGACTTCTATAGCAAAACAGAGACATTTAAGAAAAACAGCTTCTTTTGCAAGGCTTATTTTCTTGTCTTCAGAAGGAAGTAGCTTTAAATTAATGTAAAGATTTAACATTTTCATGGGGAAAACATGACTCCACTAAAGGTAAATCTGACTGACTTCAGTGGGACCACAATTTCAACCTTAAACACCAGGCACTTGAAAATTACAAATAACTAACATCTCTAAATGGCTAAAGATTGGAAAACATTGGGAGAAGTTCAAATTCAGAAATAAGTATTTATTTTGATTTTGATCAGCAACAGAGAAGACCTGCACATCAGATATAGAAGCGTTCAACCATGAAACAAGAGCTAGGACAACCATTAAGGTCAGTTTAGTTCTGTTTAAAGTGAAAGCTTCAGAGCACCAATGTGTCACCAGACTTCTTAGAAAAAAATGGCAAATCTCTCCCAGTGACTAATATTTCAGCTCTGCCAGCACTCAGAATTTAACAACACTGAAACAGGGAAAGAAAATACCGTCACCTTGTCATTCTGAAACGGACCTATAATCAAAACCATTGAAGTGGGTTCATAGAGAAGTATCAACCCCACTAAAACAGAAGGCAAGCTCAGCTTCAAAAAAAGCTTCAAAATACACCTGATTTCACAAAATAAAATACATTTCTGCATTTTGTGATCCCACACAGTAAAATACAAAATGGCACATTCCGTATCTCCTACAACACTTATTCATTTATTTGGAATTGCCAGTAGTTTATACTGCTTATTTTCAGGTCTGCCTGCAGCCTTACAGCCTCACACTGTGATTTTGTCAGATACCAAGCCTTGCAGGGTCAGGTTGGGTTAACTCTTTTGTGTAAGACCAGCTGCTACATTTCACCCTGCAGATAGCTGCATTTCAAAGGCAGGTAAAGTGTTTCACAATTTTATGAAATTTTAGGAATAAGTCAGTCACTAGAAGATTTTCCTAAATACTGTTTCTAGGATTCAAACACAGCTATTGTTTTGGTAATGTATTTATGACTTTATGGCATCAACATATGGTCACCACAATAAACACAATATTTCTGACTGTTTATAACCAAAGTCTTCTTACAAGGACTGAATGACTAAATTACTTTTGTAAAATAAATAGCTTTCCAGTGAAAGCAAACAGATTTTGAAACTTGCAACCATGCAACTACATATTGGGGCTCAAACTTCAACCACTAGCTAATCAAAGGCATCACTGAACATAAATCCTGCAAACACCTATGGAAGACCCTAATTTGGAATTTGGAGCATGCAAGCTAGTCCACTGAGTTCTTCATCATTACTCATCCAAAGCTGAACACATACTTAAACATTTTCACATCTGGAAACTCTAAGCATTCTGTCTACATATTTAACAAAATTAATTGTTAACGTATTTGTTACAGTAACCAAAATTCATACTGAATTTATGAATAATGAATTTTCTTTGGTTTAATTTATTTTAAACTCCTTTGAAAGGAAGGCATCCTCCTCACCCCCTTCCAAAAAGCTAGCTTTGGGGGTTTTTTTGTTGTTGTTTTTGGTTTGGGGTTTTTTTTAGTTTTCCTGTTTACTCACATCAGAAACAGTACTGTGCAGAAACAAATATGGAGATATGGAGAAGTAGAGACAGATTTGAAAAGACTGCTGCAAGTAAGCTAGTTATAAAATGTCAGCTGATGTTACAGATTGCTATACCTTATTTTATCATACACAAGACAAGAATCATAAGAAAAATTATCAGAGGGCAACTGAATAGAAAGATAACTTGTACTCAGTTGTCTGATAAAACTCGTAGAAAAGAAAGAGAAAGGTTATATATTTCTTTACTTTTAAGTGTGAGGAGCCCAATTGCTTGAACAGCTTACTGGGATCTACAAAAAGTCTGCTGGTTGCATTGGGTCTAAACACAAATGTAAAAATAAGCACACGTTAAAATTATTGGACAATCAGAATTCCCTTGGGGAGAATGGAAATATGACAGACTTTTATCACTGTGGTTACACGACGTGTATACAGCTAAAGTGGAAGGGTACCAACAACTTCAGCAGATTTTCTTTCAGAAAAATGGTGTGGGACTTAAAGAGGCAGTGATACGCCTCACACTTAATTTTCTCAAGCTCTCAGGGAAACTGTTTTGACAGGTAAGTGACCAGATAAGTAGAAACTATGGTTTTCCATGAAGAAGATAAGAGAACCTGGGGGGTTATTATGAATTTCTGAAATATGCTGAAACAGTATCTTCAATCTGAACATGATAAAGCTTTATCAGGGTGAGCACTTCACAACTTCATTATAAACAGCAATTTGTTTGAAGCTTCAGGCATGGTATTGAAAACATAACATACACATGCTGTCTGCTTAGTAATTCTGGCTACAGAAATTAGTTAACATAATATTGACTTAATCAAAAGAATGCATTTTAATTCCATGGTATTTTACATAATAATGGTATGAGTATCATTTTCCTGAAATAGAGTATGACATTTACAAATTAAATTAAGTTTTGTAGCACCTATATAACGCTGAATACTCAGTATGAAGCGTTAACCTTGGATTTCAAACGGGTCTTTTACATAATGCAACTTGCTTTATACAATAGCTTTATTTCCTGCATTAAATGAGTATAGGCGCTTTATGTTAGTGTCTATCCTTTGTGCAGTGTTCCAAGAGGTTCAATTTATTTTCAGGGCAGACAAAATTACACTTGTTAATGATCTGCCGTCTGACAGAAAAATTAATGTCTTTAGCTAGGCTTTAAACTTGCTGGAAAGATTGTACTGATCTGGTAGCAGCTATACACCACTTTCTCAGGAATCCAAACTCTTACTAGTCTGGTACCTATATACCACTTACTCAGGAACCCAAGTTCTTATAGACAAATACTATGCTAAAACATTTATTTAGCACCACATATTCACAAATATACCCAATCCTAACATACCAGAAGATTTTACCCATGTAAAAGAGACAATGCAAGGAACTAATAATTGCAGCACAGAGAAAGGAAAACAAACAAACAAAAAACAAACAAAAAAAACACCAAAAAGCAACCACAGAAATTAGTTTAGGGTTAGTGACTGTACATACAGGAAAAGGAGGAAGAGAAGGAAGGAGTGAAAGCAGCAGTTCAGACACTAGAAGTAACACCAGAATGGGACAGCAGAGGAGAGGCTGTACTAGCCCACTCTGAACCCACAGCTCTGCCAGATTACACAGCTCACTTTCCAGGGAGCAGGAAACACCTGGTGTCATAGGATTAGGAACTGTAAGGAGTAGTCAGTGTCACATCCAGTCATTTTTTGCTCGCTGAGTTGTGGCCAGGTGATTAGAAAGTAAGGAATATGAACCCGTTCCAAAACAAGAAAAGCATTCAAAAACATACCAACAAACTAGAGAGTGACACATCTCAGAAAAGAACCTTGCCCTGTTGACTACAGATAAATGAGGAAAAAAACATGATAGTGCATCCTGGAAGCCACTGTGGACAGACAGTGTTATGCTTGGGCTTAGCCTCAAAGCTTCTTACACAGCATAAATTCCATCTTCTAGAGTATAAATAAATGCTCCTGTAGGGTTATATAAGCAGAAATATCACTATTCCCTTCTTTTAATATTTTGAGATCAACTCTAATGAATTTCAAAATTACTACACTTAAAAGGGAGTATGGCACTTTGCTTTAATGTGGCTTCTAGAAAAAACTTCAAGTACTCAAGAACTGGACAGATAAGCCTTCCAGTTCATGTTAGAAGATTCGTATTATTAGATTTCTTAAGTCAGAAGAGTATTAAAAACGTGACTTGTTTCAGAGATATAATGATAATAGCCTTTTAAGTCAGTGATGTTAAGCTTTATGGTAGACACAGCAATAAAGAGTAGCTGCATCTTCATCTCCTTTCCACTGCCTTGAACTGGAAGTAGGGATTTTCTTTTATGTTACAAACTAGACAGTTTTTCAAAACTCTTTTTTTTTTTTTGTGAAGCTGTTATTAGAGAGCTTAAACAAATGCTCACAATAAGTTGGACAGAGTACTAGAGAAATTAGGACTCTAAAGTAGTCTCTGCACTTCTGTGTTTTGCCAAGGTTGTGTCATCTTGCAGCACTGGCTTACTCTTCAAGTACCGCTACCCTGCGATGCACAGTGCAGTATATTCCTGCACCAGGAATTCCACCAGTTTTCAGTGAGCCAAGTTTAAGAGCAAAACCAGACTGACCACATCATCATCAATTTGGATAAAATAGCTCCGTGCTGCTGTGACTTGCTGGCTAGCAATATTTGGTAGCAAACTCACAGGACTTGGCTAATGGAAGAAGATATGAAAGATACCCATAAAAAAGGACGGGAGAAAGATTAAAACTAGAAGAGTGCAGTAAAGAAAGGATGGACAACAGAGATGACAAGAGTAAAGAAAAAAAACTGAGAAGTGCAAAGTAAAGAAGGTGCTGCAGGGTCAACTACAAGAGACACAGAAATATAAAACAACGGAGAGTAGGAGAGATGGAGAAGGGCAAGGAAAAAACCCCATGAATCTGAGGGTCAAGTATTAGATGTCGGGGTAAGAGTGTAGTCCATATTTACAGTCCAGATGCAAGAGTGAATTACTTCAGGCAGCACACAGTTGGGGAGGAGAAGGTATTTGCACAGGCCCAGGCATTTTGAGGGAAGGACAGCATGGATGTCTACACAGGGCCTCACAGAGCTTGTGCACAAGTGCAAAAAGAAAAAGATTTTCAGAGTGACAGATGCTCTGAGGTGGAAGATTTCTGTAAAGCTTTTTCAGTAGCAGAGTTTATAGCCATTACCACAACACATGGTTTCATCATAATTTTCCATGTGAAAGGAGGCAAAAAGAAAAAAAAAAACAACTCTCCCCTTCACTGGACAAGTGAGTCAAGTATAAAAATACTCCCAAGCAAATGACAGCTTTTTAGTTCATCTTTACATCTAACAATGACAGCTGTTTGCATGACTCAGATGGATGATTCAACTGGTGTTGTCCTCTCAGCTCACTTTGGAAAGGAGGGAAGGAGAGCAGCAGTTTATTTTTAAGTATGCCTTGCTAACAACATTTTGATGAGAAATCCTTTAAAAGCTTTCTTTCCTTGAGAGCTGAGGTCTTACTTGAAGTCAGCTTCAGAGATAAATAAGAGTAGATGGCTTCCAGGGAATCTGGAGACAAAGCAGAAAGCCTTAAACAACAGAAAGAACACACTTTGAAAACAGTGTCACACCACAGGTGCTCAGTCAGGTCTTAAGCAAAGGCCAAGAGCCAACTCCCTGTTTGAAAAGGGCTGCAGAGACCTGTAGTTTCGGATAGCTCTGAAACTGCATTATCTAGTGGCTTATTGATTATTGGAGAATCTAGACTCTCAGCAGACTCTCCCCCCTTGCTCCCCAGGAGCCATTACAGCTTTAAAGGCTGTTCAAATTAATCAAGAAACTAGCAGGACAGGTGGACAATTCAAGGAGACACTTTCTCACATCAACAGCTTTCAGAGATATTTTCTCTATTCTCTTTTCATTCAAAATGGATCCAGAGTTAGATGCTGTAATCCAAGACGCTTTAATTCTACTAAGATCTCCTTATCTAGGGCATGAACCAAAATACTTTATGAACTAAATCTCTTTCAGGAAGCACATCACCTATCCCTATATTGTTGATGAATATTTCAAATACAGGATATTAAATGTCAGTACAGAGTTTCCAAAGGCAGAGAGCACTGCCTGAAGGATAATTATACTAGTAACAGCCCTTTCAGAAATACTAAGTTAACCTTGCATGGAGCAGGAAGATACCCTATCTGTTTTTCAGAGACACTTGGCTTGAGTACAAAATGGTCACCAAATTGGCAAAAGTCAGAGAACTGGCCACCAGAAAGAAAAATAAAGGGCTGTTAATCGTTTTTACTTTAGACCACACTTCAAAATGGAGGTAGAAAACAACCATTTTCCATTCTCAAAGACTTTTTTCAGCTCTAGTATCACATTAAAATTTGCATCTCTAGAAATCATGAAAGTTTGGCCCCTGTTATCACACTCTATTAGTTCCATAGGAGAGTTCAACATGTTACAAGGGATTACCTCACAGCCTAGCTCACTGCGAAGTACAGCAAAAGAACAGACGGAATACCAGTTATTTCTGAGAGGAAACTAAACCAGTATCATAGCTGATAGCAAGGACAACAGTAATAAAAGCAGCTTGTTTTGCTCCTGAATATATCTTTGATGACAAGGAAGCTCTTCGAGAACAAGGTAAATTCATTCTACAGGTGACATCTTTATAAAATGAGCATGCAGATTCCTGAAACGTTTTTGATGAAAAAATACTACAGATTTTTCAATGACAATAAACAGTAAAACTTACCCAAACAGGCTTATATTTAGGCTTAAAACTCTACATCTTAGACAATGGTTTGAATTAATTGCCTCCAAGTGTGAATAATTTTCATGCAAACAATTTGCTAGAGCAGGTTTTAATCTGGGTTGTTTGTTTCTTTGTTTTAACCTCAGTTTTTTTTACCGTCAGAATCTCAGTAACAGGGACACTAGTGCTTCATACTGTCAGAACTTCTGAAGTACTTGAAAATGCCAGTGGATCTTTTCCACTCAGGTCTCAAGCACATTAAGATTCCTCTACCAGAGCAGCCATCCTACTCAATGGAGACAGGCAGAAATCCCAGTGCTCTCCTGGGATCAAGTTGTCAGAAGCGCCAGATGATTTAGTGGCCTAGTCCACTTATGTGCAGTCATACCCAAGCCAAGTATCAACGCTCTCTCAGGCACCGATCTAGGAGCCCAACTGTACAGGGATAAAATCAGCATCAGTTGGATATTCTTTTTAACACTGGCTGGTAGTTTGCCATTTCATTTGTTAAGTGAGGCTGGCCATGACTTTTAGTCTAGCATTTTCTTATTGTTTTTATTATCCAAATTACAGCAATAGCTCCCACTGCTTCACTTTTGGGAATTTACTATGAATTTTTGAAGCATGATCTAAGGTCTATCTCTGGAAAACAGCCGCCTTTTTCTTATATTCAGTAGGGTACAAACAAGACTTTAGAGATTAAAAATCCATATATTTGGCTTTGCTTTTCAGAAAGTGAAAGCTGAAAATAAAAATAAAAATAAAACCCATTTATGTAACACAAATGAATCGGCCGAAACGAAGGAGGAGCTAGTCCTGTAGCGCTCTAGCTTTTCCTATTTGCATGCTGTGTGCATGTGAAAGCAAAAGATAATAGAAGCACCCTTAACTAAGTACAGAATTGAAATCTGTCAGGTTTACAAGGAGTTATGAACTGGAAGACATAGATGAAAGGCTAGGTAGTTGCTGTGTTCTACGCAGGAATATAGAAGTCACTATCCACCTCCTACACATGTGGTCTCTGTGTACAGGCCCAGTAAAAAGGATTTGTAGTGCTCAGAAATGGCAAGCAGGCAAAGGCCTAGCACTGCTGCTGACATATGCAAAGGAGGTGGGAGGAGAAAGTGTTGTATGTCACAGCAGGGTGTAAATGTTACATGGTTTGAGTTAACACGGCCTTTGCCTTTCCAGAAAGCTCAGGAAGGTAGCCGTTCCTCCAAATCAGGAATTCACTCTATAAACAGTGTTTTGGATCAAAAGTGAGCAACAACTTGCATTCTCTCTTCCCCCAGAAAGAAACACTCCCCAGGCAGCAAGTGAAAATTTGCTTTACGAAATTCCTTTTTATTTTCCCTCCTGTCATTCCCCCAAATTGTTAACAATAAGCTGTTTACTCCCTGTCATTGGATTTCATGTGGTTTTCTATAGCACCATACCAGGCATATTTTTCATGTTCTACTGCTGCGTAGAGTAACTTAATGATCCTTTTAAAAAGAACAAGTCAGGTCTCCAACTCTCTGTACCTTCTTGTGGTATGTCCCCCATGCTTTCTCAAAGTATCTGCAGCCAGTCAATAAACAGTCCTAAGTACTACTCTGCCAGTAGTACTGAGAGAGCAGGTTAGGTGGTCTTCATTTCTTCCTCAGTTTTTTGCACAGTCACATTAGTGCAAGTTATAGTCCAACCTGAAAGGAACAATTCTGCCACTCAGCAGGCAGTGGTAAGCCCTATCATTATAGGGAATGGTATGTAATTCTTCAGCCTTTCAAGACAGTTGAAGTTGCAAGTAGCACTGCTGCAGTAACTTCAGATCCTGAGTGATAAGTCATTTTATCTTGCTATTCCATACTTTCAACAATTAAGAAACATCACCTTCTGAAGCCATGAATATGTGTGGTGGTGCATTTCTTTCCCCCTCTCCAGGCTGATTTACAAACTTGGGAAGGCTCACTAGGCCTTAGCATACGTGTAATGAGTCAGGCAGTTAAGTGACCCTTGGCTGTGCCAGGAACTCTTACACAGCTAAGACAGGGAGATACGCTGTGTGTCTCGAGGACTCCTGCTGCCTGGCACAGGAGGGGCGACAGGAGCAGAGATAGCCAGGTCTCACAACAACCTGCAGCCTGTTCTCATAACAGCCTCAAGACATTATAACCCTCCCCTGACAATCTTGGAGCATCCCGTATTTATGTTTTGAGTTATTCTCAGTCTCAGAATTTTCCAGTGCAGCTGGGATTCTAGCAATTTGTTGATGACAAAAGTCAATCATCTCCTGAACCTATAAACAGCAGTACTGAGTGAGGCCCTTTGAGCTCACCTGGACCACAGCAGGCTGCGACCAGCACCTCCCTCTGAGTGGGACGCATCTCAGAGCTCGCAGACTTTCCTGTTTGTGAAAATCGGACGTCTCTCGCCGAAAGCCGACACAACCTGGGCTGATTCTCTTCGCTCCTTGAGGCTTGACCCTTCGCCCGTTGAGACAAATGCCAAAGCATTTGACATGAATATTTTCACTGACCTCGAGGGGAATTTTTAACAGGTATACCTCTTTTTCTCTCTCTTTTACTCTCTTTTATGTATTTCTCTTAGTGTCTTTACGCACCCACATGTACTAACCTGAACAGTCTATAGTAAGTTATAGCAAGTATATTATAAGTATGTTATAACAAGTATATTATAAGTTAATACTTTCAAATTTATACTTAAATTACTGTCATGATTTTTATTCAACTGTGAATGAATTTTAGGCTGCTATTATACTCATAATCCCTTTAGATATAAACCGTTGACCAAGTCTGGGACTAGGAGTCGATCCAGCCACATCTAGACTCCGACAGGAGTTTAGAAAGCAAGGGGGTCTTCTCTGAACCTCATGACTCAGCAGGAGGGTCTCCCTTACCCTTTCCCACATTCCCTTTTACCCTATTACGCTTTCGGTCCCTATATACATAAGTTTAGTTTGATTCTGATTTAATTTTCCTGTGTGCATTTCATCCACGTACCAAGTAATAGAGTGAACCTTGCTATCAAATTCTGTGAAGTCGCACTTTTATACAACTTTCTGTTAAATCATTTTTCTATTGCTAATACAATTGGAGGTGATTCTTTAAGCAATTCGACCTCCCCCCCACCTCTCATTTTTAAATCCCCCAGCAACAACATGCAACTAAGAGCCACTGATCTGGTGTTCAGGAATCGCTATGAGAAAAGGCATCATAAAAGTTCACTGACTTAGCTTCAAAGACGAGGGAGAGAGTGGAACTCTTCTGGGCAAAGTTCCTATGACTCATGAACCTTTTGGCTCAAGTGGTTGTAAAATAAGCTAAATAATTTCTGAAAACTCTTGGTCAAGGAAGTGTTTCTGACTAAAGTTTGAAACAGCTTAGGCTTAGTTCTATTATGGAGCAATTGAAATTATATTGCTTTTGCAGCTCTTGTAGCTGAATACTTAGATGACTAGAATGCTGTTACCCAAGAACATGATGCTTGTGACTGTTTTGATAATCTCCAAATGGAAAATACTTCATTCAATACTAAATTGAAAATACTTCAGCTAATTTAGAAAAGGCTATTCCTGAACCTGAACTAGTTTTATGAGGTCTACAAGAGGAAAGGGAAAATACACAGGGCCCAGGAAAAGTAAAACTCTGTACAAGTGATGTTCCTTCAAAAAACTTAGCTGAAGTTTGTTTCTAGTCTGAGAAAAACACTCTTAACAAGAGCAGCATACTGAGAAGACACAGAGATTGTCAACAAAAAGAGACCCCATACCGATGCGGATGTTTTAAATTTAGTTCTACTACTGACCACATCCATTGGTGATAAAGATTAATTATTTGTATTATAAAATTTGTATTGGTCAGCAGCCCTTGCAAAGATGACAGTCTCCAGTGAGCTGGCTTCTGCATGAAAAAACACATAGAATTGTTTCCACCCCAAGAAGTTTACAATCTAAATACATTCTAAAAATTAAAAAAATGTCAACTGAACCGTATAAGCACAAACAATTCATTCAATCTTGTCAGCGAAGAAACCGGCACTGTTGGAAACTTTAATTTTCATACTAGAAAAATTTTGAGTCAGTTTTATATGAAAATTGGAGAGTAGAAAGATGTCTAGGCAAACACAAAACTACATGTTTATTCTGTGAATTACTTATTGTGAGCAGATACAGGAAGTTTATGATGGAAAAAGAAAACAGTTCGCACTAGATTTAAATTTATAGTTCAGCACATGGAGAAAAATAGGAGCTATCAAAGATCATTTCATTGACTATTACAGATACTGCCCCAAATATTCTATACATAGAGGGAATGGCACTAGTGTTTTCACAGAAGTATTTTATGTCTGCATCCATAGAGTCTGCAGGGAGAGAGAGTGATATAAAATAGTTTCACAGACTAAGAGAATACCCAATTCACTGTGACTTGAAGGTAAATACAGGTCATCTCACAGAGATAAACATCTCAACATGGGTTCATTTTTCTTTTTTTAAAAAAGAAAATGTGATCTTGACTAGATTGGATGGTTGCAATAATCCATCCAGCTCCTCTGGAACAGAGAATACAATATTTTTACTTTATTGATGAAAAACATATTTGGAGTATTTTTCTCTTTAGCAACCTTCTGTTCTCCTTGCTCCTGCCTCTCCTTAAAATCAAATATTTTTAAGTTTTTAATTTGGAGAATGGAATCGCACAACTAATCAATCAGCCTTTACATGTGAGATCTCATCATTCTGAACATTACCTCATACGAATCTCAGTGATTGTGCCTGCAGGGTTACCACTGCTTTCTAAAAAGAAACATGGACCAAAAGAAACCACTTTGTTTTGCCCTCTGGCTTTCTGTGTGAAACAAGTGTCATGGTGAAATGCTGACAAAATCCTCTCATGTTTTCTAGCTTTGAAAAATTGCAGCACAATGCTAATCTTGGAAGCACACAAGCAAAATATATATGGGGGGGGGGGTTTCTTTCTTTTTTTTTTTTTTTTTTTTAAAGTAAGCTACAGTACAATACTTACCAAAATTTGAGCAGAGAACAGAATTGTTCCCTTTTGTGCAGAAATAAGGACGGGGGAAAGGAGAAATCTTATGGACATTTTGTTATATTTACCCTATATATGAACACATACCTAACAGGTTTCAGCTATGCAGGACAATAAAGCTTGAAATTCATCCTTGTGCAGCATGAGACAATAGCATCCATGAGATGTTCTGAAAGTTTAGATGTTTTCCATGCTTCATATATGTCCTACATGCTGAATTACACCAACTGTTACAAATTCTTTTCCTACTTTACTCCTGCACTACTGTATTAGAGCACCATCCAAGGGAACAGAGCAAACAGCTTCCCAAATAAGTTGCAGCAGCACATGATCACTCAGTGGATGTTCTGTTTTAAAACAAGCTTTTGCCATCTGTTCCTCTGCTAATTATGAATGCTACAGATATCCACAACTACACTGCAAGGAAAAAAGTGATTAAAGCACATGTATTCTTTCTACAATGCATCTTTGTTGTTTATCTCAAATTAAAAGCAATACCACCCGCCACACAACACACAAGTCACACAGTAGGAAAACCACATGAGGGCAGATGTTTATAGCTTCTCATCTGGCAATAAGCCCGTGGTGATTGCTTGGAGTCCAAAATGTATTGTGTATACTCAGCAAGACAATCTTTACAACTGTGCCCAGAATCACACACATTTCTTAAGTGGGGCTTACCAGTAGCTTTGCTCACAAGAACACTTGCTGCCCAGGTCAGGGTCATGCAGGATACTGATCAGCAGCTAACTTTCAGTTGTATACTCTCTAAATCCCTTCCTGCTCTCCTCTCCCTCTAACCCTAACACCATCATCAACCAACCATTTTGGAAGCCTCTCTAATGAAGCAGAACATGTTTTTCCTTATCTATCTCCTTCCTATTCTGTGTTTATAAATTCATTACCTAAGTACACACAGAGACACATGTCATGGCCTTCATTTCCTCTTTCTGCCAGGCATTTTCCATGAGGAAAGATCTCTGGGCTTTAGAAAAGATTGTTCCAACCATGATTTCTCACCTAACTGAGCATATCTGCATCTCAGCCATGACTCCTCTGGCTGGATCCACTAAATAATCCAGTATTCATTTGCCTATGACACAGATTGTATGTCTGGGGTTTTTTTGTTGATTTTTTTTTTTTCATTTGCTTGCACCTGTAGTTTCTCTTTTTAAGGAATGACTGAAAAAAACCCCACATTTATTGCATCATTGCAGTTTCAGTAACTCCTAATTTCAGGAAGCTTCAGCTTTAAAATCAGCCATGCCCTAAGGCTTCAGCTTAGTACCTTATTTTATATCTACATATCTCCTTATTGAGTTCAAATTTTACAGACAGTCTTGCATCATTCTGGATGGAACACATCAGCTGCACCATCCCCGATATATCAGTAACAGTTTTGCAATTATGGAGGTAAGTTTCAAAATTGCTTCCTGTTAGCAGCTTCCTTCACTACTAATGAAAACTACAGCCATACTGAGCACGTCACATCTATCTCTATTTGTACATTGCCCTGCTGCAATAGAATATCGCTCATTCTTGATTACATAGGGCCATATTCTGCCATTAAACCCTGGATAGAATATCTCAACAGAAACTAATGCTGAGGTTCTGTGGCTACTTTAAAAAATAGTGATAGCAGAATAAGGCCCATAAGAAGTCTGGATTTATTTTTTTTTCCTTTACATACAGAGACAGGACTATTTGTGATGGCAGATGTTGCTTTAGAAGTGGAAGTTTCAATATATTTTTAAATGGTTCTAAAATTGTTTATATTATCTTTTTATGAATGCTCAAAAATTGTCCATTTATACCCATTAGAGTTTTCTGCGCTTGTGTTCAGTCTTCTTTTCTCTTTTACAAGGCATTGCACCTGGATAGGAAATGCTTACTCACAATCTCTAACAGCAGTATCTCTGGGGGAAAAAGATAACCTTTCATCTCAGGTTATAAGAAGTTCATTACAAGCCACAAAATCTTCGCTCTGCCAATCATTTTAACATTTATTAAGATAAGATACATGCATAAGACACAAAGCACCTTTTCATGAGAAGAGCCAAAGGCTTTATAGAAAGAAAAGGAGACTACATATAAAAATAGACATTTGTGTCACATAAGGATCATCATTTCAGTCCATCTTGCCTCATATTCCAATGAAAATAAACCATTAAGTGTCTTGTTATATCCAACTTAACTTTGTTATATAAGCGTGAAGAGACTAATAAATCTGTGGCCACTGATCTGAATTACTATATGCTTCCTTATGAGCAAATATATCTAGTTTACCAGTTTCCTTCATGCTCCGGAACTGCAGTTATATGCATAACCGACAGTTGTGCTGTATTTTTCAAATTTGTATTTACCCTAATTAAATGTGACATGATTTCTTTTTGGATGCTGTTGTCCTGAGTGAACCATAATGTGGAGATTCATGGTTGAGTTTAAGGAATATGGCAGACAATTCTGTATTTAAATCACTAATTACCCTGTGCCTACAGATATTCTTACTGAATGCAGCACTCCAGTGTTCTTTTATGTGACACAATTTCTTTTTTAGCCATATGAAACAAGTTTTAAAAAGATCAGTAGATTTAAAAATCGTGAGAGTCACCAGTTTCACCAGATGTAGTTTAACGTTGAAATAAACCAAGATAGGGGAAATCTGCTTTGCCTAATATCTCTGCTTTAACAGGAAATACATAGTCCCCCATCAAAATGTTATCAAACTAGAGATGTACCGACCTAGCATTAAATAAATAAATAAATAACATCTAGCTAGCATCAAAAAGATTGGTTACCCTGACTTCACTTAGGAAAGAAATGAACAAAATTTATCTCTTATATACATTGTGTGAAGCTTATGTTATCAAAAAAGAAATGAATTTGACCCAATTAACATTGCTGTCAGATACTGGCAGATATATCCAAAGGAAGAATACAGACCTGTTAAGCTTTGTCTTTCTGTATTCCAACACGTACATAGCTCAGTAGAAGAGCACTGTCCTGGGACTTAAACAACCTAAGTTTTGTTGTTACATCTGGCATTAGCTTGATGGATAACTCTGAACTAGCTTTATCCTCTGCTTCCACATCTGTCTCATCTAGATATACATCTCCGTAGGCCTAACCACACCGGAAAAGCGCTTTGAGGCGTAGCAAAGCAAGCCACAAAAAGCTTCGGAATTCTTAAAGGAGATGGAGGAGCCTTCCCCTGCTCTGCGCAGCCCGGGACCCCGAGGGCGGCTTCAGCACTGGACAGCTCCGAGCCGGACGGGCTCCGCGCGGCGGACGCGGCGGGTCGCACGGCCGGGCCGGGCCGCCTGCCCTGCGCTGCCCTGCGCTGCCCTGCGCGTACCGCCGCGGATGACAACGCGCTCAGCAAAACGCCCGCACGAGCAAGGAGTACGAGTGCTTACAGTACAGTAGGTATCGGCGCATACGCAAGTCCTGGCAGACTAACAGAGTTCTCCTAGAAATCGGTGTTCAAAGTCCAGATGACTCTTGTTATCGAACAAGAAATGACAGGCATTTCTGAATTCTCTAAAATTGATTTTTATTAATATTTACCAATTGCAATCAAAGTCTACAAAGAACCTCAACAACCCTAATACTCCCAGAAACGCTACTCTAAAAGCAATGTTTTCCACTCACTGCCTTGAATGACCAACTCGCCTCATTTCTTCTCAATCCTGCAATTATAATTTTCAGCCTCACACCCATTCCATTCTCTAAAATTTAAGCATTCCCCACCCCAATTCCAGTGACTGCAGCTACCCCTACCTCAGCCTTCTGTTCAGGTTCAAGTTGTCTAACCGCTACAACTTGAAGAGAAAGGCAGAGAGGAGAATATACAAACACTAGAAGACAATGCTGAAATAGACTTCTGAATAGCCAATGGAACTCAGGGAAGGAAGGGCAAACACAGATGTCCAAGCTAAAAAGCACATAAAAACTATTCACAGAACGTGCTGTGATATTTCAAATGAAATTGTATACACAGCTGAATTTCCTGATTAGACAGTTTCAAGATAACCTGCATAGACAGACAAGTATCACTGCCTCTATCAATCCCAGTGTCAGTCAGAATTCAGCTGTAAGCCATGATTGAAACAGTTTTCAAAAACCAATCTGAATATAGTTACTCTAACAGTAATTTTTAATAAAGTATTTTTCTATCTGCCCAGGAGAAAGCAATCAGTGAAGTGGATTTATGACACTAAGTTCATTAAGAAGACAGCTAAGATCACAGAATTAATTGATGCCCCCTTGTACCTATTTAATGAGAATGATTTTCTGTTACCCTGGATTACAAACCAAGCTATAGAAGTGACAGATAAAGACCAATCTACTCCCTGCCAAAACCTCTATTCAGTAGCTTAGCAATTTATCTGTAAACTGAATTTTGAATCATATCTTAGCCTTGAAACTCATTAGACCTTAGGTGTTCAGTCCAAATGTATAATTCAATTTTAGCTGCCAACCTGCAACGGCAAATCCACCAATGATAACTGCTGGAGTTATCTACCTGATGATGACAGACTACTTGCATGGAGTTAAGGCTTGGTAACTTAGCAGCAATAAGGCCCCGTGTAAAGCTGAAACAGAGTTAAGTGTTGGAAGTACAGAAATTCACACTGGAGGCAGCAGCATTACCTTAACTTTGCTATGTTTCAACTCCCCTTTCTTATTTTGGTTGGAATCTACAAAATGTGTACTTTGTAGACTGCAGATGTTTGATTTTCAGATAGGTTGATCCTTCCAGGGACTTTGAGGGACCTTCTTCTATTTATGCTGGCCAGACAACTGATCTTTCAGCCTTTTCCAATTACGTAATGTCCTCCAAAAGCCAAAGAGAACTGTTTAATCTAACTGGTCTTTCACATACAGTTGTTCTTTGTCTAAGAGAACAGGAAGATGCGGAATATGGGAATCAAACTCGGGCCTCACTAAAGTCTTTGAGAATTTGGTCATCAGCTTCAACATGACCAAGACTTGACTACAGCTCTTTTGGACAAATCTTATTTTTGGTTACACAAGGAAAGAAATAATCAGACAGCCCTTGTATAAACAGATGTTATCAAAAAGAAAAGAGTTTTCATACCTTAGATGTAGTATTTGACCTCTATTTCCCTCATGAAGTCCTGCCTCTTGTAAAAGCAGCTCAGCTGTCCCACCCCAAATTCAGATGGACAGTCTTGTATTTTATCCTCAAAAAATGCATACACTGTTAAAGATGTGCTGACTGAAATTATATAATTCTAGCCTGCTGGTTAAAACCATAAACATAGAGCAAACAGTTAAAATATCTGAGACAAAAAAAGGCAATGATG